>NC_134416.1:15284205-15927282 GCF_030867145.1 Opisthocomus hoazin | reverse complement strand
GAACTGTGTCCATATCAATTTCCTCCTCTTCTTGAGAGTTTGAGAACTAAGATATCAGGAAAAAAAATAAGCAGATGCTAATAATTCATAGGAATATCAATAAACAGAGCTTAAAATATTCTATTTTTGAGGTAAACTGGGGGTGAGAGGGAAAGGAAGTGATATCTACCACTGCAAAGGAATAAAAATTTAATAAAATAAAAAAGGGTCAGTGTCTTTTCTTCTTTCTAATTTACCGTGAAGCTGTGTTAACAAGAGCATTTACTGTCACCTTTAGTTCTTGCCAGCCAATAAAGAACCTGATTACAAATGATTTTGCCAAAGCAAGCGTAATAACTACTGTACATATACACACAACATGTCTTTTGTTTGAGCACAGCTTTGAGGGAAGTCAGCAGAAGCCCCTGCTGTTATTCTAAATACCCTACATATTGTGCAAGTTGAATTTCCATTTCTTACTCTGATTTTGAGTTTGACTTTACTGTCTTCATTCTTCTCTAGTATTTGCCCTGGCTCCAATGGAGACCCGAGTGGCATATCAGCCTTCCTCTTCACCCCCTGCTGATGACCAGAAATGCTGGATGCTGTTTCCTTAATAAGATGATCATCCTCCTGAAGCAGCATTAAAAGACCAAAATTAGAAGATAGCAAGAGCCATGTTTCAGCCTAAGAGAGACCTGATAGCTGAAAACACTTCTGAGTAAAGTGGGTGATTTGAACAAAGTTTTCCCTGTAGTTCTGGCAAAAAGTATTTTCTAAAACCCTGTATGGATTTGTGCCAACCTCTCCTACAAACATAGTTTTTCTTTACTTCTATCCCTGCTCCCTCTGCATATCTAGCATTGGCATCTTTTCTGTCCCTTCTCACAATCATGGTACTGTTGGTGTGCAACAACATTTGCTGCCTCTGAATAGCCTTTCTATAAATCTGTGCCTCGCAGACTCTCCTCAGTCCAAATCTCAGTTGAAAAACTGTGATAGCCTCTGATCTACATGTGGAATTTAGCTAAATCTTCTTTTAGTTAGCTTTAAAAGCTAACGATTACTTTATTGAATACAAATCATAAAGAGCACTTATAACTTGGGAATGTTTTTTATTTTTTCACAAAAGAGTTAAACTGTTTTGTAAATTACTGCTTAGATTATTAACAGAAACAGGGTCAAAGGAATGTAAAAATAGCAGGAGAGTCTAGTAGGTTACACATATAGTCATTAAAACAGGAGACAGGTGTTCCAACAAGTCCAATACACAAAATATAGAAAGAAAAATAAAGTACCCACAGAAGCAAACACAGTTAAAAGCCCACTAAAAACTAGACAAAAGCTGTATCACAGACTCTCAAGAGCAGATGGTGCTCCACTGAACCGCTCTTCATCTATCCTACAAAGGGCACTCTAGCCTCACAAACTCTTGCCCTGAACAATTAAACTTCAATTTTATGAGGTGGGTAACTTTTACCATCCTCAGTAACTTCAGTGCCAGAAGTCTATATGTACTGATTTTAACATGTTTATGCTGTCAGAATATACAGTCTGCTGTTGTGAAATGCTTTTGGATAAACTTTGGCTGATGTGAGAGGCAGCGTTTGTTTTATGTTATTGGTTTGATATTTTTTTTTTTTTTAAACAAGGAAAATCAGTTCCCTGAATTTTGGGGAATTTACAGTGAAAACGGTAATTTTAAAGTAAGATGTAAGAGAATGGAGATGAGGCATAGGAGAAGATACGAGGGATGAAGTGCAAATTGAGGCTTATGCTGTATTTTCACACTAGTGTAAGCCAGTGCTGCTGCTAAAAGCAGAAGCCTCTTCCTCATACATTTCTGTCCTGGGCCGCCACAAGCATTTGTATAACTATATGATGAACTGGACCAGCAGGAAATATCTGTTCATAAAAAAAGGTATTTTTCAACCAGATCCTCCCCTGATCCATCTCACTATGCAGCAACAATTGTGCTAGCACAAGGGAGAGGACAGTACAGGAAAAAGAAGAGTTAAGAGGAAATTTTTTGATTAAGATAGTCTGGCTGCAAAAAAACTCTGGATGTTCACTGAACTGCAACCTAAAAACCTGTCAACAAAATGCCTCCTGCTATTTAATTGGGATGTTTGTGCGCAGCAAATTAGGACTTACTACATTTTCTGTAAATATGTAGGATAGCTCTAATGATATTTGACTCCATCATTTTCTCCCCCTACTGGAAACAGCCTGCAAGGTACTGTGACAATTTGCACTTTCGGTATACTTCTGAATAAAAACCATTTCAAAATTAACTATGGGACTGATAAAGTAACAGTAAACCATCCCATTCAAAAGAGTGGAAAGAGCTTCAAACATGCTAACCACATGTTCATATTCTTGTTCAGGATTTATTCCTAAGCAGTTTCAATCAAATGTAGTTTTTGCAACTGTTAAGAAAATTACTCATTATTTCCAAGTCTGTTGAGTTTTTTCCCTCATAATTAAATTTGTCAACAAAAAAGACACAGTCTTGCAGCAGTGGCAGTTATTCTTAAGAAAAGTATGACCTGAATAGCTTATAAGATCTATTTTCTAACTACACAATGGATTGTGTGTTAGGACTGAAGCCTCCAGAGCCAGAAATACATCAACCTTAATGTATGTGATTTTTCAGAAGTTGTTACAAATCCTTCAGAGCACAGTGCTAAATAGTCAGATTGAAGTGTTCAATGAAGTTGTGTTCAAGTTCCAACTTTCACATCTCGTAAAGTTGTTTAAAAGGAGGTGTATCTATGTATTTTAAGAAGTAACAAATTTACTGATAAAAGGTTTTGGTTTGGAAAATTGTATAACGTGCCTATAAGCAATATTCTTAGTCTAATTAAAGTTTTCATCACAGCATCAAACATTTCTGTGAATCACTTCATGTCTCATAGGCAATATAGAAAAAGTAAAGTTTTACAAAGAACAGAAATGATGAGACTAGAAAAAACAAGTAAAAAGCTTGCATATGCTATGCAAAACAATTTTAGAAAGTCAGAAAAGTTATCATATTGCCAGTTTTTCAAGTGGAAGGAATAAACAATAACAAGGTGCAAGGGTAGCTTAGGTAAAGCATGAGAAGCTTGCCCACAACGCAAGATTAAATCAGCAACCCAGTGCAAGGACTTGGAGCCAGCTGAATGGGATGTATGCAGATGGTTTGTGCTTACGGTATTCTGAAATCCTACTGACTGCCCGTGATTGTTAGTACTATTCACAGGTTCCTGATTATTTGCAACTGATTCAGGGATAATCGTTGGATTAAGTACAGCCTTCTTTTCTTTCAGATTAAGAACAAGTCCAAGCTCTGGTAGTGGTAAACAAGAGGGTCTGCTGAGGCCAAAAAGTGTGAAATAGAGGTCCACAGCACCACATCGTAATCTCCAGTCATGTGAAGTTCCTAAAATCCAAAAGAGATTATTGTTAATACAGAGATACAATCTTCTCCTCCCCCACAAATAAAACACTTTAAGTGATCTGGATCCACCAGAGCATGACATTTTCTGCATTTAAGATACACTTCCCATGTTATTCCTGCCTCTTATTGACTCAAACTCACCTGCCATATCCTGTTTAAAAGGAAGGCTTTAAATTGTTTGGGTTATAAACTGGATGTGTTTAGTAGAACAAGAGTGGGAAATTAAGTGCTATAATAACTTAACGAAAAATAAAAGGAAAAATAATCACTCCCATATGCTTTTATTTTTAAAGTTTCACTTTAGGTTTTGCTATCGGACAATTAAATAGAACATTTTGTTACCAAACTGGCTTCCTGAATCAGTGGATATGTTGCACTCGCCTATGTATTCCATGAAACGTAGCAGGAGCCTTAAGCATGACTGAGATCTGTCCCCTCTGGAAACTGCACTGATAGGGAACACAAACCAGCAATGCATAAACATGCTTTTTGATGTCACTACTATGTCACGTACTTCACTGGATACTCCGTACTCTAATCTATATTCATACTGGAGATATGTATTTTTACTGCACAAAGCAATGCTTCATTGATTTTATTTATCACTGCAAACTGTGTACTGCTTTCATATCTTCATACACAAATAGTCAAAGCACGTTTGGCACCAATCACAACAGAGACATCCAACATCTGGTGCAATGCTGCAAATACAGTGATTCTGGTGCTAACTCAGCCCAGCTCTTGACTGATTGCAAGTTTATTGAACATATTGTTCCATAGCAGGACTAGAACTATATCTGGTAAACAAGACACAGATGTGCCAACTGCCATGTTAATGTGGCTGTGCAAGACTTAGGACAAAATAAAATTACAAGATCTCTCCCTGTAAATACTAAGTTTCGTGGGGCTAAATAGTGTTTTAAGTAAGCTTAGATGTACATACACTTACGCAGTTATAAGTAACTCTGAGGAGTTTGATGACCAGCTGGGTAAGGAGAAAGCAGTATCAGTATTAATCTGGACAATTCTAGCATTAAGCTAGTCTTCAGAGAATGATACATTCACAAATACTGATTTTAAAACTATTCTAATACCTTAACAATAAATAATTTACTCAAATTCTTAAACTAGTACATCTTAAAATGTTATGATGAATTCCCATTCAGTATCTCTCTCCTTTTCCAGTGGAACAGCTAAGCTTAAACACAATTGGTTGCTGAGTTTCTCTGCAATCTTTGGAACTTGTGAGCATTATCAATTTAATACTGATTAACACAGATGAAAAAAAAAAAAGATTATATATATCAACCAGAGTCTGTTTTCTATTGCATGTGCTTATGTTAAATGAAAGCATCTCACAACTCTAGAATTATGCAGCTTATGGCTACTAACTTGACTCCCATTAACAAAACATTTTTTCAAGGCACTGTGGAACGTTATAGTTATCCGTTACAGAAAATAAATTAAAACATTATGTCATCTCGATGTGTAGACATTTAAGTACTTACAGCCCCATGAATCATAATAAAAATGTATACCCTATTTGTTACTTGCAGAAAGAGGTAATGTTTGTAAGTAACACTGCACACACTCTTCTCTCCAGAAAAAGAACAAACAAACTCTCTGATGGGAACACCAAAATTGTTTATTTTCTATGCCTGACACTTGGCAAATCCTATGAAACTGAACTACTAGTAGTCTACCCACTTCAACCCCTGGAGCATAGCTGTAAACTTTTAAACACTAAAAATAATGATACACGGAGAACAGACAGCCTTCAATGACCTAAAAAAGCTATATAAACGTTTCTATGTCATCTATGTAGTAATGTGCCAGATGTTGAAGGGCAGTTTGTCAAGACTGGATAAAACTGCTTCAGTAATGAAAAACAGGTCAATGGTAAAGATGCAAGCCCTTCTCTCATTAGGATCTTTCCTAATCACACCAGGCAAATTGAGTCTTAGGTTTATAATACACTTCTAGAAATCTCATTTAAATTATCTATACAAATGTTATCCTCTCATATTCTCTCACAGTTTAGTAAAAACAAAGAGAGACTTATCTAATCTAAAGCAAACTTATAGGAAAAAGGTAACGCAGACACCATCATTTCAGGAAACATTTGCTTTGAACTTCTGGGTCAAAGAATCAATCTGTGCCAAAGGACATCAAAGCACACTGCAGTAGCAGACAAAAGAATGAAAAACAAGGAGGTCTGGTACCCTGTGTCACTGAGAAAGTTCTGGAGGAACGTACATGACATTGAATTTCTAAGGATGATTTTTCAATTTTTAGCTATCAAAACTGAGAGCGCTTTTGGCATATTCTGAAGCAAGTCTTTAACACTTATGTCAAAAAAAACTTACAACAACAAAAAAAAAACAAAACAACCAAAGCAGCACACAAAAAGCCAACCTGAATTCATCAGTTTCCAGAGCTGATCTACCAAAGCTTCGTTACACAAAGGGGACTCCATGTTCTTGGTAAAAGGTGGATTCTTAGTCAGCATATCCAGAATCTTGTGCCTGAAAGAGAAAACTTCATCTTTATTAAATCCAAATGAACATACTAAGAATATAAGGTCTGTTCAGTTTGCAATACTCTTACAGCCTTATTCAAATACAGGCTTTCTTCCAAAATTTTAACCTATGTTTTATGTTTTTAGCTCTTCCTTCTGTCCACAATTTGCAGACACGCTGATTTGCCATCAGCTATATAACTTCAAAAGCAAAGTGCAAAGCAGCAGGATGTTATTAGACATAATTTTTAAGAGTTAGGTACAAAATTGTACGCTATACCATGCTCTTCTGTTTAGTAACAATCTTTTCTGCACACTGACTTGATAACTACAAAAAAAGAGCAACATTGGCAAATAAACTCCTTACATACTGACACCAAAGAATTTTTAAATAACTTTAAATGTTTATGACTGGTACAAAATGGCAGGACTAAAACCAGTGACTCGCACGTTTTTCTGGAAAGGAACACTGTCACTGCTTAAATTACATTGGTGTATAAAGATTCTGCACTCACCATGTTTGCCTACAATATTTACATGCTGAGCTGAAAGTAGATACATTTTTTCCCACTTTCTATCTTTAAACTTGGCCTTGGAAACATTTTATGAATGAGAATAATTATTTGTTCCATTACTTATTACTTTAACTATTTTCCCTGGATAGCCAGCCTTCCCCTTGCTGTCTTACACATCTGGGACAAGAAGATTCTTACAGATGGGTTTTTTTTCTTTTCTTTTAGAAGAGGCTTACATACTGCACTCAATTCAAAATTTAAACTCCTCTTTAAAAAGATACAAATCAAATTAAATCCCCCTCCTAGACTGAAGCTAGACCTCCTCTAGTGAGTCTAACTGTATTCATTTTCATTAACAAGAACAACAGAAATAAAACAGAGGACTATCTTGCAGCTATGATCATTGTAAGAAATCACCTATAGAGAGAGTAAAAGTTAAAACTATTTGTCTTTGAAACTCTGTATCTTAATGGTAGACATAAGAAGAAAGTGTTGGGGAAAAACACAATGATTATGAACCTCGGTGTTCAAAGGTTTATAACCAATGTGCTAAAATAGCCAACCACTCATTGGTGAAAACAAAGTTGAAACTGGCAATACTAGAAATTAAACTACATTTTCACGTTATCCTTTCACCCCATCTACAGTCTAACAATTGCTTTACACTCCTTGCTGGGAAAACATTGTGTGCACTATGTTTCAACCTCTGTCTTTCCTAAATATCACAAAGTCTTTTTGGCCTACGCAAAGTCAGATTTATATATTTTATTTACAATCAGGAAGAGATCTGTAACATCAGACTTCCACTACAGGGGCAGAATATCAAATACAAAAAAAAAAAAATACAATGGAGAATAAGAACAATGTGAACTGCTGAAACGTCAAAACACATTTCAATTTATAGAAAATAACAAGGAGAAAAAACAGGTTTGTGAAGTATTATTAAGCAGTTAAGCGCTTGATCTATTCTAGCGATTCCAGACCAATAATTTAGTTAGTAGTGCCAGCATTACTAGAAATACTGGCTCTTTATTAACTCACTAACCTTATGTAGGGTACAGGATCATTCTGAACCATAGTAAGCAGCCACTGTAGTTCTTCATAGCTCCTATCAACTGCAAAGAAAAATAAAATAGAATGCCTATAAATATACATAAACTGGAAGGATTTTGATCAACACAATCACAAGTTCTTGAATTAGCACACGAAGAGCCTGAATTACTGCAACTAAAGAGGAATTTCATTAATTATAGTGCAAATTCAAAGTAAAAGGTGGTTGACAGAAAGAGAAACTCCTTTATGCCTCAGTTGTTCAATAACCACCAACTTGACTACTAGCAGGTAACTCAAGTCACTTGTGAGCATTGATTGGGAAGATCAGAGTAAATGATCATCTTGGTATTGTGTGCTTCCTAAAATGAATACATTCAAACATTGTTTCAACCATCAGAAGTCTAATATTTTCTATAGGGAATAGAGAACACACAATTCTCATACACAGGAATCTGTGAAACGTTATAAATAGGATAGAAAGAGGAAGACTACAGGGCTTATAAAAAACTGCAAGCATGCTCCTCTCAGTAGCCTTCTTTAGTTTTTTAAATCAGTATACTTTGCAACTAAAATGTGTTTTGGAACTCATCAGCACAGGCTTCTAGAAAATTGCTGCCTGACACTGTTGGAAACAAAATCAGCTTGTTAGTTTAAAATTTAAACTACATTGCAAAATTGCTTTGATAGTCACAGTAACATTACAAAATAGGAAACAACACAGTATCATCATCACTGATTACACAAAAAATGAAAGAATTTTTATGTAATTTTTTTTTCAGGTGCATAATTGTAAGATTTTGCAGCAGTATTCTCATTTTCTCAAAACAATGAAGAGCTTGATTCAGCTTTGCTTTACCTCAGAATTTGGGGTGTATTAATCATTCCACCTCAAAAAACATTTCTGTTGCTTTCCATTTTGTGGTCCTAGCAACGTACTTCTTTCCTCCCCGAGCCTACTGTATTTTTAGTTCTAAATAACCTCAGCTAAACTTTCCTTCCTGATCTCAGTCAGTTTTCAATCAACGGTTTTTAAATACAACTTTTCTAGTCCAATCAATTATGATATCTATTATTCCCTTGTTATTACACTACAGTAAGTTGCTTTTAAAGGAAGCGGCAATTATTTAAATTGTATTATGAGAATTAGCACTTCAGTTCTATTAGAAGCTCTTTAAATACTTTGGACATACAGAACATAAGATCTCTTCTTGGATTGGGAGGAGGCAGCCAAGCAATTAAAAACTACATTATAATACTGCCTAGAAGATGGGTGAACAGTCTGTTGCAGGCCACTTGCAAATCAGCTCTGCTCTTCCTACAACCCAACCAAACGAGAACTGGCTACACTGGTGAGGCACTGAACTGGACTGTATCCATACCGACCAGAACCACAATGGCAGATTTGCCTTAAAAATCAGAGAAATCTTTGAAAATCTATGCCTAGGATATACTCTTAAGGGATTAGTGACTGCCTGTGCTCAACGCCATGCATAGCTGCTTTTCCTGGCAGCTACCTTGCTTGGGACAGAAGGCAGCTAGAATACTGCACTCAAAAGTTGTTTTGCATGGAAGAAAAATAACAGTGTATACCCATGTGGCAAGGACTGACAACATGGCGAACACACTGGTACAATGAGAAGCAAACTGCAATTATTTTGACTGCTAACAAGAGGGATTTTAAAATGGTTTTTGATCAGAAAATTAGAAATCTAGGAGATGAATCCTTTAGGCTGACAGTACTGGATAACAGAACCAAGAAACACCATACTTCTGTGGTTGCAAAACAAAGTGGTTTTTTGTGTCTTAAACTTACTTGTGCTTGACGTAACTTAAGTCTTCCCTGTTATTTGCCTTATAGTGTAAAGTAGGCCTGTTAGACTTCCAAAGGTTTGCTACTAATGCATTTAGCTTGCTCTTCAAATTTATATAGCAACTACAAAACATTTTGGGGAGCAATGACAAATTAAACCGGACCTTGGGCAGAACAAATCTTATTAGCCAGAAGAATCATAGAATACAACAGCCCAGTTTGGAAAGGACCTCAAAAGATCATCTGGTCCAACCTTGCATAAGAAATGGAGCCTAGATGAGATTATCTAGCACCTTCTCCAATCACATCTCGAAAACTTCCAGTGATGGGGACTCCACCAAGTCCCTAGGGAGGTTGCTCCACTGATGGATTGTCCCCACTGTAAAAAATGTCTTTCTTATATCAAGATGAAACCTCTCCTGGTACAACTTGTACCTGTTGCCCCTTATTCTCCCCACATGACTCCTTGTGAAGACAGAACCTCTGTCCTCTTTGTAGCTGCCCCTTAAGTACTGGAATATTGTGATGAGGTCCCCCTAAGCCTGCTCTTCTGCAGGGTGAAAAGACCTAACTCCTCCAGTCTTCGCTCACAGGACAGGTGCTCCAGCCCCCTGATTGTCTTCGTGGCCCTCCTTTGGACCCTCTCCAGTCTCCCCACATCTTTCTCAAATTGTGGAGGCCAGAACTGGACACAGTGCTCCAGGTGCGGCCTGACAAGCGCCGAGCAGAGTGGGACAATCACTTCTCTATCTCTGCTAGCAATGCCCCTGTCATTTGCCTTGACTGCCGCAGCGGTGCCCTGCTGACTCATGGTCAGCTTGCTGTCCACCCGGACCCCCAGGTCCCTTTCAGCGACGCTGCTCCCCAGCCACACAGGTCCTAGCCTGTACGGGGCTCCTTGGTTATGTTGTCCCAGGTGCAGGATCTTGCACTTGTCCTTGTTAAACTTCATACAGTTCTTGCTACCCTGCTCCTCCAGCCTGTCCAGTTATCTCTGCAAGATGACTCTCCCTTCTGCTGTGTCCACCTCACCACCCAGTTTAGTGTCATTGGCAAACTTGGTGAGGCTGCCTTCAGTGCTGTTGTCCTGATCATTTATGAAGATGTTCCCTGCGGGACCCCACTTGTAGCAGGCTGCCAGGCTGAGTAAAAACCACCGATCACCATCCTCTGAGTGCAGTCCATGACCCGATTTCCTACCCATCTCACAGATCACCCATCCTGTCTGTATCTTGCCAGTTTGTCTAGGAGAAGACTCTGGGAAAAGAAAGATGTGTAGATTTTCATACTTCTGGTAGACATAAAAAGAAGTGAATGCTTTCTGAAGAAAAAATCCTCTTGAGATTTTTTTCAAACTACAAGAGATGGTGTATCAGTTCTCAATTACAGCAGAGAATCTCTGAGACCCTAAACTTTAACATTCATGAGATTAGATAATCACGGATATTTATTTAGAACAGTTTGTTGTTACGTCTTATAAAAATGCAACCACTTTGTTCTATACATATAACTATAAACAGTCATATAACTATCAGAAGCTAACTTTAAAAAGTTAATAAACTCTGCTCACTTCAAGCCAGTTAAGATCAACTGTCCAAGTCCTTGTATGCTGCTTCAAGCATTTTACAGAGTTACCATGTCTCAAAAAAAGCCCTACTATTAACAGCAAAGAAAACAACTTATTCGGTTCCATGGAGAAATGATTTCTTTTAAAGTAACTCAAAAAAGGCAGTGCTATTCCTGCCCTGAGAACTGATAGAAAAACATGGGAGTTCCACACTGCCCCAGAAAATACAGACTTTCCTTTTTATGGAAATTACAAAATCTGTCAGCTCCCTTTGTAAGACCTGTTAAAAAGCCAGCTTTGGCACAAGTAACAGGCATTTGATAGCTGCTGGTTTACATCCAGTATGAACTGGAAACAGGTAACTGGGAACAATGAGAATCAGACCTCTTGGCAATAGGCAGCACATCGTTTCTCCTTCCAAAGGCAGGGTTGGGGCTCTGCGAGACAAGCGCTGCTAACTTCTGTATGTGTAACTGAGGAAGTCAGTCAGCACACTGAGATTCTGGATTTACCCCTCCACCAAAAACTTACCAGTCTTATAGCAGGAGCAGAGGCTAATGCGTTCAGTGCCGGAAGGTTGTACTTGAGAAATGATACTGACGACCGGTTAGATAGTTGGCTCTGCTGTGAATTGCAGTGACTTTATAGAAGATAGATATTTGCATCTGCTACCGCTACACCAGAAAAAAATCCATTGCCCAGAAGCAAGGCAGTTAGGTACAGTAATACTTTAATCCATCATTTCCAGATCTCACAGTGAGCTCAGTCAAAATTTACGCTCGGCTCAATCACCGATTTCTTTAAGTAATCTTTCTAATACCTTTTACCACTAAAGTTTTACCTTCCTGTAGAGTATTTCAAGCAACTTACCCTATCTTGCTTATACAGCAACCCATTTGATCAGCTGTTCTAAAGACATACTATATTACTTTGCAGTACAAACACTTTCTTATCCAAGCCAGTTATTAACTACAAACACCATCCATAAAAGGTCAAGTATTTAATGAGAAAACATTACTTCTATCAGCTTGTCTTTCCAAAGGGTGGGATGAATTAGTGAGGAGATTATTCTAAAGGAAGCAGGCTGATGAGTAAGCTTTCCATTCTCCAGCAAATCTTTCCACTAACACTCTATGAAGGGAGGAACAAAGCAAGCAGCCTAACAGAGAGAGAGATGCACATCACCATCAGAGTTCTGAATGCTAGCTGGATATCACTCACAGGGTCACCAAATGGTACACGTGCAGTGGGTTATGGATCCAAAATGCCTGGCGAATTACAAGACTGAGGACTGAGCCTGAGAGCGATGCTCAGTGGACAGCCTCCCTTGAAGTCATTAGTTTTTCTGTATGACAGTCTGGTTTAGGTCTGTAAGCGTACATCTGAATTCCGCCAGATGTACTCACTCAACAACTGTCTATCTGGTTTGAGAAGTCTTTGGACAGAATGACAGCAGTAAGACCAAAGTCATAAAACCCTCATAAAAAAGAGAGCAATTACTCATGCAAAAAGCATAAGAAACTCTCCATTACCCTGAAAATGAAAACATGAAATTTGAGGCAGAATAATTAGAAGTCTAGAATCACCAGTCTGCTCACAAAGAAAGAACTGAAGGATTCGGCCACTTTGACAGGGACAACCCTTCAGACACAAGAACTGTCAGAAATCTGCTGAACAGATAAAGATTAGCCCAAATAAATGAACACACCAATGCAGTACTAAATTCACTTTTTAAAAAACGAATCATTAAAGATATAATTTCTAGCTGCCTCTAGAAAGTCTGTCAGGATTGATTTTCAACTTCAAATGGCATTTAAGAAAGCTACCCAGTATTTTTTTCAAGGACCTGCAACAGTCAACTAAAATAAAGACAATATTAGAAGAATGGAAACATCTCACAAACATAAGCTATATATAAGGAATGGCAAAGCATAATCAACCAATAATCATTAAAGTAATCGAAGTGTCCAAAATCTATAACCATAAGATACATGCAAAAAGATAAAGCAAAACCAAGAACTTTGACTAGCAACTACGCCTGAACTCAACTAAATCAAAATCACTGAAAATGGAGTGTTAAAAGAAATTATCAAAATGCCTTGCCACTAGTCACTGTGCTGTCTACTTGTTATTTCAAAGCTTAGGTATCTGATTCAATTTGCAAGACACTGGGAAACAATGCTCACCACATCTTCATAAAACTCACATTCTCTAGGACAAAACATTAACAGCAATCCCAGCTTCTTACCACTATGCCTGTCATCACACAAACACTTCTGGTAGACAGTATTTCAACCTAATATTAATGAGGTAAGTATTACACTTTCCTACTATATTGCAAGTGTTACAAAGTGTCAAAATACTTGAAAAAGTACCTTTTGTGTAATCAACGACAGCCTCCAACGCTGCTATTCGGACATCTATGAAGTGCCCATATTCTGCATATGACTTGAAAAGAGCAGGATCACTTGGGACGTGACCATTCTTCTGAAGCACTCGAATAGCTTTTAAACAGCTAGATGTGGTAGAAAGAGGAAGTTTACATTAGGTTTAGGGAATCCCAGCCAAGAAGAATAAAAATGTTTTCTTCAAAACCAAGTACTGCAATTTTCCTAGAATTATATTATCCAAATTAACATGTTACAATTACTTTCACAGCATTAACACAGAGCGCTCATTAATTCTGAATTAGGCAGAAACACAAACAAAATTCCCCATCATGTCAAATCCATTGTTTGGTTTTAGTAGAACTGTGTTAACTTACAAAGAAAATACAGCTCAGATTATGTTGTGTACTCTGCAGATATTACTACAGGGCTACCTTCTGCAAAACTTTCATAAGCGCTCTTCTTAAAGAGGCAAAAGCATGACCAACTTACGCCTGCTACTAAACGTCTACACTGATAGAAATTAATGTTGAAAAACAGGGCAATCAAGACAAACTTGTACTATTAGCTTTTGGAAACTGGAAGGAGTTTTGACACTTAAGATTAAGACACAGAGGCTAAAATCTCAAATACTAACTACAGAAGGGTACATAAAAGCCAAAAAAGTAGCGTAAATGTGTCTGGTCTCTTCATGCGTACAACAATTATTAAGCCACACCTGACTGTAATGGTATGCCTGTAACTGGGAAGAAGCTTCTCCATATTTAGGAAACGGGTAATTTCCTCAAGAATAAGTCGAACATCAGGATTTAAGTTATCCAATGTTCGAACTTCATTGTTCACACTGACTGCAGGAGTTACAGAGTTGGCCAGGGCATCAATCAGCTCAGCACGATAGTAGTTGTCTGAAAACTAGATAAAAACAGCATTTAAACACAAGCAAATACAACAATATATATTCTTTACAAGCTAAAAAATGTTGAAGCACTGTTACAGAACAAGATCTTAAAACAAAAGCCACGTGAGAAACTGTATGAGAAAGCAAAACAGGAATGAATTTGTTCTGAAAACAAATTTGAGTGATTGAGCAAGGAGACATAGTACCAATCATTTATCTTCACTCTGTAACCAGAGCATATTAATAGTAATACCAGCATATTAATAGTAATACATTGTTTTATAAAAATGGAAAAAACAAGCATTGAAAATGTTTCAGATATGGTAAATAAAAGCCATTATTTCTAAACATGGCCATCTAAAACTACTGGTCTGTTTCTATACCCAGTACCAAGGTTAATGGGTACTTAGCACCTAAGAAAATCAGGCAGTTTATCTAGGTAGCAACTTCACAAGCTTCTGAGGTGAACTAACAGGCTCACTGCTGTTTAGTGAGGAAAATCTTGCTCCTTCATGCACTCCTTTTACCTGGACTCGCACTTTCACCCCTTTCACTGTGTTGGCTGTTGCAATTGTTGGTTGTGTTAATTTATTAAGTGGCAAAATGTATAAAAATAAAATTTAAAAAGCAGAAAACAGTACCGGATTTGAATATTAGTTAATCCAGACAAACCCAGTATCTGTCAAATCTGGCAGATGATGTCAAATACATGCATGGAAGGGACATGCGGAAAAGTAAGGCGAGATCACTCCTTTGGTGGTGAGGAGGTGGTAGCACAACTCATCACATTCTGTGACTACTGGTGCTTGCACTCCTGTGTCTAACTCTCTACCTCTCCACCCTCTATCATCCTCTTACTTCAGTAATCTTGCAACAAAAGTCTTGTTACAGTGCGTGTTTCTACACACAAGAAAGAGGCTGAAGAGGCTTCACATTTGTTCCACTTCACTTTGGGTACTTAATTGGGAAGATTAGGCTAGGCTCCTAGCAGTTGTAGACTTGCTTTGTAGCTAGGGAGATGGAATTATGTATCATCTCAGGATCTTAAAGGTCATCTAATCATCCTTCAGAGGTGGTCTGTGTGGGAAGGAACCTTAGATGACAACATTTTCAACTCAGATGCTTCAATTTAGTGAAGGAATAATATTAACCTGGGTTTCAGCTGTTATTTAACTAGATTAAGACAATCCAGTTCTGTGAGCTAGAGGTGACATTCAGAACCCAGAATCTCAGAGTCCTGTATATTGTTAAAAAAAAAATAATATTTCCTTTCCTTGTTCTTTCAAATATACTCTTCTCAAGGTGAAAAAAAACCAACAAACCCTCCCTTAACTTTCCATGCTACATGTTAGCCTCATGTATTTTCTCAAAACACGCTGGTCTTTTGAATGAAAGAGCAGATCATGAAAAGTACGTGTGCAAGTGAAGACACGAAGGTCCTTACTAGGTTAACAAGCACAAAGAGCTTCCATACATCCAAGAAATGCTGCCATAGAAACGTCAGCTACAGAACATTCTGTAACATTTAGTGTTTAGTTTAGTGTATCACCTTTTCATCAACTCTCCTAGCCAGATATTTACATTAGTGGCATAAAACATCATATAGTATATTAACTGAGATTTTCTTCAACAAAAAAGCGAGAAATTAAAATAAACACATTCTTTACCTTATTCTTCCTGTTATCGTTATACTTGATCAAATCCAAAATAAACATTAACACCTCCTTAGGACAGAGGTTGTGAACGTCTCTCAGAAGAGCCATGGCAACAGGCATAGTCTGTGTAATAAAATTAATACTAACATAATTCCTACATTAATGAAGTGATAGTTACACCCTGAAAAGAGCTACATCCTGAAAATGAGCCATTAACAGTTTTACAACAGCAAATCTCTGAAAAGTTGTATTTAAATGCCTTCTGAAAGTCATACCACATGCTACATAATTTTCAGATCACAGAATCACAGAATGGTCGCGGTTGGAAGGGACCTCTGTGGGTCATCTAGTCCAACCCCCCTGCCTACAGCAGGCTGCAGAGGACCTTGTCCAGGCGGGTCTTGAGTATCTCCAGAGAAGGAGACTCCACAACC
This sequence comes from Opisthocomus hoazin, assembly GCF_030867145.1. NCBI lineage: Eukaryota > Metazoa > Chordata > Aves > Opisthocomiformes > Opisthocomidae > Opisthocomus > Opisthocomus hoazin. The sequence goes on along the minus strand of NC_134416.1, from coordinate 15,911,024 downwards.
TCCCTGGGCAGCCTGTTCCAGTGCTCCGTCACCCTCAGAGGGAAGAAGTTCTTCCTCATGTTCAGACGGAACTTCCTCTGCTTCAGTTTGTGCCCATTGCCCCTTGTCCTGTCACTGGGCACCACTGAAAAGAGTCTGGCCCCATCCTCCTGACATCCACCCTTGAGATATTTGTAAGCATTTATTAGGTCCCCTTCATGTACTCCATTCTTCTGAAGAAACTGTTAATTTAACCTCAGCTACTCAGAAAAAAATCCTAAAATTTTGTTAATTTGATTTTTGACTAAGATGAAACAAACAGATGCCGTATAAGAAAGAACTAGTTATTTTGGATTTTTATGAAGTGCTAAAGCAGGACTGTGCTATCCAGCTTCCTGTAGTTGTCAAACATAGGAATGGTTTGGTATTTTGACATTTCTTTTAAAAGATTCAGTGAAAAAAAAAATTTACCTTTTGCAGAAAGTAGCTTTGAAAGTTCATGAAGTTGTTGGTCTTCACAATGTTTGGACAGGTCTTACAACAAAACATTCGGGTAAAGAGTGACTTCATGGCCGGTGGTCCTGTCCACGTACTTACCATGGAATTTGCAATCTGCATAATCAGGAGGAAGGGAAACGATATTAACATCACCACTGCAAGTTTAGTTGGGCTGTAAAAAAAATACATATTTTCCACAATCAAAAAGGATAACTGTCCTTCAAACAGATACATATTTGCATCAGTCTATTATATTAGCTAAGTTTTCACTGCCATCCTTAATACATCTTCTCTACATTAAAGGTAAATTTTATGAAAATTTTCCACTTGGACGATGTCTGCAACTAATTATCTTTCCATGATATACTTCTGTTCTTAATTATTTTCTCTTTTATATTTTAGATGAAAATTCTGTGCTTACTAAGCCAAGTTTTCTGACTCTACAGAAGCCAGTGATGGAAGAGGCTTCCGTAATACCAGCTTCCCAAATCTACCCTGCCAGTAACCTCAGCCTAGACTGTAAGTAGCCTCAGCCACCCTAAGACTAAAAGACCACCCCTAAAGTGAAAGGCAAGTCAGCTACCTCTAACTTTAACTGTAATTCACAAACAGACTTCACACTGAGGCAGATTTATTGCTACAGTCTGTTTTGGGGTAAGGCAGTAAGGTTCCACAAAGCCAAAACTGCTTTTGTGCCTTCCCCAGCATCCTGGGTATCACACATTTGCTATACGGAGCAGTGAGAGTTGCAGACAAGAACACCTAGACCTGATGACAGATTACACGTGTGTGTGTGCACGCACGTGTGCAAACAAATGCAGCAAATGCACTCTACAATGCAGCAGGAGTTTCCATTGTTACAGACCCACCACAAACTAAGGAAAAATCTGTTTTCACACAAAAGAAAATGAACTTGATTATTTCCTTCTAATTTAGCTTGTTTCAAAGGGTATTACATACGCAATAAGAGAAAGAAAAGTAAGAGGCTATCTGAAGATGGGTGGCAATCCATTTCACCACTGCTCTGACACAAGATGGGTGTTTTATTACTGAAACCATTTTCCCCACTAAGTCAGGCTTCAAAGGGAAGTCAGAGAGAGAAAATACTGCGGGGTCAGACTAGATGTTCCTATTGCAATAACTGAAGTCTTCCAACTAAAGATACAGTTATAGCTTCTTCTGTAAGCTACGTAATGACTCTTCCTGCAGAGGAAGCTTAATCCCAAAAACTGCTTAGAAACCATGATGATAAACTTAAAACTGCAAATCTGAAATTTATATAGCAGTGGAAAATAAAATCCAACCCCCAAAATATTATCAAAGGTTACTATATTTACAATACATTCACAGTTTCATTACAATTGACGTGTAAATTTAGATTTTTTTTAACTTCTACTTATTTTAAGCATTCCATTTTGCAAAATCTATAGATGAATAACAGTATTTTCAAATTGAAATCAACAGCAGTTAAATCATCATCTTTTCAGTATTTTTTCGTCTTATGTGTTCCAACTTCTTTGAACTTCTCTTTAAACACTGACAGAATCCAAGTTTTCTACTCAGTCTACTGATACACTACACTCTGAATTGAATGTATTTCTACATTCCCCACACCATGACACAAGTAGCCTGTCTTGCATTATCTCTGCTTAAAAAGACGGCATGTACGCTCTATTTCTGCATCCTTCAATACAATATAGCATAAAAAAAAAAACAGCCTAAGATGTAACTGTTATGCGTAGCTATGAAACTTCTCAGTGTCTAGGGAGGGAGTTTATGCTGACGCTGTTCCTTTTTTAAACCTTACAACATATCACCAACACTGCAATGCATCTGAACGGAAAAATCAGTCTGCATGCTCCCAGGAATTCATATAATGACATTGTTTTCTCCTTTCTCTGTAGGGTTATGTGTCATGAACTTCTCAAAATGTGTGTGTGTGTGCACACCCACACACACACCCACCTCCCCCTTAACTTCTTTATCAATGAGGATTTAGTATGTTGCCTGCATATTTTATGCCTGAAAGACTGAAGTACTGTTTTACAACAAAGTATACAGTACATTTAGAAAGTGTAGTAAAGTCAGTTTTATAATTGCATTATCACCTATCATTTCTCTGTATTGACATGAGTACACCAAGAATGTTTTACAACAGTAAACACAAGCCAGCTAGAAGTTGCAAATCAACAAAGAAGAACCCTCCCCCTAATAAACATGAGGGACTTTGTGTTTTTTCAATAAAGAATACAAATCCTGAATATTTACAGGCTGTGAAAATTAAACTGAGTTAATGACTACAGGAAGCAATTCTTACTAACGCCCCAATGTTGGAACTAGTAACAGAATATATCACACTACACTCCTAGGCAACTTACATAAACATATTTACCACTCTGTCGTGCCATACTACTTCACCTTGATTCAATGTCACAACCATACTTTTTGCTTAGCTCTACAATCTTTTTTCTGTAACTCAGCCACCTTATTTGCAGAATGAAGATTTTTCATACAACTGAGCAAAAGTGGTTATGATTATCTGCAGCCCAGTTGCCTGAGAATTCAAAGTAAAGACAGAAAAAACTATTGCATTTAAACATTGTAACAACTGCAGTTTAATATTTACCTGTGGATTACACACTTTTAAATATTCCAGGTGAATTCATTATGAAACGTGCATACTTTAAGTCAGACACTGGCAGTACCAATACTAGCACACACACTGGCCACATTACATCAGTATTTCATAATATTAAGACACTTTGTCACAAACTTTTCTTGAATTCTGATTTTCATAATATAGCCAAAGGAGTTATTTCTATACAGGTACCAAATTATTCACAACAGGTATGCAGCAGAAAGCAAGCTATATGCCAATAATCTGAACTCTACAAATTGTCAATGAGTATGCCTTTGTGTCCATAAAACTATGTCAATAACATGTCTTTTCAGGAATTCTTATTCTTCTGTGTTTCCACCCAGTTGTTTTATAGGGTTCTCTAACTTTCATTCCTAATGCTAATTTTGTATCTAAAGAAAATAGATCTTCCCCTTCCAAGGCAATTATTTGGCTTTTTATTATTTAATTGCAGACTAACATGTTTCTTTTGTGCCTCTATTCAAATTGAAACAATATAGAGCAGCAATCAGAATTCACATTATACAGATGAATTTCAGCACTTCAGAATCCTCAACAGACAGGCCAAGGGACTTCCCAGTAAAATAAAAAAATACATTTTGGCTCTGAAAAAAATTAAACAAAAGTCTTTTATTTCTGCCACTTAATGAAATCTGGAAAAATCCCTTGTGGTTTTCATGTCTGACATCTCAATTTTGACAATTATGAAAGCCTTCTGCAGTCTCCATTTACAGACTAAAATAATACAGCTTTCCTTTCAAATCAGTCATGTTAAAAATACTTGGCAAATACTTTTAAGAGGCTAAATATCAAGCCAGTTTAAGAACTGTGATGAGTTTTGACCCATTTTCAGACATTTACAATGTCTAGCAGATTTCTTCTGTTATTGCCCATTCATGCAGCTCACCTTTGCAAGGCAGAAGCAGGCCAGCATTCTCACTCGGTAGAAACATTGTTCCTGTTCCAGTATATCAGTCAGTGCCAGCCGTGATGCTGGAGTAGGGAACTTTTCCAATGCCAGAATGGCGGCTTCTTGTGCAACCACATCTCTCTCATATCGAAGCTGATACTGCCACATGAAATCAGATTGTTCAAATTCTACCTTCCTCAGCACTGACATATCAGGGTCTATTCTTATCCAGAGCAAAGGAGAATCAGCACTAAGACAGACATGAAAAAACATTAATAGCTTACACCATTTCAAGACCATAGCAATTCAAAAGATGTTCTAAGTTATTACGAGTTATATTTAAAGTATTTAGAGTTAAAGAACCATAACGGAATCTAAGTTAGCAGGGACTTTTGAAAGTCACCTGGTCCAATCTCCTGCTTCTCAGATGGCAATTCTGTAACCTCCCAGGGCAATCTGTCCAAACCTCTGACATGTCAAAGGTGAATACAGTGTTTTAGTATATTTAACCTCCAGATCTGAGTTCATGGTAAACTACTGTATAATTTCAATATATTTAATTCTACTTCCTCAGACACCATAACTTTCACAGGTGAGCAGCACTTGATAACCTTCTACAGTTCCAGACAACAAAAAAAAAAAGATCCAACAGAAAAAGTGGTGGTAAACACCCATTTTTGTACATACTATTTTTCATCAAGAGATGTGAAAGTGCTTTACAAACACACACATATTATAATGCTGAAAGCTGACAAAGGTAATCATGCTAATGCACACAACTGCCAAGCCAAATAATGATAAAAGTGAAAGTATCAACAGACAGGATTAAAGTTTTAGTCCTACAGACAAAACTTCTCGGTTGTTTTCCAGCCAAAGAAGCGTTTTATACTTTAGTATTCACACAGCACCATGACTGCAGAAGTCATTTATGGGAGCAACAAGCACAAACTATAGTGTTCTACTCAGTTTTCCACACAAAAATACAGACAGCAAAATATAGACACTGAATTAGAAGAGAGTTTGGAATGATGAAAAGAGCATCATTATAAATATGATGCATATTTCTATATACAATTGTAGAGTATCTAGAATTACTGTCAAGACAGTAGCTAGAGAAAAAAGGACAGCGAAGAGTGCATACACAGGATTCAGAAGAACAGAAAAGAATGAACATTCTCATATATACTTGGAGCAAAGGAGTCAAAACTGGACAAAAGGATGACAGCATCATAGATTAGAAGGCTAGCAGATAAACAAAGCATAAGTGACTTGCATAAAATCATACACCAGTTCTCAGGTAGTTCTAAGACGATCATTATGGTTTCAGTTGAGTGTAATGCAACAGCTACTTGAACATAGCTGAACAGAACTACTCACAAAATTGCTCTTAAATACAATTAAAAACTATTTATTAATATGTCAACTATCACACAGAAATAGTAACAATATAACTTGCTTAATGAAAATACCCCTTATGAAATTATTTCTCATCATATTTTAGATGAGGTTAAATTTACGAGAACCTCCAACACTTTTAAGGTGACAAGTAATCTATCCTTCTTCAAAGAGACACCACTAGTTTTCGAAAGCAATTTATTTATTTACTTTCTTCAGCCAGCAAACCAAGTACCAACACCTTCAGTATTTCGGAGCACACCAATGGTTCCAACTGAAGGAGGGCAAAGCAGGTATTCACATTAAGCAAGAATTTCCTTCCAAAGATCTAAACAGTTCCAACTGAAATTAATGCCAGTATGAATTTCAGCATGAAGCATTTCATCACTTATTTTCAATCTAAAAGGATTCTTTTGGAATTAACCACAGATTTCAGGAACTTGTCTATCTTAGTGCTAGTTAAAAGGTCTTCATCAAGGTCCAACAAAAATTGCTTCTGTTTCAAGCAAATTCTTGTTTGCATTTTACCTATAAAGTGAGCTGAAAGATATCATTAGAAATGTGTAGAAAAGAATCAAGTAATTTATTCTCTCACCTTATCATGCCTAAGATTTTTTTTTTAATCTGATTATAGTAGTTAGCCCATATATTTTATACTTCACCAGAATTTTCCCAGTTACAGAAGAAAAGGCGGCAAACAAATCTGGTATAGTCTTGAAATTTGCCAGTCATACAAAGAAGTACAACATTACTATCAAATCCTTCAAAGCAGCATGCTTTAGAGAAGGTGAACAGGAGAACATGGCTCAGTCTCACACTGAGAAAACTCCAACAAGCTAACTTACTCCATAGCCGAAAGGTCCATGTCCACCTCTTCTCCATTCATCAATGGAATCTTTTTCTTCTTATTTCTATGAAAAGAGAAAAAATAGAAAAAAAACAGGTACTAAAAAAATTGTCATACTAGCGAAGATACATTTATAAATGAAACTTAAGCCTGCAAAAGTACTCTGTATTTCACCACACCGAAAAATAATGCTCTGTGCAGCAAAAAAATGAAAAAAGTTGAGCTTTGCATTAGTTTTGTTCAAATACTAATCACCAATACTTTAAACTGGTTTGAACTTAACTCCTACCATTTTTACAATTACACATAGGCATACAGCTTTGAGAAGCAGAGGTCAAAGCAGTCATTAGAATGCATTAGGAAAGTGAGAAAATCTGTCTGGGAAGTACGTCACTTTTCTTGCTCATGAGGTTTAGTGAACAGCCCTGGCACTCTTAGCAGAAAATTATGCAAGAGCTTCATTCAGTGAAGATATAAGTGAAAGCATATTCACCTGGTACTCTGGCCTACATTTGTCTTCCCTCTAATTCGGCTTTCATGTTCAAAGGCATTTTGAATAATTTAATAAATTACAGTCTTTATTCAACTCGTTCTATATAAACAAGCTCTTTATAAAACCTTTGTAAAATTTAAGACCTTTCCTTATAATTAAGAAACGCACATAAAATGTAAGATTTCTTGCTGTCCATAAATAGTAAATTCTGTTTTCTACCCCTACATCACAGGTAAATCTCACTCAGTAAGATTAACAAAATATAAACACAAAATTTAAAAGGCATTATTTATCATCACTGCACTATATGTTTTCATATATCCACACTAAAAAAATCTGCACTTCGTATTTTAATTCTTACCTTCTGCTTTTAGAATGGCAAGGTATATCATGTTTAAGGCTGTTTTCTTCAATCTGCAATGTATGATTGAATGATCCATCAAGTTCTTGCACTGTCACTTTAAGAGGACCCTTCAAGTTCACAAGATTTTGTTATTAACATTAAAATTACACTTATTAATGTATACACCACACTTGTATGTGTGGGTAAAATATGACAAATTGACCTTACCACGTATTTCTGAGTTCCAGGAGACGTGTAGTCTTGTTTTATTTCCAATTCCAATACATTCCGTTTTCTATTAAATGCAAAGCTACCATAAAACTTCACCACTCCACTCTGATCACTAATAAGCAGTATAGGAATTCTAGTGCACAGCGCAGTAGACATAAACAAATGCAATTCTCAGTTTTCACTCTTTACACTTGCTTTATGCTTCTTTATTGCTAGACTTTCCTATCCCAAGAACATCAGGAAATTAAAATGCTTATACTGGTTCCTGAACTTTTAAAGTTTTTTTTTTTTTCCTCTTTAAACTGTACTTTAATGTATGATCATGTACCTTACAGAAAGAAAAATGAAATGCAATGAAAATTACTTAGAAAAAAGTCATTATGAAAAACTACACTGGACCCCACCACATCCAACGTCCTTGGCATGCTCTCAGAGAAAGTAATTGAAAAAGACTTCAGTAAAGACTCAATATGATTTGTTTTACTACAAATTTTTATTTATAATAAAACTCAGGGTAAAATGTAGACATTAGCTTCTGTTTTCTACCCATGCTACATCTAACTCCACTATTTTATTGCAGTTTTTCAAACTGGGTTGTTGTGAGCATTCACATTTGTGCTCACTACGTGTGTGTGTGTGTATATATATACACACATATATATGAGTTCACATTTACATGAGAGTATACAATATGATTGATAAAAAGTAATGATCTCACTCTGCATTTTTATCCCAGGCAACAATTTCTTCAAGATAACTGCTCCTGAGAATAACTTCATCATTCATCATTTGTATGACAGCCATTACTACACTTCATTTATAGTAAAACTAACCAGAATGAAGTATGTCTAGTGCATGCTCCCAACAAGTCTCTGACAATGTAAGACAAAAGCAGGGAAGAAAAACCTGTTCTTTCATGACCTCACATTTAAGGGAGGAGCTGCCAGACTCAAAAAGGCTTCTTATTGTACATGTATTATTAACTTTTCTCCCTAAATATGGCCATTTGGCTAGATACCTCAGACTGGTTCTGTTCACGGTGGCTGCCTTCATAAAGGTCTGTGACTTTGTCATCAAACACAGGGCATTTTTAGTGGTTTATTCAGCATGAAGTTTAAACTCAGCGTCAACACAGCAGTCAATAGCATAAGATAGCACTAGTTAACAGTAATTAGATATCCTCCCAAGCAATACAAAGAGCTGCTGTGGTCTTACAAGGTGGAAAATCCACTATTACAAGTGCAACAGTGTTTGAAGCATGGTAGGGAGGTTGCAACCATAGGATAAAATACAAGTTACAGTTAACAGGATCAGCCTTGGGGCCAAAGCCCAGAGAAGCTGAAAAATCCCCAAATCTGAGAGTTATAGTTCTTCCTTGCTTACACAACAGACATAGTTTAAGATTCACCCAGCACAGGTAATAATGCTGACATTTAAGTATAGCTGCAGTGTTATTATATGTACATATAGAACCTCTGTTTTCCTCAAGTGGCTGGCACAGCTAAGTACGGAAATCAGAATAATGTGTATTTATACTTTATGAATACTTCTGATGCAGATAAAATACTAAATTCTCATACTACATTATTAAATCAGCTCAAATAAATAATGTCTAAATATAAATACCTACTTTTATTTTCTGTTAGAACATTAAGGTATGGCTTTGCCACAGTCATGTATGATTATAGCCTGCAGTCGTGTTAACTAAAACTATCAATTAAACTTGTTAAATGGAGAAAATTCAAATTTACCCTCATATCAATCCAAAATAAGAAACCCTATTTCTTAACTAATATCACTGAAATTTGGACTCAAAACACAGAGGTTTATTTTACCTGAAATTGTAATATTACCACAAGTCACCAAGCTATTAAATGTTAGTGTATTTTAAACAACCAATCTGTGCTTTAGGTTACTTATTTCACCGTGATTTACTGGAAATCACATCTTAAAATGCACCAGACTATAGCATTTTCCATGTCAGACTTCAGCATATTTCTATGGGCAGTGTCCTCTGGAATCCCTCTAGCATAATTTGGCCTTAAATTCCAGCAGAGTTCTTGTGCTTCTTTCAAAGTAAAACTTAAAACTAAGAAATCCCATCTAGTAAAGAACACCCAAAAAAGCTAGCATACTCTAAATGACTATGAAAGGAGTGTGAACCTGCGGCTCACATCTATTTCTAATTCAAAGAATAATCTACTTCGCTGTTTTAAGCAAAGATATTTCATACCTTTCTTCACATTCCTTAAACAGTGCCAATTAAAAAACAAATTCATTCTCCATATTAACAATCCAGACCAAGAATAAAAAGGATACACCCACTGCTTTATTAAAGGTTGGATGTCTTTGCCAGAGACATTTGAGATAGATTTCAAAAACCCAGATGTGGAAACCAGCATCTGACTCCACATGTGTGACTGGAACTTCTGAGATGAAGCAGTGCTGGCCAGACTCAACAACTTGTTGAAAACCTAAAATGATAAAAAGTTATTACCTTCACTAAATACTTCAATATATAAAATAAACTTTTCTGTTTATTTGCAGCTGAACTGCAACTAAAGGCAAATAAACTCATTCTCTGATAACTGGCCTCAAAAAAAGTCATTCAAAATTAAGACATTTTCAGAAAATTACTTGCCTGCCCATATGAGAAATTGTGATTTGCAGACACAAATGTATTTTTACTTAAGGCAAACCATCCACAATGCTGAGAAAAGCTCTGAAACCCCATCTTCTTAACGTGCGAAATGTTTAATGGTAACAAAATTAAACTAAAAATGTCGTCTTTGCTCATCACTGCTACAGGTACAACTTATGATGCAGCTTTTTAACAGAGCTGAATTCAAAGTGGAATACAGAAACACTTTTTGGCATCCATTTTCTAGTTCTAAGCACCTCTGTACTTCAAAATCATGTGATTTGTGAGGTTACTCACTGCAAGCAGGTGTGGCCTTTATTTACCAAATTCTAATGCAGAGGGTAAGGGATGCATTTTTAACCAATTCTTTCCACCTGAACTTTTTCAAAGAACCAACTTCCTCAAAGTTACATATACATACATACACACAAAATCCATTAAAAGACCACCAGCTTTCAAAAATGATCTACAGTAAAACAGATCACTGACTACATCTGCTTTTTAGAAATAAAAGTCATCAAGTTCCCTGCTTTGCTATTCCTTTTTAAAAATTGCAAAGAATAATTAAAATTTTATGTAAGGAAAGCTTTAAAAAAGGTGCATCTGCTGTATTTTCAACCTGACAACTGCTCATAATAGCTCCAGCACAAGCACATACATGTTATCCTTAAAAAAACAAACCAACAAAAAAAACCCCAAAACCTGAAGCTGATAGGAAAAGGTATCACTCAGTTTCTAACTGGGTGTTTGTTTATAGTACCCTATCTTTTTTAAGACATGTCACAAAACATATTTAAAGAAGAAAAACTACAACCCTGCACCAGTTAACCTTTTCAGAATAAAACGACAATTGCTTATTCTAATATGAAGATCCATGCTCCTTCTAGCACTGAAAATTTTATACAGGCAGAGAGCAGAAGCTGGATTCTCATTACTTTCCTTATTTGCAATTTGAGTAGATTAGCTCACAGCAACACCAGTTAGGGTCAGTAAAACAGGTCCTCAGTGTTAATAACCAATCACAATAACCGAAAGCAATGAAATACCTTAACATGAAAGAGAATAGGCAATATATACAAAGTATTACAAATTACATGTAAGAATAATAGCTAACCTTATCCTAACACAAATGACCTATATTTTTGTTCTATCCTACTAAAATTGAAAATACAAACGGAATCCTATGACGACCTGTTTTATTCTTTCTTAAATGCCATTTAATGAATAGAAATGCAACTAAAGACAAAAAGTTGTCTATATGCCACACAACCATTTAAATACCTACCTGTAACATGAACTCCATGCTTATCCTGTTCTCAATCAGTCTCATAACAAGATGTGCTTTACATTGGAACATAGTGTAATATTCCCAGGACAGTGTATGAGGGTGTTTGATAGAAAAATGTAAATGTGATGCAGGGCTGAAAAATAAAAATAACAAAACTCTTTATTATTGCATTTTATGGAATGAAACAAAATATACCTTAGCAACCAAGATCATACCTGCACCCACAATTATTTAGGATCTCTCCTACTGCTTTAAAGTTATAATTTATAACATGCATAAATTGACCACACTTGTACATAACAGTGACATGGATGTATACACCCAGCATACAGCAAGTACTGTATAGAGAATAATGACAGGTAATACATGCTATTACTGTAAAGACTGTAAAGACATTGGTGGCAGTAGCAACCAGAGAAACAAATCTGTGACTTGAGTCTAGAAATTACTCATGAATTTACATTCCCCCTACCCCACTTCTCTTTAAAAGTGATTGTACATAGTGAATATTTCATATTTAAATAACAATTGTTGAAATTGTTGAATAACTGAAAAGTATCATATCATTGAGAAGTAAGAGTTTTAAAATTCATGACAGATTTTCATTTGATGAGCAAAAGGAATTGCTCAGTTTTTATTTTAGTTAGCAACTTTACGCTTTCAATACTTTGGCAAATTGATATATTCCAAATTCCCTAACAAGCCAAGGAAGACTATGCAGAGCATCATGTTGCAGCTCCCACGCTGTTTCCGTAACTTGAACTATCTGTGGTGTTCCTTCACACACGCCCTTTGTTTCTATAAGCAAAATATTTTAAATTGTTCATATGGTTTTCAGTGCTTCATTCCATATCAGAAGACAAGACAGATGGTGAAACCTTGAAGCTTTTAAAAACAGAACTGATTTCTGGATAGCTTTTGTGGCTGTACAGCAATAAAACACTAAAAGACTTAATTTTGATGGGCTTTAAAATTAATTTTCTCCACCAAGTTTTACATTTCAGAATACAAACAGTCTAACCTATAGCCCAGTTTCAAACTAGAAAAGTAGCCATAATACTGTAATTCTTGAGAAGAACTAAGACCTTTTTGCCCTCCTTCCAATTATTTGAGAACTGGCGATAATTAGCAGTCTGACTTCATTTTATTGATCAACCAACGCTGTGGCAACTGTATTTTGTGGTGCTATGTTTTTTATTTCAGTTCTTTTCACTGGACACTTGAGTTTTCCATGAACAAACATCTTAAGAAACTGAACCCACACCATGTCAGGCCAACTTCTTAGGAAGTGGTAATCCAGACTTATTTTATGCTGGTTAGTGAAAATCACAAACTAGACACTGTGATGTAGAAAATGCCAGCTACTTCAAACTTCTGGGCTCAAAACTGGCTTTCTTCCCCTGTGATTCTCACTTATAGATAACCTAACTAAACCATTTCAAGATGGACCAGGCACTTCATTTGTCCAAAGACTTTAGAAGAAGACCCTGCAAGATAGAATGAAATAATTCATGAACTGTAACAAAGATAAGTGCTATAAGCCTGACCTCTCATGCCAGCTACTTCAGGAAAAGATTGATCTTCCAGAACCTTCAAAGACCTATTAAACAAACCATTTTAACTTTGACCAATATTCCCATGTAGTTTACATGTATGCCAGCAAGAAGCATTCTACCAGGACAGAACCAGCACCTGCCTCCTTATCTGCAACTCTTAAGATATCAGGAGATGGCAAGAATCAAGGTAGCTGCAATACTTCAATATTTTTTCCCATCCTTCTATTTACTAGGAGACTCCCTTGACTTTATTGATGAATGTCTGTTTAAACATCTTAAGAAGATACAACAAGAAAAGTATTTTAAATTGAAGCAAGTAAAATCATAGTCACAGAATGCTTTGGGTTGGAAGGGACCTTCAGAGGTCATCTAGCCCAACCCCCCTGCAGTGAGCAGGGACATCTAACTCGATCTTTAACTAGTACTACCCTTCTTAGGTAGACTGAGTATATAATTAAGAAGGTACTTAGGTCTACTACTTGCTGCTTCTAGTTGGTAGGCAGTTGTTAAAGTTCTCCTATCAAAATTGTTCTCTTATTTTGGATACTTTTCTATTCTGAGGTAGGGAAGGGTTAGCAACCATGAAAGAATTAAAAAGCAAGGAGGAAACTGAGGTTGTGGCTCAGACATTATATAAAAATTTGGTCTCAGTATAAAACTATTTATCCAGCTTCAAATTATACAGTTGATTGACTTTGGTAAAATTCTTCTCTTTAATATTACAACCAAGCCAGGACCCACACTCTTGGCCTTCTTAAATTTACTAAGTGTTGATTGATTTTGGTACTGGTTACATCATTTAAGTGCAAACCAAAACTGAGACACATTCATTCAATATTAATACATTAATTCTGATTATACTTTTCTTCAATCATTAGACTTCTAAAACTTTTATCGAATTGGCACCAAATGAGAATTAAAATTGGCAATATGGACCTAGAATGTTTGTCAAAGTGAAAAACTGAACTAGCTCTTCCACAGAAATTTATAATGCTCATGGCTCTCAAACACGTTTGAGTCATTCAATGTAAACCTGTCAATATGTTTCTTCCATTTTAAATACGTCTACATACATTTCTTGATGTTTTTAGTTTTTACAACAGGGTGGAACCAGCACAATCAAAGACTGCAGAGAACCAAAATCTGAGAGGGAAAAATACCAAACTTTGTTCTGAAACTTTCATCCATGCAGCAGACAACCTGAAGTTTCCTCTCTTTCATTTTCCCAAGCTCTAGGATTTTTTGTTTTAAAACAACTGTTCTGGAGAGTAGAGTTTGTGTTTCACTAGACATAAACAGGAAGAATCTGAGACACCTGTGTTTTGCACAGGAATTAACTCATGTGTCTAAAGTTTTTCCCCAGTGATTTCTTTCCATATTCTACTTCTAATTTAGTTGAAAAATGAGATTATTAACATTTCTTTTCTTCGTTTTATTATTAATTGGGGCTGCTGTAATGCAAACATGTTTGGTAAGAACATAATTTATATACAAGTGAACTTTGCAATCCAGAAGAAACAGCAAGTTGTAATTTATGTTTAAGTTATGTTATGATTATTATTATTAAGAAGCCATAATACAATGAAATAGTGAAAGAGATGTAGAAACAGTGATACATCATGCACAGGAAGGATTCATTTAAGAGCATTAGAACAGGACTTCTTCAATTATTTGTGTTCTAATCTAGAATACATACAAGAAAACTGATCAAATTAACAGTTACAAAGAGACTTTTTTTTCAGTCAATTTCCTATTTTTTTCAAAAGTGCGACCTTTTTCTCTAATTTCATCCGATCCTATTAAACTGAATTTAGTTTCTCTGTACAGGAGAGCATATTGCCAAATTGTAATGCTGCCAATTGAAAAGACAGCAAAGGTCTAATTCAGTACCCTAAATTTTCCTTAAAAAAAGACACCATCACCAACAGGATGTCTAAAATGACTGCTGCAAGCTGTAATTTGCTTTTCAGAAGTACATATAACCAAAGCATCTAGGTACGTGCTCTGCTTCACTATCAGGAAGAAGGGGACAGTGAACTAAATCAAAATCCATCATGAGCAGACAAGCAAAACTGAGTGATGGCTTGGCATACATACACAAGTTGCATCTGTGATTGTCAACACCCAGAAAACACAGTAGTTTTGCTTCCCTGGCTGGGAAACTAGCCAACATGTCCAATTCCTGATTTCAAACAACACTTTCTTCTTTTACATTTCTCAAAAAAAAAATAAAATCACTCTTCAAATTTCAAATGGGTTATCTGTATACCTGGTTCAGTTCTAAACCCAAAGTTTTATTTTTAAATGAACAAAACTTGGATTTTCACACACTCAAATGAAAGAACCACTGCTGCAGACAATTTCAGTCATATGTTCATAATACAGGGGCTTCTGCTGCAATAAAGACTTAAGAAATCCACTCCACATGCACATGCTCAATCTCACAGTTTTGCATGTGCTGCTCACGAGTTTCCCAAGAGCAACTCTTTGTGAGGATCTGTCATAAGTAGATTAATTTATCCAAGAAAACAAAAACCCAGCAAAAGGTTGCCATTGAAACCTGGATCAACTTACTGATCTGTCTTGTAGTAATACTTCCTACCTCCAGTGGTTAGCACTACTCAGTGAGTAGCACAGGAGCACTACAACAGAGGTAATGGGAGAATTCCTACACTAGCAATACTGAAGTTACAGTTCTTGCGAAAATACAAACCCAACCAGCTCACAGTTACCAATGGTTCTTCACAGATGACTGATGTAATACTTTTTTTTTCAATTTATAAGAAATCTCAGTATAAGATTGCAAGGTGGTAACTGAGAGTGGAAAGAAAAAGAAAACTGATGATACTGTAAAAACCCTAAAGATTACTAACCACTCCAGAATAGCTCAGGTCAAAATTCTGGCTTCATGTTCCCTCTCATTCTCTTATTAGTTTTGTAACAGCATTAAAAAAAATTCATTATACTTAATTCCCTTCAAGATTCAAAGTGAAAGAAAAATAAAACAACAGTGATACAATATACTTCAGACGTATTTTGAGACTGGTAATACATGCCTTGGGAAGTTGAAGCTCTCCAGCCTTTGGCCTTATGCTACACGATACACCCAAGGCATATATTAATGGCCCCATAAAAACATACCCTGTAATGACTTGTGGCTTAAACAAACATACTTGTCTTTCTCTTTTCCTCCTCCGAATATGGGATGTAGTAAAACTCCACCAGTCTTCAGTTCATATGCCACTATTTGATCTAACTCCTAGAAAGTACAACATACATAAGCAAGCACAATTTTGAAAAGTAGAGAAATTATTTAAAGACAGGAAAGTTTTTCACATTGCTGTTCAAACCATACCTCCTAATTAAACTTGTTTACAAACACAAAGAGCATTTCAAAATCAAGGATGTTCCTCAGCATGGCAAACAATAATAAAACTGCAGAAATTAGCAGTTAATGCTTGTTCTGGGCATGGACTACGGGTCAACCCACAACAATATTTAGCTACAATATATCTAATGAGTATTATTGCTCAATAAATGAGTTGTCTCCGACCAAAAGAAACAAAGGTGGTCAGCACTTGCTTGCAGTGGAAAGTAATACTGGGCATGCCTACACAGTAGAGTGCAGCACACAGCTCACCTTGACCCATGCCCAAGCCAGACAGAAGCGAGGCTCTGCACTGGAGCATGAGTTTGAATTTGTGTGGTGCTGGGCCCATGTTAACAAGCACACTTCAAGGCAGGACGTTTGCACAGGCTCACTATCACCCAACAGTCAACATGATCAAATCGCATCAGATTGTGCACAGGGAGAGTGAATTAATGTCTGTGTGCAACCCAATGTTGGTCAAGGAATTTCCAAATGTTTATATGCATTGATATTTATTGATCCGTATCTACTTACACACTTTCACGTACCGACCATACATTCAAAGCAATAAGGGCAGAACTGGAGGCCGTGACAGCAGCACCTCTCAGTTCTACGTGAAAGCACTTAGCTAACTCATAGGAAAGAACACGAGCGACTAGCATCCAGAAGCAACTTCTGCTGCACACAGCAGTGAAGTCTCACACAGATGTCTACCCAGTTCTGCTGTTCCCCATAGCACCCACACCTTTAGCACAGACAGCACAAGACTAGTGAGCTGAATGTTCATTACGCAGATAAGGATACGGTATTGGGTCCCCTTGTGAGTAAGGGATGTAAATGGAGCCCATAGGGTTAGGAATCTAGTTTTTGGAAGAAGAAGGGTAAAAGAAAGGGATGAGAGAGAGAGGAAGAACATATACATATTTCTGTGAATAAATGTTACTGCCAAAGAATGAAGAGTCACTGCTGCTATCACTAGAAAGTACCCTGCCTCAGGGCATTACATTTGGAAATGTAAGGTATAGACAGAGATTTCTTTTCCACAAAAGGAAATCCCTTCAACAGGGATTGTTTACTGTTTCATTCTTTCATTTAGTACTTAAATGATGCTAAAAGATACCTGATCCACTACTGATCGAAGCTAACACTGGAGCCCTTCTGAGCTGTATGGATGGCCATCACAGTATAACAAATTCATAGAATCATAGAATGTTTTGGGTTGGAAGGGACCTTTAGAGGTCATCTAGGCCCAATGCCCCTGCAGTGAGCAGGGACATTTTCAACTCGATCAGGTTGCTCAGAGCCCCATCCAACCTGACCTTGAGTGTTTCCAGGGATGGAGCATCTACCACCTCTCTGGGCAACCTGGTCCAGTGCCTCACCACTCTCACAGTAAAAAATTTCTTCCTTATACCTAGTCTAAATCTACCCTCTTCTAGTTTAAAACCATTACTCCTTGTCCTGTCACAACAGGCCTTGCCAAAAAGATTGTCCCCATCTTCCACATAGGCCACCCTTAAGTACTGAAAGGTTGCAATAAGGTGTCCCAGCAGCCTTCTCCAGGCGGAACAACCCCAACCCTCTCAGCCTGTCCTCACAGGAGAGGTGCTCCAGCCCTCTGATCACCTTTGTGGCCCTCCTCTGGACCATCTCCAACAGGTCCATGTCTTTCCTGTGCTGAGGGCGCCAAAACTGGACGCAGGACTCCAGGTGAGGTGTCACCAGAGCGGAGCAGAGGGGCAGAATCACCTCCCTCGAACTGCTGGCCACGCTACTCTTGATGCAGCCTAGGATGTGGTTGGCCTACTGGGCTGCGAGTGCACATTGGTGGTTCACGTCCAGCTTTTCATCCACCAGTACCCCCAAGTCCTTCTTGGCAGGGCTGCTCTCAATCCCTTCACCTCCCAGCCTGTATTGGTACCAGGGGTTGCCCCGACCCTGCACTTGGCCTTGTTGAACTTCATGAGGTACACATGGGCCAACCTCTCCAGCTTGTCCAGGTCCCTCTGGATGGCATCCCATCCCTCAGGCATGTCAATTGCACCACTCAGCTTGGTGTCGTCTGCAAACTTGCTGAAGGTGTGCTCAATCCCACTGTCTGTCATTGAGGAAGATATTAAACAGCACTGGTCCCAATACGGACCCCTGAGGGACACCACTTGTCACTGAACTCCAGGTGGACATCGAGCCGTTGACCACTACCCTCTGGATGTGACCTTCCAACCAATTCCTCATCCAGCAAACAGTCCACCCATCAAATCCGTATCTCTCCAATTCAGAGAGACAGATGTTGGGAGGGACTGTGTCAAAGGCTTTACAGAAGTCCAGATAGATCACATCTGTAGCTTTTGCCTTGTCCACTGATCTAGTCACGTCATCACAGCAGGCTACTAGCATGGTCAGGCAGAACTTGCCCTTGGTAAAGCCATGCTGGCTGTCTCGAATCACCTCCCTGTCCTCCGTTTACCTTAGCATAGCTTGTAGGAGGATCTGTTCCATGATCTTCCCAGGCAGAGAGAGGAAGCTGACAGGTCTGTAGTTCCCATGGTCCTCCTTTCTACCCTTTATAAAAATGGGTGCGATATTTCCCTTTTTGCAGTCACCAGGGACTCCAACTGACTGCCATGACTTTTCACATATGATAAAGAGTAGCTTGGCAATGACATCAGCCAACTTCCTCAGGACTGTGGGATGCATCTCATCAGGTCCCATAAACTGGTGTATGTTCAGGTTTCTCAGGTGTTCACGAACCCGACCTTCTCTTGCAGTTGGAAGGACTTTGCTCCTCCAGTCCCTGCCTGGTGGGCCATCCACTTGAGATGTGTGGCAAGAGAGGCTGCCAGCGAAGACTGAGGCAAAAAATTTGTTGAGTACTTCAGCCTTCTCCTCGTCCATTGTTATGAGTTTGCCAGTCTTGCTCATCAAGGGGGATACACTTCCTTTGACCTTCCTTTTCTGGCTGACGTATCTGTAGAAGCCCTCATTATTATTCTTTGCATCCCTCACCATGTTGAGATCCATGTGCACCATGGCCCTCTTGACCCCCTCCCTACACACCCAGGCAGCATCCCTATACTCTTCCTGGGATACCTGTCCCTGCTTCCACTGCCTGTGCATTTCCTTCTTGCCCTTTAGTTAGACCAGCAGGTCTTGACTCAGCCATGCTGGTCTATTCCCTTCCTTTCCCGATTTCTTACACCTGGGGATCGAATTCACCAATGTCCTTACGAATCCCATATTCTAAGTGCTCAAAAAAGTACAATCATTTCTGAGTTATTCTTCCTGGTTTTGTGGAAAAGCAATAAAAAAAAAAAAAAGAGGAAAACTAGTTGCAGAGAGACAATGAAAATTATTATTCCTAAAGCAGTCACAGAAACTTATTTTGGTTAATATATTTGGTATTCTTCCTTGCAGCAAGTGATAAAAATATTTTAGCTCTAAGTTTTGTCACTACTAAAGATTTCTTTAGATTGCAGTGCAAAACTATATTATATTCTGGTTTTATATTGCTTATTCTTTGATGTAAAATGTCTGAAAGATATAGAAAATACTACTATTATGTTGTTACCTGTTTAATCCAGTGGCGATACTCATTAACACCAAAGGTTTTTTTCATCCAAAGGCCATAAATATAACCAGAGATTCCCTTTAGCACCCATTCATCTGACCTATAATAAGCAACAAGCATGAATTATAGCACTTCAGAAGGTATTTTGTAAGAATTGGTATTTGTGACCAGCTCAAAATAGCCACAAATTTCAGCAGGTTATATAACTTCTCTAAGTCAATAGGAGTCTGATGAGCTGTGAACCAATTTATGTAACTTGGCACCTGGATGGGACTGATGAAACTCAAAAGCCAGTGAAAACTGAATTTTGACAACAGAAGCCCAGATTAAAATATAAAACCAAACTATATTAGCTAAAACAGTAACAATAAAACAGTGGAAACGGACACTAAAGTTAAAATAACTGCTAATTTATATGATCTGAATTTCTTGATAAGCATCTCAATGCAATGCAGAAGATCTGGACCGTGAGTAGACAAAACACCTATCCTCACAATTTGGTGGACACCATTTAAATGCCTCTTCTGAGAGTTACATTCTGAGAGAAAAGTACAGACAAAAACTACAAAATAATCATGAAGTAGAATTATAAACATAAGACATACAGGTATGAAGAAGTGAATAAAATAAAGACATAAAAAAGTGAGTCATTATGAGGAGGAAAAAATTGTCTTCACCATGGAAGTGGGCTAGAAATAAGGAAGAAAGCAAGAGAAATTATAATAGTACAAATATTAGCTAAAAAACATGTTTGGTTTTTTTTAAGCCAAGGATACTCTGGGACATACATTTTTGCCATGAAAAAAGTAATGGCCTCCTTGTCCCTGATATATAAAGTGTACGCAAAAGGCTTTAAATTAAACATCAGAACTGCAAGAGCCAGCTGGGGGAGATTTTCTGAGGGATGGAGTTACAGGCAAATTCATTGGGAGGGTAAGCTGCCTATTTGACACCATTTTCTCCACTCCTCTCTCTGAACTCCTTCGTAATTTGTTAGTTCTGTGCTCCACCCGTACTTGCTATGCAGGCTACATTTCTTCATTCAAAATATCTGACAGAAATTTACTGATGATACAAGAGTCTCCCTTCTAAAGCATCCAGGAGCCAAAGTGCACTACAACATTCAGTAACAGTAATTTCTGAGAGAAAACATGTTCAATCTCTACAGTCTTTGGAAATTTTATGTCACATTCTACTTTCAAACAAAAACAAATACCCATGGATTTTAATTTATTGAGCTGGTTTTATTATTTTTCCTTTTTTTCTTTTTCCTTTCTTCTACAGTTACTGTTTCACTTGTTCTTCTGATAAAACACAACGTGCAAATTAAAATCTCATTTTTCCTAGATTTTCCTCATTTTCTAGAGAGTATACTGTAAAGTACTTACCAGGACATTCTGGATATAAAACATCCAAAGAACTGCTGGGCCAAGGCCTGTGCTAAGCACCTCCTTGTCAGCGGAGTTTCATCTATAATCATTGCGCTGTGTAAGAGATTTGTACTGGACCCCCATAAAAAAGAAAATAACACAGTATGAGCACAAGCTCCAAACAAACAAAACAGATGCCTTGCTTTAAAAGCCAAAACAAATCAAATCATTCCTTTACTGGTTTTCCAGTGAGACAGTAACATTTTTTTTTTTTTTAATAGCCTTAATCCAGGCAGATCTCCTGCTATTATCATCTAGATATAACTCTCTGTGTAGAGCCAGAGTAGCTTGTTTTAATCAGTGAAACTCTTTTGGATTCCTGGTACCCTATCCCAGCTGAAGAAAAATAAAACATAATCAAGCTTCTGCACTTAATATGATTTTAAATATTTCATGCATGGTGTTTCTAATTCAGAAAGAAAACCACTGCCAATTTCTTCTTGCAGAAGATACAAATCCAACATCTTTATAACAGATAAAATTGGAAATGGTGTTAAAAGCCTGTAATGTCAACAAAACCCAGCCTTTTCAAACCAGAGAGACCAAAGCTCAGGCTACAAAAATAATATGAGCTTCATGTATTTCTCAGTAGTCTTGGATCTAGAGCTTCTAAGCCTGCGGATTTAGAAGGTGTAATTTTTTCAAATACGAACCTGAAAATACTCATGGATGCGTAAGCAGCTACTTCAACGTAAGCTTCATCTATAAAAACAGTCTTGAAACAAGAGTAAGGATAGCGGCAGGTAAGAATCTCCTCATAAAATTCAAACACCTCGTGAAGGTATGAGGTGGTATGTTTGAGCAATGGGAGAAGTTGTGGCAAGCAAAAGTGAGTCACCTACAAACAAAGGAAAATTTAGTACAAGACTGACAAATAAACATCAAGTATATTACATAACAGAAAAAACCCACAACACAACAAAAATATAGTTGCTGTAAATTTAACTGAAAAAAGCATTTTCAAGCTGTGATAATGACTATTGTGGCAGAAAAGTGCACCAGGATGTCCATCTTAACTGTGGGAGCAGCAACGGGAAAATAATTTTCAGCAGACAATGTACAATAACAATGCCTACCTAGTGATGTCTATCGTTTAAAAACACATTTTTCTTTGATTTTGCAATCCAATGTCTTTTGAATATAGTATTTTTCTCTTATGCAGTAAAGAATTGGCTATTTTCAAATGAGTCAAGCAGTGCTACTGTTCAGAAGACTTGCTACAGCTAAAACTACAAGTAACCTTTGACAATACCGTTTTTTCCACAAACTTACGATACAGCCAACAACACTGACTTCAGCAGTGACACAGAAACCAAGCTGAGAATGACTTATAACTGCAAGTCTCCTCTACAGAAGTCTAACGCTACACAAATTTATCAGTTTGGGTTTTTCAAATATCAACTACTATTGTTTTTTCTTTAACAGCTATTATCTTTCACAAGTGAGTATGTCCCATCAGTAAAAGTCAACGAGTATCATTGCTGAGGTCTAATATCTGACGTCTGCCTTTGGATCAAGTAAAACATAGTTATTTCCTAGTATTGTCCTATTATGCTTTCAAAAGAAGAATACACAGGCCAGTCTTTCTGCTTAACTGGTAACTTAACCCGCCTGCCAAGTCCATCCTTACCCAGTCTGAAACTACAGATATAAATATAAACTGGTGGAATTCAACATTATGGCAACAATCTGTTAACAATGAAAATGCAACGTCAAATTTAGTTCAGAAGAATAGACAGTTATGTAGCAATTATTTTCATCTACTGCCAGCAATAGGATGGGTTTAAAGCTATTTTGTGAAATCTGCTGTTACCAACTGCAACTAAAATCGCCCCATAAATTCAGGCATAAATGTAACTGTTGCTCATTCAAGAGCTTTACTTTTGAGATAAATTTAAACACAGGCATTACTAGACAAATTTTACCATGTAACTGTACTTCTGGAGGTCATATATAGACATACCCATATTTGACCAATATATACCAGTTGCAACATAAAAATAGTCACTAATTCCTAAAAAAAAAAATAAAAAAAAAAAATAAGGGGCCTCTGAAGATTATTACCTCATGCATGTATGGATCAACAAGGATTTCAAAAGGTCCTATCGCCAAGGAGATGTTAGAAGCTGCAGTTGGAATAGTCAACATGTAATGAAAAGTCTTCTTTCTCATATCATGGGTATACACAGTTTCCACCAAATCTCCATTTGAAACCGCCACCATTGCAGCATCTACAGTATACTCAAGTTTCCAGGTACACAACTCAGAATATGAATCAACACAAGGAAACCAAAATCTAGAAAAGTTAGGATCGGGGGAAAAATGGTTAACAAATATACTTAACAATTATACTCTTTTGCACAGCTGATTTTTCTCTCAAGTTCCAAGCTATATTCTACAACACTCTGAATGTCGACGTACTGACTCCTACTACACGTTACTTTTATAAAGCACTACAAGTTTCTTTGCCATTACCTCCTGCTGAGCCATAAAGACTAGCAATCCTAATTACTAATCATTAGCTATTACTTCACATTAGTAAGCTCCTTTCAAGCACAAATTCAGTTTCAGAATATTTCAAACTTACTAGAATTCAAAGAAATTATCTGTATTTCCTACACTTTGAGACTGAATATGAAATACAGTCTAACACTCAAAGATAGTTTTCTTACCTTGTAGAATTCTGGTAACCACACGAAAAGACATGAGCCCCTCTTTCTGCCATGCTACCCTCCATGCTGGGTACCACAAAATGAAGGCCTCCTTTTGGCTGGTCCAAAGAAAAGTTTATATGCACCTTCAGGACTTTCATCTCTGCACACCAAAACCAAAATCAGAGTAAATATATACAACTTACATGAAAGTTATTTCAGAATAATATTTCAGTTTTGGACTCTTGATCTTTCAAGATTATGTGTTTATTCCATTCTCATGGACCTCCAGGTCCACTTACAAAGCACAGCTCAAAAGCTTAAAAAACTGAGACCTCTTAAGCTTAATTTACAGGATATGAATTTACAAGAATCATTCTTAATTAATAAAAACTGCAATTGAAGTTACATTTCATCTTCCAACTCCCCAATAGTAAAGAACCTCTATACAGTGATTGTACCCTAACCATGATCTGCTTTGTACCATGCTGAAATAATTTTCTACAAAAACTGCAATGTAACAGGCACATTCTTAAAAGACATGTTATTGTCATTTGCAGTTTCTTAAAACCTCTTATTATAGTTAAAGCTTTTCCTGTAACTGAAGTGTCTCTACTTTGGTTTAGTTTCACAGAAATCTCACCTATGAATAGGCTTGCAAAAAAAGAAATTCAGACGTATGGCGAAACTTATTCAAAAAGGCTCACCATATTTTGGCATTCAAACTTTGAAAACAAAAATTATACTTGTTTGAGTATTTTCTTTTCTAGGCTTGTAAGTAACACAACAGGAACTTACACAAAAATTAAAATAAACAAGAGTGTCTTTCCCATTAAGGTGTATGGGACAACACGGCGTGAGTCAGCTTCAAGATATAGTTTTGTTCTGTTTTTTTTTCTCTCACATGTCTCAACTCCACAGACAAAAATGATAAAACCACGTAAGAAAACCAATACAAGAAACTAATAAAACCCATGTAAGAAAATAATCAATGTTGGCGGGTAATTTATTAAAAAAGTTACTTCTTCAAGGATTTACGATACCACTTTATGAAGCAGTCTACTTTTCACTATTAAATCAGCTTTAAACCAACCATTTTTCAAAGCAGCATGGGAAAAAAATAATACAGCTTTTTAAACAATACGTATACAGGCATATCCTTGTAAATTCTTTTCTTTGTTGACTCATGTATATGGTAAGCAGCTTCAAACAGTTATAATTTAGCACGCAACATACTCCATTACATCCACATCCTCGTGTATACTTCTGGGCTTATGACCACCCCAGAGTTTGTTTGTAAAGGGTGTTGAGAAACCTTGCAACCACTTCACCTTATTACCAAGAAGTGTGAAGGTATTTATTTTTCAGACTTCAGATAGAAAATTATAGGAGAGGCAAAAGGAAACAGTAACCACCCTTTCACAATGTAATGCTATTTCTGTTTATTTAAATCTACTATCTCCCTATGCAAACTCGCAGCTAACAACTCTATGGCATCTTAAATTAAGCTTTCAAGGTGGTCTCTTTACTTTACCATCAACATGTTTCCACAACTCTGAGGGAACCTTAATGCAGAGTTCTCCATTTCCAGCATCTGGGTCCACAGCACTGACTGCAGCAGCGTAGGCATTGGAAAAATAGTTGAGATTCCTCCTGTCAGAAATACCCAGTTAATTCTTGAAGTACACGCTCAACCACAAAAACCAGCTTCTGAAGTTATAGGATTTCTATACTGAATTTCATGGTGCATGTTCGACCAAGTATTTTGTTGTTTTAAGGGAGTGAAGGGAAAAAGGAAGAGTAAAGACTAGGTTTCAAAAACCAGAACTTAAAACTAGGCTCTTACAGAAGCGATCCATGATGAAAAAGACTTAAGCAGTAATAATCCCCAGCAAATTAAATGAGAAATGCTCAGTGCTCTTTACTTCCCAGTAAGAGTAATATTTATGCTTATTGGAATAGCAATTAAAAATCCTAGTTCTGGAAAATTTTGGATTAAGTTTGTACATTTATTCTAAAGATCCATCTTGAAGAGCTGCCTCCTCATATATTGCAGTTTTGCTTTTATGTTGCTTTTCCAAAAGTAGTAAGATTTTAGTTCAGCAATGGTACTTTTACCCCTCTTAGGTTGATGGATAGTTTTACTTTATACTCTTTTAAATATCACACAAAATACTAGATGTTAGAGTTTTGGCTTCAATACACTAAAACACATAAATACATATTACACTTTTCAGTCCCTAGAAACAAATTTTTTAAAAATTTTACCATCACTCATTTGTCTAGGATGCAGACACAAATTTTTCTAATGAGGTTTGAGCTCTTCAAGCTACTATGTGTCAGCTGTTAATTGACCGTACATTTCATTCCAAAGTAACACCATTACTTCAGTTATGGCTTAAATTAACTGTATTCTAACAAAATGCACAGGAACATGCATGTGTCTGGTGTTACAGCGGTTACAAGCAGGTTGTTATCTTCTTATTTAATGTGATTATGTTCAGATATTGGAGGACTGACCAGTCAAGCTCAGAAATAACCTTGGGTTTGCATCTTTACACTACAGCTTATATACTTTTTCAAAATGGATTTTTAAACTCTGTAAAACATGGAAGCAATACTGTTCTTAATTCTAAATCCTTTAGTACACAGAGTTCTTCAAAAGCTTGCACAATGCAATACCTGAAGAGAAAGTGTCTGAATTACTGATCACCTTTTTTTCCCAGAATTTTGAGCATTTAGATGTGTACCAGTGAAGAATCCAACCACTGTGGGTGCTGAGCCACAACCAGGCATAAAGCTATCTGCAGGGTGACCGCACCACAATGGAGTAACAACTTTTGGCTGCGGAATACACTCTTCCATGGAATCTGAAGTCCACGCAAAGCAGACATGACCTCATTTCAGGATTTCACTTTCATCTACCCATTCTCTATTCACCACCCACAGAGAAAACAGCATTCAACCCAAATTACAATACCCTACTTGGAAGAATGAAGGGTAATTAACCACACCAGGATCACCCTGTTAGTCTAGGTATGTCAAACACCATTCTTATATTCCTAGCCTTCCACATCTAAAAGAAATCTTTGCTAAAACACTGAAATACATTGAGAACATATTTTCACGCAGTTCTTGATCTTTGGCAATAATAGCACACAAATTCCCTGGCACCACTACCAAGACTGAGAATGTCAGGAGCAGTAAACCTGTCTACTTTGCTTGGAAGCTTCTGAAAATAGGACATGAATAGTAAATGGCAGCGTATGACCATGGAAACACCCAAATCCCAAGTTTTAATACGTAATCAATTTTTCCTTTTTCACAGCTGAAGTGTACCTAAACATAGGACACAATGCCAACAAGTGTTAAAAGCACAAGGTTGAATCTGTACACTGGAATATACTATAACTTTAGCTGTGGTTCCAGAACAACTCAACCTAAACTCCAGCTGATGTGCTGTCTCCTAGTCTCAGCCACACATTCCTGTTCCCTCACTTATTAAAGAGACTACGGTTCATCCGCCCCTGCAGTGATGCAGCAGAAGTGCCAAACGGGGGGGGGGGGGGGAAAAGGGTGGTTTTTTTGTTTGTTTTAGTTTGTGTGTTTTGGGGTTTTTTTGGTCTTTTTTTTGAGACAGCTTTCAGTTGCTTTAGCTCCCTGATCTGACATACTGAGGGGTCAAAGCAGTGCTACTACTGAGACATGGGGACTGTCAATGTCATCATAACCACCTCAGTCGACGTTCCTTTAAGCTGTCTTGAAATGGCATCCTAGGAAGGCAAACAAATACCATTGCAAAGTAGCAACAGAAAACACCAGTAACATTCTGTTAGACTGCAAAGTCTCAAACTTTTTAACTTTAATCTACACTGATCCTGAAAATTCACAATTACTGATAGGGAATCCCTTTCCAATACATCAGTGAGAATTTATTTCCAGTTTGAGGATCATGACGAGCTTGTGGTTACATTTTTAACATCAATGGGTTCATAGACAGGAAAAGGTTATGATTTTATAGCAAGAAAGGTAGACTCCACAGGGCTTAACATTTCATGGAAAACAGTCTATTCTGATATTTCTATTTTTGTCTAGTGTTCCGATTCAAATGGGTGATTCACTGTAAAAGGAATCCATTAAAGGCTTAGTACCACAGACTAATTTTTTCATAGGTTGAACTATTCTCAATAAATAGAATATGGCCATTTTAACAATAACAGAGCAAGTGCCAAAAGTTACAGCTCAAGGAACACAGATAAATTTTCCTAATGCTACGTGTAGACTGACAATGATAAAGTAATATGCATTCATGTTTTTTCCTGGTAGAGATACATTTTATTATCAGAATTCACCGAAAACAGCGTTAATTACAGCCCAAGTGCATGTTTGTTGACTGACTGGAAATAAGTGATCCTGCAGAAACTTATTTTTTAAAGCTACCCCTTGATTGCAAATACCTCCATGTCAACTTTCCATAGCGTCTCTCACCACTAGCTTCAGCATTGCTGCTTAACTGTTACACAACCTGAACATACAGTCTATAAATCACTTTCTTCCTACAGTATTTAACATCAACTTGGCAAAATAAGTTCTTTGATGCACATTAATTCATTACTCTTCATTACCTGTAATTCATTTACTGCTCTACCTTGCTTCCCAGCTACAATTAGCATTTGGTTTTAGAGTCCAAACCCAAAATATATGATATAGCCTATATTATATATATAGCGTATTCATATTTATGTTTAAAAATATGTACATATATAAGTAATTTATTAATAAGGTAACAATCTGAATCTTTGGCACACTGAGAAACCTAATTTTCGTTCTTGCTCAAGGTTAAGGGCTTTGCCACTCTTCAAAAGTTTTCTACACCTCTGTATTTCTAACAAAGTTTATCATGAATTTACAACCAGATAAACATCTCACAGCTTGCTGCAGCTTATAACTAAAGGAACAGTGAAGGTGGAGGATATCAAAACATCTTCATAATTTTAATGTTAAAAAACTACAGACTTCAAGTTAAAAAAAAAAAAAAAGCTGAACCAGTGAATGAAGAGGTATACACTGCCGAAAGTCCAAACTACACTGAACAGAGTACTTACGCACAGGAAAACATTATGTGCACATCAGCTAGCTATACAAAAAAACCATATCTACCTTTACACAGAAGTAATAATAAAATGCAATAAATTCTCAACCCTGCACCACAGCTATCACACAAACATGTGAAGTACATAACCAGGCAACAGCAGGGTCATCACAAACTTCACTTACTACAGCTCAGACTACTACATCAGAACTCCAAACTTCTGCTGCAGCTGTTTAACTGTTTACCATCTTACCCACAGGACTAAGAAAATAAGAGATCTTCTTTGCCTGTTTTAACATAAAAGGGACTGAGATACAAGCAACTGTGCTGGTAGTCAGAATACACACTGTGCGATTTCTGCATATTATAGCCCAGACAAATAAATCCCACTTCCCTTATACTAGCAGATTCGAGAAAGCAACAGCTCTAAGACAAGTCACAAACAGACATTCTCCAACACTATCTGCAGTCTTTGCAAGATTTCAAACTCTTCCTTAAAAGTATGAGCAAAATGGGATTCTCTGCCACCTTGTGTACACATGGTAAAACTATGTGAGAACTGTTTTATGCTTTACAGCACCATTCAGAGGTTTGCTCAGTCAGGGAGGAAGTGACTGCGCTACAGAAGTTCCTCCATCTATTCTGATATGAAAAAGTTACAATGCCCTGAAGCCTCAAGAGGAAATTACAAGATGGAAGACTGACTTTACCTCTAGAAAACTTTAAAAATCCTTTCACTTGTTACCTGAAATTATGGTTTAGGACTGATGGATAAAGTGGCAATGGCATCAAAGCTAAAAATATATTTAATGCACTAACTGTTTATAACATTTCCTACAAAATTCACCAGTTTTTAGTTACCTTTTTAGTGAGGATTCTTTTGTCATTCAGCAGAAGTAACAATACACAAGACCAAAAAAAATTGTTTCACCTTCTGCAACACTGAAAATGTGAAATGACAAAGACCATGTCAATGATTTTTGAATCACTAGATGATAAAACCTAAAAGTATTACTTGAACTGAAAACAAGTTGAATGTTCAAATTCAGAACACCAAGAGCTGTTCTGATGGAAGATCCCAGCCAAGAAGTAGCAGAGAACATCACGGTCAGACAGGAACAATTTCAGCTGGCACTGCTTGTATTTCATAGATAAAGCTCTCTAATCTTGACTCTCATCCTTCTTTTAACTATGTTTTCTTGCATGCCAAAATTTGCACAACATAAACAAGAAATAACTAACCACTTCACTTGACCTTCACCTCGTATCAGCGAGCATAACCTGTCAAGTTATGGATGCTGTAGCAAGTCTTCCCAAAGATATAATTACAGTGGCTTTAAATACAGAATTTTACATTTTTAATTGAAGTCTGTTGCTAACTAAGCAAGTAAGAAGTCTTTAAAACACATTAACTTTGATAAAAAGGTAGGCGTTCATTAAATTAAGAACTGTTTTTACATACTTTACGCATTCTTTTAGAAATCAATGTTTAAGAAAACCAGAAGCATTATCAAAAGCAAGAAAATATTTGTATATAAAACCTTAAAACTTGAACTATTTTTTTATTTGCTACACACCAAAAGAGCAAAGATATAAACCAAATTATTTTAAATAAACAGGTTGCCAAGAACAATTTTCATTTCACATTTACTAGTTCAATAGACTACTGAAGAAAACCGTGAAAAACGTAACTATCCCTGTAACATTAGGAACAAAAACTGATGACTACTCTGTGTGCTGTTCAAAATATTGATATACCTAGCTCAGCTGCAAAGGTGCAAAAGGACATCATCACTAAACTTGCCGCAACCAGTGAGAACTTGAAAGAGATGAGCAGATGATTACATACAAAGACTACTACAAACCACGACTGTTTGTAGAAGCAGTGCTTTGTAAAGAAGGGCAGAGGAAACCCACTGACAATTTTTTTTTAGTTACTAATTCTAGAGTTTTTAGATTTCTAGCATTTCTGTTTGTAATCCTGCCTTAAGAGCAGAGATGCCATATTTAATCAAAACTTAGCTACCATCATGTTCAATACCCAGTTGTGACCAGGTACTTCAACAGAAAAAATAGACATCCCAGCTAATACTTTGTAACCCATGTAGCCTTTGACTTCTCAGATACAGAAAAAAGGCATATTAGTTTTCACTAAAAATATTTGGCGACCTCTGTCTTTCGTAACTACGAATAACACAGAAGTTACGAAATACAGAGACCTTCTATTAAGTTCAAATAGCAATGTGAAAACCTGCAGCAGTGAAAACCCCAGGCCAGCGTAGCCCCATGTGAGACAGTATTTCACCTTGCATGTACTGTCCTCAAATTTTGTTCACTGCTCTTAAACAGGGTAACATGAAAAAAAAGGATGATGTCCCACTATACCACTAGGATGCTAAACAAAGAATCACAGAATCACAGAATGGTAGGGTTGGAAGGGACCTCTGGGAACCATCTAGTCCAACCCCCCTGCCAAAGCAGGGTCGCCTACAGCAGGCTGCACAGGACCTTGTCCAGGTGGGTTTTGAATATCTCCAGAGAAGGAGACTCCACAACCTCCCTGGGCAGCCTGTTCCAGTGCTCCGTCACCCTCAGAGGGAAGAAGTTCTTCCTCATGTTCAGATGGAACTTCCCATGCTTCAGTTTGTGCCCATTGCCCCTTGTCCTGTCTCTGGGCACCACTGAAAAGAGTCTGGCCCCATCCTTCTGACACCCATCCTTAAGATATTTATAAGCATTTATTAGGTCCCCTCGCAGCCTTCACTTCAGGTTGAACAAGCCCAGCTCCCTCAGTCTTTCCTTACAGGACAGATGCTCCAGTCCCCTCACTGTCCTCGTAGCCCTTGTAGCTGGACTCTCTCCAGCAGCTCCTCATCTTTCTTGAACTGGGGAGCCCAGAAGTGGATGCAGTACTCCAGATGGGGCCTCACCAGGGCAGAGTAGAGAGGAAGGAGAACCTTCCTCGACCTGCGGGCCACACTGTTCTTTATGCAGCCCAGGAGACCACTGGCCTTCTTGGCAACGAGGGTACGCTGCTGGCTCACGGTCAACTTGTCATCCACCAGCACACCCAGGTCCCTCTCCACACAGTTGCTCTCCAGCAGGTCAGCCCCTGGCCTGTACTGGTGCATTGGGTTGTTCCTCCCCAGGTGCAGGACCCTGCACTTGCCCTTTTCCTCTCCACCCAACTCTCCAGAAACTCCCTTCTTCCACAAAATCATAGAATTATCTCTCCTGATGCCTTTCTTAACATAATAACTATCATAATGATCATTTTAAATGTTGCTCCTTTCTTCACATCTTCCAAAAGTTATTCAGGATTCAGTTATTACAGAATCACAGAATGGTTGAGGTTGGAGGGGATGTCTCGAGGTCATCCGGTCCAATCCCTCTGCTCAAGCAGGGCCACCTAGAGCCACTTGCCCAGGAACATGTCTGGACAGCTTGGAGTATCTCCAAGGATGGAGACCCCACAACCTCTCTGGGCAAACTGCCCCAGTGCTCAGTCACCCTCACAGTAAAAAAGTGTTTCCTGATGTTCAGAGGGAACCTCCTATGTTTCAGTTTGTGCCCGTTGCCTCTGGTCCTTTCAGTGGACACAAGTTAAGACGCAGGAAAATCCATCTGAATACAAGAAAATGCTTTTCTACTGTGAGGGTACTCAAACAGTGAAGCGGGTTGCCCAGATAGATTGCAGAGCTTCCATCCTTAGAGATACTCAAAACTCAGTGGGACACAGCACTGTGCAACCTTGTTTGAGTGAATGGGGTTGCACTAGGTGATTTCAATAGGTCCTTTCCAACCCAAAGGACTTTGATTTCGTATCAGCCACTGCCAAATGTGTATAGCACTTTCACAAGAAGTTCTTTAACAACTCAGCAAACTGTTAATTCAACCCACCCAGCCAAAAGAAAGTGTGAGAACATGAACACAACTTCCAGTGAAATCAAAAGAGAGTATTTAGTGAAAACGTTCCCCACGGTGCTTCTCTTACCAAAAATCAGACATATGAGATTTTCACCAAAGTCTCTTCCTGTATCATTTCCACAAAACATGTGGGAGGCAACATGTTTTTAAACTTGCTCTTCAATATCAGATGGTGAATAAATTTGAAACTTTTCCTTTCAAATTTCAAAGTGAGTTTAGATAAAATTCTAGGACTTCTACTCTCATCTACGATGCTAATAAATAATGGAAGCTTGATTTCTTAGGAAAGACCAAAAACTTCACTTTCTAGCTCTTCAGAACAATTACAATCCCCCCCAATGAGGATTTTGAATTTTTGACTTATCAAGCAATAGCAACAACAACAACCAAAAAAAAACATCAAGTCACAAAACAGATAGGAATTACAGAACTAACAGACTCATGTCATTCAGTATCAGGACTCAAACAAAATTTCAGAACTCTAATACCCAGTTCAGTGTCCTATATAAATGAACATCATATTTGCAAGCTGAATTATTGAAACTCTTGCATAAGTGATGAATACAGAGTGTCTGCCATAAACAAACAGTTCAAATTCAAGGATGCATAACTTAGGATAGAAAGCAGCACTTGACCCTGAGTAACTGAAAACCAGTAGCTCTCTTTAATACTCTAGTTTTCAGGTAAGTCCGAGAAGTTGTCAGGTTTAACCTCGGCTAAGCAACATCTCAAAGGCTCTAGTCATTAAGGCAATGGTAGACAACCTCTTACAGATCTAGCTACACCATTTGAGAGTGCCACTACTCTCACAAATCTAAGTAGCAGGACTGTATGAACTCTCTGCAGTTTGCTTCCGAGTCTAGCTAGTTCCTACCTGCCTTCATCAGCTATATGAGTTAATCAAGGTGATATCACCTCTGAATCCGCTTACCAAGCCCTCTCCATCTTTTCAACTAGCAAATCTCCCAGAGCAATCATTGTCCAACAGGACACAACAAATACCTGAAGGACAGTAACAAGCATCTTAATTTAGTAGTCCAACAGTTAACCTGACAGAGTCATGTGATTTGCCTTATTCATATTATTTGTTTCAAAGTAACAAGCTAATTACATATAAGACTATCTGGACATATCTAATAAAATCAGAAATAAATCTTACAAAAACTTATTAGGAAAATGGTATATATTCCCAAGAACTTTGATACCATATGAACATTCTCAAGTTTAAAAACAGGAAGGAACAAAAATGACCACCCAATCTGACATTACATATCAAAAATCAGGACACATTTTGCACAACAAATTATCAGAATATAATAGTTTTGGTCTACGTAGTATTATACTGATGCAACCAAACTGATTTAACCAACTGTGCTGGAGTAAAAACATACAAAAAAGAAACCACAAAAGACCCCACAAAATCCATAATTCAGGGCAATCCTACCTCATGTGGAATTCTCACATGAATGTAGTTGTACCACTGTAAAATGTTCTCTACAATAATATAAATAAAATGCTACTGCCACAATAATGTAACCAAATTTTCTTTAAATAAATCAGAGTAAAACTTGGGCATAGATAAACCTGAAGTCCATCAAACAAAATATTTTAGCCAAAGATATTTTCTTACCAGAGAAAAAACACATGAGAAGGAGAGTTTCCTAAAGCACTGAGAATACTACTGGCATCCACTACTTCCTTTCCCCATAACGTATTTCTTAAAAAGTTTCTTATACTTTTACAAAACAATACAAAGAAAACAGTCAAAATTATTGCCAAAACGCTTTCCCCAAATTAAGTCACCATACCAAAGTTCACATTAGGAAATCCCCAGATAAAATGTGCCAGTACAATAAAATAGGCCACGCTTAACAGCAGACATTGCCTCAGCAGAGTGTTAAACACATCACTTACTGCTTTGACTCATGGTGACAAACCTCCAGCGTTGGATCGTTATAGATGAAAGCTGCTTCTAAATCATTGACTCTTACTCTGTAAATCCGGCACTGTTTACTGCTCAGTTTGATTCTATTCAGGTTTGCAACTGTGGGAAATATTGTCAGTTCCACATAACCCTACGAAAACACAAATCAAAACCTTCTATAAAATATTTACCAACTCACAAAGTAGAAATATATAAAAAAAAAAATCATTAATGCATTTCAAAGGAAAATCATAGGTAAATTTTTTTTTATTTAAAAAGGAAATTCATTTGCCCTTTTTGATGTCTAGAATACACTTTCTTTCATACCATTTAACAGGTGAATTTTCCCAGCTGTGAAACAGAACAAAACAAAACACATCAACATGACTGACAATCATGCTTATTTTACTGGAAGTGATCTGCCTCTACTGACTAGATTTCAAGTTATTAGCATCACTATGTTTTTCACCACTGTATTTTAGGTTTTGGTATCTGAGTTTGAGACAATGATTTTTAAAACCTAAGCAGAATCCATCTTGGCAAATACCTAAATTCACAAAAAGCGTCAATGACTTCAGGCCTGAATTCATGAAAGTCCCTTCAAAGCCCCAGTGAACTCACATATAAGCTAGAAAACTCTATAACCCTATCCCTAACATCAGCTAACACTGTTGAACATCAGTTTTGAATTGAAAATTGCTTTGTAATACTATTATACAATGCATTGACCTTCTTTTAGAAAGCTTTTCCTTACAGCGATTAAAGTGTTCACAACTAGAAGGTATTGTATTTGACACATCTCAAGGAATGACAGACTTACGAGAGGCATCAGATCAGAAAGTACAAAGAAGTTGAAGAACATAATTAGCTTGGAAGTGCACTTGTTTCCCCTAAAAGCACGAAGAAAACCCAGACTTTAATTTCTACTTTCACATTTTATTAAAAAATACTTACTACAACAGATTTTCTCTGAAAATTTATGTTGTTGATACAAACTACCTGGTGAGTTGTGCTGGAAAAAAAAATAATAATTTAAAATAAGTAAGGTTTCGCACAAATGCCAGCATTTAAAATAATATTTTAACCCAGTTTAAAAAAAATAGAGAGCTTGTACAGGATGTATGCACACATAGGTAAATATTGCATATAGCATATACTTATATAAGAATTCACGCTGGTCTAAATCTCTTACATGGTCCAAAACAAATAATGAAAACAAGTTGCACATAAAGTCAGAAAAGTTCCAATAAAATTAAAGTATAATATCATACCAGTATGAATGTTACTAGTAATACAGGAACATAACAACATTGCTTTTGAACATCACATAACAGTATGTAAAAATATACTAATAACAGAATCAAGTTCTAACACTTTAGTGATGTGTAGTATTAGAAACAGCACACAGCTGTAATATTTGCAATCAGAGATCTGTGGAAAATTTACCTAGTGAGTTGATGCTCACACATAATTTATGTAAGCAGGTACTATACATGAAAAAAGATATAGTATGTGCTTTTTACAATTAGTATGTCATAAGAACTTAGTATTTTAAACAGTAGTTATATATTAATCAAGATAGATATTTTAAATAAGTCAAATGCATTTGCTTAAATTTTGAATGATGTATTAGAACTTCTGGTAAATAAAACTCTGACTTTTTAAAGAATTTATAAGCTATTTCTATATTTTTTCTGTTGTAGTGGCATCTTCACCACAATTCACAGTAGTGCTATTCAACTCAAGATACAACCTTGCTATAATTCAACTTTTATAGCACATCACACATTACATGCACATACTCATGTACCTTGTGCATTAAAAAGTGACTTTGCTTCAGCTGAGCAAGTTCAATAAAAACTCCAAGAGAATGGTAACATCTAGTATCCAATGATGGATTCAAACATTACCTACATGTTCAAATGTATACGATAACAAGAGTGATTCTCTTTAAAAATACATTTGTGTTACAGATATATAAAGAAATCAAGGAGGTATGAACGGGAATACATAAAAGATCCACTGAAATCCACAACCAACTGCTTTACAGCTTGGTTACAAGCAAAATAATTCATGTGTAGAACTTACAATTTGCTTAACAAAACTGCCTGCTGCAACTGCAAGCATATTCTATATATAAGAAAGCCCTTAAGTCAAAAGGGTTGACACAGCAGCAAAAAAGGAAACACAGTAGTATGGTCTGTAATGCTGATACTGTGTGGGGAGATCTCCAAGGTTTGAAGAGTACAGCGTAAATACCTTTGCAAGGTGAGACTGCACGGTTGACAGACCCACTGTCCCCGAGCGAGTCCATATACACAATAAAACATACACCCACCACATGCATTCTCTGAGTGCAAGCTACGCCATAAGCAACAGTTACAGCCTTCTCAGGTAAATAATTACTGATCAGCCTGGGGGCCTTTTCAAATGCACATTGGTCTCAAGTATAGCAATTTTAAAAAAAATTGATACTTATAATTTATACGGTCTTGGGCTCTCAAATCCCTTGTCTCCTTTCTTCCTATTCATCCTGAACAGCAGCACTAAACACGCACTGCTGACCGTCAGACTGGCATCACCACCATGCTCGCTTGACGGGTCCTTCGGTTTTTCCCTGTGGCAGCCCGTACGCGATCACTCATCTCCCCAGCGGATCCGTGACTCCCGGCAGTCAGGCATCTTCAGCTCCAGCAAGCACCATAGTTGTAACACAACCAGCACTCCAGTCTTTCGCCAGGACCTTTTACGAGCGCAGCCCACGACCCCTCTCTCCGCCGGGGGTACGGCACCAGTTCGGAGGCGCTGCCCGCTTCCCCCTAGCAGCCGCGGCGTAAATCAACCGGCTCCACGGGCGGCGGAAGCGGGAGCCGCTGAATCGGGAAGGCCGCAGGCTCCCCACTCCCGGGCCGGCCGGTTGGGGCAGCCCCCTCTGCCGACAGGTGGGAGAGGGCTGGGAGGAGGGGAGCGCAGGCGGCGCCGCTAAGCCCCCGCGGTCCGGCCTTATAGTGCCCGCGGGCGCTGCTCCGGGCGGCGGCTGGGCTGGGGCCTCCCGCGGCTGGCTCTCGTCCGGGGCAGCAGGCTGGGGCCGACCGACATGGAGGGCGGGGCGGCCCACCGGCACGGCGCGACGTGGGCTCTGCGGGCCGCTCGAGGCTCCCCCTCAGCAGCACGCCCGCCGGGCCCCGCCGACATTCTTCCCCTCAGCAGCCGCCGCCATTTTGAGAGTAACCTTTCACCCCGGCGGTTGAAAGGTCACAGCCCCTTTAACGGAGCGTTATTTCTTGAAGGATGGGGAGCCTTTTGGAATGTTGTTCTTCAAAAGGGCGGCGCGCCGGTGTTAGAGGCGGCCATAAGCAAAAAAAAAAAGAAAATTCAACCGAAAAACTAATTTAAATGACGTATACAGGGCCGGGTCATGTAGTCAGGCGCATGCGCCCTGCGGAACCCCCGCGCGGGAGCCGGCGGGGGCGGGGCGCATGCGCACGCCGTGCCCGGGGGGCGGGGCCTCAGGGCGGCGGGAAGGCGGTGGCGGAGGGGGGAGGGGGAGGCCGGTCCGCTCCCTGGCGGCTGCGCGGCGGCCGGCGGGTCCGTAAGGGCTCCGCCGGGGTCTGACCGCAGCCCGGGGTTTATTTCCAGCGCCCGCAGCGGGCTCGGGGGCTCCCCTGAGGCGGGAGCGCCAGCCCGGGGCCGGCTGCAGCTCATGGCGCTGGCTGCCGCCATGGCGGCGGCTGCGGCGGGGACGGGAACGGTAACGCGCCCGACCGCCGCCGCGAAACCTCCCGGGGCCCTTCAGCCGCGTCTGCGGCCGTGCCTGCCCACGCCGAGCCGCTCCGGTAAAGCTGCGACGACTGAGCGGAGACCGCGTCCACCGGGGCGCACCGACGCCGGCTCGGGGGGAGCCGCTGAAGAACGTGACACTTGTAACAAGTAAAAGACTTAAGACGGTAACAACGCTGCTGGGGACGCGGCACAGCGCCACGAAAGGAGACTGGCCCCGACTCTAGGCTCCAGTTACGCTGTCGGGACGAAGCAACGCGAAGTTCCGTCCTAACCTAGATTTGTTCTGTCGCAAGCGAGTTGTCATTCCTCTGCTTTATGTTGAAATTTCGAGTGCTTGCGTCAGAGCAGCTAATGCAGCCAGCCCCTTCCGCAGCAGCAGTTCTGGAAATTTACGGAGTGTCATCTCATTTCCAATGTCTAATTAAACACTAATTAGAAGCCAAAATAATTTAGATAAACCGGAATCATTAACCTCGGTATTGTGATACAGCACTATTCATGTAATACTTGAATTCTTACCTCTTTCACTACACCCAGTGTATATACATATACACACACACACACTGTTGTGTCTCAGACTGCAAGACCATCAATTGTCTTGTGTATTTCAACTGAGAAACCTTGTATGACGCAACAGAAGTGATTTCCAAGGCTTTCGCACCCATCTTACCATTGATCCCTCCGAGAGGGAATGTTCTGGTGCTACAAAAAGCAAGGACCACAGCTGCTGGCAGCAGACAGTGACCAGGGGACTCGTCCCGCAGAGCCACTGTGAGCCATGCGACCCTCACCCCCCCCCGCGCCCCAGGTACGCGGAACGCAGGGAGCTGCTCTCGCACCAGTGGGCAAGAGTCAGCTGAGCTCAGGGAGTAGTTTTTCTTCGTCTCTTTAGCTGTAACAAAATTCCAAGGATGCACGCATCCATCTTTAGAGTTGCATTTGATTTATAGTTTCTCTCCTCTCTCGGCTCACCCTACATTTGGCATGCTGGCACTTCCAAGGTTGTTGATACCTTATGTCCAAGTCTGATGCAGCAAATGCCAAACCCACAATTGTCAAGTTGAAAAATAAACAATCTGAAAAATGTGTAATATTAAACTCTGGTTCACTGACATGCAAACAATCCTTTTTAATGATTACAGAATTTCAATTTCAGGCACTCCACTTTATGACAGTATGCTAAAGAAATCCTGTTTTATTGCTCTACACAGAATAATATTCCACCCTAAGTTTTCAAGGTATTTGCCATACCAAAGTTTATTAAAAAAAATTGTATTACAAAGTTTTACAAGTTCTCTTTAAAAAGCAAATAGTGTTCTATAAAACATAATTTTACCTCAGCTACCTTCTAATGGCAGTTTACAGGAAGTTCGTAACACATTGTCCAACTATTCCCTCGTATCGTCATCCTTGATTGCAAACTGGTTTTTTGTAATATTAACACTTGGCAGAATTTCCTTTAAGAAGTGTCAAGAGCTTGTGCCAATGTTATTCACAGACATGATCATAAAAAGAACTGCCTTCCAAAATTCAGACTAGTGTAGTCTCAATGAGGAATAATTTGTTCACGAGCTTGTCAAAGTCTGCAGTGTTCAAAATGTTAACACTGCAATGAAATCTTAGTCTTTAAGAGCACTCACTAATGGGCAAAAGACTAAGCATTTTGCTGTTCAATTTGATTGATTCAATTATTATCAAGGTTTTAATTTTTCATGTCAGACTTCAGTTTACGCATAGACAACTAAAGCGCATTCAAGAAGTAGCCTGACTCCTGGCATTCGCTACAGACACCAAGGCAAGAGAAGGTGGGCAAAGGAAGGCGGTCATGGGCTGCTGACGCTGTGGTTTCTTCGAAGAGGGAAGTGCCCTCACATTCGACTTTGAGCATAAAACAAAACTCCTTCAAGAAGCTTAGCTGTTTAAGCTCAATAACACCATATAATATCAGTTGACAACTCCTTTCTCAGAAGGCAGGAAGAAGCAGCGTTGACTGTTACTCCATGCAGTATTCCCAGTTCTTAGAACAATACTTGTTATGAGATGGGTCTTCTAGAGTTATAAACTTTAACACCATTCTGCATTGAGGAGCGAGCGTATTTTGTCAGAAGAGCACCAACCGTCTGTTTCTCTGCGCATAAGTCTCTACAGAGGAAATAAAGCAGGAGACATTGGCATTAGAGATTCCCACACAAAATGAATCCGTGAAATACTTGTAAATATAGCAATAAACTGAATTAGGGCATTGGGAGAAAAATAATACTACTTCAACTGTCACAGAATGCTTTACTTAAAGTTTAGAACTTGGCTTGACACTTAAGCAACAGGCAAAAAGACATTATTTACTTCAGAAACAAGGATTTTGGGTTTTTAGGGGGAGGGGGTTGGTTTTTAATATTACTGTTTTTTAAAGGGTTTTCAATCCAGCACAACAGTTAGCTTTGAACTACTTCAATATATTACAGTAAATTTAGAGCCACTCATAAAGGTTTGATGCAGTTACTTCTGAGTTACCATCTCCATCTGCTCACATGTACCCCGGCTGGGCCTTCCAGATAGCCCTGTAGCGTGTTAACCACCAAAAGAGCAAAGGACGCAGTGCAGGAAGCACTACTGCTCTACTGTTCTTGTGCTGCAAATATGGAGACCAATTATAAATGTCAGGAGGTTTATCCTTTGAATTAAGTCTGCCTCAATCAAACAAGACAGTTATTCCCCATTTAAGTTCAGTAGGATCAGCTTTTCACACAAGTTTAAATCCAATGAATATAGCTACAGTTCCCAGGGGTGGGTATTCTATTCACAGTGAATTTGTAGTCATTTAAAATGGAAAGTATAGCATGTGAGGCAATCATAGCTGATAAGAAGTCAGCTGTGCAAAAAGGGAAGAATATAACATTAATTATATTTTAATAAAAATAAACATATCCATACTGTATATAAGGGGTAATATCCACTTCTGTCCACTTTTCCCGTATGCTGAATAAGCTGTTGAATCTTTCCTGATTGTCTTCTGGTAAGTCTTCCACTTTTAGCAGAAAGATGGTCTCTGGTCTTGAGCTTTTATCCACAAGAGCCAAGCCCTGTAGATCAGCATCAGAAAGAAAATGTTAAGTAAAGACAATTAAACTTCCTTCTTTCCAGCAATAATCCATACATGTTGCCCTTTATACCTCCAAAGCCTTCCAAAACTGCACTACTAGAGGAAAAGTGATAAAGTATCATAAAGGCGCTGTTTCACAGGCAGTATTTATCATTTCCTTTATGACAACAAGGGAGGGGGAAATCCATTAAGTCCCAACATCTCTCTGGCTCCTTTGAGCAAAAGGGTTTCATAGTGCTTGCTGCTCTACTGGCTGTCCCTACAGTCTGCTCGACAATAACTTCAGCTTCTGTTCTAATTACATTTACAAGTATTAACTGTACAGCTGCAACTCTTCTTCAAACAGTGAAACATGCCAGACCCATGGAAACCTGAATTCCCATGACTGCTGACTACTGATGCTCATAGAGAATGCCATAAGATGTACTTTAACTCAAAAGCTGACAGAAATAACACAATCAATCCCCATTAATTGATAAAATAGATAAAATCTACATGTGACACATCAGTTAACAGCCTTCTCATGAAAGAATATCTTTACGTTTTTACCTTAAGCTGATCAAGCCTTGTTGTCATCCCTTCAGGGACACTTTGTTGCCAGACTTCTTGAAACTCTGATAGATTGAACTTAACTGCATTTTGCAAAAGCATTTGTGCTATAGCTCTGCATATTTTATCTTCACGCATTTCAAAGTAAACCTCCCCTGCTGAGAAATAAAAAAACAGTCTATCTTGGGTTCTTGCTTTTTAATAAAAGCACAAAGAACAGCCTCTTATTTCCATTCTGTTCTAGAGTCTCTTACAAACTAAATATCCTGGTTTTTCTTCTCCTCAGGAAAAGAAATTTCTTCTCATTCTCAAGAACAAATCAAGCAGAATATTATGTGTGTGTGCAGCACTGTCCGAGCTACAGTACTCACATCAATTAACATATTCGCCTCCCATCTTTTCCCCTTTCACAGCAACCCTGTTCCTCCTACAGCTTTCATTCCTATTTCTGAATGGCTTGTATTAAAGTGTTTGCTGTCTGTGGTTGAACAATTAAACAAAACTTTCACTTCCTTAATCATCCTTACAATATGAGACGGTGAAGGGAATAATGAGAATCTGTTTTCTTTCACACTGACTTGGCTAGAATTCTCTGAACGACGTCAGGCATAAACACTTCCTTCCACTTTTTCAGTCATCTGAACTTCCTGCAATTCAAACTCGTTCCTTGTGCAACCTGCCTAAGTATACTAAGACGACAATCTGTGTCACTCCAGCTACTTTCCTATGTCCTTTATGGTTGGATACAACCTCTACTTCAGCCAAAGGTGAGATGAAAGCAACTGTGGAGAAGAATTCAGATTAAGGCACTGAAATACCATGTCCATATGTGAGACGGGCAATGTGGATTTAATCAACACAATCAATGGATCTTGTGGTGCAGTTGAAGGGAACAAAGGCAGATGGCTACTTCAGGCCAGCTAAATTCAGGGACATCTACATGCCACTGACTATTCACAATAGCAAAATTAATTAATTGCTTCAACACATGATAGCTGAGACCTCCTACAGTATCTAAGAGAGATTCCATCTAAATTTTACAAGTCATCTGTCTTTAGTCACAAATTGTAGACACCTAATAAATCACTTCAGGTACCTCTGATAGTTCCTGATTTTTCCATAGTGTCTTGTACAGTTTAATAGAGCTTTGTCCTATGAAACTTCCTC
The DNA here is from genome assembly GCF_030867145.1 of Opisthocomus hoazin. Taxonomy (NCBI): domain Eukaryota; kingdom Metazoa; phylum Chordata; class Aves; order Opisthocomiformes; family Opisthocomidae; genus Opisthocomus; species Opisthocomus hoazin. The sequence goes on along the minus strand of NC_134416.1, from coordinate 15,867,644 downwards.
TAACAATTTTACTGATTTTTAGTTTGCTGTTTGCTCCCTCCTTTTACTGGCATTATAGTAAATTCACTTGTTTGGGCCCTCCTCACAAGATCCGAATTTACTCATGAATTTCCTTTACGCAAAATTAAAATACGCGTGCTTTCCCAAACTTACCATCATCAACATATTTCCTTCCATAGCTTAAAAGAATATGTTCTATCATCTCTCTGAAAAAAAAATCCCACACATCAGAAATCAAGTTTTAAAACTGTTCATTAGGACACTACAGAAACAGTTACCAAGAATATGATGAAGGAACAGATAAAGTAAAAAAATCAAGGAGAATGGAGGATGGGACACATCTTCATGGCTGAAATTCATTGATAAAAACTGCAAGCTAAAAGACGACAAAAGGGGACAAAAAGGACAGACAGGAGTTAATACAGCATGTCAGCCCCAAGTCTCTTCCACTTTCTAGTTGTAACTACCAAAGACTAAAAGACATAAACAGAATAAGGAAGAGAGACTCTTGCAATGTCACTTCTTTCCAATGAGAAGTGATGCAAGTCACAAATTTGGTAAATTATCCCTTACTGAATAGCAGGCATTACTCTAGATCTCTGGCATAACATTACAACCTAACTGCAGACGCTAGTACTGAAGCAAGATTTCTTTTTGAGCCAAAAGCCAAATAAATGGAAAACACTACATGTTGTAAACTTAGGACTTTGTTTGAATGGTAATCTTAAATTATTTCATGACTCCAAACGGCAGTACAATAAGCTCAACTCTTGAGATCCGAGTTTTCTATTATACCAGGAAATATACCATCATCTCAGACATTACGCAAGAGGTAAATTAAACATTTTTGACTTGTGTCAGAACAAGCATTTCAAGACGGTCAGTAATTTATGGCTTAAGTACATGCTACTTCCATCATTTACAATTCAGCAGTAATGTTTCTACTATTGAACCAATCGAAATATTACCAATGGCAGTAAAATCAGTTTACTAACCTGTCTGTCTAAACTATTAATGTCCTTGTATATCTTAGAGCCGAAGAAAATATATCATTAACACCATGGTAACTGGAATCTTAGAGTTAGAAGACTATAATTCTAATAGATAATAATACTTGCAATTAGTAACAGTTAATAATGATTATAGATAATTTTAAGTACTAAGAGTAATTGCTTACTTGGGCTCTAGAGATCCAAGTTCCTCAAGGCAGGTACGTAAAGGAACCTTAGTTAAAGACCAGGACTCTGAGTCTATTAGCTGAGTCACGTGATTCAAGAGTTTCATCTCATAGTCAAATTCTAGAATTCTCCAGTATCCTGCCAAATAGAAAACCACAAAACAGTGTTAGAAGGAAAACATTAACACCTTAATTCTGTTCCCCTGAAGATACATTACAGGAGTCTAGACATTTACGTCACACCTTCACAGTGTACAGCAACAGCATTCTGTCCTTTTCAGGATTAAAACGGAGTAAAAGAACAGAATAGTACGAGCAAATGTAAAGGAAAAAGAAATGAAATAATCTCAATTATTCATAACTGTTTATGTAGATTAACTGCCACAGATACAAAGACACTACAAACCCCATCCCAAGATGAGTCAGACCTGGAAAACGTAATCATTAATTCAGAGACAGAACTGCATGAACAGAACTGGCTGCACTGGCCCTGCAAAGTGACAGTTCAGATACAGCCAAGTCCACAGAAATCCAGCTGTGACAAAGCACAGATCTGGTACAACAGTGCTGTGCAGCTGTAAATGACAAGGAAAGTCACCCATGAGATTTTCCTCACCTGCCTAATGGGACGGTATAAAGACGACAGAGCAGAAGTCTTCCCAGTGGTACTCAGTGATGGGAGAGGAGGCAACAAGCACAAGTTGCAACAAGGGAAATCCTAGCTTAGTATCTGGAGAATTTTTTTTCTCCTTGCACACAGTCAAACGTTGCAACAGCCTGGACACCAGTTGTGCAATCTCCATCCTTGGAAACGCTCAGAACTGAGCCAGCCACCTTCCAAAGCAGGCTCTTAGATCTGATAACCTCCATAACTCAGTTCTGCCCTGCATTATTCTATGACTCTAGGATTGCTGCCACCTGGCATCTGGGTGAGAGTTTGGGCTTGGTCAAGTACAGTATGAGTAGGACCTGTCCCAGGGTGAGGCACTTGCTCCAGCCTTGCCTCACATGGTAGGAAGACTTCTGAGATTAACCCAGTCTGGGAGGAAGAAAGGACTATGGAACTGCTGGGGTTACCTACGGATCAGCTATTTTTGCCTCTAGAACTGCAGAAAGCGGTATCCACTCATCCATGAAGAGAGCAAACAGCCAAAAAATATTCATGCTATGGGTGGGATACTCTGATGCCAGTGTTTGTAGAAGCAAATAAGGAATTACCCTGGGAAGAGCCAGACTGGTTGATGTCTGCTCAGTTTTATCTTTTTGATCAGCTTCATAGTAGCAGAAAATACAGGAAATACAGAAGCAGATCTTCATACCTTGAAATGACTTGCACCTTGAAAGACAAGGATGTGGAATGGGCCTTAGAAAAAGGAGACACAAATATCTGGGGGAAAAAAAGCAGGGTTATTTCCTCATAGGCAATAATATTCTTTAGAGACAAATACCTTCGATTTTGCAGGCATCTATAACCTGCAAGTGGTGCAGTATTTCTTCCTCACTTGCTTGAATCAGACTTAACAAATCTTCTGTTGTATACTGCAACAAGGCGAAAAAAAGAGGGAAATAAACCAGGTTGTCCTTACTCCTCCTTTGCTTCAGCAAGCATGCTAAATGTATTATAAGATATAATGAAAGAAAGACTTCACAGGTTGATTTTTTTTTCCCCAGGCTCTGAATTTTCTGAGGTTTACCACACTCTCTGAAACTTTTCCTGTAACTTACAACATTTTCTCAAAGGGTTATTCAATATAAAGATCAGTATAACTACAGGCACGTCTCTGTGCAATGCACAAGTAATACACCTCTATTCCCAGGATGTCAAACTAGCACAAATAGGCATCGCAAGTAAAGTATCACAGCAAGAATGAAAAGTGAATGTGTCCTGTCTTTCATAAATCACATATCTTGATCTATGAGATTCAAAGAAAAGGCAAAACAAGTCACATCACTTTTGGATAAGTCAGAAGTGAGAACCTCCACCGAGGGAAAGCCTGCTCTGGCATGACCTCAACAATTGTATTGTGTTTTGGTGTCCGCTAACCAATTAGCAGACACGTAGTACAGACCCAGCCACAGTACACACAGCTTTTTGCAGAACAGTTACTTGGTAAGATGGGAGGGTGCTGTGGAACTGTGGTAAAGATTTAAGAGATACGGGAGGAACAGAAAGTATCATGAAGAGTGAAGTAAAGGGAAGGAACACCAGACTTAAATCCATAGGAAATAGGGCTTCATCAATTCCTTCGTTCACCTTACAGCCTTTTTAATCAACTCTAATACATTTTCATCACCTCCGATACTCTAATACAAGCATTTTTAGGAACTCACTGCTCTCAGCTATGATGCTTTTATCAGCTGCATCACCCTCGCAAAAATAAAATGGTATGGGCTAACTTGCATCACATCCATACCATCAATTTCCAGATAAGGATAAGAAACGTATTAAATACATTGACTCAGGCGCATTGCATCATTTGAATATGCCTTGCCATCTCACTGTAAAATCCAGGACTTTAATTTGGTGCACCCTGAGCAAGCTATGTATTAGCCTGTTTCCTGGTTTTCCTGTAGTTTGCTAAATCACATCATTATGCATCAGGCTTCCTTAGAAAAATTCCTTACAGTGCTACAGTTCCTTATGATTCCTTTCCTGTAGTTCTCCGTGTACAATGTGTACAAACAACGGAAAACAATTAGAAGTTTACAGTAAGCCACCAAACCGTAGTAATTTGTTTTTGAACAGATTAAAGGTGGATTATTTGTTGCCAGCACCCAATATAAAGTGTAAGCAAACAACATAGCAAAACTTTTTACTACACACGTATTGTTTGGTACTCCAGTGAGAATTAGTCCCACAGGAAAGAAAGCTTTCCCATGGAGATCTTTCAGATTAAAGTTCCACTAGTAGCATGGCTAAGATTCATCTACATTTATCGGATATAGCTAGGTGTGCTCCAGTAAGCCAATACATGAAACATTCTCCTTCAAAACAAACAGAAGTGCTAATAATGCAACTTGTTTAGAGTAGTAGGCTTAAAAAATTAACTCAAAGCAGCACTGTGAAACATGTCAGCAAAGGTATTTTTCTACTTAACAATGTATCTTCACTTTAATTTGCCCACTACCAATTACAAGAAATTAATTTACGTAGCTGATTTACCTTTGAAAATGTCGAAGTCCGATCTTTCTGACTATCTGGCCCTTCATATGGACGTTCCATTAAAAGCTTCCTCAGCTTCTTCAGTTTAGGTCGGCACCTCCTTAATTCCCAAAAGTTATTGGAGAAGCCAGCAATCTACAAGAAGAAAGTGACTCTTAAAACATTTTAATCTCCCATTTGGATTCAAAGAAGCTTACCAAAAATTATCAGCAAAAAGCATTAATCTAGTCACTGAGAATAAGGATTTATTAATAGGGTAATTACCGTAAAGATGAAACAATCATAGTATTTTCAATTAAAAAAAATTTACTGCAGGCAATGAAGAACAAAAAAAACACTGTTGGCTGATACAAATGTGTTCATAGTGCATATGACAAAGGGAACAACTCATTTCCACATGCAAATAGCAGAGTATTATCATGGGATATATTCCTGCACAATCTGCATCAACATTTCTTTTCCTCTTAATGCCAAGTTATATTTCTGCCATAAAACCCCTCCTGTATTATCCTGTTTTCATCTTCCCTACTTCTTCCTGCGCTTGGGATCTACTTCGTGGTCTTTTTACACCTTAATGAATCATCATATCCCTAAGCTCAAGTAAAACCGACATTAACGAGACAGTAAGCTACACTTGCACACAACTAACAAGACATACAAGACATCTCCGTTCCTTACTCTGATTCAACAGACAAATTTAAAGCATGCAACCGGAAGCTCAGGTGTAATTGATTCAACAACACTGATCTAATAGAACTTTACCTTCAGAGTAACCCTGAGGTGTTTCATGGGGTACAGCTTGGACTTCCTAGCAGATTCTTTGAAGAGGACAGAGTATCGGGGGCCTTTCTGCATTGTTTCTGCTATTTACCAAACCAACAGAAGTGGGTACAGAATGGCAGAGCAGGCTCCACGTTTGTGACTCCTGACCCAACCACTAGCCCCTTGTAAAAAAGCCTCCATGAAAAAGCCTCCAGATAGTACTTTACAATAACCTAAATGCTTTACCAGACTACTATTTTTTTTAGGGTCATCCATTTAAAAAAACCCTCAAACTTTAAAATAGCTTTAAATAAATAGCTAAAAATAACTTTAAATCAACTATAAGCAAACCACCTATATGTAGTAGTCCTATCTAAATTCTAATATGCAGAAAGATCTCAATTTTTAATCTGTTCTGTAGCTTGCTTGTCACAAAAATCAGGTAAATACTAAATTCTTGATAAATGTCTAAATTTCCCCCGCCCCGTGTCAAACAGCATTTAACTAGTGTTAGATTTTTTTTTCCTGCCACGTTCTTTTCTGAGCAATTTAGTAATGAACAAGAAGGTACTCTGCATAGAAAAGAAAATAAGTAATTCTAAATTATATTCCAAAGCTCATAACTGGAGCTGGTCTGTGTGAGGTGAATAAAATGGCAGATGCTTTGACCTCGCAAGTGGTACAAAGAGCAGCACCGAGACTGCAGGAGCAGGGCAGCGAAGCCCCAAAATGCTGAGTAAACATACTGTCTATTGCTATGTTTCACAATTTGCAGTGTCAATATACCACGTAACTTTTTTGAAAACATTAAGAAAGCTCTTAGAAATAAAATTCTAAAAATAATTCCTAAGCAAATCACATGTATCGGGTTTGCAAGGTTTTGGTAGCAGGGGGGCTACAGGGATGGCTTCTGAGAAGCTGCTAGAAGCTTCCCCCATGTCCAACAGACCCAGTGGCAGCTGGCTCCAAGACGGACCCGCCACCGGCCAAGGCCAAGCCCATCAGCAACAGTGGTAGCACCTCTGGGATAAGATAGTTAAGAAGGGGAACAAACTGCAGTGGGACAGAGGAGTGAGCAGATGTGAGAGCAACAACTCTTCAGACTCCAAGGTCGGTGAGGAAGCAGGGGGAGGAGGTGCTCCAGGCGCCGGAGCAGAGATTCCCCTGCAGCCCCATGGTCTCATGGTGAGGCAGGCCGTGTCCCTGCAGCCCATGGAGGTCCACGGTGGAGCAGATCTCCACCTGCAGCCCGGGGAGGTTAACAGTAGAGCACCACTGAGTTGCCAGCCTGGCGTCACATATGAAGCACCTCAAAGAAGCTGATTTTGCTGCCCAGATAGGCAGCTGGGAGGAGACGTGGGAGCCGCTTGCTGAGCTGTGGGAATGCCTCTCCTGCTGTCTGGCAGACGACTCTGACACCAGCCAGGCCTCCCGGCTACGGCAAAGTCTGCTCTGCGACAGGCTCCTGTGGATTTGTGTCGAGCAGATGGCCAAGCCCAGGGTCTGCCCAGCACACGTTGACAGCGCTGTGGCCCCAGCCAAGGTGGCGTGCCACAGCTACCTGACCACCGTGCCGCAGCCTGCTCCCCTCTACCTGGAGAGGATCCTCTAGCATGGACTGAGCTCCGCAGTGCCTGCGTCCCCACTTGTGTGCCTCTGCCCAGGTGCTGCTTTGGGGATTCCCCAGTTGGAGAGTTAATGAAAATAAATTTACTCTTTGCATTTCATCCGTGGTTTTGTGGTTGTTCCTGCATCCTGCCAGTGCTGGTTCACACATCACATTTGTATTATGTTGACATGTGTAACTTCAGAGGACTAGTGAAATCATTAAACATAGCAAAAAAAGAATATGGAAGCATATTACTTTCTCATTAATCTACTTTAGTTTTAATTAACTTTTTCTACTAGCTGAACTGCTGACTTCACAGAAGAAATGATGGTGTTTTGATTACTATGTTCATCTAAGGACAGGATTACTCCGCAATGATGTCATTATATCCATTACAGCAAATAATAACCTAGTAATAATATTTGCCTAACTATTTCAAGTAGAAGTTTATTAACTATGCTTCAGAAGAGCAGAGAACAGTGAATTCCTTAAACTGAGAACTCCCAAATCATTCAGTCCAACAAATCCTTCCAGATGCTAGTTGAAAGAGTCACCTTTGCATACATTTCTGTATTTAAAAAATATTCAAGCATGACATGGTATAATCTGCCTTTTGGGGAAAGAACTCCTAAGAATCAATTTGCAAACATCTTTTTTGTTTTTTAAATAGCTACTAACTCTGAGAAACCAGATTTTCTTTGAAAGCTTTTAATACCTACTGTAATTACTAGTATATCACAGAATAGTAGGGGTTGGAAGGGACCTCTGTGGGTCATCTAGTCCAACCCCCCTGCCGAAGCAGGGTCACCTACAGCAGGCTGCACAGGACCTTGTCCAGGCGGGTCTTGAATATCTCCAGAGAGGGAGACTCCACCACCTCCCTGGGTAGCCTCTTCCAGTGCTCCGTCACCCTCAGAGGGAAGAAATTCTTCCTCATGTTCAGACGGAACTTCCTGTGCCTCAGTTTGTGCCCATTGCCCCTTGTCCTGTCACTGGGCACCACTGAAAAGAGCTTGGCCCCATCCTCCTGACACCCACCCTTCAGATATTTGTAGGCATTTATAAGGTCCCCTCGCAGCCTTCTCTTCTTCAGGCTGAACAAGCCCAGTTCCCTCAACCTCTCCTCGTAGGGGAGATGCTCCAGTCCCCTCACCATCCTCGTAGCCCTCCGCTGGACTCTCTCCAGTAGCTCTTCATCTTTCTTGAACTGGGGAGCCCAGAACTGGACACAGTACTCCAGATGAGGCCTCACCAGGGCAGTGTAGAGGGGAAGGAGAACCTCCCTCGTCCTGCTGGCCACACTCTTCTTGATGCACCCCAGGATCCCATTGGCTTTCTTGGCAGCCAGGGCACACTGCTGGCTCATGGTTAACCTGTCGTTCACCAGGACACCCAGGTCCCTCTCCGCGGAGCTGCTCTCCAGCAGGTCCACCCCAAGCCTGTACTGGTGCATGAGGTTGTTCCTCCCCAGGTGCAGGACCCTGCACTTGCCCTTGTTGAACCTCATCAGGTTCCTCTCTGCCCAGCTTTCCAGCCTATCCAGGTCACGCTGAACGGCAGCACAGCCTTCTGGTGTATCTACCACACCTCCCAGTTTGGTGTCGTCAGCAAACTTGCTGAGGGTACATTCTAAGTCTTCATCCAGGTCGTTGATGAAGAAGTTAAACAAGACTGGGCCCAGTACTGACCCCTGGGGGACACCACTTGTCACCAGCCTCCAACTAGACTCAGCGCCGCTGATGACAACCCTCTGAGTTCTGCCATTCAGCCAGTTCTCTATCCACTTCACCGACCACTCATCCAGCCCACACTTCCTCAGCTTCCCTAGGAGGAAATCATGGGAGACTGTATCGAAAGCCTTGCTGAAGTCAAGGTAGATAACACCCACGGCTCTCCCTTCGTCTACCCAGCCAGTCATGTCATCGTAGAAAGCTATCAGATTGGTCAGGCATGATTTCCCCTTGGTGAATCCATGCTGACTACTCCTGATAACCTTCTTTTCTTCCACTTGCTTGATGATGGCCTCCAGGATAAGCTGCTCCATCACCTTTCCTGGGATGGAGGTGAGGCTGACCGGCCTGTAGTTCCCTGGGTCCTCCTTCTTGCCCTTTTTGAAGATTGGAGTGACATTGGCCTTTCTCCAGTCCTCGGGCACCTCTCCTGTCCTCCAAGACCTTTCAAAGATGATGGAGAGTGGCTCAGCAATGACATCCGCCAGCTCCCTCGGCACTCGTGGGTGCATTCCATCGGGGCCCATGGATTTGTGGACATCCAGATTGCTTAAGCGATCCCTCACACAGTCCTCCTCAACCAAGGGAAAGTCGTCCTCTTTGTAGGCTTCTTCTCTTACCTCCGGGGCCTGGGATTCCTGAGGGCCAGTCTTAGCACTGCAGACTGAAGCAAAGAAGGCATTCAGTAGCTCTGCCTTCTCCGCATCCTCCGTCACCAGGACACCCGCCTCATTCAGCAGTAGCCCCACGTTGTCCCTAGCCTTCCTTTTGCTGCTGATGTAGTTGAAGAAGCCCTTCTTGTTGTTTTTGACATCCCTTGCCAGCTTCAATTCCAGGTGAGCCTTGGCCTTCCTCATCGCATCCCTGCATGCTCTCACCACGTTTCTGTACTCTTCCCAAGTGGCCTGTCCCTCTTTCCACATTCCATGGACCTTTCTCTTCTGCCTGATCTCCGCTAGAAGCTCCTTGTTTAACCATGCAGGTCTCCTGCCTCCTTTGCTAAATTTCTTTCTCAGGGGGATGCATTGCTCCTGTGCATGGAAGAAGTGTTGTTTAAAGAGCGACCAGCACTCATGGACCCCCCTGCCTTCGAGAGCCCTGGCCCACGGGATTCCTCCCAGTAGCTCCTTGAAGAAGGCAAAGTCAGCCCTCCTGAGGTCCAGGGTTTTGATCCTGCTTATCGCCCTGCTTCCTCCACGCAGGATCCTGAACTCAACCATTTCATGGTCACTGCAGCCGAGTCTACCTCCAACCTTCACATCCTCCACCAGTCCCTCCTCGTTTGTTAACACGAGGTCCAGCAGCGCGCCTTTCCTTGTTGGTTCCTCCACCACTTGCATCAGAAAGTTATCATCGATGCTCTGTAGGAACCTCCTGGATTGCGCCTGCCTAGCTGTATGGTCTTCCTAGTGATTACCTACAAGTAATTACTATCCACTGAAAATAAACCAAAGTTTTAATTTGTTAGAAACAATAATTATCATACATGATGGATAAAGTTCAGCTGCCTAAAGAACGGCCTTTGAGAAATTTCGGACACCCTAAGGTATAGCACACCCTCTGTGTACATAGCATATTTAGGAAGACATCCTCCTGGAGCCATTTTATATACAAAGAATCTACAGCAGGCTAACCTCCTTCTGAAGTAGCAGCTTGTAGCTAGACCAATACCACAAGGCTCCTAAAATAGCATTAGAAGCCTATGTTTAGACAACTGAATCCCAGATGGGTGTCACAAAAGCATCTTGGATAAAATACAAGGAATTATGAGAATAAGAAAGTAGAAAATAAAAGCAAACAAACAAAAACTCTGAAAGACGCACCTGTGAATGAATAATATCACAAGATGCTTGATCTGCATTCAGCTGTTCTGGAGTTTTGCAACCAGGAACAAACAGCAGCATATTTGAGGTATCTGCTACTTTCATGTCGTAAGTCTTATCTTTGCTGCATAACACTGCTTGTTCATCCTTTTCACCACGGATTACTAGGCTGGGGAAAAAAAAAAACACATAAAAATAAAGGTGTACAAAATAAAAGATGAACACATATTAAACTTGTCTGATTTTTTTCCACATTTATACATTGGTAAAGAAGTTATAAACGGCAGTTCTATTTGGTAGCAGCAGTCACAGTATACCAAAATATGAAGATACAATTGGCAACTAATCTAAAATATCTTAACACTATGTTTTTTCCTCACCTTTTTGACTTATCCCACTCTGAAAGACAAGTATTCAAGGTTTTTATGCAGATCACAGTTGAACCTCCTCACCTGCCTTTTCACACAAAACTCCCTAAAACACTGATTAGGTAATGCTTAAAGCCTGAACTAGTTCACTAATCTCAGAAATAAGATTACAACTAGAATTGGTCTTTAATGAAGACTGAAACTGGCGCGCTGTGAATCAATAAAGCAAACAGAAAGTGTCTATTGTGCAGCATCCTTCAGATAATTCTCTCTCAAAATTATACACATTTTCTTGTAAGTAATTCCAAGCAGAAAATAGACCTTCTAGAGCATTTCAGTACAAAGAATCAATGCAAGCTCCTCTCTTCAGCTCACATACTTGATTAAACAGAGATTCTTAGTGAGGATGTGATAATACCGAAGCAGGACCACAACAGTGGAACATTCCGTTCCTCCATGGCTACACTAGGTTAAGTGCTCAGATTCAATTTAAACAAACTGCTCATCTTGCTTCCAAAAGGTTGCACGCATGAACAAAGCTTGTCTGTGCCCCAGAAGGTCCTCAGCGTGACCCAGGCCTCTAACCAACGACAGTTTGTCAATAATGCACTGAGTATGGACAAGCTTAACAGCACACATGTCTGAGGACTATTTTCTTCAGAGAGAGTTCTAGTGTTGTATAATTTTAAACATTTTTATCATGTCACAGGCATTGCAGCAAACCAACAAATTTTAAAACAGTATCAAAAACTTCTCTAGAATCCGTTCTTGGTCCAGCACTAAATGCCACGTAACCATCCTACCAAATACCTATGCTAATACTGTACATCCTTCGCTGTCCTCTTTGTCTAAGTTGTAGACATCGTGCCATCCACCCGACCTCGAGTTCCAGCAGGAAAATCTCAAAGTCAGTGGGATTCTTTTAAGAATATAATCTCCTTTCCTAAACCCAAATTGTTAGGGATCTGTCTTCACATGCCCAGCGAGAAACTCTCCTCGGTTTTGTCTAGAAGTCTCCTCAGAAGCAATTTTTCCGTATTTAAAAAAAGAGAGCTATGACAGTCACCAATACAACAGCCTTCAGAAGTGGGAAACTTTAATAATAAAGTTGCTACTCTGATTGGATACTCTACCAGACTGAATGGTCTGGGAGAAGGACCCAAGGTTGCTTTGTGGCCTTGTCACCAATTGGCACTGTAGCAATACATAAACTATCCAACACATCCCATCTGGAATGGAGACCCCACCTGGAGTCCTGCATCCAGCTCTGCAGCCCTCAGCACAGGAAATAACACGGAGCTGTTGGAGTGTGTCCAGAGGGCTGAAGCATCTCTCCTATCGGGAAAGGCTGAGAGTTGGAGCTGATCAGCCTGGAGAAGAGAAGGCTCCGCGGAGACCTTATTGCGGTCTTTCAGGACTTAAAGTGGGCTTACAAGAAAAATGAGTTTAAACTCATTTAGCAAGTTTAAACTCGTTTAGTTTAAACTAAACGAGGGTTGGTTAAGATTGGATATCAGGAAGAAATTTTTCACGATGAGCGTGGTAAAGCACTGTAACAGGTTACCCAGAGAGGTGGTAGTGCCCCATTCCTGGAAACATTCAAGACCAGGTTAGATGGGGCTCTGAGCAACCTGATGGAGTTGAAGATGTCCCTGCTCACTGCAGGGGGGTTGGGCTGGATGACCTCCAAAGGTCCCTTCCAACTCAAACTATTCCATGATTCTATTTGATGATTCTATTCCATCTCCTTTTTTCACGCACACAACAATTACTTCGCTTAAATAATCTAAAGGTATTATAAATAGCCATCACACAGCGCTGGTTATGCTTGCTTTGTCCAGCTTCTAGCTTAGTGCCAGCTTTTCGTTTCCAATGTAACCGAGCCAGGTTTAAGGGACAGTGAGACTTTCACGCAAACCAGATTAACGGAATAAAAGTCTGGAAAAAAGCCACGTTGCGAGACCCACGTCAGCCACTCCACACTAAAGGCGGGACAGCTCAGCCCTGCCCCATCTCCACCCCCGCACCCCTCCGTTCACGCCGGGGCGGGCCGTAACGCTGCAAAACCCCAGCCTCCCGCCGCTGGGCCGGCCTGCCCCGGTCCCTCATCCTGCCTGGGGTAGCGGTCGCTACGGTCGCCGGGTCACAAGAGACGACGACGGGGGGGGGGGGAGGGGTCGTCGCCGGCCGGGCCGCGCCTCAGGCGACGGCGACGGCTACGGCGACGACCCCCCCAGGCCCGTACCTGCGTCCCGCCTCCAGATCGGCGCAGAGGCCCGGCTCCAGCTGCAGCAGGCAGCACTCGCCGGCGCCGGCCTGCGGACCGAAGCTGAGGCAGTGCACGACCGGCACCAGCTCGGCCGGGTTCAGTTTGGCCGTTCGCAGAGTCGCGTCCACCTCCGCTCGCTTCCGCATGGCGCCCGCTGCCTCAGCCCGCTCCGAAAAGCCCGCCGCGCCCGCCCGCACTCGCCCAGGCGGTGCCGGTCGGGGCAAGGGGCGGGGCGGCGCAGGAGGCGGTGAGGCGGGCTCAGGGTGGGTTGATTCTCTGGTTGCCTGCTGTGCGCCCGGACGTGGCCGGTGGGGCGGGCGGCAACTCCTCGGGGTTAAACAGCGGGGCATCGCTCTCCTCGGCGGTGGGAGTTCCCGGTTCCAAGCTCTCCATATGCCAATCAAATGCCATAAAAACCCACAAAATGTCCTAAATAACATCCATAAAATGTCCTAAATAGAATACATCGCAGAACCAAAGAGTCACTGAATGTTAGGGGTTGGAAGGGACCTCTGTTGGTTATCTAGTCCAAACCCCTTGCCAAAGCAGGCTGCACAGGACCTCATGCAGGCGGGTTTTGAATATCTCCAGAGAAGGAGATCCCACAACCTCTCTGGGCAGCCTGTTCCAGTGCTCCACCACCCTCAAAGTAAAGAAGTTTTTCCTCATGTTCAGATGGAACTTCTTATCCTTCAGTTTGTGCCCGTTGCCACTCGTCCTGTCGCTGGGCACCACTGAAAAGAGTTTGGCCCCATCCTCTTGACACCCACCCTTAAGATATTTATAGGCTTTTCTAAGATCCCCTCTCAGCCTTCTCTTCTTCTCTTCTTCAGGCTAAACAAGCCCAGCTCCCTCAGCCTTTCCTCATAGGAGAGATGCTCCAGTCCCCTCATCACCTTCGTAGCCCTGCTCTGGACTCTCTCCAGTAGTTCCTCATCTTTCCTGAACTGGGGAGCCCAGAACTGGACACAGTACTCCAGATGAGGCCTCACTAGGGCAGAGTAGAGGGGGAGGAGAACCTCCCTTCGACCTGCTGGCCACACTCTTCTTAATGCACCCCAGGATCCCACTGGCCTTCTTGGCAACCAGCTCATGGTCAACCTGTCATCCACCAGCACTCCTAGGTCCCCCTCAGCAGAGCTGCTCTCCAGCAGGCCAGCCCATATCTATAAAATACAACAAGAAGAGGCCCAGTATGGGAGTCCTTGCCCAGCTCTGATTCTAGGTATTTCCTTGGATACTCTGCGTATTGCCTTGACACCAGACCGTGACAGCAAGAGGAAGGCTGACCATGTGTCATGTTAATTTGGCAGAAAATAAACCCCCTTGCTTTCTAACCCTCTTCACTGAAGTGAGATGCTAGGTGCGGCTAGGTTTAAATTCTGAGTGATGTCCAATTTGCCACTACCAGTCCAGTCGCATTTAATACGTATATTAAACTACCATGATTCTGGATACACTAATAGCAGTCTGCACCTTCAGTCCAATCGTGCTCATGAACTAGCACGGCCGCATTTGGTCGCGTTCAGTGAGAAACTGTGACAACTGGCTACTGAAACAGTGCAGTTTTATTTGTGCAACAGGTATATAGGTTTTTTGAATTGCCGGTGATAGTGACTGTCTGCAAGAAAGCACGTACAAATACAAAACGCGTGAAAAGATTATAAATAATACAGCCCGGCTATAAACATTAGGGAGTAACTATTCCCGAGAAAAAAGCACTTAGTTTAAGTCTCACCCAAGGCGTCCCAAGGAGGGGAGAAGCAAGGCTCAGCCCGCCGGCCGGTCCCGGCTGTCGGAGGCAGTTTGAGGTGGAGTTTCCCTTGACTTGCTCACGGTGTTATCTTCTTTTCCTCTGAAGATCTTCTTCTCCGAAAATCCCCCATTTCCCTGGCTATTTTTATATCCTTTCTACATTTAAGGTGGAGTTTGAGTGACTGTAGTCATACATACCTTTTATCATGATTGGTGTAAAATTCTCTCGCTTCACGTTTAAAGGTATAGTTTATGAAAAATCGAGAGCGCAGACTTGAAGAGGGGTGGTCGCACCTTGGAGGCGGGTAGCCTTCGGGATGGAGGTGTGTTTTAGTATTAAAATGATATTAAAACCAGCAAAGTTCACGAGAGGATAGCACTTTGGCAAGGTTTCGAAAACCTGTTGGCTCAGGGGGCCAGATGAGCTGCTTATCAGTTCTGGAGAACCATTTCTTCCCACTTTATCATCACGGAGCAGGGCCACGGAATCTCCACATCGCTCCATCCTCTATGGTACATTGCAGGGAGTTGCTGTGTGAGTGGATTCCTCGCATGCCTGCTGCAGCTGGGTCCCATCCTCAGAGCTCCTTTTGCTTTTCCTCAATGGGTGAACACTGCTACGTTTTCATATAAACCTTAATTTTCAGATGTAAAACCTTAATTTTGCTAATAATTCCACACCATGCCACCATGACAGGGCGTGACTGTGGGTGGGAAGACATGGGGCAAGGTAGATGCACCCACCGGTGTCACCCACCCCTGCTCCTTCTGTCACGACAGCTGTGAGGATAATCTGACCGACGGCAAGTTTCTGCCCACTCTTGTCGCCACATAATCCCTTAGGAAAGGGCCGGCATGGCCCCCACAGAGGGGTTCGTCTCACCGTAACTCAGCGCCCAGCTGGGCTTCATGCTGTGCTCTCACCTGGGTGCCGTCTGCTTGAGGAAGCTGTGAGGAAGCGCTTGAGCTAGAGCCTTGACAGAGATGAGTAAAAACCACTGGCAAGCATGATTATTGCGAAGGAAATAGTCTGCAGCTCAGAGATTCAAGAGGAAGTCTATTGACATCCTGAAGCCATAAGAAAAAGCCGAGAATGGAGGCTCAGAAGCCAGGGGCTTAGCACCGCTGGGATTCAGCCCTCTGTGAGAAGCAGCATAGGATGCCTCTCCCCTGCCTTGTCCAGGACAGTCGGCTCCCCAACGACTTGCTTACATCTTGCTGCGGGCCATATTAATGCTCAGCCTAGTAGCGTGTTAGTCCTACCTGTCTACTGTGTCATTAGCTAACAAATTAATTACTTTGTGCTCATAAGTTGTGTATATCGGCTTGCAGAGTCCTTCTGTGCCTGGGATAAGCCTGCACCAAATCACAGAATCTTAGAATCATTAAGGTTGGAAAAGACCACTAAGATCATCAAGTCCAACCATCAACCCAACACCACCCTGCCTACTAAACCATGTCCCAAAGTGCCATATCTACATGTTTTTTGAACACCTCTAGGGATGGTGACTCCACCACTTCCCTGGGCAGCCTGTTCCAATGCCTGACTACTCTTTCAGCAAAGAATTTTTTTCTGATATCCAATCTTAACCTCCCCTGACGCAACTTGAGGCCATTTCCTCAGACCTGGATGAGATCTGTCAGCAGCAGGCCCGGTGCCGTGTAAACCTCCTCATGATCAAAGAAACCAAAATTCCACTGACAGCACTAGTCTCTGAGCCACCTGTTAATCAGGTGAGTTTTCCTGCCCCTTTCAGTGCTCTTCCCTGCCACTGATGGGATCGAAGAAAACACCACCTCTGCCCCTGATCCTTCAACCAGTTGCCTCAGTGCCCTGAAGTCCCTTTTGATGGCCTTGGGACTTCTCACCATGATCTCATCACCGCCCAACTGCATTACCAACAGCGGGTAATAATCAGAGGGCCACACCAGACCAGGGAGCTTCCTAGCAACGTCCCTAACCCGGGCCCCAAGGAGGCAGCAGACTTCCCTGTAGGATGGGTCCGGTTGACATATCGGGCCCTCTGTTCCCTTCAGAAGGGAATCACCTATGACAATTACCCTCCTTTTTTTCTTAGCCGGGGCAGTCATAATACGTGGGGCTGACAACTTGAGTCTAATTTTTCTCCAAGGCCAATTGCCTCGCTGGCACCACCCAGGCAAAGGATCTTCTGAAGGCAGAAGATGCCTGATGCAGTCATGTGTAACAACAGTTGCTCTCTGCCGGGCTGGATACGGAACTCCATCCTACTGGCTCCCGCTTCTGGTTCCAGCACAAACATGGTACAACCTCCTTGTCTGGGTCAGATGGCACCAAATTGGGCAGGAGTGTCAATCTGCTCGAGGGTAGGAACACCCTGCAGAGGGATCTGGGCAGACTGGATCGATGAGCCAAGGGCAACTGTATGAGGTTCAACAAGGCCAAATGCCAGGTCCGGCACTTGGGTCACAACAACCCCACGCAACGCTACAGGCTGGGAAGGAGTGGCTGGAAAGCTGCCCAGCAGAAAAGGACTCGGGGGTGCTGGTCGAGAGCCGGCTGAACATGAGCCAGCAGTGTGCCCAGGTGGCCAAGAAGGCCAACGGCATCCTGGCTTGGATCAGGAATAGTGTGGCCAGCAGGAGTAGGAGGTGATCGTGCCCCTGTACTCGGCACTGGTGAGGCCGCACCTGGAGTACTGTGTTCAGTTTTGGGCCCCTCACTACAAGAAAGACATTGAGGTGCTGGAGCGTGTCCAGAGAAGGGCAACGAGGCTGGTGAAGGTTCTGGAAAACAAGTCGTATGAGGAGCAGCTGAGGGAGCTGGGGCTGTTTAGTCTGGAGAAGAGGAGGCTGAGGGGAGACCTTATTACTCTCTACAACTACCTGAAAGGAGGTTGTAGTGAGGTGGGTGTTGGTCTCTTCTCCCAAGTAACTAGCGATAGGACAAGAGGCAATGGCCTCAAGTTGCATCAGGATTGGGTATTAGGAAAAATTTCTTTACTGAAAGAGTAGTCAGGCATTGGAACAGGCTGCCCACAGAGGTGGTGGAGTCACCATCCCTGGAGGTGTTTAAAAAACTTGTAGATGTAGCACTTTGGGATATGGTTTAGTAGGCATGGTGGTGCTGGGTGGATGGTTGGACTTGATGATCTTAGAGGTCTTTTCCAACCTATGATTCTATGATTCCATGAAGTAATGAGGCAGCTACCTCTATCACATGTGCAGTGGCTTATTCAGACTCAGCCATCTATCATACTTTCATGTTTTATTTCAGTTGTCGGAAGGTGGAAATACTGTGAAGTTATTGTGTACACAGAAAACCTGAGGCACTTTGGCTAGTTTCTGTTAATGCGTAGGTGCAAACTGGTATGTACAGTCTTATTTCGGACTGTGACATTTTGCTCTATTGTCTGTCTGCTCCTGCACACCTCTAAGCTAACCCAGAAAATCGCTGTTCTGTCAAGTAAATGCTCACACAGTTATTAACTGTTTTCATAGCAGCTTAATTATCCTGGTTTTAATTTATGCCTTAATTTGTGCAATTTTCCAATGACCTTGCATGCCTGCTGCTTCTCCTTTCTGCTCTGTGGAAAAAAAGAGATTCTGGCATAGCCAAGGAAGTGAATCCAAGGCTTGAATTCATGGAATTTGTATTTGAAGAGTTCTGCTACATAACAGAAACCCAATGGGAAGAAAATCACTGAATGTTGTTCAGGAGCTGGCACTGATCTGTGGTCAGGAACATGTGAGACTGAGCCCAACGTTTATACTGGTTAGTAATTTTTCCAACCAGTTTTGTTTATCCTAGTAGTTCTGGTTGTAGATGCTTTTTATCTTGTTTCCTAAGGAGCTGAAAAGTAAGTACTTGTGCTGCCTACCGTCTTTTTCTGCCTGACCCTCACCACTCTGGAAACTGCTGTTCAAGTTCAGGCAAATTTGGCAGGTAAAGTTCCTAAGAAGTTTTGTAAAAATCAGTGGCTGGGCAATATATTGGAGCCCCCACTTAGGGGAAAGCAGCTCCGATCCGTTCTGCGAGGCAGCAGCCAACAAACCTATCAGCAAAAACATGGACATAAATCTACAGGAAACATGGCTCATTTCTCAGGAAACAACTTGTATTATGCTTCTGTTTTCACTGAGAACGCTTCAAAGCAGTGACCTAACTGACAGGAACTGATTTGTGTAGGAATTCTTTAAGTCAGTTTCTTGAAACACAGATGAATTGTTTTATTAATTTGGATTGCAGAGAAAATGGGGAAATGCTGAACTATCAACATTGCTGTCAATATATAAGAAAATGCATGCTATGGTAAGGGAGCCTGACAGGATCCTGAAATTATTTTATAATAATCCTGTGGCATTATTTATTTGCTCTGGAGTTGTCATAGCATAAATGAGTACTGTTTTCACTTTGAGCTGGTATGGTGGGTTGAAATTGTCAGGGTTCAGGAGCATGTAACATGATGGTGCAAGCAGGGGTGAAGCCCTCCTGTAGCAGAAAGGAAGAAAGAGTTGAGGAAGAAATTAATTCAGCCATCCCATCTTAATTGATCACCAACTGAAGTCAGTCCCCCAAGGTGCACATTTGAGGCTTTAAGTGACTGCTGTGAGCGTATAGCTGAGGCACACCTCTCTTAACAGGTCTCAGTACGAGGGAGAAGTAGACTGAGCCACTAAATTCATTTGTTTGTGCTCAGCTAGGCTGGGAAGGGGAGGCAAAAATGAAGTGAAGTCTCAAGCTTTGGTGTAGTTTTTCAATTGACTAATGTTAATGGAAATTAGTGTTAACAGAATCTGGCTGTCTAACATTGAGTGAAGTTAGCAAAACAGAAAATGGATTGTTGAAGATTATTATAGTCTCGCCTTTGAAGTTCCTGGCCCTTTATAATATTTCCCAGGACTCAAACATCAAGGATGTGAACAGCAAAATAAATGAAGGGCAGCTGTGACAAATCAAAGAAAGGAAGCTCAAATAACTCCAAAGCTCCACAACTAAGACATGAAACAATGAACCGCGAGTTAATATAACATATGTTACAACAGCGCACATTGCCAGTGTCAGGCTGTAGTCATCAGGCAGCATCTTAGGGGGATGACTTCCCAGGTGTGATTTCAGTTCGAGTGCTTGGGACGTCTACAGTAAAATGTAGTGAGAAAATTGGGCTACATGAAATGGGATGTTTAAATGTCAAAGAAAGATGTACACCCTAGAAATTTCTGAATGTCCTTCAAAGCACAACGTAGGTAGCTGTGAAAATACAAAGATAATAAAGCCAGCACTGGAAAAACTGACCCGGCACCAAACTTACAAACCAAACACGTTATCAGCCTGGTGATAATTACACAACTCACAGTTACAGTTCTTGGAGATTATTCCACAAGGTAGGCTCAGTTTGATTAAAGCCTCACAAAACTTAGTTCAAGGATTTGGATTTATTTTTTCAGCTGAAATGCCATCTGCAACATTTAAAATGAGCATGTATGTTACATTTTCACCCATTAAATGATAGTTTCTCATTGTCTAGAAATACCTGTCAGCGGACGTGCCCACCATGCTTCAGCACAGAGGGTGGCCGTGGCAGCTGGACCTGTGAGTGTGACTGGAGGTAGAGCACAAGAGCTCTGAATGCCCTTTCAGCACACTCCACACTCCTGTGAGACACGGGGACAATAACTGTCTACAATGAATCTGCTGCATTTCCTTCCTGGGAAAACAAGAAAGAGAAAAAAACCCCACCATAAATACACTTATGTCGTTGTATAAATCCATGGTGCATACATATCTTGAATAATGGTTATCTAGTCTGTCTCAAATGTAAGAACTGGGGAATATCATTCAAGTGAACAGAAAGTGAGTTACGAGTGATAGAAGACCTTTTTATACAACACTTTGTGGATGTTGTGACATGTGGTGAAAGTCAAAATGAGCGCGATCCACAAAACAGACACATTTGTAAAGGTTACATGTACTTGTCTCAGTTAATCACAATGTTCTGGTTTTAGTCATAGCTCAGGACCCTAAATAAACTCAGACCTGCTAAATCACCAGAGCATACACTCTGCTGCTCTTCATTGGAGTTGGTTATTGAGTTAGACATATTTTTACTTTTATTTTTTTTGGTAATGACTAGTTGAAATAGCAAAGCAGTGGCTTGCATATACTGTAGTTCAGGCATTGATTAATTTGTATTACCCTATCCCAGTCAAACTGTCGTACCTGATGATGTTGTCCAGCAAAGCACCACAAAGCACCAGATAGCTCCCTGTTACCTCAGCTAAGTGCTGTCTTGTCATTTTTAATAGGCCAACAGGAAGATGCAAAACAATTACATTCAAATTATGAGAAAATAAACAGATGTAACAAAACCTAAATATCTGTGTAAACTATATAATAACTTGAGGTGTCTCAGTGATGTAACATTGGTTCTGTGCTGGAAACACTGGAGAAGAAACACTCAAGCACAAAGCTGGAGAACACATGCCAAAGTAGCCAGGGCACAAACACCATCAACAGATTTAGCAAATTACTTTGAGAATTTCACAGTATGCCGCTGTGACAAACAAGAACCCAGATGCCCAATGCTTATGCGAACTAGTGCTTAGATACCTGTTTTGTTGTGAAGTCATTTCTCTGCAAGGACAGCACATGTGATTGTAAACAATCTGGAGGATCAGTCATGCCACACTAACGACATTCGTGATAAGGTGGGGTAAACCTGAACAAGCTGGTACCCAGCCTACATTCAGAGCTTCTCCCAGCCTCAGCCAGTTAGCGAAGTCGTTCTTAGCTACCAGAAGTGTCCTCACAGCATGAACACTGGTGCAGTGGGTGGGAAGGTGCTATGGTTCCTGTTAATATTGGCATGAAAGGGCAGGACATTTTTTTCAAGAATATATTGATTACAGGGACACAGTCCCTTTTAGATTTAGCATGTATGACAGGCATGCATGCCATTTAATGCATGAGTACACTATGAAAGTCTTTTTCTCCATCTGCTTTTCTGGATAGATCACCAGAGTGCTTCTACCACAGCAAAAACTGTAATTCAGACTCAGCTGATTTTGCTAATTCGCAAAATTAACAGTGGGCCCTAAAATTTAATCACGTAATACACCTGCTGCTAAAATGATTTGAAACAGTTAGCAGTAGTATCAACAAGATAAATGTCTATAGATAAATGGAATGAAATGTGATGTTTTAAAAATACTATGTAGAGTGTGCCGTGGCTAATTTGAAGGCTCAGTCTGGAGACCTTATCAGTAGTGACATACTAAACATCAGTATGTGTCATCTGGCAAGTTATCATATTGTCTCACTTCTTGATTAACTAATATCTGCATAGTAGTAACCTCAGAAAGTTTTTTTGCAGTGAATGTATTATTATTTTTGGAGACATTGCTAGGGTTAAGCGTTACAAGTATATGCCAGCAAACTGCATACCTATAATATCTGTGTGAATCTAAAATAAATAAAAAGATTAATTAATTAATGTGAAAACCATAGCCATATTATGCAAAATATAAACAAATGCAGGAAGACTCATCAAATATTCTAACTGTGGAGAGTGTACAATGGAGGAGTATGGTGGTGCAGGAAAATGACAGTGAAAAACAGTGGGATAAAAACTCAGATGAGGACCATGAGGAAGCCAATATGAGAAAAGCTCATGTAACAAGAGGAGCAGAAGCCTTACAGAGGGACAAATTCAAACAACAATACAAATAAGCACATCATCAAAAAACTGTCCAAAACCCCCAGTGTTGGCATGATCTATAAACTGCAGAACAAATATCTGATTCCATTAAATTCTAGTTGTTTCTCTTGCTTCTGCTTGTAAGGTCTTCTAGTGTCACCCTCAGCCATGTTGAAATATGAGATCTCAGGCTGGAGCCTTCTAAGGATTACCAGTTAGCTCAATTTTGTCATTCTCAGCTTTCCTCCTGGTGCTGAAATGTTAGACGAGCCAGCTGTCCCCTTCCTGTTCTGCTCCTCAGTATACCTAGGAGTCCATCTAATCCCATGTCCTTTTTAGCCCCAAACCATCTGCTTTGCACAAAATGGCAAAAAACTCCGCAGATGTCTCTGCAAGAAACACTTTGTTCAGAAGATTTCCCTCTACCCCCCTCACCAGGTATTACTATGGGCCTATGCCTAAAGCATGAATGTTCCTGTATCAATTACATTTTTGATCTTTTTTCTGTGTAGATCCTAAGCATCTGTACTTTTTTTCCTCCTGCTGCTGAATACTTGAGGTTGTCATGAGGCCAAACATTTTTCCATTGTAATCACTGTGTCAATGAGTAGTTGGAATTTTTTTCTTACAACTCTGTGAGTAATGATTAGTAGTGAGTATATCACAAGGCATATCAATGTCTTGAGATGGTGAATAATTTGACACCATGTGGTAAGCTGTAACTGGGAGAACAGAAGTAACTTTCCATTCTTCGTGTGTTTTGGCCTCTCAGACCTGCAGTGACCTTCAACTAGGAAAATAACTTCATTGCCTGTACAGTTAGGAGAGATCCTTATCTTCTCAACTTCTCCCCTCTAGATGTTGGAAGCTGAGTCACCAGTTTTGGCCTGGACCTTACCTAACAAAATCGCCTTTCTCCTGAAATCATTCAGTAAGTGGACGATGAGGCTGCTCTCATCATGAACTGCTTGAGAAGAGATGCTGTGCAAGGCTTGAGGGGAGATACTGCCCTTCAAGCCCTCTTTGGAGAGCTAAATGAATTTCCCTCCCCCAAATTTAACAATTTGAATGAGGGAAACATCGAAGGGAATTAAGAAACTCAGAAATCGTTTATTAAAATTTCTATACAAGTTCCATTGCTGAGGGAGTGGGTTCTGGGGTCTGCCAGATTGGGTTACAGGAAAAGCACGGGTGTAGCTGATCCTATTCGACGTGGGGACATGCAGTAAGTGGGTCTCCTGAAATGCTTCTAGGCCAGTTTTCTATACCGACATCTTCAAGAGTGACACTTTGGAGGGCTCCTCTCCTGAGAGAGGAGTCAATGCAGACAAGGAGGAAAGGTCTCATCTCTCTGCTGGTTGCTTTGGAGACGGGCAGCATCCCCCTGTCAAGGCAGTGTAATACAGAGGGGAAAAGCTCTGAAGGACATCACAAAGACAACTTATTCCTCCCGCCTCCTACCTCAGCCTGGCTCTGTTGCTGCTGTCTTCCTTCCAGTTTCTTCTCTGCCCTTCCTGATTCTCACCCCCTCTTTTCTTCAGCTCAAGTCCCACTTCTGTTCTTAGTGGGACTCTCTTCTCCCTGTTTCTTTTCTCTTACCAGCTCTTTTTTGTTCCTTTTTCTCCTCATTTCACCACACTTCCCTGGGTGAACTCACCTTGGGGAAGTTCTTCCCAGACACAACTACAGATTGATTTTCAGATGCTTTTTTTTTGCTGAGATGCTGAGAGCAGGACAGTGTTCCCAGTACCGTTCAGCCTTGGCAATATTGTTACCAGGTTCTGGATTTCAAGAGACCTGAATTTGTTCTTATGAGAAAACCTTGCTATGCTTCTGCTTCATCCCAGTTGCGTCTGTTGGTGCCTTCTTCCACCAGTTCCTTTGGCACCCAATTTCCCTGACACAAAGCTGCAGCAAAGGATTCTGATTCTCTGTAACACCAAACATGCCTTCTCTTTGGTTCAATAAAGTGATTGGTCATATCTGATCATTTTGATATACCTCAGCTCAATGCTGTATCATCTGACTTATTTTAGAAACGTGTTCCACTGAGTTTATCTCATTGCTTCAGCACTCCAAGAGATCTGTAAATTTTTTGAGAACCCAGGAGGTCCCAGACAAACACATCCTTGCAAGGTGCTGTTATAAAAGAGTACATTGACTTATCTAGCATTTTACTGGCTTTAATTTTTCATTTTGTCTAGATTGGGTAGTTATTTTGGTGTTCATCATGGAGGGAAATTAATGATGGACTCAAGTGTATTTGTGTTTGTAATTCTGTGCAAAAATTATGTTGTCTGAAGATTATTCCCTTACAAAACTACCATTAGCTCCATTTAACATCCTTTTTCTTTTGTTGAGCATCAGTTCACGGTGATTTTCTAACAGGCATTTTCACGATTTCCTGAAAGGACCACGGGGTGGCAGAGTGATAAAAAACATATCTTCTGGAAAGAGTTTGTTTCACAGATGAAAACAGACTGGAGTTAGGCGGCCCAGAGTAGCTGCTGGTGGGGATCATCCCAGCAGAGCAGAGTGACACCATCGCTTTGCTGCGTCTCTGAGGTCTCGCAGCAATGGTGGCATAGCTGCGAGGCGCCGTGCCCGCCGCCGTGCCCCAGAGAGGCCTGCCAGCGGGCAGCAGCCACGCTGGCGCGTGTTCCACAGCTGCGGACGCCTCCGTGTGCCGCACAGCCTCACCTAACGACAGGATGCAATGTGGTTAAGGATGGAGACAACGCTGAAACCTCTGCTTTGTAGACCGCTGCTTGACAAAGACTGTTTTTCTTTATTAAAAGCCTCATCAATCATAGGGGAGTGTGATTCCATATCCCGTGGCAGCAGCTGCTTGGCATTCTGTCAAATCCTTTGCACCCATTCCTGCCAGCAGAACCACACGTCCACAGATGCACGCACACTGCATGCTTGCACCCACCGCCCACCCCAAGACCTGGCTGTGATGCTCGCTCTGGGGCATGGAAGAGCCGGATTGCCTGCGGCAGAGCGTGCTCCATCACCGGCAGCGTGGGAAGAGCAACAGTCAGCAGAAGCTCGGGCTGAGAAGCAGGAATAGGTAGCAAAGGACTAGTAAGCAACAGTGTTTTAGGCCGAATCTCAGCTCTTAGGTGGTGCCTCCCAAAGGAGAAAAAAAAAAGTGCCTGAGCGTTCAGGGCTGGTTACAGCGCAGAGTCAAACCGTCAGTTCAGGCCACAGTGGTTTAAGCAAACCTTTTTGATCTTGCAGCCAGACAGCAGAGCACATTAACACAGATATAGCTGGGGGACAGCTTGAGAAGCTGGCTTTTACTGCTTAGCTGCTAGTAGGTGTTGTCTTCACACTTGAGATGTGGTTTAGAAAGCAGTTCCTTTTGGCTCTTAGTCACGCTTCCCAGCTGACTCACACCTCCCAGCCCGTGCACTAAGCTGGATACTACAAAAGCCCCGGCCTACAACCTGGGCTAAACATGTGATGTAGATCTAGCTCAGGCTGAATGAGTTCATACTTGCTATCAGTTGAATGCAGAATAAAACAAAGAGAAAACAAACCAAAAAAGAACTACTGGAAATACATGCGAAATCTTCAAAGATTAAGGTTTCAGCCATTTTTACAGGTGCTTTTTGACAGGTAAATGTTTTTGTGATGCTTAAAATTAGAAATTAGTGCAAAACTACTCAATAATAAACTACTCAATGAAATAAGAGGGAACAGAAAATATTCCAGGTATAAGTAGAGGGACTTGAGTGTACAGAACAAATGGTATCGCTGGCATTGGGTAGTGCCAAATGCTGGTTTAGCAGACCATACTGTCAACTTGAGTTACTGGGTCTACTGGTCTGATGTAAATTTCTGATCTTTTATCTTATTGAAGCTGTTTGTTTCCATAAAATATTTATCTGTTCATGGAGGAAACACTAACACACATACCCATCTCTTGGTCATGCTTCAGCCATCAGTCTGCACAGGAATCTCTCTCTCTCTGTCTGGCCCAGTGAGTGTTTGAACATTTCATAGAAAATGGAAAAGCTGAGTAAAAACAGGCTTAGAAAGCTCCTTTCAGATTGTCTCAGCATATCTCAGGATCAAAATGCTTCTTTCTCTGCACTTCAGCTCACTATTATAACAATTATCAGGTCAGTGACGCATGAAATGTAAGAATCTTAACAGATATGAGTCTCACTTGAGTGCTGAAATGTTGGACAGACTGTGATAAATTCCTCCTGCCATCTCACCATGGTGGCTTTTGCAGGAACATGGATGTTATAACAGAAAAAGAGAAGTTTAAAACATAACAATTTTTTTTTTTTTTCTGAAAACTTACTGACTTTTCCTGTGGTTTATCACAAGACTAAAATTAGCTTGGCCAGATGCATTCAGTCCTTTGAATCACACAAGCACTGACTCTTCTCACTGGTTTCTAGCAGACAGCTGAAATTGTTTAAACTTCAAGCTGCAAATGAGCAGCAATGAATGTAATCTCTGCACTGCCAAGAATGGGAAACGCTATTGTATGTAGCCTGAAAAGAGGAGGGGAGAGTGGACAATACCTGGTAGTTCCTCTGGTTCCCCTTGCCAGGCCCCTAGTCCTAAGGCAGTCAACCAGTTGAAACACAAAGACAAGTGAGCCCTCTCTGCAAATAAGCATGGGAATACAGAAAAAAACCCCACCACGCTAATTTTCTGTGAGTGTTGCAAGACCTGCTTAAATGAAAGGACAAATTAAAAGCCAAAACCCTATTTTGTATTTGTCTTTCTCAGTAAGAGAGGATCACGTATTTTTAAATTTGATGTTTACATAGTGCTGGCTCTTATACAAAGGATGTTAAGAAAAACAAAACTATTAACCCATCAAACAGCTCACCTGCTAATGCCTTTTCTCCATCAAGTGCTTCACCAATTTTTTTTTGCATGAGGTGATCAATGCCTTAATGATTTGTCTGTCATTTTCGTGTTTAGAAAGGTGTAGTCATCCCAGCAAGGGAAAGACAAACAATCTTACAAGAGACTCAGGAGCAATGCTATAGGAGAAATGAGAAGTACACACATGAATACCGGTACATTTTTTGTATGAATGTCTCTTGCTAAAACAATCTTGCAGAAAATTAATTAGTGGGGCTAGAGAATTAGTTTATCAAATCTCAGACTAATTTATGAAGTCAAAATGTAGGCCAGAGGTGCAATAATCTTTAAAGCAGTGAAAGCAATATTCTTATTTCACTATATAAACATTTAGCATTTCACTACTTGAGCATTTACTCTGTGAGATAAGAAACTCTATACAAATTACTAGAATGTTTTCTAAAGCCTGCACTCTCATACAATGTCCCTATTCATGCCTGATGTTCCACAGAGCATCATTACCTTGGGGTTTCAAATGTAGAGCCTAATACCTTAATGTATGCCAGAGAGTCTCCGGCGTCATCAGCAGTCACTGGAAGACACTTGAGCTTCCCCTCATGCCTGTGGTACCAACTCTCCACCAGACCTCTGCAGCTCTGCTTACCCTGCTGATGTTGTGAAAGATGAGGTTTTAAGCTTTCCAGGGCTCCAGCTCAAAAACTTCCTCACTTTGAGGGTGATGGAGCACTAGAATAGGCTGCCCAGAGAGGTTGTGGAGTCTCCTTCTCTGGAGATATTCAAGACCCGCCTGGACAAGGTCCTGTGCAGCCTGCTTTAGGCAATCCTGCTTCAGCAGGGGGGTTGGACTAGATGACCCACAGAGGTCCCTTCCAACCTCTACCATTCTGTGATTATGTGGGTAGTTAGGCATGCTGCTGGCTGAGGAGTGCCTTACTCTTAGCTAGCTGCCTTCATCTCCCTTAATTCCAGCCATGCTAAGGTAAAATGCAAGTAGGTATTCGTATCGAAAATAGACACCAGCTCCTGAAATTGATCCTTTATGTACAAAAAAGAAATCAATCCGCTTCCTGGAGGTTACCTCAGAGGGATGTCTCTCTCTCTGGCTGTCAGGATTTTAGGCCCTGCAGAGGCTGTCCCACCTCTTAGAGTGTCTTAGTCTTGATGGCCGGTCTCCCCTGGGAGGAATGGTCAAGACAATTTAACCTTTCGCTAGACCTGATTTTCTGTAGCAGTCTGTACACTAAAAATAATCATCTAAACGGGTTATTTTATGTAGACTGTTACTGGCTTTTGGCCGAAACATGACCCTTCGGGGTTATGTTAATTAATCATTTTTGGGTGACAACAGGCTTGGAGTGACTGATACCCAATTCCCTCCTCTTAGGCACACTGTAACTGTAAGAAATTTCAGTGTGAACATGTGGAACAAATTACAAATGGGCTATCAGTGCGCAAAGGCAGACATGGCCATGTATAATCATTAAATAATTCAGTACAGGAAATTGCACTGGCCTGCATATTCCAAATTGCAAGAATATGCAAGGAAAGATATGCATTCCAGGCTGCAGTTCCTCAAACACTCTGAGTCAAGCTGATAGCTTGTCTCTGCCTGAAGCCAGCTTCTTCCTCCTTTTCCTCTCCCTCTTCCTCCTCTGTTGTTCCTGCTGCCAGCTGCCCAGGCCCACTCCACCTCGGTGCCAGCTCTGGTTGGACCCTACAGCCATCCACACTGTGCTTCTTGCTATCCCAGAAGAAACTCTTCCCTTTCTCATACTCTTCTGCCCGTTTAGTGAATTGAATTGCACCAAGGAGAGGTCCTAACAGTGGGAAAACTAGCATAAGACACATCGCAGATTGTGCGGCCAGAGCTGAGAAGAATGGTGTGTCCCCTTTTAGCAGCAGTGGACGGCCAAACCCAGGTGATGGAGCTGAGGGCTTACCCAGGAAGGATCTGCAATGTACAGTAACATTCTCTTGAAATTGTCTTTCCTTCAGTCATGTGATAAAGTGCTTGATAAAAATTACTGTGTAAATTCTTTGTGCTAAAGATAAGGTCAGATGAGATGGTTGTTTCAATTCCCTTTTTGTTCCCAGCTGTGTGAATCTGTACTTTGTATGTTTGCAGTATGAGTGGAGTTAGACCGTTTGCAAGCGTTCAGATCAAATGCCTGTCTTCCAAATTTACAGCAAGCAAGCTCAGGCTGTAGTATTTACAGTCCAAAAGTGTCCTGTCTCCCCAGCCTGTTCCATGAACGAAATGAAGGCAGATTCTGTTTTTTTCCCTTTGCCACCATGGGTCTCTAGTGCTCTCTGAGACCCGCAACGGTGCTCGTTGAAACGCCTGTACTGGGTTGAACCAAAGGACCATCTACTCCAGTGTTCATCTCGGTGGCTCTGAACAGATGCTTGGAGAACAGCAGGGAAAGCATATACGAAACGTCTCGCAACTGCTTGCCTAGCTTGCAATTATTTTTAGAACAGAGAATTTCCTGAGCTGGATGTGGCTGCTGTTTGCTTAATAACCCGCCGTAGATTTCGTTTCCAAGTACTTGTCCATATTTTCCCTGACTCCTGGTCCATTCTTTTGCACCCAAACCTCCTTTGGTAATAAATACCGCAAGTCTGCTATGGGCCGTGCAAAGAATCACCTCCTTGCCATTGCCTGCAGCCTGGTCACTGCTAGGCGCGCTTGGTTCCCTCTTAGTTCTTCTCTTGGTCCTGAAACTATCGTTGTGGTCCTGAATCGATGACAGTATCACAGACACTTCAGCGTATGCAATTTCCATGCGCACAGAGGACATGCAGGCAGAAATAAAGGCAGTGAGCGGGCGCTCAGGGTGTATCTTAATTGCACCTGGTTGTAAAGGAAAACCACGGTTGGACCACTGCAGAAGAGACCTCCTGGACTTTTTTAAAAAAAAGGCTGGGTTTTTTTTCCATCACCAAAAATGTTGACAACGCTCATGACCTTGCCGTTCACTTCCCATTGCCAAGAGTAAATGCTCCGCTGCCCTCTCAAGCATTCCGCGTCCGCCGTCGCCCGGAGAGGGAGAGGTGAGGCGGGCAGGGGCCCAGCGCCTGAGAATAACCCCTGGGCAGCAGGCGAGCAGCAGCCCGGGCGGCGGGAGGGCAGCGGCCGTTCGTCAGGGTGAAAACCGGGACCGGTATCTCCCTCTGTCACCCCCACCCCCGACCCCCGGCCCGTATTGCTGAGCCCGGCGGCCCAGCGCTCCCCCCGAGCGGGGGCGGGGGGCGGCGGGGACTCGGCCCCCGCGGGAAGGGAGTCACGGCGGGGGAGCCCCCCCTCCCAGCCGGCCCATCCCGGCCCTTCCCGGCCCGGCGGCTGTCAGCCCCCGGCGGGGATCGGGCCCCTCGCCACGGGGCGGGCAGAGCCGGCCCTGCCGTGTGGCAGCCGGGGGGGGACGCTGCTGCCTCGGCGCGCCGGGCTGCGGCGGCTGCGGCCGTGTGTTTCTCCGCCTGCCCGTGACACAATAACACGGGAAGCGGGGCGGGGGGGGTGTCCGAGCCTGCCGAGGGGACAAGCGACCTGCTCCGCTCAGGTGAGCCGCAGCGGCGGGGGGAGGCTGCCGCTGTCCGTCCGTCCGTCCGTCCCCCGTCCCCGGGGGAGGCGACCCTCGGGGCTGCCGGCGGGGCGGCGGGTCCCCGGTCCCCGCTCGGCCGGCGGCGATGGAGGAGGGCATAAGCAGCATGCAGCAGAAAGCGGCGGAGCTGGAGCACATGGCCGAGGTCCTGCTCACCGGCGAGCAGCTCCGGTAAGCGGTGCCTTCCCCCCGACGCGAACCCGGGGGTCGGCAGCAGCCCCGCCGACGGCGGGAGGGGAAGGGCGAGGGTCCGTCCCCTCGGGCTCCAGGCGCAGCGGAGCACCTGCCCTGCTCCCAGCGCGTCCCCGGGCTCCGGCCCCGCTTTCCGCAGCGGCGAGGAGGAGGAGGAGGAGGAGGAGGAGGAGGAGGAGGGACCCTGCAGAGGTGCCCCTGGTGCTGAGGGCCGCTCCTCGCTGCGCACCAGCCGGTCCCAGCAGGTGGGGGGGGGTCGCTGCCCTCCGCGGCGCTGGGTGAGCGGGGTTGTGTGCGCGGCGCGGGGACCCGGAGCGAAAACGCCTGGCTCGGTTTTTGATTTCTGCGATGTGTTCAGTGTGCCATCCGCACCCGTGCGCTGCCGGGGAGAGAAAGCAGTGTGCAGGCTTTCGGGGTGCTCGTGGAACATCTTGCGGTTCAGGAAGTAAAATCCCATTGTTATTGTGTGTTCTATGTGTAACTAGAAAGAGAGTGCAGAAATATTTTCCCGCTAGTTTTTGCTTGATTTTTCTTGGAACTTTTGGCTCAAATGACTTTCCATAAACACAGCAAAATGGTAGAGATTTTGCTTAGTTTGCGAGGTGCTGCTAGTACAGACGCTGACATTGTTACTGGTCGCATCCACACGGTAAGGACCGTCGACACCTTGTGATGCGACGATACCCACGTTTGGGGAGTAAACGTCGTTTCGGTGGTCAGGCTGCAGTACACACTGACGTCTGCTCCAAGCTTGAGATTCCCCTTCAAAGCAGGCTGAAGTGAAGCCTGGGGTGACAGGGTGCACCGGCGTGCATGTTCTGCCTCGTGGACTGAGTGCCAAGTTGTTCATCCAAGTCCCCAACAAGAATCCTGCTGTTCCTAATTTATCTCCCTGGAAGCTGAAGATTCAAGGCTAATACAAAATTTCTGTTAAGATCATGTGAAGTCTTTCTATATACCTCACAGTTACACGTCAAAGCACAAGCGTTGCAGTCTTTCCCTAAGGAGAAGACTGAGGAAACTTCAGCAGATGTGGCTCCCACGATCAGCTCATTAGCCTTACAATCAAGGACAACATTTGTTGTTGTCTTGTTTATTAAGGTAATGAAACATGGTGCTATTTTTGGGCAGGATGACCTATAGATACAAATTATTCCCCATCCTGTGAAGTTACCTATGGACATTATGGTGCAAATCTGTGGGAAGTGACCCAGATCTCCTTGGGCTGTGGTTTCATCAACAGCTCAGCCTGCGTAACTGCTGAACGGGGAGATCTGCTCTCCCCCCAGCCCTGTTCCTACTCCCTGTTCCCAGCTGGGCAGTCCCACCTCCTCCCTCGTGCCTGCTCATGTGCTTCTTGCACCTTCCTGGGAGCAGACCCGATGTGGAGATCCGGTGGGTGGGTTAGTTATCTGATCTGCTGACTGCCAGAACCCGCAGGAGACAGGTGGTGGGAATGTGGAGCCAAGAACAAGAAGAGGAGGTAGTGGAGAAGAAGCGAGATCTCCCGTTTTGGCAGCAGTGAGCTGTTGGGTCAGCTGGAACCGTCTTGTGAAACTGTGTTCAAAATTGTCTTTCTTCCCCGAGTTTTTTGTTAGCTTTGTTCTGTTTCTTTGTCGGGATACTCTATGCAAAGGGTTAGGTTTCTTCAGTCTTCCAGACAATAAAAGCCACAAAATATGCGATAAAAAACTGGCTGGTAGACAAGGTTTAGCCAATCCTACATTTAAAGTTTCCCTTTTCCTGTCCAAGATAAGTGTAGAATTGTTAAAGCTAAAAGAAAACGTGGAGGGTTTTCAGGATCAAAGCCAGGCTATCTCAGCAGCCTTCGGGGCAGGCAAACAGCTGATAGGAAGCCAGCACATGCATGCACTCAAGGAACCCCACTGTACTCTATTCTTAGTGATGCGCACAAACGCAAGATAAGCCCCCGGCAGGCAGGCGTGGTGCAGGCAGAGGGGTGAATGTGTGTGTATTTCAGTGAGAGTGCGTGCGAGCAAGTGTTGCATACTGCAAGATGAACGCATACCTTAGGAGTAAAAGTGTAAAATGAAACTGTGAGCATGGTGTCGCGTACAGAAAACCAACCAAATGTAGGTATTTAAAGCACTCTCGTACTAGACCAAATGGCACGTGTCGAAACTCAAATAGTTGTGAGAGCGGCTTGATTAAAATTCCTGGTGAAGTTCCTGTTGCCCATCTCGCCCCAGCCTCGTGCATTGCCTCATAGCCCCCATTCCTGTGGCATGTTTGCTGCATGTCCATCCCTCCCTGGCAGGGACCTCCTTGTGCAGTGAGGGCTGAAGCCATCCAAGCAACGCCTTGGTGAGCCTGGCTTTGCACGCTGTGTGGTGGGGATGGAAGCCCTGTGCCCCCTTCCCCTCCCCAGGCACGTGCAAGCTGGCTAGGGGACGGAGAGGAGGAGGCCAAAGGGTTTTTTCCTTCTCCTTGTTATTGTCCCGCAGTTGCTTGTGATGTGTTTCTCCTTTGCGAGGTCAGAGGCCTCTGCCCCATGTCGGCTGGCACCCGGGGAGCTGGCTGCCGGCACACGCTGGCTCCGGGCTTGCACCCATCAGCTTCGGTCATGAGCAGTCCATGGGACATGAGGCTGTGATGCAGAACCTGGTCCATGGCTGGGATGATTTATGGAAAAAGAAACAGGACCTTGAGCTATATTTTAGCTAACATGGTAAATTTTTACATCCAGTGGTGTTCTCTGCCTTGATACGCAATAGCTGGCTCAGCGAATACCTATCTCACTCTTACTTTTGGTTAGTGGGAACATATTTTTTAAAGTGAGGACTTCTGAAGTTTGGCTCATGGCAGCCCTTTTTAATTATGAAGCTGACAGCCATGAAACAAAGCAGAAGATCTCAGCAGTGTGACACTTCAGGACAGACCCTTCGGCAGCTTCTCGCTGCTGTGCGGAAGATGAGGAAGAGCAAGGCACGATCTAGCTACGGGCTCGCCAGGCACCGAGAGCCCTGCAAGGACAAACTGCTGGGCTCTGGCTGCCCGACAGCTCCAACCACCTGAAACCCCAGCTCTGTTCTGCTGTGGTTTCAGTGCCCCTGTAGCTGTTCAGTGGTGAGCTCTTTCTTTCAAGGATGGGCCACAACAGACCTCCCCTTAAGAGGCTCCCTAAGTTGCAAGTGATGAATATGGATCTGTCTCCTGAAGAAACTGTGAGATGTGCTTGACAGGGTCATGAGGCCTTCAGCTTCCTTGGGACTGGGAGAGCCCTTCAAAGCCTCCACCCCACCACATCCC
This sequence comes from Opisthocomus hoazin, assembly GCF_030867145.1. Lineage (NCBI taxonomy): Eukaryota > Metazoa > Chordata > Aves > Opisthocomiformes > Opisthocomidae > Opisthocomus > Opisthocomus hoazin. The sequence continues at coordinate 15,833,391 of NC_134416.1, read as the reverse complement.
TGCCTGCAAACCTCTGCCTGGGGGCAGCCCTGGGAAGCCAATGTCCCTGGGTTTCCGTGGTCTCGCTGGGTTTGCCTGAAGGAAGGTGTCACGGCCTTAGTGTTTTGGGTAGGCATCTTTGGAAGTCTAATAACAGGGACATGTAGTGGCACTACAGAAGTCGAGAAGAGTTTTATTGAACTTGCATGAGCAATTCCAAGCTCATTTCCCTCCAGCTCGAAGGCAACAGGTTGTGCCCGTTTCAGCACTGTTTGGCAGAAGGATTAAAGAATCTCTGTCTGGGTTTGAGCATTAACTTGGTTGGAGCTAGTCTTGCCTCTGACAACCAAAAGCAGTTTCAACGGGCATGTTTTGATACACATGCTGGCTGCCTGTCTTACAAGTCAGGGGTGTCTGAAATCTTCCTTGTCTGCTAATTGTTTCTTGATGCTAGATTGTCACTGAAATCTGGTATGTCTCCAAGAGTCCCTCATTTCTTACAGAAAATGTGCCTAGTCATTCAGGGTGTCTTCAGGCTTCAGTTGACCAAGCAGAAATGCTAAAAGAGCACCTTTTAAAAAAAAGAAAATCATAAATTGCCATCGTATATATGGTGCAGTTCTCTGTAGTAGGTGCAACTTGGATGACATTTAACGTCTCTGCAGACTTTTGGATACTTCTTTATCAGCAGCCCTTACAAGAAGCAACACCTTTCCCGATTCACACTTCTTTTAAATAGTTGAGTAAATAATTAGAAAACCTGTTAGATGATCCAGTGATTTTGAAAGAATAGTTCTTACGATTCAGCATCTTCTTTCTTTCTGCTTAGGGAAATATTAAGCATGTTTATTTCTTTTCTTTCTTTCAGAAGAGACAAAACGCAAGACATGGTTCAACAGAAATATGCTTGCCTTTTTGTCAGGGTTTTTATATGAGTTTAATTTTACAAAAGAGGCTTCACGTGGTAAACAGCTATACATTTTGAAGCTCTAAGAGAAAAGTCAAAACCAGTTTTCACTGGTCTTCCAAAGGTCTCACTTCAGGAAGATTATCCCTTGGAGAACACTTCGTAACATATTGGAGTGTGTAACTTTCAGAGTCATTAACTTCTGAAGGATGATAGCACCTACAGGTCCATACATTTTTTGCTTATTCTGAGCAATGAATAATCAACCTTTTTCACAGGGATAGGGTTCAAAAGTTCGTTGGCATTCTAAGGTGCAAAGAACCCAGGGCACACAACAAGAACAGTTTCTGGAGAAAAGTAATCAAGAGAGCCTTAGTGTTAATGTGTTGTTACAATATAGAAATATATTAACCATGAAGTTACTTAGTGTATTAAATGCTCTCACTGTGTTTGAAAGTATATTAATGCTCTGGTGATGTGCTACTCCAACTGTGTAAGCTTATGCTCTAAAAGGAATGTAGGGTATTAAGATATAGAATTGTCTAGAGGTCGCTTCCTCTCACATCAGGTCCTGACCGATCTTCAGATATCAAATAAAAGCATATGACATTTTTAGAGACAGAATTCATTTAGGTGAGATTAGGTGATCTGCCGAAGCCCATCTAATATTGCACTTCCACCTAAAGGGCTGATGTGCTTTTCCACCCTCTGCACCTTGTTCTTGCAGCTTGCTTAGTTCTCCACCAGCGGTTGCATTTCCCTTAGCCAAGACCGACTGGTTGGGCTCTAAACTAACCCTGAAAAAACAGTTTTCGGTCGTCTCACTTGAGAAGGCTCTTGTCTGCTGACTTCTTTGGGGCGGATAGGACAGAAGAGATTGTATTGTCAGATCTCTGTGGAACAGAGTGCTCCAGAACTCTCTGTCCAAATAATTTCACTTTCATTGATTTGTTTTCCAAAATCAAGCGACCAAAAAATTGTCAGTCATCTTCTCTGAGCAGTTCCACCAGCGTAATACGCTGAAATAAAAGGTTTCAAAGTGAAGGCTGGTAAGGCTGCAAAATGAAGTGCTCTGAAATCAAGAAGTTACCCACTAACTCTGCCCTATCACAACACTTTAAATTATATATTTTAATTAATATAGATTATTTTAATTGTATGAAAAGCATGTGTTTCTCAGATTAATATGTTCTTTTTTCTAGAACCTTTGATACTTGATGCACCTTCTCATGTGCTTCAGTCTTGCCCGTTTTTACTAATTTTAATGACATCAAATCCCATATGCATATGTAAGCATGCCTGCATGCACAGATACATACATATATGTATGTATATATGATATATGACATATGGTATATGTATTTGTATATATATGTATATGATTCCTGGGCCAGGAATCTCAGTTTCTCATGTCCCTGAGGAACATTTGTGGCTACTCAACATTTCTAGAAATCAGGACGTAAGGCTTTTGTTTGGTCAGTTCTTTCCTTTAAGCTATGCCTTTTAATAATTTAGTTGTTCCCATCAGCAGTTTTCCTTAAGCACAACTCAGAGATCAAGTAGTTAACAACGCATGTGCAAATAGCGGTCGCTCTTTCGCTGTGTACACAAGAAGGCAGATGTTGTGCGAGTGGTTTGTGCTGTATGTTTTATGTATTCCATTCCCGATGGAGTCAGTCATTAACTTTTATCTCAGGTTAGCAGAGATCAGCAGGCAAGCAAAGGATCCTGGATGTGTCGAGTATGTGCAAGAATATTTTTTATTTATTTTACATTAAAGGAGCTGCTCGTGAGCAGGTGGAGGAAACTGTTTTGATGTTGATGGTCATGCAGGGAAGGCAGGATTAATGTGTCAAAAGCAATCTAGCTTTGTGTTTACTACATGATCCCTGCTTTTGTGAGGACAGTGGCCACAGGCTGGCACCATGGCAGAGAAGTCCTCCTACAACTTGCTGTTATTATTTACCATTTGTGTAGCGATAGTGCCTAGGAATTTGAGCTATTTATCAAGTCCCATCAAGGGCAGGCACTGTATACTCTGAAGAAAAATAAAGCCCTTGCAGCACAAATCTTGACTGCCATTGGTAGCGGTTGCTTGCAGCAGGAGTGGGCTCTGGCCAGCGAGGGAGGGTCTGTGTGAAGCCACCAAACGTGGGGAACCGAAGTGGGACTCTGTCAGGATTGGGATTTCTGGTTTGGGAGGACCAAGCCCAAGAGTGGCATCCCGTAAGTGCAGAGAAAAATACTTCCTGGGTGTGGAGATGCAGAGGTGATACGGTGGGTGCCAGCATGGGTGGGAAGCTCAGGGTACCATGTTCAGGAAAGGATCTGCTCTTTTCTCCCTCCAAAGTCACATCTGCAGAGTGACTGAAGCCAGGCGGGAGGTCAACCAGATTTCACTATTGGATAAATGGACAAGGAGTAGGGAGGAATCGGTGTACCTCATTTCAATTGAGGTGTTTCTCGTATCTGTAGACTGCAGTACTTTTTGAAGTGTATAACCTGAAGAATTTCAGTGCTTTCTGTGATGTAATACTTAAGAAAATGAAGGATATTGTCACAGCAGCAAAAGTTAGCCTCTCCGCAGCCCAGCTATGTTCCTGACGTAGACTGCTTCATCCTCATCACGAAGTGTCTGGTGCTGGCTTGGGTGGTAGCTCTTGGCTTAGGATCTACTCTCAGAAACAGACATTCCCTCCTGAGGCTCTGGGCCCTTCCACCTTTCTTGCCACTTACTCTGCTTTTTATTTTCGTAACCCTTGTGTTGCGGTTGTGTCGACTCTTTTGCCTCTTTCTTCCTGGTAGAGCAGGCTTTGGTGAGCCTTTTTGCTAACTGAAAGATACTTTTTTGCCTGGGTTCAAGGCCAGGGCTGAACACAGTCATCTCCTCAAAATAAACTTTTGTGGCAAGAGATTAAACTGATGAAGAACTGGCAAAGGGGATGAAAGGCTCCGTAAGAAGCAAGAGCTAAGCAGGTTTGGTTCGTGTATCTGGTGTACCCTGAAGAAAAACTGCATTGGGGGTCTAAAGCTTAATAAAGACAGAGACTGTAAAGCTTCAGGTCTCGGCAGAGCCACTGGCATTCGCTGAGTGAAGGATGGACTTCACATGTTAGTCATGGGTTGCTGGTTGTTTTTTTTTTCCTTAAGCAAGAGCAGGACATATAAACTGTATATTTTAAACAATATTAATGTATAAACCACTGGAATTAAATACAGCTTAAACCTATTTGAACACAGGCTCACAAGGATCCTTAGTGACACTGATTTGACTAAGACTATTGGTTTTATAATAGAATGGAGAGACAGATTTATAAAGGCAGTTTGCCTCCACTAGCTAGCAGAAGGAAAGCTGAGGAGAGATTTTTAATCGATTTCATAAATATCAAGAACATTCATGACTTTTAATTTTTTAATTCTTTTTTTTAAACTGTTTGGAGATTTGACCTTTCCCTCGAATCTCACATTTTTCCTGTGGCCTTAAGGAGAAATGACTGTATTGTGAATATGCTTTTGTTCCTTGCAGCAGAAAGAATAAAATTTATCTCAGAGTTAAAGAAAAATATTTAAACCTTCACTGCCAGGAGAGTGCTATATAGCAGGAGTGGAAGTAAAATAATGTATAATCTTGCTCCTTTATTTTTTGAAAGCTTTAAAACATCGCGTTGCTTGGAAGCATGGAGAAAGGGAGAAGATAACCCACAGACTGTGTCACAGGCTCACGTGGGCTCTAGAGAAAGCTGCGAAGCCAAAGGAGCCTCTTCAGGCAGCGATCATCAGCAGGTCTGCTTCTGTTGCATCTGTTTCTCTCTTCCTCAGCGAGGCTCCTGGTCATGGCACAGCTCTGCAGGGAGCCGGGTGTGCCTGGAGCTATAGAAGTGGAGAGGGGCCTAAGAGTTTGGATGGTTAAAACTTCAAGCTAGTACTGCCACTGAAAGCAGTGGTCCTCTCCTTCTTGTACCCATACCAACACAGACATTTCTGCCTCCTGGTTCCCTCCTCTGTGCTTCCCTTCCTTCAGACTGGTTTAAGCATCTCTGGACCATCACCATATCGTGACCTGCACTGGGGAGGTGATCAGCCGGGCTTTTCGATGGCTGATGTTTCAGTTGGGTCAGTTTTACAAATCGATGTACTGCATGACCACAGAAAAGCTTTCTCTGGAGAAGTATGGGGGAAGAAATGGGTGCTGGCTTACCCCATGTGACTGAACTACGGTTTAAGGCTATGGTTTTCTGATACAGCAGATCTAACTGAAGGCTGCTACTGCCTCACTTTTATCACTTCCTTTGCACTGCGCACTGGTGTTCGTCTGGGATCAAAAGTTCAGCGGACGAAAGCGGCTGAAGCCAAATAAGAAAAAATTAACTTTCTGAACAGTCTCAGCATGAGGTCAGACCAGTGCCAGCACTGGGGTGAGGGAGCCGGCAGAAACGCATGGTCAAGGATGGAGAGAGGGTGCAGTGGCAGCAGCCGGTGCTGGGTTTGCTTGACCACCCCTGCAGTGCTTAACCTGCCTAAACTCAACATGGGTCAAACATTTGCTGGTTTCCCATTAGAAAATGTCAGACTCCAGTAGAAGACAGGCTATAAAAATCATGTTGAGTTTAAATGCCCAATGCACTTGTTGTTACCAGACAGGAACAGAAACTATGTTTGCAATTTGCGCAGATTATTTCTCTTTTAAGGTTTTACCTTTACTTCTGCACTCTTGTCAGGGTATTGTGCATGAATAGAGACAAATATTGACATTTCATATGTTTTGAAATTTGTACTATGTAATTTATAAGACCAGCACATCACAGTGCTACCGACGTGACAGCACTACTTCAGAATGCAACCCCCTACCTTCATGATCATCAGCCCTATAATTTTACAGTCTTTGCAGTTTGCTTCTTAACAGTAGCTCAATCCAGTAAATGCATTCAGATCTCAAAGGTGCATTTACAAATAATTAAAAAATATGCCTGACTGGGCTTGCTAATTCAGAGCAAATATGGAAGCTGTTTTTCACATAACAAGGCCGTAATTCTCCATTTCCGTGCAATTGTGTGGGAGATTACATGGGCTGCCACAGCTGCGTCACAGGGATGTGCAGGCAGATGGGAGTTTTCTGGTTTCTGTGGAGAACCAGGGGACTGTAGGTCATGCTGTGGGTTTTACAGCGGCATTGAGCCGATGTGTCTTGCTGCTGCTGCCGAAAAGGGCAGCCCCACTCTCCTGGACCTGGGCTGCTGCTCCTTGGCCTCGTGCACCCATGTTGGTGTGTGTCTGACCCCACAGTGAGCAGTCTGGGGGCTCAGCCAGGTTACTGTCATGTCAAACTAGCACCAATATCGGTGCAAGGGACAAGGTCAGCTGGCCTGGGGTGAGGAGCTGCACAGACCCCCCCTTTTACTGAGGGACCCCACAGTGAGATTGACTTCTCATGGAGTCAGACCCTGATGTTAAAGTACAGCTGTGCCAGTCCAGGACATCCTTTCATCCATCGTGCCATTCCTGTCATCCGTTCTGCCCCTGCCCAACCCCTGTTTAGATGTCAAGTTTTTGGTAGAGATCATAGCAATGCTGGACACGATTTGGGGGACAGATCTGTGGCTGTCTGGGTGAGCATGCCTCCTGTGCATTGAGGCAGCAAGCACAAAGATGCTTGCTTGAAGTTTTAAAACCAAATGTTAAAACTGGAATTAGATGGCCAGTCAGAGCAAAAGCCAATGCCACCTGAGAGACGGTGATAGCAAAGGTGGGAGCTTGAAAGTGAAGATGAGCACAGTAATACCATGTTTGATGTGACAGAAGAAGAGGAGACGGTGGAAGGAATCAGGGAGGTGGGCAACGTTATTGAGATCAAGAGCTTTGGAAACTATCTTTCCAAGAGCATTCCAGCTACATAAGAGCCAGACAAAATGATGTTTGTCAAGGACAGTGCATAGAAGAAGCCTTGAGGTGTAAGATAATAGGGAAGGAGAACTTGGAACAGAACTTGAACTTCCTGGGGGAGAGCTGTAACTGTACTGGAGAAGCATTGCATGAGGAATCTGCAGAGATCAAAGTTCTTCTGCTGATAAGCAGCACTAGCACTATCATATTTATCCTTTATTGATCTTATATAATCCACCTAGTTTGAGAAGATTCTCCCACACCTGGTAACACAGCTTCCATCTGTGTTAGCACTGTGGCCTTTGACTTGGAGGGTTATGTGCATTTGTTTCATTGCTTCTCCCACGAAGGGCCATTGCCAGAACGGGTATATTGCTGTAATGTTTTCATTAATGTTCAGCTGAACTGTTGTACAATCTGCTGGGTCTGCGTCTGCACCACTTTCCTGCATATTGAGCCAAAGGAGTTTATTCGCAGGAGTTAAAAAGAAGTGTGCTTATGTTGTATCCGTTGCTCTTCATGTTGTTCCTCGTGTCTTCAAAGCACTGGGGCTGCTTAAAGCAAGCCTGTGTATTCCTTTATATTTTCTCAAGCCATTCTCATCTCTGATTTAAGAGGCAAACCAAATGCAGGCCATAATTACAATATGGTTTGTAAAACCAATAATTTTTCATTTAGTTCCAATGAGCTTTGCAGAATATTCACAAGAAGCTGAAGTTGTGAGTGCTTGTCTGGGATTCAGAGTCCAGCACTTAGGCTCATCCTCTCTGGGAGGAGAATCTGACAACACATGGCCAACGCGTCACTCAAAGTTAGGATTACAAATAATGGAAATGACTTCTGAAAAGATACTAACTAAGCACTATTTATAGCACTGATTGTCAGCGGTGGAACAATTTCCTTTCGTTTTTTTTTTCAGAAAAGATCCTTCTCTTGATAATTACGTATCCTTTTCTGCAGTAGCATATAATTGTATAGCTTTGAAATCAGAGTGATATAATAGAAAGCTGTTAATTGTTTCCTGTTGCTCAGGATGTAATTAGCTTATACTTTCCTCTAGCTGAAATGAATTTATTTTTACTAAGATGTAGAAAGAGTAACTCCTGCCTTAAACTGCTGCTTTGGTGCTTGGTCAGTGCGTGCAGAGGGAGACTGTGATGTGAAGAAGTTCAAAGCAGCATCACTGTGCGTGTACAAATCCCTAGAGAGATTGCACGAATACTATTTGGAGAATTATTTGGGCCTAGAAGCTTAAAGACTTGTCTTGGACAATTAAAGTAGTTTCAAAACTAATAGCACTTGGACAAAACCAGACCTTTCAAGTCTTTTGGGAAATGGTAGAAATAGATGAGGTTAAATTAATAAGTAGATCTCTGTGACGAGAAAAATAGCTCCATAGTAGGAGCCATTGGTATCATATTGCTGCTTGTCTAATTAGACAAGGTGATGAAAGCAGGTTCTTAAAAGCACACTGAACAAAAGAAATAAAGCAAGGTTTATTGAAAGCTTATTTTAATAACCTTAATTTATTTATTTACCCTTAATTTATGCAAAATTATGTAATTATCTAAAATAGACAGCACAAAGGTGTCTTCATACAAGAAGCAAGCCCCAAGGAGGGCTGGCTCTCACAGTGGGGTTGGGCTGGAGCATGTGATATACAAGGAGATGCTGAGGGCTGGGTCTGCTCAGGCTAGAGACAAGAAGGCTTAGGGCGACCTTACTGCTGGTTGCAACTACTTAAATGAAAGGTGTAGGGAAACAGGGAGAGAGTCTTTTCCAAAGTGCACAGAGATAGAACAAGAAGCAGTAGGCAAAATTTGCAAGGGGATTTCTAATTAGATATTTGTAAAGAATTATTCGCTGTGAGGGTAAGTAAAAAATGGAACAGAGGCCCACAGAAGCTTGGAGATATTACAATCTTGCCTGGACACACCCCTGAGCAGCTTGTACTAACTGGACATGCTTTCAGTGTAGGTTGGACCAGTTGACCTCCAGAGGTCTCTTCCAGCTTACATTACTCTATATTTCATGAAGGCATAGCATGATGTCTTCTTTAAGCTGTGGTGGCTGATATTGTCAGCATTTTGTTGCTGGCTGGTAACCAGAGATTATTACCCACTCAGTTGGGCTGGTGGGAGGGATTATGAGGGTACTTCCTAACCTACTTCAGTGCAAAATCAGCTGGGCTAGTTTGTCCAATGGATGCAGTGATTGACAGTACCACTCTTTTCACATTGTCCAGCTTTTCAAGCAAATGTAAGGACAATAAGTGTATCCAGTTCCAAGTGAATGCCCAAGAACTTTTGATATCTCTCTGTTCTAACTGAGATTTTTATGAAGATGTGAAGGGGAGAACCCGGTTCCCTTGACCACACTGTCTTAAGTCAGGCCAGGATTTTACCCCAGCTCGTGTGAGATTCATGAGATGCCAACATCGCAACTCTTCCTGCCACCAAGAGAGCTTTTCAAAGTGTCTATGAGGTTATCTGTAGATCCATTTCTTCAGAAACTGGGGGACTTGGGACATACTGGTTTTATATCAGTCCTTGAAAGATGAGAATAGAGAAAAGACTGGGGGCAGTGTACAGAGTAATACATGCTGGAAGGCTGGTGGATCACGTTAGTGCCAGAAATCCTGCTGGCTATGTCGTGTTGGCACTACAAGAGGAACACTAATCTCAGGGCAAGCCACCTGCTCCTCCGCTCTCACTGCCTGCACGGTGATACAGCAAACAGATCGAGCGCTCTCGGATCCGCTCACACGGTGAACAAAGGGCTCAGTTTGGGAGTTCATTTTTGTGCATAAATTCCTAGGTTTCCATAGTCCTGCAGCTCCAGCTTTGCTTGCGGAAAGTGGATTTTCAGTCTCGTGTTGAGGGAAGAAGGTATTAGAACTATTAACACTTTCTCCTCTTGGAGGGGCAGGTCTCATCCGATAATCCATTTGGAAGGTAATGAGATATATTCCCTTGCCTTTACAGATGCACTCAGAGACGTGATTAAATCAGGCATGTGCCCAACAATTATCCCACCTTTTTGAAAATAATATTTCTTTCAACAAGCGCAAAGTAATGAGATTTGTTGCTTTCTCTGTATGCCATTGTGCTTTATCACAATGCTGCAAGGTTTAGATCCTTTAAAAATATTTTGTAATGGGGGAAAATCCAATTATTTTAGGTTTCTATAAAGTGGTGTTTTTTCCAAGTGCTATACTTTGGGCCTACTGTAATGAATCAAACAGTGGTGGTTGAAAGATAATTACTTGCATTCACTTTGGCTACAGAGGGGCTAGAGCTGCTCCAAACTAATATATTAAGAACTTCATAAGACTTTTTTTGGTTAAATCTGTAGAAACACCAGCTGAAACAGTGTATCCTACATAATTTCACATTAAATATGTTTGTACTCTGTGTTGATTTCTTTTCTGATGAATATGGAACATCTGAGTTTATGTGAGGCCACTAACAATGGGAAAAACTCTTGGGAAACACATTACTGGGGCAAAGGAGGAAGAAAAAAGGATTGTGTAAACTGCTTAGGAGAAGCACAATAAACGCAGAGAGAAGAATTTGTTGAAACGTATAGTGGCGAAGGAAAAGTTCCAGTGGACTGGAAATTGTGACGTTTTGCTTGCAGACTAAAGATGGTATACAGCACATCATTTCATATAAAATATCAGTATTCCACCTGTGGAAAAAGGCACAGAAAGGTGTTGGCCACTTGGTCAATGATTTCATGTCTTCAGTGGCCACAAACATTTTGCAGCTTCAGCAGGTCATATATGCACAGCCTACTTATATATGGACTGAAATCTTGTATAGTTCAGCATTCAGAAAGCTCATTGTAGTTGTGTTCAAATTAAGACCTAATTAGTACTGTTTTTATTGTGCTTTGATAGCCAGGGTAAGTAATGGACTAAACCTTGGCATGCTCGTTAGCATGCCTCCACATGTCTGGGTAGCTATGACAAGAAGTGCCTGTGGTCGATCTGTCCAGCTGTGGTCATTGACACCATCTGAGGAGCAACCATACCCAGGGTCCTACAGATCCTGCCTTTCTTCAGGACGTGTGGTGTCAAGGCTTGTCTTGAGTAAATGAATTGGATTTGGGATTAACACATGGTGTTGGGCCATTTACACTGGTGACAGGTGAATATCTGAGCCTGTGTAAAGGCACCATGCAGACCCTGCTTCTCACCTCCTTTTGTCCTGTTGCCCATCTAAAGCCTATCCCTGACTGTCTGTGCAATGTGTGTTTTGGATTCAAGTTCTGGCATGACCCAGAGTTTGGAGCATGTTGTAAATGTAACAGTATTGTTGTAATCTAAGTCTACCAACATTCAACTGAGGCTGATAGCATATGTAAAGCTGATGCCGTTACTTGGTGAGTAAGTATCAGGGTGCGTGTTCTGATTAAAGTAGTAAGAAGTCACGGTTTGAATTTATTGTCAGAGCACATAAATACCTGTTCACTGAGCTTTCTGCCTGTGGGGAGAGAGAATTTTGCCTAGAATGAGAAATGGAAAACACATGGCCCAACAAAGGGAGCAAGCTGTTCAGTAGAGCAGCAGAACTTCCCTGGGCTCCTTAGTGATTTTTTTATTATTTTAAAGGAGAATTTCCATTTGATCTTAACAAGCAGAGGAAGAACGCTTCTGTAATATTTATCTTTTCAAAGCTCATCTACTTGTGAACATTTAACAAGGCCTAATCAAACAAGACAAGATCCTTGATAGCATCCTGACAGTAGGAACTATTCATAACGAGTGGTTAAGCAGCAGCTGTGTATCTGTTCATATCATACATCAGATGTAGAAAAATGCTGAGCTCATCCAAAGAAACCCTCTGCAGGCTAGGTTTTTGCAGAAGTAAAATCCTTTAAAGAGACTTAGTTTTTAACTAGGATTTTTATTAATACATTTTCCTTAATGAGAAAATTCTTCATCAGCCTGCCAGAATTTAAGCGGTGAGTAAATTCATATCATTGAGTAACCCCCTTAAATTCATATACCATAATTCTTCATGTTATGTGTTTGTATGACCAAAATAAAGAGATTTAAAGCAGAGAGGACCGTTCTTTATCATTAAAAAATTTGTGGCAGAGAGCAATCCTTTCTGTGTTTAAAAAATGAATACAGTAGTGTTATGCTGCAGAATTGTCGGTAAAATCATTGTTACCATTTGGCATAGAGGTGTTTGAAACTCACTCAATGTAGTTTGAGGCAATCAATAGCTTTCTGAGATGTTTTTCATTTTTTTCTCTGTAGACAGGGATTCATTTCTGGTTTTTCATTTGGCACTCACAGGGAAACCTTATTGGATGTTGCAGGTTTCTCTTTAAGAAAGACATACTAAATGAGCAGAATTTTAATTAGGATTATACTGATTTGTTGCCTCCAGCTGGCTGTGAAGGTCATATTGCCTTACATTTTACACTCAAAGCAATGTTTTTCTTAAGCAAACGTGACAGCTTAAGGGAACTGAAAAAGGCTGTAACAGGAGTCTAGGCTTCTATCCTATTTTGATTTATTTACTTTAATAACTATGTACCCGATATTATTTCAACAAATAAATTAAAAAAAAAAAGTGCCATTGATAGAGGGGATTGTAAGAAACATGAAGCTATAACAAAAAAAGCCTTAATATTTTCTAGTTTTTAATAGTCTTTAGTACTGTAACTTGTATTCCTGCATGCATAGTGCTCTAATGATGTAACTGTTACACTAATCCCTGTTTTCTTATTAACCATCATATAAAATTAGACAAATTCCAGGCTTAAAAAGATGAAAGTGACTATGAATATATAGTCAGGTCCTTTGTGGTAGCTTCACAAGATCTCAGATGAGGGTCTGGAGGTTGCTGCAGACGTGGTGATTTGGGTGTCAGCAGGATGAGCGGGTGTTGCGTGTGGAGGCAGGAAAGCCAGCTGAGTACAGACATCTGGAGACTTCACCCAAGGGTGAAATGCGGAGTTGGGCCGTGAAGCTGACAGAGGGATCCTCTGCCTTTGCAGCTTCTCCTGATTGCTACACTTTGATTTAGCAAGGAAGCGGACCAGACCCTTGGCTTCTATGCATGCTGCTAGCCCACTGATGGGGTTTCCTCACTGCAGATCCCCAGACTTTTTTGACACAATTGTGTGTCAAAATGGTCATAGGCTTTCCTTCAGATGTTGGAGGAAAAAACAGAATCATAGAATGCTTTGGGTTGGAAGGGACCTTTAGAGGTCATCTAGTCCAACGCCCCTGCAGTGAGCAGGGACATCTTCACCTGGACCAGGTTGCTCAGAGCCCCATCCAACCTGGCCTTGAATGTGTCCAGGGATGGGGCCTCCACTACCTTTCTGGGAAACCCGTTCCAGTGTTTCACCACTGTCATGGTAAAAAATTTCTTCCTTGTATCTAGTCTACATCTACCCTCCCTTAGTTTAAAGCCATTACTCCTTGACCTATCACAACAGGCTTTGCTACAAACATTGTCCCCATCTTTCCTATAGGCCCCCTTCAGGCACTGGAAGGCTGTTGTAAGGTCTCTCCGCAGCCTTCTCTTCTTCAGGCTGAACAGTCCCAACTCTCTCAGCCTTTCCTCATAGGAGAGGTCCTCCAGCCCTCTGATCATTTTTGTTTCCTCCTCTGGACTCACTCCAACAGGTCCGTCTCCTTTTTGTGCTGGGGTCTCCAGAGCTGAATGCAGGACTCCAGGTGGGGTCTCACCAGAGCAGAGTAGAGTGGAAGAATCACCTCCTTTGACCTGCTGACCACGCTTCTTCTGATGCAGCCCAGGATATGGTTGGCCTTCTGGGCTGCGAGCACACATTGGTGGCTCAAGTCCAGCTTTCCATTCACCAGTCCTTCTCGGCAGGGCTGTTCTCAATCCCTTCATGCCCCAGCCTGTACTGATGCCGAGGGTTGCGCTGACCCAGATGCAGGACCCTGCACTTGGCCTTGTTGAACCTCATGAGGTTCACACAGCCCCACTTCTCAAGCTGGACAAGTCCAGGTCCCTCTGGATGGCATCCCGTCCTTCTGGCTTGTCAACTGCACCACTCAGCTTGGTATCATCTGCAGACTTGCTGAGGGTGCACTCGATCTCGCTATGTCATTGATGAAGATATTAAACAGCATCGGTCCCAGTACGGACCCCTGAGGGACACCACTTGTCACTGAACTCCAGGTGGACATTGAGCTGTTGACCACTACCCTCTGGATGTGACCTTCCAACCAATTCCTCATCCACCAAACAGTCCACCCATCAAATCCGTATCTCTCCAATTTAGAGAGAAGGATGTTGTGAGGGACTGTGTCGAATGCCTTGCAGAAGTCTGGATAGATCACATCCATAGCCCTTCCCTTGTCCACTGATCTAGTCACACCATCATAGAAAGCCACTAGGTTGGTCAGGCAGAACTTGCCCTTGGTGAAGCCATGCTGGCTGTCTCGAATCACCTCCCTGTCCTCCTTGTACCTGAGCACAGCCGCTAGGAGGATCTGCTCTATGATCTTCCCAGGCACAGAGGTGAGGCTGACAGGTCGATAATTCCCATGGTCCTTCTTTCTACCCTTTTTAAAAATGGGCACATAGACTTATGTATGTTCAGGTTCCTGTTGCAAAAGCAAGGAAGCGTGCTCACAAATATGGACACCTCTAGTCATACTTACAGCTCCTGTGCTTTGGCAAGCACATGAAGAATGTCTGTATATCTGCGTATGCACTTTTGCTAAAAGCCTTAATATAAACAGCAGTCAATATAGGCAGCACTTGAACTGTTCTTTTTTGCAGTTGACGTGAAACAGGACTTTAAAAAGGCTGCGAGTCCTGGTATAGTGCATTTGAAGGCAAGCCTCTGATATTCTTCCTCCCTGTAGTATTTCCAAGGTTGTTTGTAGAAGTCTGTGTAAGTCATGTAATTATAAAACACGTGAGCGGAAGATCTTCTGCAGAATACTATAACACATGATCCTGTGGTAGATTTATCACAGTTCTCTAAATGTTAGCTAAATTCTTGCCTCAAGTAACAATTAGAAAGTTTTGTTCCAAAACTTTGTTGAATTTTTACCTTAGGATCTTTCAGCATGACTTAAATGGCTTTTCTTGCACTCTGCTTTTAATTCACCTGAGAACTTATAGACAGCAGTTACGTTTCTCTCACTTTTTTTTTTAAGGCTAGACTCCTAAGCCAGTATCTTTTCTCTCTGCTCATGAGACTGGCTCATCATTTCTCATACCAGCGTAGCACTGCTTCATTGCTTCTCTTGGAGCTTATCGTTCTTGAATGAGGATGGCATGAACAATACAGAATATTTAAGATATCCGGTGTCACGGACAACTGGATTTCCCATCGTTTCTGGAAACATCTCAGTACAACATAAGATTGCCTTTGGTTTGCGTATGGTCTCAGCCTGTTGGTAGCCTGTAGTCAGTGAAAGTTTAGCTACTGCATATTCAGCTATTTTTCACTCTTTGTTACTTTCAGCCTCCACGTTCTCAGTTTTCAGCAGAGCATTTTGTTGTTAATGCA
Organism: Opisthocomus hoazin; assembly: GCF_030867145.1. Lineage (NCBI taxonomy): Eukaryota > Metazoa > Chordata > Aves > Opisthocomiformes > Opisthocomidae > Opisthocomus > Opisthocomus hoazin. The sequence continues at coordinate 15,818,105 of NC_134416.1, read as the reverse complement.
CGACCTTGTGTTTTATAGTCTTACCTGTTCTTCCAATTCTATTTTTGCACTATGAAAGTCATCCACCAACAATTTAATTGCCTCTAGGTGATCCAGTCAAATTGATCATTAGTTTTAGTGTTTAAGACTTTGCATCAGTTCCAGTTTTATTTTGCAGTTTGGTGGTCAGCCACTGGATTTCAACAGAGTTCTGGAAGACAGTGGAAAGAGCTCCCTTGAATGATGTCTTCTGTCAGTGTAGCATCCTGCATATTGCGCTGTTGCCAGCTGTAGGAAGTGAAAAAAGTATGAATCAGTGCCAAAATATGGTTAGATTTTTTTTAATTTAAATAAATTCAATACAGAGTGCCTTTTCTAGTCAGGAGCTTTTCACTTACTGCTTTCACAGCTTCCTTCAAAATAAAAATAAAGCCCAAAAATGCAGGTATACTAAACATGAAAAAAGGAAGCTATTGATTTAGAATGGGAAGAGATAAACAAAGCATGATGGTTTTAACACGACATACTGTATATTGAAAGAGCATTGCATCTATACTCCTTTTAAGATGAACCTGCGTATTTGTTAGAAGTGAGTATAAAGACTTGAATTGTGGGCTCAGTGTAAAATCGGGTTTGCTAACCATAGTGCATAGAACTGAGGATTTTATTATTTTATTACCTGTCAGGTACTGGCTATATGTGCTTAATGGCGCTTATGATTACACAGCACAGTAATTGGTTAAGAGTTTTGTGTGGAGATGGGTAAACAATTGCTGAAGGCAATTGAGATGTTACTGCAGTATGACGTATTATTAATGATGAAGGCAGAAATTTTTTTTTCTTCCTTTCAGCAGTCCTTGGCAACCCTGCTGAAAGGAGCACAAACAACTGGTGCCCCTCCGAGGAGCATAAAATATCAGGGAGAAGAGCTCCTGCAGGTCTGCGGTGCTGAGACTGAGAGCAGCCATGCCTGAAAGGACTTTGAGATCAGAGGTTACCCAAAGCCATAAAATGTCTCAGCAAAACTATTTGTCACTCATTGACAGGGTGGGAGAAATACCACAACTGCACTTGAGATAAGGTACTTGGCTAATTTCAGTTCTCCCTTGGGTTTCTTGGATTATCTCCAGCAGATAACCACACTTTTTACTGGTTGCAGTGCAAACCTGTTCAGTACTGCTGTGCTTTGTGCGTGCTGCGGATCTGCTCTTCCCCAGCTGCGCTGGGAGATGGGTGGGTGGAAAGACGTCCTCATTTCCCAGGAGGTCTGAAACTTGCTGCACGCAGCGCAAGAGCATAGCAAGGCTATACTCATCTTGTCCCTGTGGATAAGTGTAAAAGAAATGCCAGCCTTGGTGCATAAGGAAGCTCAGCCTGTAGCTTGCTTCGGTTCCCCTACGCCCTTGGGTTGCAACGAGCATCCAAGAGAGTGGCTGTCACACAGCAGGGCTTTCTGGCACCCACAGCCGCTTGTGTCCTTGCTGCAGCCCCTCTTCTTGACTCCAGTGATGCAGACCTGCAGTCCAGCATGCTGTTCCCCAGTTCCCGGTCTGTATCTCCAGGTTCCTGAATGGCAGTGCTAGCATGAGTAGCTGTAGCAGTAGGGCTTGGGCCTTGACCCGTATTTGCCCTGTTTAGCCCGTTTAGCATTTCAGAGGAACATGCACCTCTCCCAGCCATGTTACTGAGATAACAAGTCTGCGTTCCCTGACACAAATTTCATTGATTTTCACTGGCCTTCCATGAGACTTACACTGCTTCTTCCTTCATTTTCTGTGCGTAAAATACTTCCTTTATTGTGAGTGATTTTCAGCATAAGTCCACAAGAGTAGATGGGCTTTTTGGCTACTGTGTTAATCCAGCCAAGGGATGTCTGTAACAACAGTTGTCCTATGGTTTCTGGTCTGCATTTTGAAATTTCAGTGGTTTATGGTATGCCAAGTTTCAGCATCCGTGCAGGGACAGGAACGACTATCACACATTGATGCAATGCACAGTCGGTTCACTTTATTGCTCCGCTTGCGTGGTTATATACGTTTTTCCATATCTGTACACACGATCACGCTTATTTGGATAGCCTACAGACATAAATCAGGCACTGTTCACGCACGCCATATTCCCTTATGATAGGTAACTATGCACTAACGCCAATAGCAACAAACTGCCTCCATGTCCTTGAACACATCTTGTTTTTGCTAACCCACATCATGTGCACTATCAGAACTTTCTCAATTGCTATTCTTAGCTGTCCTTTCCAGCGGCCTGTTCAGTTATGCGAACTGTTTTGCTTAAGCGGCCTAGTCATGCTAACTCTCAAGCTACATCAACCCCAACAATGGTAGAAGTCTTCAGTTTAGATTTGGGAAGACATCCCCGAGAATATTAGTCCCCACAGTACTTATTGTTTTAGTGACCCTAAGAATACCCTTGCAGTGGATAAATAATATGAATAAAACCTAGTTGATGGACATAAGCAAAGATGGCTTGTTCTTCAGTGAAAAAGTGTATCGGTTCTTTCAGGGATCCACATAGTAGTATCACATAGACCTTGACCTGGACGCATTCATCCCATGTGTGCATCCCAGCTCATCCATACACAAGTGATAACCACAATTGTATTTTACTTCCTCATAGAGGAGGAGAACTGTGAGTTCCTGAGTTCTGACAGCTTCAGCCCTGAAAGCAAGCAGCTGGAGCAAGACAGGCAGACTTCCACTTTCCTTGTGACTAGGGGCAGGTGAAATAAAAACTTGCCTGCATTTTGTGTTTTTGTCTGTGTAAAACCCGGTTTTATGCTTTCCGACAAGACAGAAGCTCTCAAGGTTCAAGTGTGCAGGCAGTTGGAAGTATTATTCATGTTTGTACACATTTTCATTAAAAGTGAAATGAAAGTGAAATGGCTTGGCAGGCTGGGAGATTCACAGCTTCCTGGGGGCATGAGGAGAAAGTGTTGTTAGATCTGTAACCTTGCAAGACACCAAGTTTTCCTACTTCTTGAAAAAGAGAGGTGAACAAATATTGTTGTGATTTGGTGATACTGTTAGGTTACCCTCACACTTGGGTACATCACAGCCAAAAGAGAAAAGTAGAGGGGAGTCAACAGTCCACTGCACATGTTTCTTTCCTTTAGGGAGTCAAACTCTAGAAAAAATGCCAACATAAACATTCCAAAACTTGATATATAAGTTTTCTAAAGATCCTAGTTACATTCGTTGTTTTACCAGATCAACGAGATTATGCTGTGTTGTTTCAAATGAAGACCAGATACAGGCTCAGATTATACACCTTTGACATTTAAAAATCCAGACTTTGGTTTTGCAAGTGGTCTTTAGTTTTAGGACAGATGGACACAAACACACAGATCTAATTTCCTCTGCAGTCTAGAGTATTCATAAGGGAGGCTATGGGTCTGAATTTCTGGCCTGAATTTGTGGGCTGAAAGAGTGTCTCCAAGAGACGTCATTTTGATTTCATCCTAGACCCTAAGCCATGCCTGGGTCTGTTCCCCAGAGCTGGCTTTGACCCCGCCGGTGTTAGTAAGGTGTTAGGAGTATTGAGGATGTCCCTGTGCATGCTTGGTGGCAGGCTCAGTGGCCTTATTACCTTCTGATTTCATAAAAAAGGACTTCATGAAAGAGGCAGCCCTGAGTTTTATTTAAAGCTGCAGGGTCACTGGTGGACCGTCACTTCTTCGGAAGCTTTAGGCTTTCCTCTGCAGTGCACCAAGAGATGATGTATCTGAAATCTCTCTATCTGGCTCTGCATTCTGGCATCTCCTCACATTGACTAGATGGCTGTGGGCAAAAAAGTGGAGATAGACACAGTGACAAGAACTGATATCAGGAGCTGCTTTGAAGACACCCTCTCTAGCCGTATTTCAGATGGTGGAATTCCTTCTCTGCCACAGCTACAAGCACAGAAATATCTTCATCCTATTTCCAGTACGACCCCGTGTTTTAAAGGGTATTTTAGCTCCTGTGAATATCAAGTAACAGAAGTAAGAGAATGCAGAGCTGGAGCATAAATAGAAAGAGGAACATGCAGCAGCGAACCGCTGACACTTCAGCTGAGACTTGGTAAGCCAGGCTGGAAACGCTTGTCCCAGCAATAAACATCGCATTTGCAGAGTACCTTCACGATCGCCTCTGTGTACAAAGTTTGCATCATCACTGAGCTATTTTTTCTTTTTTCTGACAGTGCAAAAGCAAAACTTTATTGTAAAGGGCATTTCATGTGGTTCTGTGTTTTGCTGGATGTGTATATATACACAAATACCGCTGTATGCTCACTTGTTTTGTAGTGAATTGGGTCTGCAGCTGACCTGTGAGTTTTAACTTTCAGTTGGAGTTATGCTTCGGGTCATACGCTTATGTTCAGAAAACAACCAAACTTTGTGACCTCTGGGAGGCTACAAACCTGTTCTGTTTTGAAGAGGAAGGGGCAATTCTACCTGCCAGCAAAGCACCTGTGGTATCTCTTGAGAAGAGGTGTGGAAAACCCATGATCTTTAGCCACCAGGAATTGTCCTCATCTTTGGCAAGATATTTTTTTTCTGCGCATATATTTTTGTCACAAAGGGCGTTTTGACTTACTTTACTTGGAAATAAAGTAAATCCTTCTCTGACAGAAGTTCCAAAGATATGAAACTTATGAATGAGTTTGAAGATGGCAGAAACCACCTGCAAAGCTTTTCCCCTCTGCTTATCATTGTTAATTTTCAAGGGATCTAATATGGTTTTTTCCAGAGTCTACCTTAAGGTGATAAAACTGTAGCAGTTCAATGCCTGCTGACTGGCAGTGCTCAAGCTTGGATAGTCGCTGAAACCAAGGGCATACGCTAAAGCGAGGTGTAAGGCAGTAGAAACCCGTGAGCATGCCGTAACTCATCAGCAGTGGTTGAGCACTCTGGGGCAGGACATGCTTTGTTCCATGACTGATTGCAACATCAGTGTAGATTGTTCAGTACTTAGTAAATTCTGCTACGTTCTCAGTTTTAAATGGTCTCTTCACTGGCGTTTTGTTCTTCCATTAAAAAAAAAAAAGTTGTTCCATAATGATGTATTCTGTGATATCTATGATATATATCTCTCATATATGCGATATATAATATATGTGATGACGTGATATACAGAAATACACAATATCATACAAATCTTACATATCACTTGTATATATGTGATGTATTTGTATATATTGTATATATACAAATATGTATGCACACATACCTATACATCTGAAAGGCGGTTGTAGTGAGGTGGGTGTTGGTCTCTTCTCCCAAGTAACTAGCGATAGGATGAGAGGCAATGGCCTCAAGTTACGCCAGTGGAGGTTTAGATTGGATATTAGGAAAAATTTCTTCACCGAAAGCGTTGTCAAGCATTGGAACAGGCCGCCCAGGGAAGCGGTGGAGTCACCATTCCTGGAGGTATTTAAAAAATGTGTAGATGTGGTGCTTGGGAAAATGGTTTAGTGGTGGACTCGGCAATGTTAAGTTTACAGTTGGACTCTATGATCTTAAAGGTCTTTTCCAACCTAAATGTTTCAGTGATTCTATGATTTTGTGATTCTTTTAGATATACATATATAAAAATGCATATGTATGTGTGTGATGATTGCTTCAGAATGGTATCTCACTGGTTGAAAGAGGTGAGTGAGTGGAGCACAATATGAAAGTCTTCATACTGCGTTGTCTATCGAGTGTCAGGAACCAGTGTTCTGTGCACATTTTTACTGAGCCTTGCTAGGATAAACGTAGGGACTATATAGGATGTACCAGGGAACGGTGGATGAATTATTCAGAAAATCACCAAGAATAGCAGGAGGCTTTTTTTCTTTTCATACATAGAAATCAGGACCGGATGGTGCTTTGCAAGATCGATGTTAACCAAGCACAAACTACGAGTCTTAATAGAGCGAAATAGCTGGGCAAGATATTTGGATTGTGGTCCAGTTAGTGACATCATTACCATCTTCAGCCAGCGGGCTGGCTTTTTCTGAGGCTTAAAAGGAAAGCTAGACTTTTTTGCAGACACTGCCTTTGCAAAATCCTTACCCATTCATTCAGAAAGAGAGGCAAGAAGCTTCAAAACGCATAATTTCCCTGGTGGAAAACAAAATGCAAGTTTCATGTAGCTGCAAGAGCAAGTTAGTGCCTGATTTCTTCATTTCTAGGCAAAGATTTTGATTTTTCCTTTATCATGACTTTTCTGACAGTTGGCAAAGAAAATGTCTAATGGCCTCTCAACAAATAATGTTGTTCCTGATTAACTCTGAACACGTTTACCACAAAGCAGGAACAGTGTGTTCGGGTTAGGCCAGTCCATGCTATGCAGTGGGAAGGCACTTGCTATTTGGAGCAAGAGTCCCTACATGTTAATTAGAAGCAACTCCTGTTTAGACAAGCCCCCTAGAAAACTGTTCTGGCACGCATACATGCAGATACAGACTGTCTTTATTTGTTGTAAGCATGAATAAGACCCATGGATATCAATCTGTAAATATTAAAGGTTGCATATGCCTGTTACAGTTCACAGGCAATGCTCAAAAGCTTTACTTCTCACGTTGTTTTCTGCAGGTAGGGCAGACTGTGGCCCCAAAGGCAAAATCTGGTGGGTAATCTTGAGTAATATATGGAATTACATATGGATGTTGTACTGGTGTACACAAGATTGTTTTCTGGTATTAAGCTATTGAGTTGTATAAAAAGGGACAACTTTTCAAAGGTTTGTTGAATGAAGGTGTCCCCCCATCACCCAAAGACTCACAGAATCACAGAATGTTCGGGGTTGGTCATCCAGTCCAAACCCTGCTGAAGCAGGGTCACCTACAGCAGGCTGCACAGGACGTGTCCAGTCAGGTCTTGAATATCTCCAGAGAAGGATAATCCAGCAACCTCCCTGGGCAACCTGTTCCAGTGCTTCGTGACCCTCAGAGTGAAGAAGTTCTTCCTCATGTTCACGTGGAGCTTCCTATGCTTCAGTTTGTGCCCGTTGCCCCTTATCCTGTCGCTGGGCACCACTGAAAAGAGTGTGGCCCCATTCCTCCTGACACCCACCCTTAAGATATTTATAGGCATTTAGAAGATCCCCTCTCAGCCTTCTCTTCTTCAGGCTAAACAAGCCCAGCTCCATCAGTCTTTCCTCGTAGGAGAGATGCTCCAGCCCCCTCACCATCCTTGTAGCCCTCCGCTGGACTCTCTCCTGTAGCTTCTCATCTTTCTTGAACTTGGGAGCCCAGAACCGGATGCAGTAAGACCCCTTGTTGTTCGCCCTCCCCCTTCTCCCCTCAAACCCATCAGGGTTCTTCAGTCAGCCAGTTCCCCTAAGCAGCTCTTGAGAAAAACTTCTTCTAGCGAGAGAAATGTGACTGGTGTAAAGTTAGGTCTTTTCCAGTCATCATGCAGACTACCTGCGAAAAGTGATTAATAATACTTAAAGGGAAAACATCAAGGTCTTTTGGTGAGAAGCCTGCTTCCCAATGCCAAAGGATAAAGAATTTACCACTTCACTTGAGCATTGGTTCCAGTGTATAATTGTGTTCACTGCTACATTTTTTTCCTTTTTATCCCATTTGATTTGGCTACTGGTACTTATTTTTGAATACAGACACATTTTTAGAATTCCTGCCTAAACTTTTTATTTGCAAACTGCAATATATGCTCAATCACTTTACCTGAGGCTTTTATATTTGCAGTTTACACTAGGTACAATTTCAATTTATTGAGCTACTTCTTCTCCATACAGTTTGATTTTCAGCAGGTTTGTAGAGGTGAGGGAGCCCTGAGAGAAAGAACAGCATACATCACCCAGGAGAATATCTGAATTTCCTTTCTGTTCTTTATTCCAAATAAATTTGCCTGGACATAATTCAATGTGGATACAATTGCTATAGACTGGAGAAAAAGTTCCCACTTCCAGTTGGAAATTGTGGATGACTTTGGTTTTTCAGGCTACTTGAGGCTTATGTGGTCATGCTCTGTTTTACTTAATGGTTTTGTAACCTCTTAGAAAATTCAGAGCCACTTTAGCAAGTGAGTGGAGATAATTAGGGTAATGAAATGTCTATGAATTTTATGAATATAGGCAAAAAGGCTTATAGAGAGACCCTATAAATGCTCTGAGTGAGGAAAATGGTAGTAGTGTATCTTTTGACATGACAGAGAACTTGAAATATTTATAACCCCACCAACTGCAGGAAAGCCTTCAGTCAGAATTTAAGATAGAAATTCCCCCAGTTCTGGGGCTCTTGGCTGCTGGCTTGTTTGTGGAATGCCAGATAGCACTGGCACACTCCTACGCGACATTTGGACAAAGAATTTCATAGAAGGGGGTTTCCCTCTTGCATCAGATGAACTCTGTCCGTTTAGACTTACACTGATGACTGAAAGGTGGGTCGTGCCGCCCGCACGTGTATTATATGCTCTTTCCCTGTGTTCGTTCCTGCAGATTATTGTGTGACATAAGACTGGATGAACATTATCAGAACCTGGAATGTATTTTAAATGTAAAACTCCGTCAGACATACAGATAATTGCATGTTCTATAATTAAAACTGTGTGGGCTTTTCCTTCAAAGTATGGCAACAGCTGTTATAGCACATCTGGAAAATATGCTTTAAGCAAAGGTATTTTAGCTCAGAGAATTTCACAATGCATGGGATATTTACCAGCACTTCTTTCCAGAATGCTAATCTGATTTATCAGTTTTTTGAATATGAAAGTCTTCATTTTTTTATGGTGTTTGCAAAGCTGGCGTTGAATTGATATCACAGATTGGCCATTCCAGTGTGGTTCAAGGCTAAATGCTGCAAAACAAAAACATTGCTTTGCTACTATTTTTGGGTAGAAGCCACGTAAGCCTTGTCTAATGCCCTAGTAATATTTTCTTCACTGATTGAAGCCAAATATTTTCCCCTTCTTTGATTTTAAAGAGAAATAATTGTTTCATACGGAATCGCATTGAAAGGAAAATTGGTCTTATGGCTGGACTCCTGCTCTGTGCTTCTTGAGGCTCATGTTAGTGCCATTCTGTGCTATCTCCCTCTCTAGAAAACAGAGATAGCTTGACACCCTACAATTACTCAGAACTTCTCTGAAGTCAGTGAGAGTGTTTACAAGCGAGGATCCTGGCACTTTGAAATGACTGGCAATATTTCTTTTTGTGATAGGAGCCCAAGCGTTGTGGTTTCTGTGCTTTCTTCAGAACAGTTATGTAGTCATTGCACTACAAAACCAGAATTTTTAAAATTAATGGAAATGGTTAGAGGAAAGCAGAAAACTTTAGCAAACTTTTAAAACCCTCTATCCATTAATTTATTGATAATGTTACTCGTTTTGTTTATTTGGAAAAAAATTACTAAAGATGCAGAACACCAGAACCTTTACTAACAAGGTAATATTGTAATCAAGCATCTCAAAAGCAGCCGACCAACTTGCTTTCAAGATGATGAGGAAGATTTTGCAGATAGATAGCATATACCTATAGTTTCCTGAGTGAGAAATCAGTTTCCCTTTATTTAGAGTAGCAGATAACTTTTTTTGTGCTAGATAACATTGTGTTGGAACAGCTTTGCGCCTGAATTTTAAATCATAAATGCTATGCTTGTTGTGCAGCTGGAGGCAAAATGCACTTACAGCTAAAAAAATGAATGAGGTCAGGAAAAAAATCTATGGCAGTGAGACTGCAAAATAAAAGAGTAACATGGAACATATTAGTGGTAATGTGGGAAAATTAATTCCAAACTATTGACAGTTTAATTGACCTACAGGAAACACTTTAATGGGCTTAGTATGCTGTGCTGTTCTTCATTTTTTAATCTTTTCCACTGGGCAGAAACCCAATTTTTCCAAGTATGGGGTTTAAAGTTGTAACAAATGGTTGCTGTGGATTGCAAGGTGGTCAGATGCCAGCACTGGATGTGTGACGAAGTCTCTTCTTCCATCCAACACTGGCAAAGCCCATCCTGTGAGCAGGGCTTGGGTGCCTCTACTCCACTCTTGTCCTCGTCTTGCTAGTTACAGAGGCTCTTTACACATGATATTCATATGGTGATTTGACCCCCAGGCTCCGACTGCATGAGGAGAAGATCATCAAAGATCGGCGTCACCACCTTAAGACGTACCCGAACTGCTTCATTGCCAAAGAGCTGATCGACTGGCTGATTGACCATAAAGAGGCCTCAGACCGAGAGACAGCAATTAAACTGGTGCAGAAATTATTGGATCACAGCATTATCCACCATGGTAAGTGCAATATCAGCTGCTAAAAAGTTCTAAGCTAGATTTTACTGACTGCTGTGAAACAGAAAAATCCCGCTTCTGCTCTTCCATCAAGTATAGGACTGGTAGGATCCTTTCCCTGCCGGACAGGGACATCTCCCTTGAACTGTGCTGCTCCACAAGAACCCCTGCGTCCTGCGGGACATGGAGAGGCTGGAGAGGTGTAGAGTGATGTTCCCCACGTCGATACGGGGGTGGAAGTCGCTGGAGACTGTGCTGCTGCCTCTCTGCCTCTGGAGCAGCCCCAGCTGGATCCTGTCCCTTCTCTCCCCGCTGCCCTCACCTCCCTGCTCCCTGCAGCACGGTTTTCCAGCTGAAAAACCCATCTGAAAAATCAGCCGGCAAAAAAAGGTCATTTTTCTCACATGGATTAGTTCTCTGGCCCTGTCCCTCACACCAGCTGCACAAACATTGGTGCTGGTACAGCTGCAAGAATGTTAGTGGTCCGACTGTGCCCTGATTAATTTTCTCCTAAACTTGTTGTCTATTTGAGACCTGTTCCTTTCAGCTTCTTGAATAACAATTTGCGCTGATGAAAAGGAGACTTCCAATTTAGTGGTAGCGTTTAGCTGCCTTTCAGTGCACAAAAAGGCTAGGAAGCACACAAACAAAGAAGATCCAAGCCTTGGGTTTCAAGGGTATAGTATTACCCATTTGAAAAAGGCAAAATGTACCATTTGTTTCTTTTTTATGGGAAAACTGAGCAACTGAGAACAGATGAATGTTGACTTTATGCAGAGGTCACTGTATGTGCAGCAATGCTGCTGCTATCTGCAGTACAGTAACACCTTAATTAAAGAAAGAAATGTACATATTGAATGAGTGCCACTTCTACAGCTTCTGCTCGGCTATTAAATTAAAATTCTGGGTTGTTATGGAAACTGGGACTCACAGTAGATAGTTAAAGAATAAAGTAATTATAGGGTACTCAAATCTGACTACTTAATCCTCTATTGAGAAAATGTCAGTGAAGAGTTGCGTGGATGCCTGAGTGACTTAATTTAATTGAGCAATAGAGGTTTTATTGCTGAATGCTTGTTTAAAGCTTTAACACCCTTCAAATGTTTTCTACCTTGGGATCCAATTGCACACTATAACTTCCATACAATTTTTATATGTCTGTGTGTATATATTACACGTAGAGCAGGTGTTTCTTGAAAATGTTCATGTACTGCACTCAAATTTAATAAAGTAGTTTGCAAAGTGAGGCAGGGTAAATTCAGAAAGGTTCAGTCTGTTTCTGCGGGATGCTCAGAGCATCAACTCCCGTGGCAAGTGAAAGAGGTATCAGTTCCTGCTCCTGTGGTGCAGAAGGTGAGCCTGTGTCAGGGGGCTGACAACTCTACTAGGAGCAGCTTGGCTGGAATATCCTCCCCGTTAGTTTATGCCCTTGCTGATGTCCAGAGCTCTGCTCTGCGTTTACAGGAGCCCATCATCAGCTGCTCTCTTGTAAACTTTATTTAGCATTTCTTAGTGTGCTCCTGTTCTACCTACCATTTGCTAGCTGGCATGGCAGAGCAATCGAGATGATTTTGAGAGGGGAGAAGGCTTTGAGTGGAACAGTTTCTGCAGCAAGTCTCAGGCTTCCTACGGCATCGCTCGACTGACACAAGTAACTTTATGAAGTTTGCCAGTCCTTAAATTATTGGGTGTTCTACACTGGTGGCCTTTTAAACAAGCTAACAGACTGTTTTCATCCAAAGGTTTTCCAGGTATGTAGCCGATGGACACTATTTTGCTCTTTTTGTTTGCAGTAATACTCAGAAAAGTGATGAAGAGCTATCCCCCTCACCTAGAAATCTGGTTACCTATCTGAGCGTTTTCTCCAGCCTTTCGTCAGTTAGTAGAACTGAGTGGAGCTGTGTGCTCGGAAATACAGGGGGTTAGGCTCCATAGGTGCTTGCTTTGGAGTTCAGCAGCGCTACCTGCTACATGGATTCTCAACTCCTTAACATCTATATGAAGCTTTTTTTCTATTATTTTATGTTTCAGTCTGTGATGAGCATAAGGAATTCAAGGACGTCAAACTGTTCTATCGCTTCCGAAAAGATGACGGGACATTTCCGCTGGACAATGAGGTGAAGGTGTTCATGAGAGGACAAAGACTGTATGAAAAGTATGTTGCGTTCAGTATCCATAACGTGTTGGTAATAGCACCACAGGAGGCAAATGATACTTGTTAATCTATTTTCGAATAGTCAGAGGCTTTCAAATCATGCAGGAACGGGTCTGGGTAATCCCGTGACTTTTAACCCTTCTCGCTTTCCCATTTCACTTTTGCTTTTCTGCCATATTCACTTGTAGCTTTTTGTTTAAAACCAAATAACATTTTCTTATGTTCTGGGTTGCAAATATATCTATATGAGAACCCAATGTAAATTTAAGCCCTTGCAATCTATTCTGTAAAAATAATTACTAAATGATGATTTGTCATGTAAAATTGTAATCACAAGACCTAAAACATCAGTACATCAAAATGTGCGGAACAAGTGTCAGTTTGTCTGTGGAGACTCCGTATCTACAGCTTCACCAGGAGGTATTATTTTAAATAGTAGGTGAAATTAATCTTCAGTGTTCCGGTTTGCAAAGCTTCTACATCAGAAAGTTTATATTAAAAGTAGTTTCAAAGAAAACCCAGCCAAGAACATCTAATTAAGATTTGAAACAGGTGATTATGCTGAGGTAGTGAATATCCCACTGGATTACTTCGGTCAAATAACTAGGTAGCTTAACCATACTTCCCAATCTATAATTAATGACATTTTCATTCAGGATGTAGAGATTGTGACACGGTCCTTTCAAGCAGAGTGAATAAAATGCATGTTGGCATATGCTACAATGTAATGCAAAAGACGTGATATGTTATTTACCAAAAAACTTGAATTATTGCTCCAGACTGAATCCCACCCACTCTCCTACTTGTTTAGAGCAGAAGCATGCAGCAGCTGAGAGAAATGCTGTGTCTTCTGGCTGGAGTAATTTTGTTTCCTTCTTAGAATAAAGCACTCGGGGCAATCCCAGGTTTAAAAGCTGATGATAAATATGGTTTTCAAGGTTAGAAGGCTCTGAAGGTCAATTTGGTGAAAGAGCAATTAAACTGAAAAGTAAACCAATAATTGTAAATGCCACTCCTTTTGTTGCACCCATCATATAAAATTCCCTGAGACTCAGTGACTGAGACTATTTAAATTAAAAAAAAAAAAAGTATATACATAGAGAAGTCATGAGAAAATACACCACTGGAAAAAGCCTTCATTGGATGCACTGGGACAGATGCATTGAATCACTCATCTCCAAAATCTCCTGTGCCTTTCTGAGCACAGCATTTGCTCCTTTAGACTCTGTAACACGCAGTGCCTGCAAGCCTGGCCCATATTATGAAAAGCTGATCAGTGTGTCTATGGTAATAAACCTTTTTTCTGTTTGTTTTCTATATTTCTGTTTCTATTCTTCTGTGAGAAAAATTGTTTTTTTGTTGGTGAGGCTGATAACAGTCCTCTGCATGAAAGGAGCCACGGTGGGAAGAACCAGTTCAACTAGTGACTACTGCTGTACTAGTTCTACCAGTGTCTGCTTCCATCCTCATTTCTCTGGATGGAGAACTATCCCCAAACCAATGTCTAGTGTCCAGTTTGTCCAACATCACGCTGGCAGAAAAATGTTCATAACAGTACAGGTTGTTCCCATCTTGGTAAAGGAGTTAATGCCAAAAGCAGCACCTGTATCTAAATATAACTGCATCGTTATGAGGTGCTTGCTCCTAGGCAACGTATCTGAAGGGTTCAGAAACTTTTAAAACCAGCCCTGAGTGCTAAATATAGTATAGATTAAAAATACGTGGCATTTCAAAACCAGTCTGTGACAGTCAAAGCTAGTCAAAATTCTCCATGGATCACTGGAAATATTTTATAATCACAGGAGATAAGAACACATACCTGGGCCGTCTGGGCTTCGCTTTGTTTATTGTAGCAAATCCAGTGTGTAGAGCACTTGGATTTTGTCAGGTCTGTTGTCCATGCACGCTTATTAGCAACACCTTCACAGTTTAATTGGATGCATTTTAAACTCAAAATCTAATACTGAAAGTCAGACTACTACAGGAGGAGTTCTGCAACGAAACGTGTGTATGTGCAATATATCTGTTGTATCAGTTTGCTGACAGTGTTGAGAAAGAAAATACTAATTCAGTGCAGTTAAAATAGTTACTAAATGGCAACAACTGGAGAAAAGTATTCATGCACAGATGTGAAGACACTTACCAGTATGCTCAACATGTTTATCAAAATGCCTGTAGGCCTAATTTCAAGAGAAAGGCAATGATGCCAAAAAAAATCTATCTGAAATCAACATATTTTAAAAATCTGTATCTAATTTTGTAGATGTTAATGACCTTCACTAGGCTTTGGTTGTTTAAGATAGACATTATAATACTATTTCCCTCTCTTCTCCACCCACCGCAGTGGGGCTGGAGTACCGTTACATTCAGAAGCCAGTGTAGTTTGTGCTGGCCAATAATTGTGGCCGTGTTACCCAACATCAACCCATGCCAATTTGTACCCTCGGTGGGTAAAATGAGGAAAATGCTTGAGGAGGGTCAGCAGGTAGTTGCATGGGCAGAGGAATGGACACGTAAGGCAGGTTCCCTGCATTTGGAGAGCTGTTTTGGTTAAACACCCTGTGCTCTCCCCGGGACATGGGAACATTAGGACCGACCCTCGCTGAGGAGCTCCCTTTCCATGTCTCTCTTCTGTGTGACCACAAAGCTCCTCGTAGCCTGGATTCTCTTCTCTTCTGGCATTACCTCCTTCACCTACTGTGGACATCTTCGACGGCTTTACCCGTGAGATTAGAAGATTTAAAATCAGTCTCCGATTATATTCTCCCTTCACTAATACTGAAAATCATAAATAACTTCAAATTCCCTGTGCATCATTGCAAACTGTGGTAATCCTTTCTGTGACCATGTTTTGCGGTTGAAGTTTATAACTAGAGATGGCACCTACTGGGTTTCCTACGGTCTTGTCTGAAAATTGTTGAATAGTTTATTAGGTCCGAGTATCCGTTTTCATACTGTCCGGGACTGAGCAGCTAGGTCGAATGAGATAAATGTGTTTCCTGTTCAGCAACTGCCCCACTGCAAATCTTAAATAAAAGCAGCACAGACCTTTCATAGCTTAAAAAAAACCAAAAAAACAAGTTGTGCAAGGATCGTAGTTTTATGACGTTTGCAATTCTCAGTAGGTTTTGGTCAGGCACACAGGATTGTTGTGTTTCTAGTGCAGCTGGGTTTAGGAGCTAGAAGTCATCTCATGACACTGACTTCAGCTCAGATTTTTCAAACAGATTTCACAGTGAAAGAAGTGCAGATTTATGGTTTTAATTTCAGGAAATCATTCAGATAATTTTGAGACTGCATTCTTTGAATCACTTTCATTTTAACTCATCAGTGGTTAATTAAAATTTTTCCTCTGCTGCAGTTATTTAGGTAAAACAAGGTTCGAATTTTCTTTTGAAAAGAGTTTGAATTTCAGTGTTTGGCTAAATACATTCTTTTAATGCAGAATAACACCAGTTTTAGCAAATAATATGTTTTGACATGAATGGCCTCATGTTTTTTTGAAGCAAGAAGAAAATGGAAGCGATAGAGGCAGTTTCCAGTTCTGGCTAATGAAAGTCCAGGTTTTTGGGCAACTTAAATTGGTACAGCTTTGTTGACAGCAGTGGAGTTACAGTGATTTACTTCAGTTAGCGATGTAAGTCTCCAGATTGCTGTTTCTGGGTTTGTTAAACCATCAATTTGTCATGTCTGTTTGTTCACAAGTCCAAATCCTTTGCAGTACTATTCTGGGCACACGCAGAAGGGTGTGAAATGTCAAACTGAGTGTTTTCCACTTAATATTTTTCCAAATTTCTTTTGTGTCTCTGTAAAAAATTAACAATTAGCATCTCTTTTTCAAGGACCTCTCTATCTGTGACTTCAATGAGCTGGTCAACTAATTATAGACTCATCAAAGAACAATTAACACAATCCTAAGGATTTTTTATTTAGTGCCCGCAGAGCCTGGGTAACCAGTTCTGGGTAACCGTGCAGCAGATGGTATGAAAAGACACGAGGTTTGAGTTTGCTTTTTTTTTTTTCTGGGGAGAAAAAAGCCTGGTGAATGAGGCACATTTAAGGATGGTCCCTTGGAGAGCTGTCTGTATTAGATGTGGCTAGTGTGGGACAAAATGTTGCCTTGCATGCAGATGCTTGTAAACCAAAATAGGAAAAAGAATAAAGTCTTTGCAAGAGCTCTGGAGTCAATACCATGTCCCCTGTGGCACATACTCTTGCTTTTGGCCTCGTCCCTGTCCTCAGCTAATTTTGACTTGCTTAGTTCTTCCTCAGCTCAGAGGTGCTGGCAATGACGCACCAACGTCTGAATGAGCAGTTCCTTATATCTGCTGCTGACATACAGCTGTGGCTGAGCAGCCCTTGCCTGGCTTGGGATCTGCTGCCTGGTGGTCAGAGCCAGTCGGTTCGGGCTTCTGGTTAGCTGTTGTCAAAGTCAAGGGAATAAATCTTTGAGGTGAAATCACAAGGGCTGGGTCCTGTCAAACCTCCTTGTTGTAATTTCAAATGAAACTTTTCTCTGGGTTCTTATGGCACAGATTTTTCTGATGCCTCCCGAAGGAGGTGATGTTATATTCCATGAGCTATGGACGTGCTGGCAGTTCAAGAAAGAGATAGCTCACATGTGGATTTACATGAAATTCAAATTTTTGATCAGACGGGGAAAGATTAAGCGCTTCCAGAATATTCCTGTTGTAGTTCAGTTGTGCCTTTAATTTCATAATTGGTTGGTGAAGGGAGGGGAGTTGTTAGCTTTATACAGAAAAAATAACCGTGCCATTCTTGAGCTATTATTCTGAAAGTCTTACCACTAGTCCAATTATTAGCCTATAATAAATAAAATAATTATGAAGAAAAATGAAATTAATAAATAGGGAGGCTTTGGTTATTGGTCTCTCAACAAAAAAAGTGGGATTCTTTACTGAAAGAGAACGATTATCATTTCTTCTTTCAATCTGTCTTCTCTTTCAAACTGTCAACCTTACTTTTGCATTAGCAAAATACTGAGTCTTTTTATACTGTGTCATTTGTGTCGGTTACTTGAATGGAGAAGAATTTTATTAGCGTATTTAAGCTAGGTACATGCCAATTGCTAAGAGATTCAGAGACGCCCCACAATGTTCCTCTGAGCTCTGGTGTTAAGTGGAGCCAGCTGAGGCACAGAGACTCTGAGACTCAGGCCTCAAAATATATTCAGGTGTGTAGCTCACTGACTGCAGCTGCATCACTGGGTGCTCCACGCTAAATATGTATCAACCACCCAAACCACAGCATGACCTTTTTTTCCTTCCTCTTGAATTTTTCTGCAGCTTTTTAAAGCTTATGGGGGGAATTTTCAAAACCATCTAAATGACTTCAGGGCATAGTCTTGCTAACTACAGAAATTAATTAGAAATTTTTGAACACATTAGTTACAATCTGATGCTTTTAGGCTTTGTTTCCAAGTTGATTATATATTAACTTTAGAAAAGGTAAGGAACTAAACAGGGGGAATGGGAAACTGAAAAACTTTGGTTTCTTTTAGGGGAAAAAACCAAGGAAGCATTAACTTCACACAGGGATATAAAGCTTAACTTATTTGACTAAACAGTTACAATTCACAGATCGATAGCTCATAGATTCATAGATTGATAGCTGGAGGAAAGATTTAGCAAGTCAGTGAAAGGTTCATGCCTGCTTAATATCTGTGAGATTTGCCAGAGTAGATCTGGAGTTGCTTTTCTGAAGAACCATTTTCCCTCCTGATTTTTTCGCCCCGTACCAGGCTGATGAGTTCTGAAAATACTCTTCTGCAAGCCAGGGAAGAGGAAGGAGTCAAGTATGAACGGACCTTTGTAGCATCGGAGTTCATTGACTGGCTGATCCAGGAAGAAGAGGCCACGACAAGGACTGAAGCAGAGCAGCTCGGCCGCAGGCTGCTGGAGCACGGGATTATACAACACGGTGAGAAATTTACTGCCAGATAGCAAAAGCTACACTTTCTGTAGCACTTTCTTCAGGTCAAATCATACGGAGGGGCACTTGTCCTCTTGGTCATAATATGTCCAGGTTCTAAATAATTTCAGGTAGGAGTCTAGGTAACTTTATTAAGTAAAAGGGTTGCTTTTTCAAAAGCTCGTTGTCTTAGTTCTGAAGATTCTGCCTCAAATGCAGAATGCGGCTAGAATTTGGGATTGTACAATAACAACATAAGGATGTGGATGAAAATCAGCGCTCCTACATTTGTGGTAACTAGCTTGTAGAACTTCTTATCATCAATACATATAATTGAGGCAAATAGCTCTGTGAGGATCAAGTAGGGATTAGAGCTTACTAAGCTAAATTTTCGATGTAGAATAAAAATGTCAGGTTCTGTGTGTCTTCCTCCTTGAGGACAGGAGCAGAGCACAATCTGATGCCAGAAAAGCAACGTTCCTTTTAGTTGTGTTGCAGTGTGATTCTAGTGTGTTTGCGCAAGAAAGAGGGCATCGCTTTCGTCTGATGTGTTATTGTTTGTCCTGGTGGGGTAACTTCTTTGAGGCAGGTATCGAATATTTCTTCATGGTCCAGCACAATGGCTGGCAGATGCACCTTCACTAAGGAGCTCACTCTGTTAAGGGTGGAGGAGACGGGGTTTTCTCACTGTACTGTCCTGAGGGTGAAGAAATGAACACCCCTGGCACTAAACCCCATTTTGCAGTGCAAGTTGCCCTTCTTTGGCCAGGCGTTTTCCACCATAAACGCATCGCAGGGCCTCTGGGAGTGATGAAGTGGTGTCAGAACGTGACAGAACAAGCTGGCAGTAGCTGTTAGCTGTATTGTTTAATGCACAACGGGAAAGTAATCAGATCCTGGTGATCCAAATGTTGTAAAATCAACACTAATTCTGACAGAGAACAAACAATTCACATTTATTAACAGGTTGTTAATATACAAGGTGCTAGGTTGACTAGGTTGCTTGTTGCTTTGTGAGGAAACCTAGGAGTAGAGAAGAATGGGGGCATAAGTGACCCACACAGTTCCTTCGTGTTTGTAATCATGCTCACGTTATCTTTAGGCTCCAATTACTAGCAGCTACTTTTGAATGTTTACAATAATCAGCTTCCAGTTCTATAATTACCCCTGTGCTTCCTATGATTTATAGGGTGCCAACTGCTTGGAGCTTGACAGACAGGGAAGGTATGCCACCCCTCCTCTTTATAGCAGCAATGATTTCATTCCTATTTTTACCCGAGCATTTTCTGTGTATTATGTACGAGGTAAGCTTTCCTTAAAAAAAAGGGGGGGAGAAGGGGGAAAGACAGTAGTGAGATTTAAGCTGATATTGATGTTTTTCTTCAGAGAAAGTAAAGTCGGGACTTGATATTTGGTGCAAAGCTGGATTTACTTTACTGTTGAAATCTTTGCGGAGCTAAGAAAGTCAGGATGTGGTATTTATTGCAGATCAACCATTGCTACATTAACTAAGGTAAATGTTCAGCAGTGCACCTTGGCAGAGAAATAGTATTGCCCCTGTCAAGCGGGGTTTCTGGAGGTGTTCCTGAGCAATGCTGGCCCTGCTCACCTTGATGGATTGCCCTGGCCAGTTTTGCAGATATATCCCCTGCCCATCCTCTTCGGGCAGTCAAGAGTGCATACAAAGTGCTTTCTCAGAAAGAGACTTGGGACTCATGGAGCAACCACAAACGGGGCGCTGGGAATTCGTTGATTGCTGAGGAAGTGGCCTTGTACTCCAAGGTACCGTCGTCTTCCTCATCCAGATCATTGATAAAGATGTTAAACAAGACCGGACCCAAAACTCAGCCCTGGGGAACACCACTCATGACTGGCTGCCAGCTGGATTTAACTCCATTCACCACCACTCTCTGCACTCGGCCTTTCAGCCAGTTCTTTATCCAGCAGAGAGTACGCCCATCCAGACCATGAACAGCTAGTTTCTCCAGGAGGATGCTGTGGGGAATGTTGTCAAAGGCCTTACTAAAGTCCAGGTAGATGACGTCCACAGCCTTTCCTTCATCCACTAGGCGGGTCACCTGGTCATAGAAGGAGATCAGGTTGGTCAAGCAGGACCTGCCTTTCATCAACACATGCTGGCTGGGCCTGATCCCCTGGTTGTCCTTCACATGCCAAGTGAGCGCACTCAGGATGAATCACTCCATAATCTTGACCGGCACTGAGGTCAGGCTGACAGGCTCTCCTTCTTCTGGCCCTTCTTGTAGATGGGTGTTACACTGGCGATCCTCCAGTCATCTGGGATCTCCCCTGTTAGCCAGGACTGCTGATAGATGATGGAGAGTGGCTTGGCCAGCTCCTCTGCCAGTTCCCTCAGCACTCTTGGGTGGATCCCATCCGCCCCCATAGACTTGTAAGTGTCCAGGTGGCACAGCACGTCATTAACTGCTTCCTCCTGGATTATGGGAGGTTTGTTCTGCACTCCTTCCCTATCTCCCAGCGCCGTGGGCTGACTACCCTGGGCGTAATGAGTCTGACTGTTAAAGACTGAGGTGAAGAAGGCATTAAGTACCTCAGCCTTTTCCTCATCATTATTGGTAATATTCCCCCCCCATGTCCAATAAGGGATGGAGATTCTCCTTGGCCCTCTTTTTGTTGTTGATGTATTTGTAAAAACATTTTTTTTTTTGTCCCTTACAACAGTGGCCAGCCTGAGTTCTAGCTGGGCTTTTGCCTTTCTGATTTCCTCTCTGCATGATCTAACGAGACCCCTGTACTCCTCTTGAGTAGTCTGCCCTTTCTTCCATCGGTGGTAGACCCTCTTTTTTCACCTGAGTCCCAGCAAGAGCTCCCTGTTCAGCAAGGCCATTCGTCTTCCCTGCCAGTTTGTCTTGTGGCACATGGGGACAGCCTGCTCCTGTGCCTTTAAGACTTTCTCCTTGAAGAATGTCCAGCCTGTCTGGACCCCTTTGTCCTTCAGGACTTTCTCCCAGGGGACCCTGTCAACCAGCATCCTGAACAGGCCAAAGTCTGCCCTCCGAAAGTCCATGGTGATGGTTTTGCTGGCCCACCTCTTAACTTCACGTCAAACCAAGAACCCTATCGTTTCATGGTCGCTAAGCCCAACACGGCCTCTGACCACCACATCTCCCAATCTTACATCTTTATCAATGATCTGGATGAGGGGATTGAGTGCTCCCTCAGTAAGTTTGCAGATGACACCAAGCTGGGCGGGGAGTGTCGATCTGCTGGAGGGTGGGAAGGCTCTGCAGAGGGATCTGGACAGACTGGATCAATGAGCCAAGGCCAACTGTATGAGGTTCAACAAGGCCAAATGCTGGGTCCTGCACTTCGGTTACAACAACCCCATGCAATGCTGCAGGCTTGGGGAGGAGCGCCTGGAAAGCTGCCCAGCAGAAAAGGACCTTGGGGTGCTGGTCGACAGCTGGCTGAGCATGAGCCAGCAGTGTGCCCAGGTGGCCAAGAAGACCAACGGCATCCTGGCTTCTAGCAGGAACAGTGTGGCCAGCAGGAGTAGGAAGGTGATCGTGCCCCTGTACTCGGCACTGGTGAGGCCGCACCTGGAGTACTGTGTTCAGTTTTGGGCCCGTCACTACAAGAAGGACATTGAGGTGCTGGAGGGTGTCCAGAGCAGAGCAACGAGGCTGGTGAGGGGTCTGGAGAACAAGTCTTACGAGGAGCATCTGAGGGAGCTGGGGCTGTTTAATCTGGAGAAGAGGAGGCTGAGGGGAGACCTTATTGCTCTCTACAACTACCCGAAAGGAGGTTGTAGTGAGGTGGGTGTTGATCTTTTCTCCCAAGTAACTAGCGATAGGACGAGAGGCAGTGGCCTCAAGTTGCATCAGGGGAGGTTCAGATTGGATATTAGGAAAAATTTCTTTACTGCAAGAGTGGTCAGGCATTGGAACAGGCTGCCCAGGGAGGTGGTGGAGTCACCATCCCTGGAGGTGTTCAAAAAACACGTAGATGTGGCACTTCAGGGTATGGTTTAGTAGGCATGGTGGTATTGGGTGGATGGTTGGACTTGATGATCTTAGATGTCTTTTCCAACCTATGATTCTATGATTCCTCACTCAGCTCTTATTGGGCAAAGATAACTCAGCTGACTTGATGGGGAATCTGGAAGTAAAGCAAAAGTCAGTTATGTCCTTGAGATTTATCTTTACCGGTGGACATGTTTTGTGCATACTCCTAAGCAGGAGATTTCATTCTCCTCTGGATTTCTCCAAAATAATTTGTCTAGGTGGTGTTAGGAATATTGATGACAGTAATAGCAGAATTAACAGAGCTGATGTAGAGTGCACCTTAGCAAGTGGGTGTGATCTTTACAGTCTGAAGGCTTATGTAATGCTGGCTTCCTATATGTAGGGAGCTTGAAATGAGAACTCACAGTACAGAACTGGGAATATAAACTGTAGAAAGGCAGGAGTGGTATTTTCTCCCATCTCAATGAATTCTAGGTCCAATTACCAAAAAAAAAAGGTATTTTTCCATCTCCTAGTACCGTAAATTCATTTCACCATACTATGCTTCCTTTGGTTTGTATCTCATCAGCAATACCAAAATCTCACCTGACACTAATTGGCATCCTTGTTGGCAGAACCAGCAGAAAGACTCTCGACTGAACAGGAGTGGTAATAAAAATATTTTCCTGCCCTAAAGGGAATCTTTTGCTAGCGGTATTGCTTGATATCCACAATATGGAATAAATGAAAGCTTGCTCTGCTATTCTTATGAAGTATTTATTACCTTACCTAATGCAATAGAAAGTTATGGAAATAGATGCATCAAGTTGCCAATCTCAGTAGTAGTTTTCCAGCCACAACTGAATTGTGCAACTTATTTTTACTGATAATGACTTTCATTTCAATTACTCAGAGAAGCTGTATTCTGCAGCTGAGGTACTGTATTCAAAACACCTTCCTGACACACTTATCTTCACTTTAATTGGCCAGACACAAACCAAGTTTCACACAGGAAACAAACACTGATGCTAATTTTAAAAAGGAAAACAGTGGTTTAAGGGGAATTGTATAAATGCTGTAAAAACATCAAATGTTTCGGTTTAAAAATAATCTTCCTGATCTCTTTGGGCATATATAACTAGACCTATTTCCCCTGCCATACATGAAAATGATGAAATGTGCTTAAGTGCTGAATTGCTTCCTTCCAAAATCCCACTGGCACATACAAATCGTAACCCACAAACCACCATTTTCGCAAATAGGAGCCAGATGTCCTTTCCTATGAACTGGTACCCCCAGGTACTATGGAATAAAAAAAATATCTAAGTAGCAGGGTGTTATGCACTGTACATTTCTTGAAGGCTTGTGTTGGCTGTATAGTTGCCAGTAGTTATTCCACACTTGTGAGCACTGATGGGCTTCACCAGAATATAGGAATAAATATTGTGTGAAGAATTATAAACACGGTGATGCACATCCAATAAGGATAGGGACAAAAGGTGTGCAGAACATATTTCTCAGCTGTAGAAAAGCCCATTTCTGGTATGGTAGGTGTGTAGAGCTTTGTAATATTAACAGATAAAACTGTCCTCCAGGAGACTGGATCTTTTCTAGTTCTTCATACAGAAATGGTGAGACAGACTAGCTACCATGGTCAAATTTCATGTGCAGCAAGAGAAGAAAGAAGTCCTCTGCCAGATCCAGGGTAGATCAGACCAAGGCGAGGATGGGCTAAGGGCAGGCAGAGGACAGCGTGAGCAGTCACAGCCCTTGCTCAGTCTGGAAAACAGAGACACTGACATGTCCAAGGAGGAATGAGGGTGTCCACAGAGCTTTTTCTGCCATTGTTTTTTGGCTCGTACTTGCTTACAGCACTTGCTACAGCACTTGCTCTGCACTTGCAGCCCCAGCAGCAGAGCACCGCTGACATGACAGGCTAAGGCCTCCTGCTCTCCTCCCAGGACTCATTGGGCATGGAAGCTGGGGGGATAAAGAAATATCTGCCCGCCTTGCAGAAAGGTTTAAGGTCTGGAATCTCAAGTGCTAAATACTTTCCATTTAAAATCTGGTTGTTACTATTAAGAGGAACCTATGCGTTCTTAGGATAGCACCTGCACTTTGCAAGCTGAGTATTTGCATTTCTTCTGTGACAGTGACCAAACGATAGCACATTTAGAAATACTTTTCAATATGTTGTGGAGTGTAAGCACACAGACAGTACGGCATGTGCCGCTTTCCTGGTCGAGCCTGCGTGAAGCGTGGGTCTGAGCCGCAGCTCTTGCCTTCCCATGCCAGATCAGATCTCTCTCTTTTGCTGTTGCTGTTTCGCAAGCGGCTGCTTAGCTTCGAGTGCATGTGCTTGGTGGTGTTCCCTCTCTGACATCCCTCCAGCGCCTTCCCCAGGCAGTGACCGCAGCACGGTTCAGCACAAAGTGGTTTGCGTGGCTGCCTGCTCTGCTCCAGGGAGGTTGGGGTGCAGATTCCCAGCCTCAGACTGGCAAAGGAAAACGTGTGTGATGGATTCTGGAAGGGCCATAGACTTTCCTGAATGAGTGAGGGGTAGAAAGATCTCTTTTGGAGACGGCTGGCTGGCAGACAGAATCATAGAAGCAGAATCATAGAATGCTTTGGGTTGGAAGGGACCTTTGGAGGTCAGCTAGCCCAACCCCCCTGCAGTGAGCAGGGACATTTTCAACCAGACCATGTTGCTCAGAGCCCTGTCCAGCCTGTCCTTGAATGTTTCCAGGGAAGGGGCCTCCACTACCACTCTGGGCAACCCATTCTAGTGTTTCACCTCCCTCATGGTTAAACATTTCTTCCTTATATCCAGTCTAAATCTAACCTCCCTTAGTTTAAAGCCATTGCTCCTTGTCCTATCGCAACAGGCCCTGCAATTCCTTTGAAACATTTTATCAGTGCTATGATTTTATAATGGTAGTAAATATGTGGTAAAGATGTCTTAGGTAGGATATAAGTGTCTTCTGCACCCACCCCCCTTTATAATACCTTTCAGCTTTATAAAGTTTTATTGAGTTAATTGCACTTGGCCAGACCTGGTGCGTTCAAGGCAGGCACGTGTTCTGCTGGCTTAGCATAGAAGCAGGTGCTTTCCACCTCTCAAGAGTTAATCTTTTATCAGCAAAACTCCGCTGTGCAAATTACTTTCAAAGATGATAACAAACATTTTGTAGTGACTTAGTGAGAACAGTAAATATTGACATATGCTATCTCCCTGTCTCTGCACAGAAGTCTTAAAACGTATATTCAATTTTCCCTATTATTTGCAAGGACTCTGTACCTTTATGCAGCATAATTTCCTCTACCAAGACAATCAGTGCAATTAGTTTTAAGCGTCAAGATACATGATGTAGATGAAACTTTGTTATAATTGTGGAAGTAGATTAAATATCTAACAAAGTATTATTTCTTTTCCTTTTGTTGAAAAGCTGTCCCTCTCATCTAAAATTTATGGAAATTGTAAAGTACGTGTTCCTACACTTATTTTAGATGTCCAGTTGTTTGTGATTAGCTGACATTTCTTACTTTGTAAGTGAAAACTTGCCATATGTGTGAAATATACACTTCTTCCTTAGTTTGAGATTTCTCTTTGGAACCCCTTTTCTTGGAAATACCAATTACAGGTAGCAATTTATAAGTACCATTGAACCATCCCATAAAACTTAAATGGTCATAGGTTTTCTCCATCTGAATTAACAAATGATTTTTTTTAATATAATTTTTGTAGTTGATCAAAGACCTAGATCACGTCAGCTGTTGGATATATCCCAGTGTTCATTGTGCATACTCCATGCTAAAAATTATAAAACATCATATTTTTACAGATGGTGCCTTGATTTATCTCAGTAAAACACACACCTTCAGTTAGTCTTTGAAGTCCTGCAACACAACTTTGTTTTTATTCTAAGCCCAGTTCCCCCCATGCCGATGCCATGCAGAGGCACTCAGTTGTTTGTTTGTGTGGCAGTTCTTCCCTGGCGGTTCCCGTACATAGGGACAGTAACCTCAACCACGGTAATTCATCTGCTTATGTTAGATCTGGAGACCACTTTGTGTATTTTTCATGATTTTGCCCTGGTAGGAAAGTCGGAGAGTAAGAACTTCATATATAATTGTATAATCTTCCGGCTTCCTATTCTGTCGGCTTCTCATTGCTTTCTTCTTGCAGTTGTCTTTATCTAAAGCAGGAATGGGCTTGGTTTTTGAGAGAGCCACACACTCTATGCATTATGTAAACAACCCATGGAGACTTCTTTTCACAATAACTACCAAATTCTATTTTTCTGACAGAGAATAGGTTTCAGTTTTTAACATCTGCAACGGAAAAAAAGATACCCAGATGGGCCTTTTCATCTTCTGCTTCCCTTGCCACAGTCTGTACTTTCCATACTTTATTTGGAAGCAAAGAAAAGCAGTTGGCTATGTTCTGTAAACTTGCTAAATTAAAGACGATAAATCCTCATACACAAACTGAAAAGACTGCTGAAATGTGTGTGATTCAACACTGGCTTTTCACGCTAGAGTAAGCCACGAGTATATGAAAATAGACTGCAAATAGATGGCAAACCTACTGGAAAGACAAAATGTGTATAGAAACACTTATCTGCATACCTGTTTTAAGGCAGCTGAAATAAAACGTTAATGCACTGAGCAGAACATAACACTTTAATAAGAGCAGGATACGCTGTATTTCAGTTCCCAAGGAACTTTCATTAGTTGTCTATTGTAATCCTGATCCTTTAAAGGCAGTATAAAAATTGTCTAGACTTTTTTGCACTACATGAATGTACTGCAGTTCATTGAAACAGCTCCACAGACATGGTTCTCTAATTATACCACAGCTTTTTTTCTGGACTTACTTACAGGTCCAGGACCTGCTTACTTCTGGACATGCTTACTGGCTTCACCCTTGGCTAGGATGAGCTGGAACAGCTCTCTGGATTTTGTATTTCAGTGTCAGGATCTGCCTTGCAGTTTTACATGGGAGGGTCAATATAAACCAGAGCAGTGCAAGCTCAGATCTGTTGTCCTTTTAAAGCAAATTCCTTATAATTCAAATGAAAAAACAATACCATTTCGTACAGCTGCACTGCCAAGAGTTTAACATGCTGGTTGAGTACATTCGCAGGTGGGCTTATCTACATCTATGTAGCACAATACATTCATAAAAGGTGGAAAGGCAAGTGTTGTGTTTGTACGGTGCAGGGAATCCAGGACCCAAGGCGCTGTGCTCGCTGAACATCTGTAGTCTCTCTTCCTCGATTTGAGGGAGCTCCAAGCAGGTGGAATTCATCAATGTGTAAAAGGAAACTAATCTGAATAGGTGCCATTATTAAAATGCATTTGCAGATGCCAGATTAGCCTTAGGAAAACAGGAAGGCTTTGAGAGGAGTGGGAAAAGCATTGTCCAATGCAGAATAAAGTGTCGGTTATTCTCCTCCGGCTGCACGTGCGTTGGTGCAAGGCAGGAGTGGGAGAGGGATGGGGCCGGAGCGGCGGGGTCATGCTGCAGAGGTGGGCAGCACGGATCTGGGGTGAGGACCGACCGAAAGCCCAGCAACCGCTTCTCTGGCAAGGGGCCGAAATCGAGCTGGCAAACGGCCGGAGGCACAGGGGAGCTGGGCTCAGCAAGCTGTCTGCTGTCCATGGAGACAGGCGGTTTTTAAGGAACCGTTATTCTACAGCATTGATTTCTTTCCTTCCCTTTTAAACACCAGTTCTGCTTAAAAGAGGGAAGCGAGGAAGCAAAAGGACACGGGGCTGGAGCCAGACCCTTCCCCAGGTACGCTTTGGGAGCTGGTGGGAACAGCTCAGGGTGTGCCCTCTTTCAGATAAACCAGCAGCTCCTCATCGCTCCCTGCAGCCCGCCAGCACGTGTGTCATCATCCTGCGTTCGTTTTCAGGATGACATCAACTCTTTTGGGCAATGTGTTGCCTCTTCAGAGGTCCAAACTGGTATGGTCATCTGAGACTTGCTCCACAAAGGGGCAGACCATCACAGCCAGTAATAGTGAGGGTCCAGAACGATGTCCTGCAGTCTTAAACTGGGTTTAACATCATTTTAACAGAGGAAACTACCTCAATGAAAAGATAAAGTATACTTGCAAATAAACTGAGGTCGCTGTCTCGTGCGGCGAAAGGCTTGGAAATGTGCTGTGCACCGCTGGAAAGAGTTCAGTGCGGCTTTTGCCTTTACATGGGGAAAGACGTGACATAGCAGCGCTGAAAACTCCGTATACTCTGCTAAGGCTTTCGTAACCTCTTCCTCTTAACCCCAGCACGAGCACACGCTCACACAAACGAGCGCACACTTCGACATGTCCTCTGCTCGCTGGCGGAAAGCCGTTCGTCCGGCTCCTCGGGGAACTTTGATCCCTTTCCCAGCACTCCCTGGACACGGAGCAGCCATCCCCCAGCTCCAGCCACGGGCTCGCTTGGTGACAGCGTTGTGTTTCTGGGCAAGCGCAGATGCAGCAGCTGGAGCGCGTCGCTGGATGTGGCCTGCTGGGAACGGCAGCTTTCGGCTGATAGAAAGCATCTGTCACCGTGATAGAGATGCGCGCGGATTATCAGCGCTAAAAATCACAGGGAGCTGAAGTGGTGGGAGGGATCTGGGGCAAAAGCCAGTTATGAAAAAGGCCTAATTTTTAAGGCATGAGTCACATCATTTATGAAAATAGGCTTTTGTACTTTCTAAAGCCTCCTCAGTTCTATGAAATCAATGTAAAGCTAATTTTTCTATCATCATCTCTGCTGTGCATCAGCCTCCTTGCAAAAAGAAAAAAAAAAAGGCTGTTTGGGCCCTGTGCAGATCCCAGGATTTTATATCAGAATTAGAAGCAGAAAGAAGATTTGCATGGATGTTGCAACTTATATTTTACGTATCTGGACAGAAACTGTGAAGCTGCCAGGCACAAGAACTGCCAAAGCTGCAACATTAGGTGCTCCCGATCTGAGAAATGCAAAAATACGTAATCTGATTTTTTTATTCGTAACAGTAATGTAAATGGGGAATGACCAGCTAAAATCCTTGCCAGTGAAATTTGCAGACTCTATGGACAGATGAGACAGTAAACAAATAATTGAACTCTGTTAGTCAAATGGTCATTTCCCAAAAAGAGGTATGTTTTCATATAATTAATGGTATAACTAGAAGGCCATACATCTAGGAAATTACCATACAAGTTCTGCTCGGTGGTGTGAAGCAACACTGTGCAGGGAAGGGAGGATGTACAGGGCACAAATTGTTCCCAGCTTATGCTTTTTGTGCAGTACAGTAGTAGTACCTACTGCTATGAGCCTGAGCTGTACAAAAAGGATGACAGTGAGTAAGAGAAGGGGAGTGAAGTTGTAACTGAGCATGCAGTTCTGAGAGCCAGATATTAGGAAGGATAAAGCAATTCTGAAGGGGGCTCGAGAAGGGCTTAAAAAAAAAGTCAGAATTCAAGGGGTGTTATTTATTCAGCTGATCAATGATATATTTGAGAGCTGACTTCATCACTTCACAGAGGTTTCTGACTAGATCTTATGTGACTTTCTGATGAAGGTGTGACAAAGTCCAGGGATTAGCAGCTAAAGTTAAACAAATTCAGCCTAGAGCTAAATCTTTATTGCCTGGCAGGGAAAGTAACTGAAGGCTTGAACAGCTCGTCAGGGGAAGAGTAAAGTGGTCACTACAGGCTGCTTTGAAGTACTAGTAAACTCTGGTTTTGTAAGATTAAAAGATAGCTTTTAAATTCTGTTTCTGCAGGAAATTTTGTGGCCTCTGTGTGTGTGAGATTAGGCTGGTGGGTTGTGACCGTACCTCCAAAGTTTGACATCAGTGACTGAATTAAGGTTGGTGCCTTTCGCTCCAGGACCAGAAATGCTCCTGTGTGCTTTTATGATCTTGGAGGTTGCCAGTCACCATATTTTTGCTTTACTCCCTTTGGTACATTTCTTTCTGTTGCATAAGGTGCACATCGTAACACTGAACGTGTTGCCACATGAGCACTGGTGAATGAAATTGGAAGGAGAAACCCCCGAAGTCACCCCACCTTGCTCTTTACATCACCCTCATCATGTACAAATACAGGTCCTCATCCTTGTCAGCCATGGCCTGAAACAGGTGCCGGTTTGCTTTTCTGTGCTGCATTAGGCAGGACAGTGAAGAAATTCAGGAGTAGTTAAGTCAATCCCTATCCAGAGGCAGCAGCTTCCATGAAAGGATCAGATACCTGGAGCAGGAGCCTTGTTGGGCACCACGAGTTTATCTGCTGCTGCCTCTGAGGCAACACTCCACATTAGCTCAGGGTAACAACCTCTAAATTACCTTTAAAGAAGTCCCTCCCAAGCAAGTCTGTGCAGCCCTCTCAGCATTCTGCAGTCAGCTTGGAAAAGTTTTTCACTCCTGTTTTTCTCTGCTGATTGCAGCAAAACACGGACTGTTACAGCAGCTGAGCTGAGCACCCATGTCTGCGCCAGTAGCTCTCACCCGGTACGCACCAAGCGTAACAAAACCATAGTTATGATTTATCAAGGGCAAGAGCATGAGTAGCTCCTCCTGGTTAGTGCTGAAAGCCAGCCCCCACACCTGAGGAGCGCTTCCGAGACAGCCTGCACCCGTGTCTGCTTCCCCCTCCTCAGCCTCCTCCTTCTGATCCACAGTCTGGGAATCGCTTCTCCCACACCGTTCCAGATACACTTATCCTTAGGCAGAGCCAAAGCATGGACATTTCATCCCAAATCATGAACATGTCAGATGATTTGTGGAAAAAAAGAAAAGCCTCATGGGGCACACCATTAATTTTGGTGAGATATTTTATTGGATGATGTGGATACAAGGAGGCAGTCTGAGCTAACTACTCTGGTTTATTTTTTTTAACTTCTTACATATGCAAAAAGTTACATAGTGCTACAGATACTTTTATTTGCTTAAACTGAGGATGCACGCTCTTATTCTGACACTCTCACATGAAATGTGTACTGTCAGTAGAAACAAGGAATTAAACTGAAAATCAATGAGCTCTCCCGATTCTGTACAAATGCTACTTGTCATAAACGTTCTGGCTACAAACCCTTGGTTGTGTAAATCATATGCAAATATTCTACAGCGTACGATCATTGGTCTTACCTTTTCCACTTGTATTCATTTGTTGTATTAAAATCCACAATTCCATAGACTAAAATAGTTACAGCAGGGATGTATTACTTCAGTGTAAGACCTTAGTTTCACTACTGTAAGTATATAATATTACAATATTTTAGTCAAAACAAGTATTGTTATTTTAAAATGTGTTCCACTACCCTGGCATATAAAAAAGTTTATATTATGTAGTTTCATAGTTAATAATTATTCTAGAATTTCAGAGTGCTTTACGATGTCTGCAACGAGTGTGTGTTGATCTCTGATTATCATAATTTCTGAAGACTGTCAGAGCACTTCAGTTAATGACACAAACAGAACAGAATAGTTTTAATTAAAAACTGTAGTGCCATACTATTTAACTTGAATCAGAAACCATACTGATATTTCTTATATTGCAAATGATAAGCAACAGTAATTCTACTTCCAAGTGAGTGTTTGCGGGGCCTCTTTCACTGAACGTTGTGAATCCCACTAGTGTGCAGATTAAGCAGAGCTTGTCTGTTTAAGTTTCAGGGAACTCTTTAAGATGTCATTTGCAAAAAAAAGAAAAAAAAATTTTTTGTATTTGCGTCAGGTTATTCTAATAATGTGGTAGGCTATTGCTACTTTTACTTATTGTGTCAGTGGTCTGAAAATGAGACTGGCAGCAGCGAACACCTATGTATTAACTCTGCCTCTGACAGCAAATCCTTTTGTGAATGTAGGCAAGTCTCCAAATCTCTCCTCTCTATTTCCTTTCTTCAAAGATAGTGATCATTAGCAAGTGTTGTTTAGTGGTATGGCATACTATATGTGTCCAAACTCATGAGCACATCAGCAGCAGCATGTGCCTGCAATATTTGACATGCCAGGGCACAGTAACGAGTTGCTTGCAATGCTAAATTTGACTTAGCAAAGCCATTTTGCTCATGGAGAAGGCGGATGGCTGGTTCCAGGAAACAGCAGGTTCAGCATCAAAATGCAGTGGCACTGGCTCTTCTGAAGCTCCTTGACAGAGCCAGGCAATCTAGGTAACAGGGGTCTTTTCTGCAGAAGAGTTTTAAAACTCTACCTTTTTTCAAAGCTCTAGGAAATGCCCTCCAGCCTACGCCACATGGCGGGACTCTGGGTCAGGCAGCTCGGGCACAAGCATGTGCAGTTCAGAAAGGTCCCGTGTCCTGGTGATTTCTTGTGTCCCAGAGGCAAAAGATCCGTTTTAGTGGTGTCCCCCAGGGGTCAGTACTTGGCCCAGTCTTGTTCAACTACTTCGTCAATGACCTGGATGAAGAGTTAAGAGTGCACCCTCAGTAAGTTTGCTGATGACACAAAACTGGGAGGAGTGGTGGATACACCAGCAAGCTGTGCTGCCGTTCACTGAGACCTGGACAGGCTGGAGAGTTGGGCAGAGAGGAACCTGATGAAATTCAACAAGGGCAAGTGCAGGGTCCTGCACCTGGGAAGGAACAACCCCATGCACCAGTACAGGCTCGGGGCGGACCTGCTGGAGAGCAGCTCTGCGGAGAGGGACCTGAGTGTCGTGGTGGACAACAGGTTGACCGTGAGCCAGCAGTGTGCCCAGGCTGCCAAGAAGGCCGATGGTCTCCTGGGGTGCATTAAGAGGAGTGTGGCCAGCAGGTCGAAGGATGTTCTCCTCCCCCTCTACTCTGCCCTAGTGAGGCCCCATCTGGAGTACTGAGTCCAGTTCTGGGCTCCCCAGTTCAGGAAAGATGAGGAGCTACTGGAGAGAGTCCAGCGGAGGGCTATGAGGATGATGAGGGGACTGGAGCATCTCTCCAATGAGGAAAGGCTGAGGGAGCTGGTCTTGTTTAGTCTGAAGAAGAGAAGGCTGCGAGGGGACCTAATAAATGCTTATAAATATCTGAAGGGTGGGTGTCAGGAGGATGGGACCAAGCTCTTTTCAGTAGTGTCCAGTGACCAGACAAGGGGCAGCGGGCACAAACTGAAGCATAGGAAGTTCTGTCTGAACATGAGGAAGAACTTCTTCCCTCTGAGGGTGACGGAGCACTGGAACAGGCTGCCCAGGGAGGTTGTGGATTCTCCTTCTCTGGAGATATTCAAGACCCGCCTGGACAAGGTCCTGTGCAGCCTGCTGTAGGTGACCCTGCTTCGGCAGGGGGGTTGGACTAGATGACCCACAGAGGTCCCTTCCAACCCCTACCATTCTGTGATTCTGTGATTCTGTTTTTACAGAGTGTCCCCTCAATGGCAGTGACCCAGGCAGGCAAGAGAAATGCTTCTTTGTAAATGGACTTACAGTCTGGACCCGTATGGCAGTTTCTGTATCCATATGGAGGGCTGTGCCCTGAGGACCATGGCTAGGACTGGCCTCTTCTTTGCTGTCTGGGTGATGATAACTTACTTGATATCCCTAGCATTAATATTGTCTCTGAGACCACCAGCTGCTGGAGAAGGTGGCTGGGCTTTTTCCTCTTTGAGGCTATTCCTTCAGCTCACATGCACCAAATGACATATTGGAAGTTCATGTCTAAATGTAGCCTTTTTTGCAAGGCTACCGTGTCTGTGGACTACTTCTGTGGGGCTCATGGAGAACAATGTGGGCCATGTGGAGGTATTGCAGTGCCAAACACGAGTACGGGCTGGGCGGAGAGTGGCTTGAGAGCAGCCCTGAGGAGAAGGACTTGGGGGTACTGGTGGATCAGAAGCTCAACATGAGCCGGCAGTGTGCGCTTGCAGCCCAGAAAGCCAACTGTATCCTGGGCTGCACAAAAAGCAGTGTGGCCAGCAGGTCGAGGGAGGGGATTCTGCCCCTCTGCTTCGCTCTCGTGAGACCCCCCCTGGAGTACTGCGTCCAGCTCTGTGGCCCCCAGCATAAGAAGGACACGGACATGTTGGAGTGGCTCCAGAGGAGGGCCATGAAGATGATCAGAGGGCTGGAGTACCTCTCCTACGAGCACAGGCTGAGGGATTTGGAGCTGTTCAGCCTGGAGAAGACAAGGCTCTGGGGTGACCTTCTAGCAGCCTTCCAGTACCTGAAGGGGGCCTACAGGAAGCATGGGGAGGGACTTTTCACAAGGGTGCATAGTGATAGGACACAGGGGAATGGCTGTAAACTAAAAGAGGACAGATTTAGATTAGATATTAGGAAGAAATTCTTCACCATGAGGGCAGTGAAACACTGGCACATGTTGCCCAGCGAAGCTGTGGATGCCCCCTCCCTGGCAGTGTTCATGGCCAGGTTGAATGGAACTCTGAGCAACCTGATCTAGTGGAAGATGTCCCTGCTCATGGCCGGGGGTTTGGAACCAGATGATCTTCAAGGTCCCTTCCAACCCTTACCATGCTATGATTCTATGATTCTATGATTAAGAAGGGATGAGAGCAAGAAAGAGTGTGCTGGGGATGAGGATGAAGGGAGAAGGGGCCAGCAGAGCTCCAGGCTCTGGATCTGGTGTAGCAGCTTGGGCTCTGCTGCTTTTGGACCCTATGTGCTGGGCACAGCTGAGACCATGGCAAAAGTTTGGTGTCTGCAGTAGGAGGCTGAGGCGAGATGACTGAGTCATATACTCAAAGACTTGGCTGACCTCTGAGTGCATATCTGTGTTGTTGTTTACACTTTACATATAAATATGTATAACCCATCAGTTCTTATGATGGAAGAAATGCAATTTATGAACTAGGTAAATCCAGAACCTAGATCCTTCATGGAAAAGGTGAACTGTGGAAAATCATTTCTGTGGAACGTGATCACAGGAGCTAGGTGAAAATGCATCCAGAAGATCTACTGCAGCTATTTGAGATCCTGCAGAACTAATGCAGGGAGTCCTCCAGGGGGCTTTCCTGCCATCAAGCCCTGAAGGAGTCAGAGCGCTTTCGGGACCTGGCACAGAGCTCCATCCGACTGCTGCATTTTTCATCGCTATTAAGATGCAGCATCAGTGGCAGCAAACAGGCAGCCGTTACGGTGATGCTGCAGTCTGCGGGTAGGCTCAGTGCTTTTGCTCTGACACCAGCAACCTGGGATTTGCTCGCAGTGTCAAAACAGGTTGTAATTAAGACTTCTGTTCATTATGTAAGAAATGATTTTTGGCCGGGTGCCTGTTCCCAGACCGCGCGTATCCGTGCGAAGGGGAGGAAGTGGCCTGCAGGAAGTGTCTGGGACACGGTGTCTGTGGTGAACAAGACAAAGGAAATTCACAGGTCTCCACTCTGCTGCCACGTAGCTCCGAGTGAGGTAGCGAGAGCTCCCAGGGGCTGCCCTAGACCGAGGCATTTACGAAAAACTCTGTGTGAGGAGCTAAGCCTGGTCTGTAGTGACCAGCAGCAGCAAACGGCATACAGAGGGAGCATGCGTGGAGATGGACTGTTACGCAACCTGTCACAGAAAGATAAAGTACTTCCATTTCCACTTGACAGAAAGAAGTGCTTGTCATTAATCAAGGCAGTGTAAAAGATTCCTCTCAGCAATAGCCACTAAAGTCCCTACTTTGTTATCAATGCTATAAAAGCATGTATATTGAAGCTACCCATGAAAAGCTGACCTCCTTCCTCCTGTTTCTGAGTCTGGAGAGGGGAGGGGAGAGCTCCAGGTGTTGCTTGCTTGCACCAAGGTGTGCAGGGCACACACTGCAGATAGGTGTCCTTTGATTTCAGTCCTGCCAGACACAGACTTTCTATCGGTTTCTTTTCCTAGTGTCCAACAAGCACCATTTTATGGACAGCAACTTGCTCTACCAGTGCAGAATGAATTTCCGGCGGCGGCGGCGATTAATGGAGCTCCTCACTGAGAAATCTCGCTTGATGCCAGAAAGCCATGACAGCCCATTTTGCCTGCGCAAGCAGAACCACGACAACAGAAAACACACCAGTTTTCTCTCAGGTGACTCATCAGCTACGGTGCTGGGGTCTTAAACAATCCTTTCTGGACAAGGGGTTGCAGTGTTTATCTGAAAAAAGAAGGGTAGAGTGTCATGTGTCCCTGTTCGTCAGGATTGTCCATTCACTCAGTTTACCAAATCTGTACCTCCCTGGGGTGGTTTTGCACCTGTATCAGTAGCATGTCAGATGCTGATCAAAAATCAGTGTCCATGAGCAAACAGAACAGGTTAAAATCCCCCCAAGCCCAAAGTAATTAGTCAAATATTCTATTTAGAGTTTTCAACAAGAGTAAAAATGAGGGGAGGAGGTCCTGAAGCATTTGCTATGCAGCCAATATCCAGTGAGATCCAAAAGAATAAATGGGAAGTAGATGGAAAAATGGAAAAAATTATTTCCCTTTATTGAAAAGCCTCCTAGAAGACACTGCAACGGGAGCAGTTCAGCCATCGTGTTAGTTACAGTATGCATGAGTATATCATAGTCATGCTGTGCCTCTTCTAACTCTGTAAAACACACTAGCCCCTTCCCAGTGTTGTCAGTAAAAGCATAACTTACTGCTATTGTTTTAAAGAAACCAGGGATATGGGTTTAATAATTGACACGGGTTCCCTTTCTCTCTGCATTTTCTCTCCGTTTGTAGTGAGTCCCACCAAGGAGATAAAGATCGTGTCGGCGGTACGGAGGAGCAGCATGAGCAGCTGTGGCAGCAGCGGGTACTTCAGCAGTAGCCCAACGCTCAGCAGCAGCCCCCCCGTGCTCTGCAACCCCAAATCTGGTGAGCACCAGCGTCGCAGACATCTGTCTGGGGAGAAGGCAATGTGAAGAATGCCTAGCATCGTGCCTAAGTTTATCTTTTCAAGGATGTATTAAAAATTCACAGTGTCACAGGTTTTGTAGGCCAGAAGGGACTGTTATCATCCTCTGCTGAACACAAGCCAGATGTCTGCCTCCAGTAATCTCTGCAGCAAGCCCGTAATTGCAGTTTGAGCTGCAGTTTGTCTCTTAGGAGGACATGCAGTCAGACAACCGGATTTGCCTCTTTGGTGCCAAGCTCTGAACCAATTCAAATCTCCTCCTGGGGTCATTCCTGGACGGTGCACGTCCGAGGAGAGTTTATCCAGTGGCAGCTGGAGTTGCTATGAAATTACACAACTCAGAAAACAGCAGCCTCTCAAAAAAGAGGCAGCATTGTTTCAGCCTGCCAGGGACCATTTCGACATTTTTGTTTGTTTAGGTCTTACACCGGTCTGTTTAGGAAGGTAAAGGTAGTGTTGAAATATACTCGCCTTTTGAAAGGATTTCCTATCCTGTGCCAGAAGGTTAAACACACCCATTCTTCCACAGTCCACTTAAAATTGTTTCTTACTATACATCTGGGAAGGGGAAAAGAGACCAGGATAGCTATTGTTTCAGCTTCTCCGTTACCCTCAGAAACAGCCCTGAATTTCCTTATTATTTCAAATTTACCGGGTCTCTGCCACCGGTGTGAGGAGTGCTGTGCAGCGGTGAAAGGCCTCAGTGGAGATGTGTAAGCTTTGCTTTCAAAGGGATGCTGGCATTTGAAATGGTTACTAAAGAGTGTCTCAAGCACTACGTGAGTCCCGTTCAAAACGTTGACAGTTTACTCTGGAGATGAGTGAGCCAAAGTGCATTTTGTTCCTGCTATGCAGAGCGGCCATCAGAAACAGAGGACAGGTTACGGGGATGTTTTCTCCCTTTCTCCTTTTAGTGCGTTTCTCCCCCTCTCCTTAGGCTCTGCTGGGCATTCAGTGTGAGGGTCTAAATTAAAATAATTTGAAGGACTCAGCGTGATTGAAGAAGCCATAACCCCCTACACCAGACTTGCTGCCCAACTTGGGGGGACCGCGCGCAGTGCTGGTGGTTGTTGCATCCTTGGAGTACGTTGCTGTTGGGCGTTCGGCAGCACCTCCCGATGTGTTTACCCCTGTATGCAGTGGGTTTGCCCCAATAGGAAGAGTGCCAGTGTCATGTTTTGGCAGAAAATCTCTCAGGTATACTTCCCAGACACACTAGATTTTGTATGGGGAGATCTTCGGACCCAGTACATCATTAATTACATCCTGGAATATTTTCTGGGACAGATCCAACAGCATTCATGCACTGTCCATAAACGTCTGTGTTATCCGAAGTATGCCGACTATTCCGTTCTTTTATGGTTCTGATTATATACAAAGTGTCAACCCATGAGTAGTGAGAACAAGTTTATTTTAATGCAGCTGATTACACAACACTGGAAGAAAAGGGATAGGCTGATGTTGCCCTTGCATAAATTCTTTATTTTTTAAAAGAAATTCTCCCTTAGGACTAGTTTTCAAACTTGGAAGAGCTGTAATGGGCTCGTATTTGAAAGAAGACAGCAACGATCTTATAAACAGACTTATTTTTAAGAATTATACAATTACTGGCAATGTAGGGTAATTTCTCCCATAGCGCAAGTGCGGATCCACATGTCATCTCACTTGGGTTAACATAAGGCTGTGAGATGTAAATGTTACAGAGGAATTCTTAATCCTCTGCTGGACTATAAAGTGATTTTTTTCACGAATATTTTCCTGCTATCCAGACCCAGAGCATGTTGCTGAACTGTGGGCTAATAAACATAAGGCAGAGATATATTTATTGTCAGATGAGTTCTCTTGCAGACAAACACTTAAAAAACCCCCAGGTCATGACTTGACCAGTCATGCAGAAAAACAATCATCAAACAAAAAAAAATTCTGGAGGTGTAATGAAGGGAGGCACGCAAGGGAGTTGTGTGTGGATGATTTACCTAATTCTGATTTGTCGAATGAGCATAATCATTCAGATTTTTTACATTGACCAAGCATGCTCTGCAAAGCGTAATGCTGGCTAAATGACAGTTTGTCAAAATCCATGGGAAAGTAAAAAAAAACCCATATTGGTTTGTATGCTAGAATTCTCCCCGCTCCCATGAATGTCATTAAGAAACTCATGAACGTCTTTGAATACCATCTGTGAGAAATTTTATCTTCCACCTGTGACTGAAAAGTCAGGTATCATCAAATCTGTTTATCACTGAAAGAAATGCAGCCGTAATTTTAGAGGTGAAGCAGGCAAATACGGTGAACGACATACATCTTCCCATTGTCCTCCATCTTGTGAAGAATTTATAGACAGATAAAAACTAGTGCACAGAATGGTATTAATTTGATTTCACAGAACTTTGCATTTACTTTTTTCAGGGGAAAGTTATCCCAATGCGTAGCAAGGCAATGGGGAATCACCTGCAGAAACTCACTGGTATTTCCTTTCATGTAAAATCCCAGCCAGCTACAGGTTACCTAGGCTGTCCCTGGATAAGATAGGGTTACGTATCTGGGCCTACAATTGCAGAAATCTCTTTGTTGGGATAATTTCTGATTCAAGCAGAATTTTCGTATTACTTAATTCTGTGATTCAAACCCAACTCAGATCATAGAATCATAGAATGCTTTGGGTTGGAAGGGACCTTTGGAGGTTGTCTAGCCCAACCCCTCTGCAGTGAGCAGGGATATCTTCAAACAGATCAAATTGCTCAGAGCCCCGTTCAGCCTGTCTTGAATGTCTCCAGGGATGGGGCCTCCAGTACCTCTCTGGGCAACCTGTTCCAGTGTTTCACCACCCTCATGATAAAAAATTTCCTCCTTATGTCCAGTCTATAAGATGAAACAGCAAAGAGCACCCAACATGCACAGAGCGATCCGGGAAGAAAAGCTGCTCTGTGCCAGGAAGGTCGGTCACTTGTTTCAACACTGGACACGGCAATAGCTGCTGCTGATATTTGTGATAGTGTTTAGTGGATCTTGACTGCAGACAGCAAAGTCACAAAGTCTGTTGGCTAAATGCCCCAATATTCCAAAGATCTCACCATTTGTACTCGGAGTTGTTCTGCAGTCTTTTCCTTGGCTCTTTTACTACTTTCCAGCAAGTCTGCAAGAACTGAAAGAGTATAGGAAGTGGGACCAAAAAGATGTTGTATCCCAACACTGTACTTTATTTATTAGGAGAAACTCCAGAGGAATGTTTGTATTGAATATTCATTTATGTATCTCTACAGTATTAAAGAGACCCGTGACTGCTGATGAGCTCTTGATTCCCGGAGCCCCATATGTCAGAAAAACTTTTACGGTATGTCTCCAGCATTTTTCTTTATTTTCTGCATGTTGCATGCATAAGGTAGTCCAAACAGACATTTTCTTTTTGCATTTGCTAAGGTTTGTACTTTAAAAACCCAAACTCTGTTATCAGTACTTCCACACATGTCAGGTCTGATTCTGCACTTGTTTATCCTGTCTTTATGCCAATGTAGTACTGCAGACTTCAACAGAGTGTAAAATTACATAAAGCCAATAAAATTTGTATTACACAAACTCATCTAGACTTTGTGCTCTTGGTGTGCTCAGGAGTGGATTACCTACCCAAGCTGAAATTTTCTACTTGGGTCTTTCTAGGCTGTGATGAGACAGAAATTTTGATTCATATTCACTATTAGAGAAAGCCCTTCTGTAAAGATATTTTTGAAATTGGAAGCGTTGCTTTTTACAGCCTCCTAGTTCAACAAAAAAAAGTTCATTAAAAGCAAGAGGAATTATTTGGATAGAGCCCTTCCCATCAGTGATACCACAGCCTGTGCACAATGTCCTTTACGATGTGTTGGAAGTACAGAAACGTTGAAATTGTATCTTGAACCATCGAGATGCAACCCTGTTGAATTTCACCGAGCTGCCTGAAGGTGATCACGTTCTTGTCTTCTCTTTCCAGATCGTTGGCGACGCGGTGGGCTGGGGCTTTGTGGTGCGGGGCAGCAAGCCCTGCCACATCCAGGCTGTGGACCCCAGTGGGCCAGCAGCTGCAGCTGGGATGAAGGTGGGTTTTCAAACCAGGGCGATTTACAGGGGGTATTTGTGCAGCTCAGCGAAGGTCTCGGTGAAGGTCTCAGGGAAGGCTGCCTGTACCCGGGGAGGGAGAGGTGCTTTTGTTTGCAAGGTTGAGGATCGTTGTGTCAGTCTCAGGCCTTCGCGCACAGTGAGTGCTGCTGCCTTTCACTCCCTCCTGTTTCTTTTCTTCTGTCCTTGAGATTCTTCAGGTCGTTTTTCCACATGAAACTCATTTATCCTTTCCAAGTTGTTTTCTTGATATTTTCCCTTTTAGGGTGGGGGTTTTTTATTGTTTTGGTTTATTTGCTGGTTTTGGTGGTAGTGTTGTTTAGTTTTTTTGGGTTTTTTTGCTATTTTCACCTTTTTCCAACTCTTCACAACTTTGGCTTCTCTCCTTATTTTGCAATTTATGTGGTTGCAGGCATGCAGCTTCTGGACTTTGCCTATATAGGAAGAGGTGAAGTCAGACATACCTATTCAAAGTGAAGCTAGCATAACCCATTATTCACTGTAAAGCAGTGAAGATTGAAGACATCTTGGAAAGAG
Organism: Opisthocomus hoazin; assembly: GCF_030867145.1. Lineage (NCBI taxonomy): Eukaryota > Metazoa > Chordata > Aves > Opisthocomiformes > Opisthocomidae > Opisthocomus > Opisthocomus hoazin. Next base: position 15,776,395 of record NC_134416.1, on the reverse strand, counting down.
GAATGTATGATACTTTCATAGTTCATGAAGAGTTGAAATAATTTCATACATGATTCAAGAATAAATAAATACCAATTCCATGTGAAGGCTTTTGTACTGCTAATGGAGAGCCCATTGACTTACCTGCAGGTTGGGATCACATCCTGTATTTATCTGTGACTTAATCACTGTCTTGTACCGTGGGAAAAAATCAAAGCAAAGCATTATGCCAAGTACAGATAAAAGCAAGAAAAGGAAACTAGCTGCTACACCTACTCCGATGTCCAGGCTGGGCCAGTCACAAAGGTTAAATTATCAGCTTGTCTCATGCTTTATTGTATGGTAACAACACAGATGAAGGTTTCAGATGTATTTCACATGCAGACCAGTTTGCCACAAATTTTGTCTTGCCATATAATTCATCTCCCTTTCGCTTCGCACTCACCCCAGCTGCCTCTCACCCATTTATTCACATCCACCAAGCCGGAGGCAGTGCGCACTGCCGCGACTCTAGGGGTGAGCGTCCTGCCCACCGCATGATGCTAGACCTGCCATGGCACCCTCCCTAGCAAAGGCACTGCAGGGGTTTCTCCTCTCTGGCTGCTAGGGTTTTTTTTTTTTCAAATGAACCTTGCAAGAACATACCATCTTTGAAACATTTACTTTTTCTGAGTACGGGCAGACAAACCCCTGGGAGGGGGAATGGCAGCTGCAGAGCCTGTTGGTGCATGCAGCACCCTGACACATCCTGCTGGCAAACAGCCTGATTCCCGAGGGAGCTGGATTTTTTTATATGGTTTATACAATACCTAGAGATAATACGCAGTTACAATTTTTATAGGAAAAGTATCATTTTCAAAAAGAAATCCTGCCTAAAATTTAAAGGATTTAAATTTTAAAATAATGGTTTAATTTGTGTGTATGTTCTAGACCCTGAACTTGGGAGTTTAGTGCTTTACAGAATCTTTTACTCTCTGAATATAGCCACTAGTAATAAAGTAGATCTGTTCTGAAACCTGACTTGTACAAGTAACACCATGGTGTCAGATGTATCGTCTTAGAGATTTCACTTCTACACTCAGCCGCTTAGAGCTGAATATAGTGGGGCTTTGGTTTGTTTTTACTTTTGGTTTCATGCTGACAGCCCTGCAATTGCATGCTGGGACATTTCAGTTAAGCTGGGTTCTTCCATATTTCACCTCTGAAACTGGTTTTATGTACCAAATTATGTCCTCGTGTCTTCCATTCGTGTTCTCCATCTGCTCACGTGCTCTGATGGGGTTACGGAGGTTCACCTGAACCATTCAAGACAGAAGAATGTGAAATAGTCTGCTATCCTGAGGGGAGCAAACAGTGTTTTAGACAGTAAAACTGGGATATATTGCCCTGAATTTGTGCAAAGGACAGATCTGCTTATTTGCAAAGGTGCTATCTTTATATGAAATCGCTTTTCAGAGCAGAATTGCACATAAAACATTATGGCCATACATTAGTAGAGTCCCTGTTTAGACACCAAAATTGGTGCCCCATTTTCAGCAACGTTGAATACCTTTAGCTCCTGGTGAAGAAAAGCCAATTTTCTGTGAAAATAAGAGGTTTTGTTGAGGTGTTCCCATGGCAATAGGTATGTAAATTATAGTGCAGTGTTTGAAATTTTTAAAAATCTCTGTTGCTTAATCCATCTGTTTACAGAACTCTTCAATCTGGCAAATTTAAAGGGATGGTATGACAGGCCTTAGGTGACAGCTCCTTGAAAATAAACCTTTCCCTGGAAGCTGCAGGAGGAGCACTTTGAAAACAGACTGTTGGGCTCGGTAACTTCTGGTGGGCTGGTGCAAGAGGCTTTTGTCTGCCAGTGTTGTTCTGAGCTCTGCACCAAAGAAGCGCTAACAAGGAAAGTTGGCTATGATGAAAAGGGTAAGAATTTGAAGAAAAACCAAGACTTGGCGTTGCAGTTTGTAGAGAAGTTCTTGGCAGTAGCAGCAGGGATTTTCCTCCTAAGGATACGTATCCAGTGTAATCGTTTTTGGAAGTGTCTTTGTTTGTAAAGTTTGTAATTTTGCACTTACCTCTCCTGGAGACCGCTGTATTCCTGCCTTTGCATTACACTGGACAAATTGTTGGGAGAGGACTGCTGCCTGCAGTCTCACTGTAGGACCTCACTTTGTGCACTTAAAACTCTGGCATGTATGATATAAAGCAGTAAACATTACAGGCTCAACCTACCTGAAGGACTTTGTGGTTTCTGGCTTTCAGTCTGACCTTGGCTGGGTTCTTGGCCTGCTCCCAAGTGCTGAGACTTGGGAGTCTGAGTAGAAATCCCAGTGAGCCTGGGATGCAGCTCTGGCCACCCAACCGTGGCTGCGTGGTGGGCTTGGTGCTGGGCGGCTTGGACGCATGGGTCTCCGTCGCACACGGGCACCTCTGCATGACAGCACTTGCCACCTCATTATACATCCTCTTCTGGAGGAATTTCCAGGCAATCAAATCCTGAGAAAATCCCTACTAGCATGGTCTGCTGGAGAGGTGTGAGAGGGTGTAGTGCTTTTGGCTTTAAATCTTCTTCTGGGGCTGGTAAACAGGATTACCATTTACAGTCTGAGGTTTCAAGTATGAAACTGAGCAAGTAATTTGATAAATATCTTGTCAATTAGGTTTATTAAAGTATTTTTAGACCTGGTGTGTTGAAGTGCGGTTGCCTGTGACAGTGTTGTGAAGAGCGTGGTTGCAGTAAGCACGGTAACAAGCAGGAGCTGGAGGCAACGCGGAGCTATATGAAAGGAGTCGGTGCTGCGATGCGTCCTTCCAAGTTATTTGCAGCTCTGTTTTGCTGTCTGCTGTCGTCAGCAGTGGAAGACAGGAACAGCAGGATTTTGAAGTTCCAAGGCTGCTTTAATATTCAGTATTGACAGGCTGCAAAATTCAGGTCTCTGCGGAGGACACTGCTAAATATTTCCGCTTATTGTCAGGAAGACTCTTTTTCCCCTTTTTTTCAGTGTTCTATTCTGTAAGTTAATTTCTGTTTTTAAGGTACGAGTATTCTTTGGAAAGTAACACAACTTGACTTCAAACTATTGACTTAAATTAGGCATCACGTGTTGTTATTTAATGTCGCGTCACTGCAATGGAGTGTGACAGAACAGGCGGACCTAGCTTATGTGAGGCCTCTGAAAGGGAGACATTAATCACTCGTTTTGCTGATCATCGTTTCTTCCCTTTGGTCTTCCCTTCCTGGGACCATTTCAGCATGGCTCTGCTCTCCTTCTGATCTTTAAAAGCTGGTGCGGGAAGGAGGTCAGCCTCATCAGTTTTCTGCCTGTACCATCGCCTTCTGCGTTCACAAATGATTATTTCAGGTCCAGGTTCTCAAATGATTTCACCTGCAGAAGAAGAGCCAAACCTCAAGTGTGACCAAGTAGCCGCTGTTTCATGGAGCAGATTGCTGTCGGGCCCATGGAGGTCATCAAGCCCAGTCTCCCTGCAATCAGAGGGGCATTGGTACTGTCTGATTAGCCCAAAGACTCCAAATGCTGCCACAGTCACAAAATATCACCGGCTTGTAACATAAAGGACTAAAAGCCCCGTATTATAAGGTGCAAAGTGGGGGGAAACCAACCCAAACCAACCCAAAAGCATGTGGTATCAGAGAAATTGCCAATGGCTTAGATTCCTGCGATAGGAAGAAATTTGAACCGTGAAATTCTCGGGAGGTTGTACAGACCCCATGCTTCAGAGAAATGCAAAACACGCTCCATGCTCCTTGCCAGTCTGACCTCAGAACGAGCGATTGCTTAACTGTTTGACAAGTAAGATAAGTTCCTAAACAAAAAGGATTACTCCCCCAGGAAAAAATATCCCATTTATGGCTGTGGCCAGTCTCCAAGGTTTTACAGGATAGTGGGAAAAGTAGGGAAGCTAAAGGCAGCCTAGGGAGACCTTGAAGACTGGGATTTATGTTGTGTAGATAAGGCACAATGAATGTGTCTCCACTGAACCCTCTCCATGAAGCATAGGAAAGGGAAGATCCCTCAGTGTTTGGTGCTGGGACTGTAACCTTTTAAAGCACTGGGGAGATGCTTCAGTGTTAATTGAAGGGATCCAAAGGGTACTTTCACTCTCTGATGTGACTGAGCTTTAGATGAGAAGATGAAGTAGGTTTGGATAAATATTTATACTGTGCACTAGCATATGGAGTTGTTGAAGCAGATGCAATTCAGTCTCAGAATTCTTATCTTATACCAACATGTTACTGATTGTAGAAAAGCATAAATTACACGACTTGCCATCTGTTTTCAATTACAGCATGAAAACACTGAGGCAGGTTGGTATTTTCCTTTAGCTGTGTTATCAGCACGCTGCTGAATTTGATAATTAAATTAGAGTGAATTCAGAATGAATGTATTTGGTATTGTGAACACTCAAAAAAGTTGCTGACAAACTGCTTTCATAACTTGTCCATAAATAGAGGAGCAGCAGAGCTAAATGCACATAGCGCAGCGTGCAATGAATGCCCCTTCTGTAGGGCTAGAGTATAGATGTATACGTAAGTTTCAAACATGTCTCCATAACTGAGTGCCTCAATTTCTGATAGCATTTAATTATAAACTATAACATAAAGGTCCATTTTCCTCCACAGAAGCGTGGAAGCTGTATTCAAGCACCTATGACTTCGAAGAAATCTAATTTTAAGAAATCGGATATGATACTTTACCATAAAATCTACTCTGGTTTTGCAAAGCCAAAGGAAATTCAAACAAGTTGTAGCTCCATCTTTCACTTCACGCAGCTGTAACCAGATTATATGTGCTACTATCCATCACAGAGATTGGTGCGAGTGAGTTCGCAGGGGTAGCCATTAGACTTGAACATCTTGTCAGTCATGCTGAAGAAGAGCAGTTGTCACATTCGGATGTGCTAAGAGCGTAGTAAGAACAAACAGATGCTGTTTTTTTTCTTTTGATTTTAGCAGAAAATTTTCTAGGCTTTCAAGAAAAATTTAGTAAGGCAGCTGTGTTAGTAGCATGATGATTCAGCCAAAGTTGTAAGAGATAAAATATTTGTGAATGTGAAGATACTCAACTCTGCCATTGACATGAAAAATGAATTAGTGGTTGGTTGTCCTTGACAACTGTTTAACAGCATGTATAGCAGTCACTGTAATTTCCCGATCGATGCACACATCTGTGCCTGGGTGTTCCTGCCCTGTGCCTGCCTTCTCTTTTTGGTCTGTGGTCCTCATTTGCTGAAGAAGTTTTCTGGTGAGCTGTGGCGATGCCTCTGTAACTGTCCCGGAGTTTTCATTTCCAGTGGGTGTGTTTAATTAACCCCGATAGGTAGTTCCCAAATTTTTTAGCGTGAGTCCTGTTACCATTTTTCGATAGGCTGGACCTACTCTAAAACCCTGGTACTCTAACTATACTGGGAGTATTGCCATCAAAATGATGATAGTAACGTAATTGTATGAATACTGGGCAGCAGGCTGTCTTGCACCCATCTCATCCTGTCCAAGAGTTTGGTGAATTCAGCCCTCTAACCAAACTAGGGGCTTCTCTTACTGAAGGAAAATGTGATTTTGGGATCTGTACTGTGTGTTACTGCCAGAACTTTTTCTGGGTGCCAAAAGGAGACAAGGTTTGGCAAGTCTCTCCTTTGCTTTCATTACAGAATGCTACAAGTGCAGCAACAGAGTCCTTATGGCCTTGATCATCCTTTGCGTTAGCAGAGTGTCTTTAGGTTGAATGAAATCGTTAAATGTTTTCTCAGCAGTCCCCCTTTCTGCTCATCAGTGGGAATCCCAGTGCAGCATTGCATGAGCTGCTCATCAGCCTCTCTTCTCCCCTTCACTGCACCAGCTGCTCAGGCTGTTTTACTCTTCTTCTGCGGTGGAAGCCCTATCGTTGTTGGACCTCTCTGAGCTGCAGGAGACTGTCTTAGAGACACTGTACCACTGGCCTGCTGGTGGAACCTGCCCCGTGGTGGCCACATGGAAGACACAGTTTGGATTTGGATTCTCTTCTTTACCGTGTCACAAACCCTCTGTGCAACGATGCTGACCATTTTCCTGCTAGAATACATAGGTAGTCTTGTAAAGTACTGCGGAATTAGATGGGTGGAAAATGTCAACAAATCTGACATAACGAAAAAGTTTGATGAATAGATGCATTTTGGTACCAGTAGAAATGAAAAAGGTTTGCTAAAGTTCCCTTGTGTCTCCTGGGGCTGTGGTTCACCACATATGGTCTAGGTTTCCCAGTCTCAGAGCAACACGTAGATCCCAATTTACAGACTGGATCTACCGACTCCCATGCAGCAAATGTTACACCAGCACAGGCTCCGTTGAGTTTGAGACTTCACTGTGTACAACTGTCCTCTTTCTAAGCCATGCTTCTCCCCCTCCTGATCAGAAATGTGTGTTTGCATTAACTCCAAATGCTTTCTTTGTGACGTGGCACCCTGCCATCCCTGTCCAGGTTGTAACTGTTCTGGGGGTAGAGACTTTCTATTTCCAATGCTACCATATTCCAGCCTCGGCTAATCTTTACCAAAATTCTCCTCTGTTTTGCTCTGTTTTCCACTAATAAATTATTAGACTCTAAGTGTGACATTCTGGTTCTTTTAAAGCCATGATAAAGCCGCTGTTGTCTTCAGACATGTCAGAATTTCATCCTACATTCCTACTTTTTTTTTGTGGATCTCCATTTTTCTGCTTCTTTCCTTGGTTTGCCTTGCTTCTTTCCCCACAGAGGTGTTTAAGGATCAGTTTGTTTTGAAGACGTCTCTTTTGAGGCACCAGTACTTCTGTTGAAGTTGGTTTGGGTGGTTAAGTGAACTCCACCCTTGTGCAGATGCCTCTGCACAGTCACCACCAAGTAGGTGAGGTGTGGGACTGCACTTGCTTCAGTGGACTGTGGGCTTCTGTTCTGAGTCAGGGGACATAAAATCACCTAAAAAAAATCAGCTGGCTTTATATTGGACTAGAGACTAGGTGCTTGCTGTGGCTACTGGGGACTGTTATATCGTAAAGAAATTGAAACTCTGAGTGTGAAAATTCACCCCCCTGAATTATAGAACATAGGGGAAAGATCCCCTCCCCTGCAGACAGGCAGCGCAGTGCGCAAACATCACCCCAGTGGGACGTAAACCGCAAACTGCACACACAAAAGACGACACAGAAAAATTATTATTCCGATTTTCAGTCCTGCTTTTGAACGACAGGACCCATGTTAGTCACTATGGAGAAAGGAATTAAGGCAGTGGGAATTGTGCTATGTAAAATATAAAGGGAGTTGGTTCAGCTTTTTGGGTATAAATTTCACCTTTAACAGTGAATTTCCTTTTTTTCCCCTAAACTCACAGGACACACGTTTAGCAAGGTTTTACTTGCTTATCCCAGACCTAAATTTTGGCCTACAGAACAGTATTAGATTTCCAATAACTCTGCATTATTTTTTCTAAAGACTCTTTTAACAGAGAGAGTTTTACTGGGCAATAAAATGACTTTTTTTTTTTCTTTACAACAGCTGAAACCTTATGCAAATACAGAAGGTTTCATAATACCCCAGAGCTCTTTCTTCTGCATTCACAGCGGTGTAGCTGACGTTAGAAATGAACTTGTTTGTAGGCCGGTCACCTAAAATGCTGTCGGGCAATAAGTGACCTGTCTGTACCTTGGCTCCTTCTCATCAATAGCAAATACACTTCAGAAAAAAAGTTCATCTGCAGGTTCGTAACTGGGGTCAGTGGATTTTTTTAAGTTTAGTCACATTATTTTAATAAAAGTAGGCTTAGGAATTCTTTTTGAGTAAGTGGTGTTTTATGGCAGGATAACCCAGATAGCTGAACACCCTGCCTTTATGAAAGTGCTTTCTTGATTGTTTCTGAAGTCTTACAGCTGTAGCCATGCAGAAAGAGAGAAAGCAGTCTTGGTTTCAGCTGCACTGTAGAACAGGGCTGTGCTTGTGTTTTGAAACAGCCCCCAAATTCCAGCGTGGTCTGTGGCCCATTGAACGGCGAGACCGAGTGCCAGCCAAACAGCTGGGATCTCACCCTGGCTCGAGCTTGCTTTGGCGGTTGCAGGTCACTCTTGGGTACTCCAGGCTCTCTAAAGAGAGGACTGTCATCCGGAAAACTTCCCGGCAGAATGGCTGAAATCTTAGAAAGAGTATCCTAAGAGTCTATAAAAAAGACATAAAATTAGAGGCCAGTACAGCAAGATGCTGGCATTTTGAAATGCTTTGGCTCTCCATTGAGGATGAAAAGCATTGCGTATTATTAGGTTTAGTTGCAATGCCCATTTCACTTGCAGCCTTGAAGGGTTCCTCAGATGCTGGTGGGTTTACAGCATGGTGGCTGCTGGAGCTTTCTGCCCCGAGTGCTCTGGGGATGCTGCTACTCCCTGGCTGCCCGCTTTACCGAGCCTTCCCCACGCTGCTCTGTGCCTTTTCATGTTGCTGCTCAAGACACAAGCTGGCTTCCTTTCATCATAGAAGCGAATGATTTGGGAAACATGTTGCGTTAAAGCCAAGGCTCTGTTTAGCTAGTCAAACGCCTGGAAAAACAATTGCACTTCTGTCTGTGCGAACAGAGAGCAGCTGTTTGTCTCCGGCGGCGCAGACCCTTCCTGCTCGCTGCAGGCTGGATGCCGGAGGGTGCGGAGGGTGCCCGGCGTGGCTCTGACTGCCCTTGTAACTCCCTAGTTTGGGCTGGTGTAGGGACTGTTTTTAACTAAGACCGGCCCTAAATGAACTACATTTAGTTAGTTTAGCCTAACTATATTTGACCTTGTAAGTAAACTGATACATTGTTTTTAAGTTCTGTGTTTATTATGTGTGTTTTTCTTTTAGCAACTCTAGTTTAGGTATAGATATGCAAGGAAAAAAAAAACAAAACACTAAAAGGTCAATCCAAGCATAAAAAGACATTATTTCTGAGCTAAGACTGCATGTTCTTCTGCTACTGATGATGCATTTCACCCAGAGCCACCTTTAGCCATTCGAGTTATTTAACATTTTCAGAGCTGTTCTGTGGTGGGTATCAAATTGCGGTATACAATAAAAACACTTATGAAGTTAAGCATGCAGTCACTGGTTTGCTTTCCTGACATGGCCCAGTCCGGCTCGGCCTCACCTGTGAGTATTTCTCGCTGGGGCTCAGATGAAGTCAGTCATTTTACACACCAGTTCCCAATTAGGGCCACGAGAAGCAGTGACCTATATTTCCCTATTCCCTATTTATGGAAGGCTTGCATTTCAGGATATTAAGTCCTTACTGCTATTACCCTCCAGGTATCTACAGATAGCTTTAATTTACCTACGTGAGTGTTTCCCGCTTGCTGTGCGGGCATTTGTCTGACCGCTCCGTCAGTCCGCTGGGGAAACTGCTGCTGCAGAGCCAAGGCTCGCGTGCGGACTGGAAGTCGCCGGCCCCAAAGCTCGAGTTGTTCTCATGGGCTGGTGGGTCAGCTCTTTTCCCCTCCAGTTTGTCCACTCTGTTTGTGGAGTTTGCACAGCAATGGTTTCATTCTATTCCCGGTGAAAAAAAGAGAGTGCAATTCCCATTTATTCCCTTCAGTGGGGAAGGAGGGAGGGGGAGACTGTCTGAATCAGTGATGAGGCCCTTTGAGAATCTATGACTTAATTTTATATTATGTGGCTTTTTATGTTATGTTATAAAATATATATTATTTTATTAGGTATATTTATTACTTTTTATATTACATAGTTTTTATATTACATTGTTTAATTTCTGATTTTTTTTTTCCAGTCAGCAACTGATGAGCTTGGAATACTATAAAAAATTTGGCTCCTTTTAAAAAAATTAGAAGTATGTAATGAATGTGTGCAATGGAAGTATGTAATGAAGCCTTGCCCAGGCAAACCAACCATATCAGACCACAGGCACAGGTCAAGATGGACAGCCAGAATTACACGCTTCTGTTTGTAATTCTGTAAATGGAGTTGGTTTTCTCTGCTGTGCGTTGTACCATGCTCTGCCAGTACCCAGTTTCTAGCCCACTGATGGGACAGTGAGCCAGTTTAACACTGGTGTAAGCATCGAACAAGAAATGCATCCCTCTAGAGAGAAAATCCTGTGTTTATGCAAGACCTGGATACTTGCCTACTCCCACACCACCCACTCTACAGCCAATTACACATTTGCTAGAGATATTTACAGAGCTGAACACACAGCTGCAATTTATTCTGTTTCATCCAGTAACCTCAATTATGTAGAAAGGGACATTGCATGATTTTTTAACCTTCCGGTGACATGCAGTAGGTTTTGAATTTAGGTTCCAGCGTTCAAAAATCTAGCTGGAAACATAGCTTTTAGGACCTCTGATTTTCAGCTCTTTTCCTCATACCAGCATGACAATGTAAAGCTTAGCAGAGTGGGAGCAAGTATGTCAGTGCTGTCTGTGTTTGCTTGTATTTAGAAGGTTAGTCTCGTGTCTCTGCGGCAGCACACTCAGCATCTCTGGGGCCTGGGCTTTTTGCTGAGCACGGGGATTCCTCTGTTTTATGGCTGTGGGTTACCAAGGGGCAACGGGCACAAAGTGAAGCTTAGGAAGTTCCACCTGAACATGAGGAAGAACTTCTTCCCTCTGAGGGTGACAGAGCCCTGGAACAGGCTGCCCAGGGAGGTTGTGGAGTCTCCTTCTCTGGAGATATTCAAAACCCACCTAGACAAGGTCCTGTGCAGCCTGCTGTAGGTGACCCTGCTTCGGCAGGGGGGTTGGGCTAGATGACCCACAGAGGTCCCTTCCAACCCCTACTATTCTGTGATTCTGTGATTCTGTGATTCTGTATCAGCACAAACAGGTTGCGTGTGTGAGGGTGTAAAAGAAGAAGGTGAGCCCCGTGCCCTCTCTCCTCCACCGTTGTTCTCCGGCCTCAGATTTCTTTGCACTTGTTCCTTCTACCCTAACATCCATCTTGCCTTTGATTTCACTGGGACTTTACGTTATCCAAAAACTTAAGCTGCGATTTACTGATCTGAGGGGAAGCTGCTGCCAGAAAGGTTGATCCAATCTTCACCTCCTTTTAATCTCCTTCTTTCCCTTTGCCTCCAACCAGATACCTATCTCTTGCCTCCTTCCTCCAACCGTGTCAGGCACATCAGGGAACTTATTTTGCCTGGAGACAAGTCCTTTCATTTATTTATTTTTGCTGGCACAAGATTAAAAGGGAGCGGCGCCTGGCTTTGGCGCATCGCTCCCTGGAGCCAGCACAAAGAGACAGGAGCACCTCTTGGGAGTGCTGGCACTGGGTCCTGCCAGGAGCCCTCCTCCGCTTTGGGAGCGGTTTGGTACCCGGATCCGCAGAGTCCTTGGCAGTCCAGGCTGAGGGTATCCCTTTCTGCGTGGGGTCCCAGATCCGGTTACTGCTCCAGCTTTTAATAAACAAATCTCTTTTTTGCCCCATGATTCTTTTAAAAGTAAGATTAGTTCTTTAACCCCTAAGATGAGGGAAACCTCATTCTCTGGTGCTGTCGTTAACGGTTTTGTGTACAAACCCATGGCGTCGTGTGTGAGGTAGAAGGTGATGATGTGGTAATTAGCTCGGGAGATTTATTCAAGAGACCTAACAACCAGCAGGGCAGACCTGCGTGGCTACCAGCTTGCAAATACTCCTTTTTAAACAGTAACTGCAATAAAAAGTAGAAACTGACATTTTTTGTTCCTCTGTGACAAAGTAATGGCCTTAGAAGGGAGTAAGTGTTTACTTTCACTCATTTCTCAATTCCCTCACATTTCGTATTTAACTTAGATTTAAAAAATGGTGCCGTGATTTCCATCTGTTTGGTTGAGAGCGCAGCGGCGCTTGGGAGGCGGGAAGGGGAGCAGCCATTCCCAGCATCCCCGGAGGAGCAAGGGGAATGCGAGGGAGGGGAAATCACATTGGAAGCAAAACTCTTCCTTTAAAATGTTGGAAGCTTGGATGTCCCCTTGCTCCTTGCTGAAGGCTGGAAAGGGGACTTTCAGATGTTATATTCCTGTAGCACCTAAGCCTTCTCCAAACTTTGCTGAAATCTGTCAGCAAGATGAGAAAAGCCAAAGCAGCTGTATCACCTTTTTCAAACAAGTGATGGTAAAGAATATCTTTTCTTCTTTTGCTTTGCTTTTTCCTTCTCCATTTCAGCAGTTCAGTACCTTTCACAGGTGAGAGCTGTGGCCATACCACAGGAATCAACCAGTAAGTTTTCCATCTTAGAACTGGCCCAGAGTTTCAAGAAGTGTCTGTAAGGGGTGAACAGCTTGAGTTCTTGCGTATTCTGCTTCAGACATCTCCAAGTCACTGACAATTGCAAAATGTTAGTCCTTCAGCCCCAGTTTGCATGGGTGCCTCTAATGAAGGGTTCTTACTGACAGTGTGGCCTGATAGTTAATAGAAATCAGGAGCTTGCAGGTCTCGTGCAGATTACACATAGAAAATCCATGGGTTTGCTAACTTTACATGGAGAATCTTCACCCTGGAAGATCACAGTGACTTTCAGAATACCATAATGAAATAGTTATAAGCTTGAGCTACTCAAACAGGCCAGCTGATCCTTGTCCCTGCAGGATTAGTAGGATGTGAGAAAAGCATTTATTTATAATTACTAAGGGTATCTCTATAACAGAAAGATAAGCAGGCTGTTTCTTTAATGGATTTTATCTGCATTTTCCTTAGCAAGAAGAGAAGCAAACCCACTAACACTGGACTATTCTTTTCTTTTTGGAATAGTTACATTATCAATTCTGGTATCAATTTTATTCTGTAAAATTGTCAGGATACACTTTTCTTCAGACAGCTCTGAAAGAAGTTATGCTTAGAAGCTTTATTTTAGTTCTTAGGAAAATTGCTGAAGAACTTTACAGGGTTGAAAATAACTCCTGCATTTGCCTGAACTCCTCATTTCTGTTTGATGCTTTTAAGGTTTTAAAACAGACCGAAAAGAAACCAATACATTTGGGAGTGGCTTCTCTTAAACTAACAATTATCTGTGTGATTTTGGCATCACATCAGACGATAAGAAGAAGTAATAGTCAAGGGACCATGCCCAAAACTATCTGATAACTACATGTAAATTGGTGTGCCCACAAATTACGACCTGAGCAAAGGGTTAAATGCAGTCTGTCTTGTGGTGGACCCCTGAGCCAGCCCCGATTAGCACACAGCTTTCCCAGCAACTGCATGTTTGTGTGAAGTGTGCTAATAACTTGTGAAGTACCTTGGTTTCAAAGGGATCTGCTTTGCAGCAGGATGTGGCCCTGCTTTGAGCTGCCAGCTGCCAGAAACCTGTTTCAGGTCTGCTCAGAGTCCAGGGCTGAACTCCTGGCTGCTCCAAAGCGAAGGATTAGTGCAGGGCTGGATTTCACTCTCGCTCTCCAGCATTTTTTTAAGATTTTCCTTCGTGCGATTGCCACATGTACAGTAGTATTTGCACCTTTGATGGCACTGAATTGGTGGCAGAGTTTTCAGGATCTCTTTACGCTGCTGACACCCGATGCCAGAGCAGCTATCCGTGTCAGACAGCCCGTGCAAACCTTGCCGTCTGGTTGCCCTTGGTGGTGATGGAGGAGCAAACTCAAGTGCGCTGGTAGAGACTTTGTGCTTTCACAGAATCACAGAATCACAGAATAGTAGGGGTTGGAAGGGACCTCTGTGGGTCATCTAGTCCAACCCTCCTGCCAAAGCAGGGTCACCTACAGCAGGCTGCACAGGACCTTGTCCAGGCGGGTCTTGAATATCTCTAGAGAAGGAGACTCCACAACCTCCCTGGGCAGCCTGTTCCAGTGCTCCGTCACCCTCAGAGGGAAGAAGTTCTTCCTCATGTTCAGATGGAACTTCCTGTGCCTCAGTTTGTGCCCATTGCCCCTTGTCCTGTCGCTGGGCACCACTGAAAAGAGGTTGGCCCCATCCTCCTGACACCCACCCTTCAGATATTTATAAGCATTTATTAGGTCCCCTTGCAGCTTTCTCTTCTTCAGGCTGAACAGGTCCAGCTCCCTCAACCTCTCCTCGTAGGGGAGGTGTTCCAGTCCCCTCATCATCCTCGTAGCCCTCCGCTGGACTCTCTCCAGTAGCTCTTCATCTTTCTTGAAGTGGGGAGCCCAGAACTGGACACAGTACTCCAGATGAGGCCTCACCAGGGCAGTGTAGAGGGGAAGGAGAACCTCCCTCGTCCTGCTGGCCACACTCTTCTTGATGCACCCCAGGATTCCATTGGCTTTCTTGGCAGCCAGGGCACACTGCTGGCTCATGGTTAACCTGTCGTCCACCAGGACACCCAGGTCCCTCTCCGCAGAGCTGCTCTCCAGCAGGTCCACCCCAAGCCTGTACTGGTGCATGAGGTTGTTCCTCTCCAGGTGCAGGACCCTGCATTTGGCTTTGTTGAACCTCATCAGGTTCCTCTCTGCCCAGCTTTCCAGCCTATCCAGGTCACGCTGAATGGTAGCACAGCCTTCCGGTGTATCCACCACTCCTCCCAGTTTGGTGTCATCAGCAAACTTGCTGAGGGTACATTCTAACTCTTCATCCAGGTCGTTGATGAAGAAGTTAAACAAGGCTGGGCCCAGTACTGACCCCTGGGGGACACCACTTGTCACCAGCCTCCAACTAGACTCAGCGCCGCTGATGACAACCCTCTGAGTTCTGCCATTCAGCCAGTTCTCTATCCACTTCACCGACCGCTCATCCAGCCCACACTTCCTCAGCTTCCCTAGGAGGATATCATGGGAGACTGTGTCGAAAGCCTTGCTGAAGTCAAGGTAGACAACATCCACGGCTCTCCCTTCGTCTACTCAGCCAGTCATGTCATCGTAGAAAGCTATCAGATTGGTCAGACATGATTTCCCCTTGGTGAATCCATGCTGACTACTGCTGATAACCTTCTTTTCTTCCACTTGCTTGATGATGACCTCCAGGATAAGCTGCTCCATCACCTTTCCTGGGATGGAGGTGAGGCTGACTGGCCTGTAGTTCCCTGGATCCTCCTTCTTGCCCTTTTTGAAGATTGGAGTGACATTGGCCTTTCTCCAGTCCTCGGGCACCTCTCCTGTCCTCCAGGACCTTTAAAAGATGATGGAGAGTGGCTCAGCAATGACATCCACCAGCTCCCTCAGCACTCGTGGGTGCATTCCATTGGGGCCCATGGATTTGTGGACGTCCAGATCACTTAAGCGATCCCTCACACAGTCCTCCTCGACCAAGGGAAAGTCGTCCTCTTTGTAGGCTTCTTTTCTCTTACCTCCGGGGCCTGGGATTCCTGAGGGCCAGTCTTAGCACTGAAGACTGAAGCAAAGAAGGCGTTCAGTAGCTCTGCCTTCTCCGCATCCTCCTTTGCAGTCTTAGACCCTGAATGGTCCCATTACTGCCCAGATAATTGAGTAAAATATCAGCACTGCTGAAAAACAGTATTTTTGACACTATCTTTAATGTGTCATTGCATAATCTAGCTTTGTATTCAAGGAATTCAAGCCTACATTGTGCTTGGTAATGTTGATTTCTTTGCTACCTATTTGGTCTGCATTTGTAATAGTGTTTATACTCTCTTTCTTAAAAAGAAATTATCTAAAAAAAAGGAGAGTGGATTCCAGACACTAATCCTGACACCAAAGTGGAGGTGATAAATCCGTTGAGAACTAGAGCCTTAACCTGTGGCCACTGGACTGCGGCATGCGTTTGCTGCCATGGAGGAGGGCAGTCCCCCAGCCACGCTGCCTCCTCACCCTGACATGGGCATCTGTGCTCCTCTTCATCTCAAGCTTTTTTTTAAATTTACGTCAAATTCAAGTGACTCTGTAATCATGGTCTTGTCCTACTGTTTCGATATATATGATCTGTTGACTCTGCATGACTGTTACTTGCTCCGTGACCAGTGATGAACGGTTGTGCTCACTGCATCTGTAAATTTAAATGCTGTTTTAGGGCTGTCCCAAAAAACTTTGCAATCATCACTTAAGCCAAATTCTGTGATGGGAGTTTCTAGCTCCTCATGACCTTTCACAGCACCCTTCTAAAAAGTGTGCCTAGCAAAAGAAAGAAAATTTTTAGAGGATATATATATGTATTTATATATATAAAATATTTTTGTATAATTATGTATCTATATAAAATAATCTTATATATACATATAAAATATGTATATATAAAATATATATATATATAAAAAATTGAAAGAAGTCCAGCAAGCAAGGCCTGGCTCCACAAGGAGAGGTGACTAAAGCCTACAGCAAAAACAGTGTTTGAATATCTGAGAATCTAGGCTAACTGCCTATCCTCAAATAATATTCCGGTAACATTCATAAATATTAAGGTCATCCTGAGGCAGAACGTTAAGTAAGAATTAGTGACAGGTATGCAATGTTTTTATTCCATAATTGGCTTTAAGGTGGCTGTGCAGTTCCACGCCCGTGCCTGCAGCCGGTCTCTTACAGCCCTGGGAGCATCCCAGAGCCGTCCTCGCCCCAGCTGCTGATCAGCGCCGGTCCAGCCCCAGTGCAGGCAGCCCCCTGAGGGGGAGCGGGGCTTTGGTCTGGCTGGCGGGCAGTTCTCCTGGCAGGACAATCAGAGGCGGTGGGTGTACATCCTCAGGGCAGCTTGGCGAGGCCAAGGAGGGCTGGCAGCCAAAGCTTGACATGGAGAGAAGCACATAATAACTAGTGGGGAGGAGGAAGGGTTGTACAGCTCCAAGTACAGCAGAATTCTGATTTTGGCCATTAAACGTTACGGTACCTAATCATAATTCCTCTTCTTGCCATCTTCAGTTTGATGATAAACAGCATGACAAATGTTTGCTAACTTCTTTAAGTGATAGGTTCCCAGATACTTGGGATCCTTGACAGGACAAGGAGTAATGGCTTTAAACTAAGGGAGGGTAGATTTAGGCTAGATACAAGGAAGAAATTTTTACCATGAGGGTGGTGAAACACTGGAACGGGTTGCCCAGAGAGGTAGTGGAGGCCCCATCCCTGGAAACATTCAAGTCCAGGCTGGATGGGGCTCTGAGCAACCTGGTCTAGTGGAAGATGTCCCTGCTCGCTGCAGGGGGGTTGGGCTACCTGACCTCCAAAGGTCCCTTCCAACCCAAAGCATTCTATGATTCTATGATTCCTATATGTTCAAATGTAAGTCCAAAGTTGAAGTTTTCCTTTTCCTGGGAATACCTGGATTTGGTTAAACCTTCTGCACGTGCCAGTGAAAACCTGCAGGAAGACAGAAGTGCCTTTTCTGTTATCCCTACTGCTGTGGACCACTGTATGCCAAGGTGGGAAACTGAAATACTTAACAGTAAATGTTTATTACTGTAAGATATAAATATTTGAAATTAATTAAGGGAGTCTTTTCAGTGTTACTTTATTTAACTGTTATTGTTTCTGTGGTTTTTAGATCGCCACATCCTGACCAACACACTATTTGGAATTTATTCTGCGCTTCGTCATTTTTTGAAGTCTGAGGGATAAAAATGGATGCTTATCCCCCGTCAGGCTCCTTGGAGGGCTGTGAGGAAATGAGCAATAAAAGGCTCTTTGAGGCTCTCTTAACTTTAGTTTATTATCTATTGTAGTTACTGATGTGTGGAAACCAACAGAAAAATTTTACATGTTTATAGTTACAAAGCCCTTAACAGCTGTAGCTGTGAGCTGAGCACTTACAGCTTTTTGAAATGTGCTTTTATAAACGTAACATTAAATCATCATGATTTTGTAAACCACTCTCCTTAAGAAAATTCCTGAAATAATAAGATGTGGGTTGACACACTCAGTCAGGGCTGGTTTGTGGGTACTCGTGTGCTCTCCCTCGTTTTGTAACTCCACCAAGGGAGCAACGCGTGGTGTGGGCTTTTTGGGGGCAGGATTGATGATGGCCAAAATGCATGAAGGAGCACTGCATTTGATTTCCCCTTGCTGGATGCCGTGCTGGATGGAAAACCAGGGTGGGGAGAAGAAAACGGGGTCGGTCGAGGACGGTCAGCATACTGAAGGCCTCAGGACTGTGCAAACCTCTCTCCCCTCATCAGATCTGGAGGACAGAGCAAATGGCTCCACATTTCTTTGTCCTTGAGGGAGCCGGATCTGGAATTTGCAGTGACTCAGCCCTTGGGGACACTGGCCAAGCGATGGCCATGGAGTGAGCTTTCTGCCCCCAGCATGACTGGCTCTTTAGTATCATCTCCTGTTCCTCACAGGTCTTTTCATGCAATTTTAGGACAGAAGTACTCTCTTCTGTGCCTTGTCCTCCTCTCTACATTTCTCTTCTCATCTGGCTTGGGTGGACTTTTTGCATCTAATCTTACCCACTGGAAACGGTGAAACTAATAAGCCATTGGGATCTAGTGCAAAGGACGGCATGCAAGGGGACTGTTCTCAGCCCATACGTGTTACTGATTAATAATACCACCAAGGGCATACATTAAAACAAACACATTGAGAAAGCAGACATGTCAGCTCTTGTCTTTTGCCTAAGGAATTCTCTCCTTGGCATCCAGATTGCTGTTCACCACTGCAGTGCCTGTACTGTCTGCGTTTACGCCGTTGCAGCCCTGGTGCGAGTAGCTGGCTGGTCTGGAAGGTCTGTTCCTCTGCCAGGGACCTTCCCCGGAGGCTCCCAAATGCCTCTGACATGATCCAGCACGCAGACTTATCCATAACACGCTTGCATGCTTGTCCCTGGCCAAACACGAGTCCCATGCATTGGGATTCCAGTAACTTGAGAAGTCTGAGAATATGCAGCAGTAAAAAATGTCAACCATTCAACTTCCAAAAATTGCATTAAGCCAGAAGAGACAACGTTCTTTCTGCAGGTCTGTTTTAAATCAACCCAAATATTCCTCTGGAGCCAGAGCTATAACTCAGTAAAACTTGATATAATCTTGGAAAGCCACAGAAAGTGTTAGAAAATACCACTGGGAGTTGGGACCTATAGATACTGCAAAAATCTGCATTTTGAACTCAGTAGACATGCCTCTTAAATACTAATTGAGGTGCACTGCAGAGCATGATGGGTTACCCTTTCAGCCAAAAACCTTAAAATTCAGAAGGCTGTGTCTGCATGTAAAAGCTGAACCATTTTCCTAATGCTACTTGCAGCTGAAATATAGAATATGAAAGTATAGGAAAGATACACCCATACTGCCATGGAAGTTGGCTGAGTGGTGTTGCTGGTTGCCATGCTTCGATGGCAGTTTAGGCTACCAGTAAGGCCGACTGCTGGGATCTTCAGCTCTGCAGAGGACTTCTGAGTCTGAAGGGGCAAGGTGGAAGAGAGAGGTCTGCCCTCCTTTCAGGGGCTGCTGCCGCCGTGCTTTCTGTGCAGAGGCTCTAAGGAGCAAAGATTAAAATCTTCGGTGGCATTTTTGATGAAGTGTTACATTTTCAGATTGGCTTTGCTTCTTCTATAATTTTCCTTAAACGGAACATCAATAACTACATTCTGTACATTTTGCACAAATACGAGTTGAGTTTCACCACACGTTTTACTTGAGAGGGAAGGCAGCTGATGCACACGAGTTAAATGACTTGGCTTGGGAGAAAATCTGTTTTAGAGCTAGGTATGGAAGACACTGGAGCTGCTTCCCACCTCTCCTGTATACATTTCTGTGTTGTGCTTCTGCCTAAATAGGAAAGGTAAAAATATAAAATAAAGTGTGAAAATTTCTAGTGATACTCACTTCATAGCTTCTTTCTTACAGACTCAAGATCACTTATGAGTAAGATAACCTTCTGGTGAATGTGTTGTTTCCATTGAAACATCAGGATGATATTATTGTTGCTTTAGGCTCCATATTTTTATTATCAAAAACATAGATCTAGACACTGCATATTTTTGGCCATTTTATCAAATACAGTAACATTACAGTTAGATATAGAGAAGGTGTAATGTTTTTGAGGACTCAGTATTGTTATCTTTCTTTTCCTTGTCAGTTTTTTACAATGCTGATGTGACTTTTTCTCCGATCAACTCTTTTGAGGTATACACTGGTGTTGGTCAGAATATTTCTGTCAAGACTTTTTGGACAGAAGATGGCCTCTGGTGTTAAAAAACTTTCAAAGTTTGAATTTGTTATGGCCTTTAAGAGCAAAATATTAGCATATTTGACGTTAATTAATGAGCCATACTTGCTGAAGAAAACCAAGAACTGTTCACATAAAAAGTAAAAAGAACTAAATCTGTGTAGGAGTATCTCCTGAAAATGGCAGTGACATTTTAATCCATCCTAGGACTGACCTCATCTTCCATGATATTATTTCCTAGAATTTGGATCCTTTGGGTTAATGTTGTACCGGTGGAGGTTCTGGCACTGAATGTAGTGAAGTCAGCATCCAGACCTTGCCCTGAGCCTGGAAACACGATGCATATTTTTACTGTGACTACCAAGAGCTGCCTAAAACAGTTTTTATGAATGTGTTTATGACAAACTAAGGATAACAAACTCTTTCCTTTGGCCAGAGCTGTCTTGTCCCATGTTGTTTGCAAAGCACCTTTGATATAAGAAAAATATCACTGATATAAGAAAAAAGATTCATGCAGGACTCCAAAAATCCACAGATTTGAAAGTTGCGGTGATATTTAAAAAATATTTACAGAAAATTAACCTGCCAGATTAATTATAAGAAAAGTGTTTTTCTTAAGAGTGCTGAATGAGACGGTATGAAGAGTTCTGGATGTTTTTCATGCCCAGGAGTTGATAGTACATCTGTGTAAATAACCTTACAAAAAAAGTCTAATGCGTAACTTGTTTTGCTGTTCACTTCTCCTCAGGTTTGCCAATTTGTCGTGTCTGTCAACGGCCTCAACGTTCTCCATGTGGATTACAGGACAGTGAGCAACCTCATCCTGACCGGCCCTCGAACGATTGTGATGGAAGTGATGGAAGAAATAGAGTCCTGAGAAGGAAAAAACCCTCTTATTTGACATTTTTGTGAGAGAAATAATGATGACAAAGGAGCAGCATGATACAAGGAGGCAAAACATTGCTGCGGCTAATCAGAGGATTTTGCTTTTAGGGGAGGGGGGGCTCTCTTTCGTTTAACAATAATTGCACTGGTGATTGTGCTAAGAAGAATAGATACCAGCATATTTTCACTAAGGACTTTTCTTTGCCCAACGGAGACAAGGTGAAGGCCTTTAGGTTGTCTGTCCATCCATGTCGCATCGGTCAGAAGGGGTTCCCACCTAAGAGGCCATGCAGATTTCCTCACAGTCCACCGCTGGATCAAAGCACTTCGGGAGATGAAAAACCAGACACTGTGGGGTCAGGATGTCACAGATGGTTTGCATGATGTAGTTACGTTGGTAAACATCCTCCTGGTGTCCTGCGTTGTCCCGGGAGCACGTGCTGCTGCAGTTGCTCTCTCCTTGGGCCAAGGGACAGCTGACTGAATGCAGGCTTGATTGCAATCACACACAAACAAACTGCAAATGCGTGCAGAAAGGCGTCCGTTCTCTGTAGAGGATGCGCTGGTGTGAATGTTTGGGCCTGACCGAATACACGGATTAGCCTAAAAAGAAAAATCACGTAAATGGAAAAGCGTGTGGTACTTCTACAAAATCTGCCTTTGAAAATTGGGCTTTGTGTTTAGATGCCTACGCACTGGTTTAGGTGCTCAAGTATAAAATGTTGATGTGGGGGTTTTTCCTTATCTGTAAAGGAAAGGTGTCTCAGCCTTGCCGTTCGTCACTTTGGACATCTGAAATTTTGGACAACTTCAGCCCTAGAAGAGGAAGAATATTTGGCAGGTTGAAATGGGAAAGTCACAGTGTTAGCATTAGCAATGATACGTCCCGACGCTCCAGAAGAGAAAGTACACTTCAAATTGAAGCAATGTACTTGAACGTGCATTAAGCTTGTTAGCACTTTCCAATCATCAGATGTTCTGCAAACTACAGACTTGCCACATGAGTTGCATTTGACACTATAACTAATAAAATATTGTATTTAACTGACTCTTACTCTTTTTCAAACAGCAAGATTTCTTCATTGATGAATACATGAAACAAATCTTTTAAAAAAATGTATATACAAATTCCCTGTGCTGAGTAAGGTGACTCCTCAACTCAATGGTAACTGGACTGCGAGGGTTTTCTTTGATCTTTGAACTGAATGCATATACTCTTGTCCACAAAATGATAAATATATATTGCAGACTTTCTCTGCTGTCTAAATATTACAATTAAAGCTTGATTTTCTATATGAGCATACCACAAATCCTTCAGTGATGGGGTGGGGAAAGTATTTTTCCCTCAAATAATTTTGAAATACGTTTTATATTAAAAATTGTTCTCACTAAATACATTACTCTTGCAGTATGTTTTTCACTCACTCAAATACTTTGACATCAGAGATACAACAAATCTTCAAGCTCACATATGCCTGCATCTGTGTAGGTAGAATTCCATGTGTTCTTTGTTTCTGATTTATTCTTGATTTTTCACCTTGAAAACTACTCATATTCCACTAATATGCAGCGGTGCAGGGAGGTATAAAACTGCAAACACTAACTCGATACTAACGAGGCACAAGTGTTTGGAGTGTTCCTTCAAACTGTCATTCAGTATGATAGTTGATTATCCTGAGTGTACCCCAGATATTTTGGTACACATGTAAAACCCATAGCAGATTATTTTCTTCAGCTCTTCTAAAATAAATAGTTCAGTGCATAACGTTATATGAGATTGTAACAACTGCCGATGTTATCCTCTAAGAACGGTTGGAAAAAATCCTGTTGACCCAGAAGTGTGTCAGTATGCTAGAAGTTTTTGATTCTGTGAATCCAGGAATGCTTCCCCAAATACTTCTGTTTTCTTTTCTTTTCATTTTTTGCCTGGGTTGTTTTGGTGGCTTGGTTGGTATATACTTTATACCGCTTTAAAATATAAATTCTACATGTTATGCTAGGTTAAATATTAAAATCCAAAGGATTTTCTAAGCAAAATGCTAATGTTTCTTTCTAATGCCATCGTGGATTCTTCTGCCTTGCATCTCTTGCCTTAGTTAATATTCTGCTACAAGTTTCCGTAGCTTACAGATAATTAAGAAACTGGGTCAGAATTTAGTTTAATAATGCATTACAGAGTGCACTTCAGACTTCAGCAAAAGGAGTGGGAATGGGGGCAGGGAGAAATCTGTGCATATCATTGTGTTGCGGATTGGAGATGGCATTTTCATTTGCAAGATGCATTAGTCTCTATCACAATTTGAACACCATTACTTGCCTGCTTTTTAATGGGGATTTCCATATTGTGTTCTCAACTTGATTTGCAATCCAGAATTTAATTAATTCTTTCCCTGTTCAGTGTGACAAAGGTATTCAAATTGTCTCTGCAATGAAATTTTGTATTTTGGAGAAAAGACTGCAAAGTTAACAATTAAGCTATGACATGTATTGTTTCCAACTGAATTGCAGTTTGTCTGCACAGTGATACATACCCTCCGAGACGTCCCGCAGGAGTCAGTGTCAAACTCTCCTGCACTTCAGAGGGCACAGAATTTTGAATATAATAGAGCACCTTGCTTCCTGCAAAGTACCAGGGGAAATGTAAGATTATTCACAGAAGTGAGGCACTTCAAGAGATGCCTGAATATCACAGTGTGGACTGAAGCGAGAAACCAGAAAGGAAAACAACACTGGCATCAGCAGTAATAACTTCATTGAAAAGATAGGCATTTTTGTAAGACTTACTCTCTTATGCGATCGCATTTTTTGTTATAGCTCTTGTGAGATCCTCTAATAAATCTTTATGCCTTAATAACAGATTAGTGCCACTCCCCTGCACATGTACATTTGCAAGCCATTTATGGAACCTCTTCAAGAAATATAATAGTTAATTAAATTCAAGTAGCAGTTAAGCTAATTGGAGCATTAATTGAGTGCAGTATTTCTCCTATTTTTCTTCGGTTATATTTTCTAAAAGATACGTAATTTTGATTATCTTTACCAAGATCAAATACCCTGTGTACACTATTGAACACAACTGGTCCCACAGCTAGTCCCATGGAAGGCATTTCACTCATGAAATAATGCAGTAATCCCCTTCAGGTGCACCAGAATTTGATTGTCTGCATTTTAGGTCTCCATAGAAGCTGAAAATGACATTGTCAGCATCGAAAAGACATAGTGGTGTCTTAGCAGCATCTGCAATACCAGTGGGTCTGTCCTGCTACCTTCTTCGATGAGATTACCTTCAGGAAGAGATTTGGGAGGAAAAAGTCATACAGTAGGAATGTTTTGCTCTGTATTTTCTTCCTTGTCTGGTTGTATCCTCACTAATACTACAGAGTTCTAGGGATGTGTCAAACACTGTCCTGCAATTACTGGTTTAACAGTCAGCATGTTGCCTTAGCATGGCCTAGACCTCTGAGAAAATCGCCCAAGTGTAGTTCAGAGAACAACTTGAGATCAGAAATTGGGCATAGGGCTGCAGGCTTTGTCGTGCCACTTGGCCTTAGGACCAGCGAGCAGTCCCTGTACCAATCTGATGAACTAACATAGACGTAGCCAAAGAGAGTAGTCTGAAGATTAGGAAGGAGTGACTGACTTCTTCATCTGTGCTGACAGCTGTGATGCATGGAGGTTTCCTTTTCCCTGGGAATGGAGACAGAATGATCAGATTATGGGGCAATGCTCTAATTATTTCAGATAACACCGGGAATTAAAACCTAATTTTTAATGTTAATCTTGCTAAATAACAATTATTCTAATTTTAGAGACAGGAAAAACTGAGACAATATGGTTTGCAAAAAAGTTTGACTAATGCAAGACAGACTGAGAAATTGATTGTTGCAATTAGGAGTACTTTCTTCCCAGTGTATAATTAGAACTAGACCACTTGTACAAGTGAAAAAGCATGTGTATGTCATATGTAAAGCTAGAACACACTGCTCTTCAAACAAAGTGAGAGAACTTCTAACCTTTTACAATAAAACCACCATTAAAGGTTTCCACAAATCACTCTTTCAAAATTTGTCTTTTTTATCTGGTGAGTGATGTGGCTTGTATTTTTCACTTATATGTGTTACTTATAAAACCAGAAATAGTGACTGCCAATGTAATAATTCATTTTGTCTACACAGTGCAGACAAAAATGTCATTGATGTTCCAGAGAAGCTGAGTGATTTTAAACCATTAGATTTCTCTACAAACTTGTACATAAATAAATATTTACACTTTCATTTTTAAAATGAGTCATTAATGCAAGAGATAATCTAAGAATGTCAGAGAACGTCACAGGACTCGACACAATAAATTTATACTATAAAGACAGTGTTTCACATATAGCTGCTTAGTCTTTATACTTGCAGTTCCTTAGGAAAATTCAGAAATATTCAGAAGGGAATAGCTGTAACTGTCAAACTGAGTGTCCTCTAGAAATATGACTGTTGTTTTGCAGTTTGGTATTCATTCTCATATTGTCCATGGGAGCTGTGAATTTCCACTACTGTTCAAACTCAAGTTGCATAAGCACACGCTTACAATTAAATGTTTAGCTTTGAGAGCATGGGTTTGAAGCAGGCACTGTACGCTGGGTAGCACAAATCATTGTATTGATATATAAACATGCTGCCATACACACACAGCTTTCCCACCCTGTGTCACTGTAGCTCTTGCTGAACTTGGAGTACAGCAGTTGCCTACTGGCTTTCGTATGGCCTTGCCAAATAATAATCATCATCTCTTTTCAGAGTTTGCAGGTGATCAGAGTCATAGGAAATTATCTTCTTTTTACATACAACTTCTTGCTTCTGCTACTCAGGCACTTCTACTCAGAGACTTCTACAAAATGGTCTCGAGATTACAGTTCGTGGACAGCTAGTGGTATGCAGGCACTTCAAAGAGGCGCTTATGTCGTGCCAGAGCAGGGGAACACCTCCTCCATTGGGAAATGCTCCCGCTGCTCCGGCTGCTGCTGCTGCTGCGTGCACCCAAGCAGGCCAACCTGGGGAACCCTGCTGTACAGGACAGCCCGTGCTCACCAGACTGTCTTGCCTCTACAAGTGATTTATGGACACATTTTGTTTTCTTTCCTATTCCTCTACTTCTTTTGCCACATGGTTAACAATGGTCCTATTTCTCCTTCCAGCTCAAAAATTGGTTCTTGAAAGTCTTGGTGGCCCTGCTTGCTTTGTGATTTTTGCTAGTCTGGTGGCTCTTTGTCATGGTCATCATCACTAGCTTTTCATAAATTAGCTGTGCTTATTTATCCATTCCAAGATTTCAGGAAAACAGGTAAACTGGCTGCGGCTTTACTATCAAATGATAACTAAGATACAATCAAATCCTTGAGGTAAGAGAACAAAATAAGACAAAGTTACCATAATGATAGAATAAAACTCCTTCGAGGTATCAAATAGCACCACACCTACTCTTAACAAAGCTTCATATGGTTCATAACTCAGTATGGGCTGTAGCTTTCATGGGCTTTCTCAGATTACGTAGAGAAGAGATGCGAGACCTCCAAAGGTGTCATTTTCCTCCTATCCTCCGGATGAGTGACCACAGCCTCTCTGCTCCTTCCCTCCATCATGTCCCAGGTGGAGAACAGTCTCCCAACCATAGCTGGGCTTAGAATCACATAAACTCATGTCTTTACTGCAAACTGGAAATGACTGGAGAATTTAACCATTAGGATTTACGTTTTCCTCTTCAGGTTTTAGAGTATCTTGTATTAAACAGGAAAAAAAATATCTATTGTCCCTTTATTCTATGCTTTTCCAATTAGGAAATGTTCCTTTTTCCTCCTTATGTTTCCAGTGGAAATTGTGATGAACAGAAGTCATACTTTCCGGTTTGTACCCAAGCAGGGAATACTAGTTCTTACCTGCACTTTTCAGGCAAACCTCCACTGAGTCTCCCTGGGAAAAATTTACCTGAGCAAAACCTGCAATATGATGCTATTACTAGATTGTAGCTGGAAAATACATAGTATGTACAAACCATTGGTTTCATGCAAAAAAAAAAAATCAAGTTAGCTTGTTTTAAAATTCTTGTTGATGGTTTTAAATTAGAAGCAAAATGAGCGTTGAAGCCAGAAGAGCATCCATCAGGCAGGTGGGGTGACAGGGTGTGGTATGGGAAGGCTCGGTCCCATTATGTTTCTTAATAGCAGGACAGAGGAAAAAAATGTTGTAGTTTTATGACCAAATCTACAATTTACATTCTTAACCCTGTCTTCTCAATAACAACAGAGTTGTAATTAATACTTTTGCATTTAAGAACATTGAAGCATAAGATGCACTGGATGAGAACATAGTAAAGATATATGTTTGTTTGTGAAATATTTCGGTTTCAAATGTAACAAGCTACCTGAACAAAACATTTCCTTTAAAGGAAAAAATCTTCATTTACATTGTGAAGTAATTAAAACTTTTTTCCATATCTTTGATTTCTAAAATCTTCATAAAATATTTATATATATGTGCAAACACTGCATGTATTTACTAAAAATAAATACACATGCAGATAAGCAGGCCTGACTGAACAACTGTTTTGTCAGTGGAGTCCAGAAATGGGGCTGAACTGAACTCTTCACATTTATTAGCAAAAGTTTAATTAAGTGTGATGTTGAGCAAAGCCTGTGAAATATTAAGTGATTCCCCCCCCCCCCCCTCCCCGATCTGCTGATAATCAGAAAAGGCATCGCAGCAAGGTGGTGGCATCTTCATTTGCTTATCTAATTGGAATCTGAACCCAGAAACCAGGGGCTTGGTTCTGTTGCATACACGTAAATGTCAAGTGCCATCGAAGATGCTTTTAGGGTATTTGAGACATTCTTATGGGACAGAGATGACCTGTGGGGAAGCCCATGCCCCTTGAAATCACGTCTAGAGACTAAGTCCCTGGGGATGTCTTAAATACTGTAGGATACTTAAAATGGCACAACAGCACACTTTCGTGTGACCAACTGAATGACATGCCTAATAACCACCGCTTAATATCAGCTAACTCAACTGTCTTACTGCTGGTTATTTCATTGGAGTTATCCAGCTGTGTATTCAGTTAGCGCTGGTGATGGGAAAGAACTTCCTGGCTGTCCAGCCAGTTCTCTGAGAAGCCATTGCCCAACTGGATCGTGCAGAACTGACTGTGATGATGTGCTATCATTAAATGTCCCAAGAAATGTGTCGCCTTTTCCTTTCCTCTTACGCTTTTTGTCAAGATGCAAAGTGGCCTCTCGCCCAAGGATGGCTTTGTTTCTGAACTGTCTATGGCCAGTCAAGGGGACCAGAGCCATTTGTCAGTTGAGCTGTAATCTGTAGGTATAAATGATCATACATAATTACTCTCTGCATGTTCCAGCAGACTCTTCCTGCTGTTTGGATGTTATTGTTTTTAAGTTGTCCTGAAAACTACTAGTTTCACCCAAGGAGTCACAGCAAGGCAGCAACCTGCTCCCATTAGGGAAATAAGATCATAAGAAGGAGTAGCAACTACTACAGCCCCAGCAGATGAGAACAGAGGCAGCAGCAGCTGAGTATTTCCACTTAAACCTGAGTTTTGTTCCACTGCTTGCAATATGACAGGTATTGTAGCTCTCAGGTGTCCTGA
This sequence comes from Opisthocomus hoazin, assembly GCF_030867145.1. Classification (NCBI taxonomy): domain Eukaryota; kingdom Metazoa; phylum Chordata; class Aves; order Opisthocomiformes; family Opisthocomidae; genus Opisthocomus; species Opisthocomus hoazin. The sequence continues at coordinate 15,747,891 of NC_134416.1, read as the reverse complement.
AGCGTTTATTTATATACCTCCCACATGCTTCAGTCTTGGCTGTCCCTGTTACGTCCCTTGCACCACAGTTAGTCACGTATCTCAGTGTTTGGCATCTCAGCCCTTAGTGCAAGGGCAGCTTGTGCTCACCCTCATAGCAGAAGGGGGAGTGAGGCAGTGTCCAAAGCCAGAGGAGGAATTTGAAGTGAAATTTACAGAGAATTTAGACGCTGACATAGGAAAAAAGGTCATTGAAAATGCCTGTTTGCCCACACAGGTGTTTAGAGAGCCATCACCATTGAAGATTTCACCAGTAGCTACCTAATGTGCTGTGACTTTATGCCCTGCTAGCTGGCTTATACATCTTCATGTTCTGTAGGTTATACAACCAGCAGCACATCCTCAGCTCCCCCCCACCTCCATCTGTCATTCTCCAAGTGTAACCAGATGAGCTCCTAGATCCACAGTAGAGGAGGTAAAACCCACATAGGCAACCTGGATACCTGAAGTCATCCAGGAAGCCTGTGGAGAAGCAGAGCGGAAACTTGCTGTCTCAAGACCTTGGCCAGTTTGCTGCCCAGTGGACAGCCTTTCAGAGGGGAAGCAAGGCACACACCCTCTAACACAGAAAGATAGCAGTCCCCTGTATTGACTGCAACTCATGGGCTCCGTGGCTGTGGAAAAATACTACCCTTTGTGTATTTCAAATCTTCTGTAGCCATACATTTGTGATATGCAACTCTGTACATTCAGTTTTGGCAGGCTCTTGTCACCAGTGTGCCAGGTACCCATCATGTGCAGTCAACCTGCGAGCTCCTCAGCCCCGTGGTCCTCTCCGAGCTCCTCTCCAAGCTCCTCTTCCTCCCAACCTTCCCGAGCAAGACGCTGCCTCCGCAGCGAGCCTCAGTGCCAAACTCCGCGGGCTGCCAGCGGAGCTCGCTGTGGGCTGGATGAGGCCCCAGTCCCCAGCGCTGTACAACCGCTCGGCGCGGCGCGTGGGAGGATGTGGAGGGCAAACGGCACGCCGCCTTGCGCAACCGGCCCCGCGCCGTGCAGCGAGAGCCGTGTTTACCCAAGCAAAGCCACAAAAACAATCTGCGGTTCGTAGAGAAGCCGACCGTACGAAACACCCTCAATAGCACATTCAGTTCTGGGCTTGATTTGTCCGGCACATTCCTGCCTATCGCTAAAAGCAAGCGTCGGAAAGCCCACAGGCTGTTCAAGGGAATAACATCATCGCTAAACAATGAGTATTGCTACAGATCATATAATATTTTCAGTAAAATAACATAAGTGGGAATTTGTAAGTAAATACGACAGGTTAACATTTTTTGAACCATGACAACTGTAAAATGTGGGTTTCACTCACATAAAAAGACTGAAGAGTTCAGATGCTTGATTTCATCTCCATCAATAATTCTAATTTTATTACTGACATTAATCACATACAGAAAGCCATATAAATCTTACACGCTTGCTAGGCAAGTGAAGAAAATTGACACTGCTTTAACAAATTATGTTGGAAATTCTTTGAGAATGCAGTTAGGCAAATGATAATACTGAATATAAATATTTATGGTGAGCTTCTGTTTTATTTACCCACTTGAAAATCAGGACTAATTCCATTAACTGTGCAAAAATGATGCTTGACTATAAGAGTAGAAGCAAAATTACAGTCTGACCTTTTACTGGCAGGTTGATTTTGACAGCAGAAAGAGAAAAGACAACTCATATTTAGGAAATCAGTTCATAAATTTGAACTGGACTTGCCCACCAAATGGAGCCTTGGTTTAATATGAAATATTATTCAATGTGAGAAGCACAGATATGACTATGATGATTCTTGAAATCACTCTGGGAAAAAAAAAAACAACGAAAAAGAGAGCAGATGCTCATTGTGACTACTGCCAATACAGAGTTATACTGTTCCACTGATATATAAAGTAGTTATTCAGCATCACTGAAGCACCAAGGCTTGTTCAGGCACTTCTTTTCATGGGTTACTTGAAGTGTGGCGCGAGGCTCTCACCTAATCCTGTGAACCCAGAAATAAATCACAGAACTGCACTCTTACGGTGTTCATCTGTTCATTCCCCTGTTCAGAAAATTTTATCTACCATGAAATATTTTTTAAGTTTTATGAGGAAAATTTTGGAAAATGACCAGAACGTACAGAGTAATCTGAACTTAATTGCCCTATCTTGCAGTTGTAATACTTTCTCAACATGGCAAAAGGCCACGGGTGGATTTTTTTAAAAGATAATATATATAAAGATCGTTGCACACTGCAGAAACGAAGCTGTTCTTCACTTTTTCCAGTTATTTCTTTTTTTCTTTAGGCTGCAGGCAATGAATACCCAAGTTTGTAAAACTATCAGCAGATATAATGCAAAGAAAACGAACTTCAGACTGCAGAGAAGAACAGAAACATGATTTTTGGAAATCTATCTTTATGCTTAACAGTTGATGTCAGTAACAAAATGCATCGTTACTGCCTGTTCCTCTTTTTACTGATACAGAAGCAGGTAATGGACAGACATCTGGATGGCTCTGCCTGACCTAGTGGAGAACTGCTCAGGGAGAGCTGCTGGGTGTGAGGGCTGAGCCTGAAGCTTACTGAATTTCAAAAGTACTTATGAGCTCATTTTGAAATAAGCTGATCCTTCCCTTCCTCTTCTCTACCAATGAGTTTCACTCTGATTTTAATGGAATATAGTCAAATCCCAATCAAGTTGCTTTTATCATTACATATTTTAAAGTCCTCACTGTAGACTCCTACAGTTTGCATATCTTAGGTCCGGTGAAGAATTGTTTCACTGAGGAAGGCTTGTTATCCCCAAGCCCCTCTCTCCTCCTATTCAGTTCCCAGGTAGGCTTTCCAGGCTGGCAGTTTGAACAATGACGGAGAGCAGGGACGATGAGAAGGGGAGCTTTACAAAGATTAATGTCTGTCAAAGAACAGCCTGACTTCCCAAGGAGAGTTGCCTGTGCTATATGGGAGTCAGGGAAGCAAGTTACTCCTTTGGCTGGCATCGGGAAAAAAGAATTGAACAGGATAGAATGGGAACACGATCCTTCTTGATTCAATTGATGTGCTGTCTAATTGTCTGTATACTGAGTGTCTTACACAGGCTAATATTAGCTCTAATGAACCAGCACATGCAGAAGAAATACGAACATATGGTTTGCTACTAGAAGGCCTCACATGCTCGCTTCTCAGTGCAAAAGCATTCAGAGCTTCCCAGTTTTAAGGACTGATTCTCCAAGTCAAACATTGCTAATATTTGAAGGGACAGATTGGCTGATGTCCCAAAGAGTGATAACTCCTTTCCATGTGCTGAATTACTGTTGTTGTTGTTGTTATTGTTATTATTCTTCTTCTCAACATTGTGAAATGCCCAGTGGCCTAAAGCAGATGTTTTGGCTATTCTTCCAAGACTGCAAACCTTGGGACAGAGATGTTGTTTGTGCTAGATAGTGAACAATATCTACTATTCCACCAGTCTCCAAAGACTGCGCTGCAAGAAACATTGCATTCTTCAAGGCTTTATTTTCCACAGGGCCCTGTTGTAATCTGATTTACCTTAAGCACTGTACTAATTTAAACAGGCCACGGACAAGTTTTTTTCTGTGAACTGTAAGATAAAGAACATCACTGTGACCAGTGCCAATATTACATGAACATTTAAACTAGCATTTATGAAGGATGCCACCAGTAAATTAAAGATCACAAAATGGCCCAAATAGTGATAATCTGAAGGAAACAGTACAAAAAAGAGATGACGTGGACTTCAGTGCTTTGTCAAAAAGTCTGAGATGAAAAGTCCGTCACTACAGTTTAATGAACAAACACTGGAAAATGGAGTAGTACCATGGATGGAGTTTTGGAAGAATGTGAATTGAGGTGGTGCTCACTGCAAGATCCAGATGCTGCAAAAACTTGCACAACCATGTAAAATATAGTCTGTGAGGGCAGGGGGGGGAGGAAAGCTAACCTAAAAGCTCTTGAGATGTTATCTGCTTTTTGTGGTTGTAGACTACCGCCCCTCCTTTTTACAGTTTTCACATTCTTTGTCACAATACCCTATAATTCTTCAAGTCATCAGATCAATCGCTTTGGAGCATAATTACTGCCAGATATTTGTTTAAGGCTAGTATATAAGCTTGCTGTCCTTCTGTGTAATTTCCTGTTATTTTTGGCTTTATATTTTAAGCACTTAAATCATGTTCAGTGAGAAGTGTCCAAGCACTTCCTGGGTGCATATGGGACACAGAGAGCCAGTTCTGCAACACATGCAGAGCAGAACCAAAACTTTGCCTCCTTCTTCTCTTTATCCCAGCAATTCTTGGCAAATCTTGAGACAGCAAATGACCATCTCAGTCTGAGGGACAGCTCACTGACAACAGTCACACATACTCTTGCAGTGTAAGTACCACTCTGCGACGTCAGCAGTAATTCTGAGCAGCACCGCAGTCCATCCCATGGTATCACCTTCTTCTCCGCAGAGGAGCTTTATATGAATTGGCTCTGGCCGAGCAGAACCCTTCTGCACACAAGCTCAGTAATACAGGTCTTTATAGCTGATCGTTTCTTGACTCTCACAATGTAGATCAAAGCACAGAGACCGCTAAAGTGGGTTTTTCTAGCAGACACAGTACCTGAATTTCGATACGCAGAAGCTAGAAAGGCAGAGGCTTGTTAATACACAAAAGAGATTTTTGTCCAAGGCTGCCCCCTTCTGTTACTGCTTCACAACCGAAAAAAATGTTAAAAACTGCTGTAAATGTTCCTTCTCGTACCTGATAAAGTGAGGTTTCCATTTAGTATTGATATTTATTGGAATGATTAACTGATGGTTATTTCAGCTGCTTAAATGCCCCTGAAATATGACAATGGAAGGCATACTGAATTTCTTCAGTGGGTATTTGAGTGGGGCAATTTTATTGAGCTGTTTGCAACAGGTAAAATATTAATTTTTCTCTTGGCTTTCTCCATTCACATTTTGTATAAAATTACTCTGAAATACAGGCTATGATTTTTTACAATAGTAGCTTTTTCTTTAGCAAATACAAATGGCAGTATCATTTATCTTTCGCAAAATTTTTGCTAAGGTTAATTCAGTATTTTCTTCATGGAAAGCTAACTTTTTATGTTTAACATATTGGAAAACTAAGTCTATTCTTGAAAATTCTAATTGTAATGCTTAAAACTGTGTAGGAGAACAAAGCACCCATCTCTGAATCTCGTCATGCATTTCATATCCCTTAAAACAAAAGCAGCAAAGAGGACCAGGCTGTTTAAAACTGAACAAAGGAAACAGTTTAGATGAATAAAATTTGTGAGCAATACAAACTGCTGTCCTAAAGGAGGGTTTCGTTCAGGTGTTTATTCAGCGGCAAAAACCCCTGTGTGTTGTCGTGTGGTGTTATTCTAGGAGACAGCTCTGTGATTATTTTTCAGAGTCTAATGAACAGACATGCTTTTCTAAAAATTGTAAATTAGAAGAACTGAAAAGATATAGTTTTGCATTAACCAACAAGATGGAAAAATGGATCACTGGACAGCGTTTAACAAATCTTGCTTCTTTTGTCAAGAATTTTACTCTCATGGACCTATACGCTAGAAAAGTGATTAAAGTAGATTGAGGCAGACCAGAGACGTGTAATTATAGCGTTCAAGATTACATAGGGTAGGAGCTCGGACAAGAAGCTCAGTAGGAGACAAACAAGGAGCTCTGCTTCTTTTAGGTAATAGCTTAAGATGCATGTTATTTGGAAAGGAATTCCTCCTTGTTCCAGACATCTCTTGTATTCATTACTCAAGGTATATATTACAAAGACCACCGTTGCATTGCTTCCAGCTCTCATGGGTTTAAATATTCATTTCAGCCTTGATTTCATTCCAAAGAATATTACTTCTGGCACAGCCAGCCAGAATCTGTTGGTCTTCTGCTTATTCAGTAAAAAATGGGGGGAACCTTTCCCTCACTGCGTTATGTTGTACCATTGGTGGGCCGCAAATTAATCTGCACCACAGTGTAATCCAGTGAAAAGAAATCTGCGCTCACTTTTGCCAGCCTAATGCTGTATTTGTCCCTATCTATTTCCAGCTGCTGTTAGATCCAAACATCATAAAGCCTGGTCTTTCCTTTCTCCTGAGGGTGCCTCTGCCATCGTGCTGGCAGCCTCTCAGGACCCATCAAATGCAACGCTCTCTCAGGACGCTTGATAAAGTCTCAGCATGCAGTCTGGGAATAAGTGGGAGCAGTGATTACAGATTTTGCATTTTGACTGCAATGTTCTTTATCTTCACTTTAGTAACGCTTTCTCCCATGACTTCCTCATACGCACACTGATGAAGCACGGGCTAGACGAGTGGACAGTGACAGAAATTGAAAACTGGCTGAATTGCTGGGCTCAGGGGGTTGTGATGGGCAGCACAAAGTCCAGCTGGAGGCCAGTGACTAGTGATGTACCCCAGGGGTTAATTAGAGCCAATACTGTTTAACATCTTCATTAATGAACTGGTGGATGGTTGAGAGTGCACCTTGAACAAGTTTGCAGGTGGTAACAAACTGGGAGGAGTGGCTGATACACCAGAGAGCTGTGCTGCCATTCAGAGTGACCTCAGCAGGCTGGAGAAATGGTGAAACAGGAACCTCATGAAGTTCAGCAAAGGGAAGCACAAGGTCCTGCCCCTGTGGAGGAATAACTCCTGGCACCAGTACATACTGGTGGCCAACTATCTGCAAAGCAGCCTTGTAGAAAAGGCCCTGGGGGTCCTGGTGGACAAGCTATGCCAGCAATTTGCCCTCACAGAGAAGCAGGCCAACATCCTTCTGGTCTGCATGGGGAAGACAATTGCCAGCAGGTTGAGGGAGGCGATCCTTCCCCTCTGCTCAGCCCTGGTGAGGCTGTATCTGGCTGCTGGGTCAAGTGCTGGGCTCCCCAGTACAACAGAGACATGGACTTACTGGTGTGAGCTCAATGAAAGGTCACAAAGATGGTTAAGGGCTTGGAGCATCTTTCATAAAAGGAGAGGCTAAGAGAGCTGAGACTGTTCAGCTGAGCGAAAAGCAAGTTCAGGGAGATCTTATCCATATGCATAAATACCTGAAGGGAGGGCAGGAAGGAGAGAGAGCAAAATTCTTCTCAGTGGTGCCAAGAAACAGGGTGAAAGGCAATGGTTGCAAATAGAAACATATGAAACTTTACCCAAACACTAGAAAACACTTCTCCCCCCTCCCCCCCCGAAAGGTCACCAAACATTGGAGCAGGTTGCCCAGAGAGGTTGTGGAGTCTCCATTCTTGGAGACAGTCATAACTCAACTTGGCTGGCCCTGGGCAACCAGCTCTAGATGACTCTCCTTGAACAGGGAGGGTTGGACTAGATGATCTCAAGAGGTGCCTTCCAACCTCAGCAATTCTGTGATCCTGTGTAATGCTCCCGGGTCCAGAACATTGCCCAGAAGGAGACCAGGAAACTTTTCCTTCTCCTCGCAGCCTGAGGGAGAATGAGTGCACATGAGCCCTCCCTGTCCAGTGAGGTAAGGTGGGCTCCTACTGTGTGAGCACAGATGCACATCTGAGAGGATAACGTCACTGCTCTGCTGGACTGCCTTTTCACTGCAGCTGCGAGGAGGCCGTGGGTGCAGGAATTAGTGGCTGGGGCTCCAGTTTCTTGGCAGGCTGAACTCAGCCTCCCTGCTGCTCACGGACTAAAACATGCGGCTCAACTCCCTCCCCAGATGGATCTGGATAAGCTTCACTTGACAGAGGCTAAGAAGAGGGAGCTTAGCTCCTGCCCGTGTCTCCTTGGCACTGGCCATACAAGTTACATGCCTGTTCCTCATCACTGGCCAGAAAAGGGCTCAGCAGCCAGTTCAGATGTGGAAGTCTAAACCTAGGATAGATGAACCTCACCTCACAAATCTAAAAGGATCTGATTTGATCACAGAATAAAAAACTGACTTTACAAAACACTAAACCTGTCAATCTTCCCACAGACTTCTGGAACACTCATACTGAAAGATGAACAGAGAAATATATGACTGAGAACTATTTGTATTTCTCCATCTCCCTGTGCTCACTTTGCCCAGTTTTGCTCCCTTTCCTGCACATTTGGAGGAGAAGGACCAACCCTAAACATGATCAGTTACACTTCAATGGCCATGGCAGCAATCTGGCTTCCTACGTATCCCTTTCACTTACCTCATTATGTGTAATAAGCTTCAGATGAATAAAGCTAGCAGCTCCCTAAAGTGCTGACAGCACTGAAATATTCTAAAAGTATCAAGGAAATGAAAATGACTCATCAGACATGCCAACTGATAACAAAATAAAGCTGGACTACTCTGTCAGTTCCTGACTAAAAGTAGAGCTGTAAAAAGCCACATTTGTGGGGTTGATTACAGGGAAACAGCTCTAGCACAAAGAAAGTCACTAGAAAAACATATTTCACAAAATACAGCTACCCTTTCAGAAGTCTTTTCACTGCATATTCATACAACTAAATAACTGTGAAAATGTTTTAACTACTGAAGACAAGAAACTTTAAAATGTAAGCATGGCTAGTACGTTAAAGATGGTGTATCACAACTGTATTTTTCATTAAAATATTTTTTCTGTATTTTTAATTTGGGAGGAATACAGTCCTAAGTCCTGCTCCGATCTCTCAGCACGTGACTTCATAAATCACTTAATTATTGCAAGCGTTGACAGACTGATCTTGGCAAACCACTTTTCAAGAGTACTGTATGTACCATTATATTTAATAATAATTACAAAATGTTAATCAAAAGTCAGCTATGCTTTACCTCAAATATTACTTCTGTCTTCGTGGTCTTTAGTTCTTTTAACAGAAAAAAAAAATCTACAAGTTGTTGTTAGGCCTAGGGACTAGTTCGAGTCATGCAAATGGATGTTTCATAGTCAAAATCATTCATATGACTGATGTTTTTGGATGCTGGGGGAGAGGTAGCATTTAAAATGTACATCTCTTCATAAGATACATTAGTTTAGGAGATAAAAACACTAGTCCCTTTAAATACATCATTGTAATAAAAGAATATAAGCCCTAATTAGTTTTTAATTATTTGAAATTTAAAAATATCTCCCAAACTTGATATTCTCATTTCCCAAGTCTTGTGAAAAATGGCATAGCAACTAACATTGCATTCATTAGTGTATCAAAAAAGTCAGAGAAATATTCTAAGTATATCCTAAAACCCACAGGATATTAGAAAAAAAAGGAGGATTGGTAACTACAGCACAATTCTTCCCCACAGCCACCAAAAACATCCATTATTTTGGTTTCTGATTCAGTTTCCACAAATACTGCTGTCAGTCATCCATCACCTTGTTCAGTTGTACCATTAGATACTCAGCCCAGCTCACTTTGAGATCACCAGCCTGCACTAATAAACCCGGGGACCTTATAAATGCTTATAAATATCTTAAAGGTGGGTGTAAGGAGGATGGGGCCAAACTCTTTTCAGTGGTGTCCAGCAACAGGACAAGGGGCAATGGGCACAAACTGAAGCACAGGAAGTTCCAGCTGAACATGAGGAAGAACTGTTTCCCTCTGAGGGTGACAGAGCACTGGAACAGGCTGCCCAGGGAGGTTGTGGAGTCTCCTTCTCTGGAGATATTCAAGACCCGCCTGGACAAGGTCCTGTGCAGCCTGCTGCAGGTGACCCTGCTTTGGCAGGGGGGTTGGACTAGATGACCCACAGAGGTCCCTTCCAACCCCTACCATTCTGTGATTCTGTGATTCTGTGATTCTGTTCTTGTGTTGGATTCGTGAAATTGTTTCCAGATGTGTTTTCAGTATCATTCCCATGTAATGCTATTTACAGAAATTTCGTGGAAGCTATACTACCCAAGCACAGGATGATCCACATCTTGTTGGTGTGAATACTTCTAAAATGTGGTGGCTGTAAATCATAGAATCATAGAATGGTAAGCATTGGAAGGGACCTTAAAGATCATCTGATTCCAACCCCCTGCCATGAGCAGGGACACCTTCCACTACACCAGGTTGCTCAGAGCTCCATCCAACCTGGCCTTGAACACTTCCAGGGAGGGCCAGCCACAGCTTCTCTGGGCAACCTGTGCCAGTGTTTCACCACCCTCATGGTGAAGAATTTCCTCCTAATATCTCATCTAAATCTGTCCTCTTTTAGTTTAGAGCCATTACCCTGTGTCCTATCACTACACACCCTTGTAAAAATCATTGTTGCTCTTTTGAAATCACTGAGGTTTGGCCAATTCAAAATAGTGGAAGGTATATTAACAGGGTCAATTCACATTCAGTAAATTTCGTCCCAAAAGTCCAGGGTTTCTTTGGAAGGAAGACAAGAAGGAAACATTGGTAAATCATTTGTACATTAATATTGTGCGTATTGTGATCTTAATCTATTTCCAGATATGCAACTTATACAGAGTCTTTCAATGAAGCTTCACTTTTTAAATTTTAGCTTGAACTTCTAAACAAGAGGAGATCTTCCTTGTAATTATGCGAGGAGTTCTATGCTGCTTTCCAGAGGAAGCTGAGTAAAGCTCCATGGTAACAAGAGTGCTTCACTCTAAAATGTGGACAAATGATATAAAAATAACATTGTAAATCAGGAAAATTAACTGACATTAATAAAAAAAGCCGAGTTACACTTGAAAGCATATACTTTGCATAAACTTAAAATACTAGTTTCATTTTTGATGCAAACAGGTGATTAAAAATTAAAGTACATAGTCATTTGAAGGCTGCAGAGAGTTACAGAATCTATTTACTGGTCAGTGGGATCCTCGAGACTTTTTACTGACTCCCAGTACTCTGACTAGACACAGCCACAGGATGGTGCTCGTGGACTTTGCATACTACTTTATAAATCCAGGAAAATAAAAAAAAAAAGAATAAAAAGAAAACGAGAGACAGGGAGAGAAAGAGAGTGAGCCAGACTCTCCCTTTGGCAGGCTGTTCCTTGTCCTGCCTTGAAATACGTGAGCCAGCAAGCAGTCATGGATTAGGCTGATTTATCTCCCTACTGAGTCTTCAAAAGCACCGCAGATAGACCTATCCATCTGCTTCCTTGTCTTCTGGCTATTATTGCTTAGCTAAATGCATAAATTAGGGACTGGAAAGGTACAAAATGTATCGCATTTAGCATAATTGAGCTGAACATCTTCCTGCTTCAGAGGAATTGTTATATTGCAAGCTACTCTCTTCTTGTCCGGTACAAGTGTTGGCCATTGCGCACAGCTGGTGGTGCCGAATGACTGCAGAGGACAGGATCTCCCAGATTCCTAGATGAGGGAGATTCTTATTAGACCTAGGAATGCTTTTTAACCTAGGCTATAGAAAACAACTGGACCACTTTAAAGCACAAACACTTCTGCAGTTTACGTGGAGAGATACCTGTGCGCTGTGAATTTGGAGAAGACTCTGCAGGACTGGGAATCTTACCCAGCAATAGAAGGTCCTGCTTTACACAGCTAGCCACAGCCATCACCCCGAGACTTACTGCCTTCCCTAGAAGGGGCTCCTCCTCGCATTAAGAAAGGGGTGCACATCTCTGCTCACTGACACCTGCTGTGTCTTAACTGCAGTCCTCCAGCGATTTGTCATTTTATACAGATGACCAGGCACGCTGTAATGAGTATTTTCATTCACCTCTTAAATTCTCAGGATTTACAAACTTTCTTAGTAGCCTTAATTGTAAATTCAGGAGGGTATACCATAGGGTAACTCATATTTCTATATGAATATAGATGCTGCAATTCCAGTGTCTACGCATATGGCAAAAACGTGCATACGTAGCACGATGCCTTTCATCAAGGTTTATACCAAGCCAGACAAGTACTGGAACACTTTAATATAAATATTTTCCCGATGAATCATTAATCCACACATGGCAATACCCAGCGCGGGGAGACACTTGCACTCCGAGCCGTACTGCGGGGCAGGCACCTTCTAAACCGTTTCAGGCGAAGCGGACGAGTAACTTTGGGGAGGGGAAAACGAGCCAAAAGGTAGCGAAAGCAGAAGAAAGAGGACAGAGGAAAAACTCGGCACCTGCCCGCTGCCCCCCCCCCCCCCCCCCCCCCCCCCCGCACCTGGCCGCGCCCCGCCGCGGAGCTGGGCCGCGGGGGCGGAGGGCCGGGCCTCAGGCGCCGCTCCTGCCTCTCCCCCTCCCCGGCCCCGCTTCCCACCTTCTGCTCTATAACTGCCCGCCTCCCCGCGCTCCTCTTTCGCCTTATCAGATGCGGCGCGGCCAGGGGAAGAGCGGCCAGAGGGGAGGGAAGCGGGTCTCCCGCCGACGTCTCGACACCCGCAGCCCCGCGTGGAAGCGAGCGGCCGCACCGCCACCGGCCGCTCCCCCGCCGGTGCCCGCTCAGGTCGGTGCCCGCTCCGCGTCGTCTCCCTTCAGGGCTGGGGCGAGGCGGGCGGGGGGTCAGGAGCGGGATCGCTTCCCACCCGACGGGCCGCCCATGAGGGGGGGAAAGTGGCAAGCCTGGGGCGGGAAGGAGGAGCCCCTTATAAATTCCTGCAAAAGCCTTAACTTTAAAATAATCGTAGTTAAAAAATAACCTGTCACTCTTCGCAACGGAGGGGTCTGGCTGCTGCCCCCGTTCTCCCCCCCACCCCCCCGCGGGTGCATCGTCCCGCCCGCCCGCGGCGCGTCGAGGCGGATCGCCTCGTCCCGGCTCCTCACGCCCGGCGGGTGTTGGTGTAGCGGGCGGCTGCCCGGACGGGCGAGCCCGCCCCCGCCGCGGCGGGGTTCCCGGCGGGCAGTCCCCGGCTCTCGCAGGGCACTTCCCTCGCCTCAGCCCGGCAGCGAACTCCCAGCTGTCCCTTTCTTAACCTGGGGGGAGCCCGCTTTCCAGCGGGGGGCCCGCGGGGGCCGGTGGCGGGGAGCGCCCCGGAGAGGAGTCGGGGAGGGGGGGGGTGTCTGGCGCGGCGCCGTGTTTGCGAGCCGCGGCTCCTCGGGCCGGGCTGGAGCCGCGTTGCGGGGGCTCGGGAGAGAACCGCCGGGCTCCCGCGCAGGCGAGCAGCGCCGACCCGCCTGCCCCGGGGACGGGGACAGGGCGGTGCGGGCCAGGAGGGGTACGGCGCCTTCCTCCCGGGGCGGGTTGTCCCCTCGGGAGAAGGTGCCCCGTCACCAGGCAGAAGCCCGGAGCCCTCCCGGGAGAGGAGCTGCGGGCAGCCGGGGGAGCGGGGCTCGCCTCACGGGCCCGGCTCTCGGCTTGGGAGGGGTGGGGTTTGGTCTCTGCTGCGGGGGCGATTCTGTCAGGTAACTGCTTTACCAAATAGTTACTACAAGGTGAAATATATAAAAAGCAGGAGGAATTCGGACATTTATTTTTATTCCCGGCAGGCGGGTGGTTGCCTTTCCTAGCGAAGTGAGCCTTGAAGTGCGGATCCTTGCAGAGGTGACCTCGTGCCTAGTTTGTCCAGCACCAGTTGTGCATATCCCGATACATCTGACTTCTCTGCGCTGTGGCTTTCCTCTAGAAGCAGCCGTAGGGAGCGTTTCTACGCAGGGTTACCTGTCAGTTAGTATTTGTAGCCCTTATGTGAGAGGAGGGTTCATATCGAATCTCGCAGATGGGGACTTGAGCTACCACTGCGAGTGAGTATTTTAACATCTGGGTTATTGCATGGAAGGAAATCCACGCATCGTCAGTGGTGACTGCAATGAAGAACGAGTTGTATGCTGTTCTTTGAGGAGCCTACATTTGCTTGCTCCAGGTTGAGTCCTGGAGCAAGGGGAGAAGCCTCAATACCCAATGTGAGACACACAAGGGATGTGTTTCAGACTCTTTAAGACTTAACTGTCTTAGTTTTTCCTATTGCCTGTCACTAGGCAACTGTCTGCTGACTGTGCTGGCTACTCTGGATCCAGTCCTTGGGTGTCTGACTCTGTGTTCATGCCGTAGGAAACCTGGCCACTTTGCTCCAGTTTCTGAATTCCATCTGGAGGACATGTTCGAAGGCAGATTTTGGTGCATGCTTTTGTTATTGGGTCTAGCTATCTGCCTCTGTCTTGAGAGGTTTATACTGTAAGAGGTGGATTCAAAATACATGTTGAAGTACTGTGATATTTGTTGATAATTTGGCTAAAACTTGGGCAACCTCCTGTGGGGATGAAATTCACAATGATTAAGCCCCTTATATGTTTCTAGGTGGCATATGAAGCATTCATGACTGGGATTTGCAACAGTAGACCTATTGCAAAGTCTAAATACTTGAAGAGAGAAGGAGATGTGGGTCTTACCCTCCTAGCTGTTTAACAATGGTTGAGGTACTTCAGTCTGCCTTTTATGTTAGATAGTGGTTGAACCACTTGCTTTGTGCCTTCCTCAGAAGACAAAGAAAACATGGAGAGCAAATTGAATGATGGTATCTTGGGAATATTAGAGAAAATGACACAGGAGGTAAATAGGAGCCACCTGCAAAACATAAATACATAAACCAAAATTTACCAAAGTAAACCTTCAAATGCTGACTCTTTGCTGACAGCAGGAAATCTACTATTAATCATCTTAATTCAGTTCTCCTGTAAAATACTAACAGGAGAGGGCAGCAAAAATTCTTCTTCCTATCCCAGAAAATTGACTAAAACCAGGGCAGTAAAGTTGAGTGATAGATAAATGCTTATAAGCATGATGCTGTGAACGTGTTGATGTGTCTTGAAGGGTGCTTCTGTATATGTTGAGTAACTGTACTGGAAAACGCTAAAGGCCAAGTTCGGGTAATTAATTTTGTGCTGTTCTTAACCTGGCTTCTCTGGGCAGATATGTTACCGCTTCTGGAACTTGTTCTTTGGCACCAGAATTGCTTCCTGTAACCCAACTAGTTCACCCAGGACTACCTTGAGTGCTCATATAGTGCTGCACTCCAAAGTGTTGATGTTCATAACGGACTAAGTTAAGAGTAAATATTTTTGACCGTAGCATTACCTACATATAGAATTAGTGCTTACTCAGCTGATATGCTCCATGCCTTCTGAGCTGTCTGCTTTAGTTGCTGTAAGTGCCAGGTAGTACAATGGAGAGCACAGAACACGTTGAAAAAGATACAAAAAGGAAAAATAGAGTAGGCTGTAGAGGACAGTGAGAAGAGGGCTTGTGTTCCTCATAACAAAGTTCTGCCTTTTTGACAACTGGTGTGCAAAATTGTTTGGTTGAACTGATCAATGATTATTTCACTGGGGTTACTGAGCACGTGTGTTCTGTTTTATGGTAGGATTACAGGACAGTTCTCATCTCACTTTTTTATTACAGAATCTTGAAATACATAATTTAATATCCCCTTCTGGATGCTTTTTTATAAAGTAGATGACAGTTTTAGTCCTATTTTGCTATTGAGAGCTGCAGAGTTCTCTACCACAGGTATCTTGATAATGTGCTTGAAACACTGGATTGTGTAGAGACACCCATTTTGCCTTTGTTATGTATAGCATACTCTACTTCCAATGCTCATGTACGCTTAGCAAAGAATATCGGTTTTCCCTTTGCATGGGCTGAGTTTTCAGAACTGCGGAGTAGCCCAGATGGGGTTCCTTGTCCCTTTCAGTTAAAATATGCATTGGTTATAAAGCTACTGTCAGGATTAAATCTTCGCTCCACTGATGTCTATGGCAAATTCCTATTATTTTAGTGGAACCCAAATTTTGCCCACACTTTTCATTAAAGTGGATGCCTTATCTTTGCATGTTTAGTAAGTCTTTTTTTCTGTGTGTTTTCAGATCTGCTGATACTGCGTGTATTGAGGGGAGGAAGATGCTTGGTCGGTATGAGATACAGAGCTGTTACCTCTTGGCTTTTCTAGCTGTCACAGCTTTCTTCATCAGTGATGCCCAGGGTCAAGGTAAGTCATAAACAAGATGGAGCTTTTCACTCTGTGCAGAAATAAACTTTCTTACTCCAAATGCAGGTGTTACTTCTCTCTTAGTACAGTGTGGATCCAGTACTACTGAAATGAAACAGGGGTTTTGCTGCTTGATCTCTGGGGAAGGGGGGAGCAGAAGTATGTGTTCATGCGTGCTCTTTGAAACTAGTATCTTCAATAGCATAAATCTTTTTGCAAATTCAGCTGTCTCAAAATGAGTTATACGGAACATTTTTTTTTACTCTTATTTGCATGAAAGTACTGATCAGAAATTGCTGTAACTGTTTCCTACCTAATCAAGTAAGTTTGAAGGACCAACTATGATGTTAGGCTTGTATGGAATATATATATATATTTTTTTTTTGTTGTTGGAACAGTAGCTGTTGTAACACATCATTTGGTATTGCACAGGACTGTTAAATGTCACAGACTACTCTGCAGCTTTTTTTAATCTGCTTTGTGGGTATTAAAAGATACTGCTGAGATTGTTAGGCTTAAATACTGGTTAGGTCATATTGATAGTAGTTTGTCTTCTGGAGAAAATTTATCCTATTGCTTGGGGAAGAAGGGAAGAAGCATGCTGATGAGTTTTTATGATTTCTGAAGAAAGACATTTCTCTCAACTTTATGAAATCCCTTTGATATGAGACTGCATAGACATAACTGGGTGTAGAAGTTGATTCTGGGGCTCTTCTAAACAGTCTTCTATAATGCATTATTCATGAGCACATTCAGAGACTAGTGGCAACTTGAGGCTTTCCAAGTAAAAATGCAAGTAGCAGTGCTGTCCAGTCTGCGTGGCACTCGAGTGCTGGGGAAGCGTACCATCTTGGATGTCTGGGAGTCTGCGAGCGTTTTACAAGCCTCTCTCAGAACCTGTGGACGCATGCGAGCAGTAATATTTAATGTGGGCGATGTGAGGTGAATGAAGAAATACATGTTCCCAATGTTCAACACATCAATTCTGGTCAGAAATGAGGTCCAGAATGTTTGTGACTTAATGAGCCAATAAAGCAAAGCATATGGTTAGTCCTCTCTCTGTGTATTTCAGTCCAAATACATATGGTTAAGATTTGTGAGACAGGATTGGGGATTGAGATCTGTTTTCAGAAAGTTTGCAAAATTCTTTGAGCTTGGAAAACCATACTCTTTCCCCCCACACTTTTTTTTGTTAAACTTTGATTTAATCACTTATACGTAAGGGAGAAAACTATCATTCTATTAATACAATGAAATGGAGGTCAGAGAGAGTTTTTTCCACAATCAACACAGCAGCAGAAGCTAGAGTTGGTGTACTTGATGAATAAAGAACAGTACTTCCCTTGTTCTAATACTCTTTCAGCAAACATCAGCTGCTGAATGCTGTCAGCAGTGTGATACTAAGCTACGTGGACTATTGCCTTGGCCCAAAATGACTGTTATGTTATTGAATGAGGTGATATGAAGTCTCTATTCCATGTTTGCAGAATAAAAGTATCTCTTGCTACACTTAAAGTAATAAGATGTTTCTCAAATCCTTTGTTTTCTCAAAGTTGCCACCCCTTGCAGTAAACTCTTCGTGCAGCTGGCTAATGGTTTACAATTTAATACAGCACTGACAGTATGTTTGTCTGTTTTAAGAAATTGTACGTTCTGCCAAGGTGTAGGAAGAGCTGGTATTAATTCCAGCTTGTGTTTCCTTCCTTTGGCAAAGATGCTCAGGTAAAGGTGTGTAATGTGACTTCTTGGAAAGGAGAATGTTTGGGAGACTGAAGTCAACATGCCTGAAGCTACAACTTACGCCTTAAACCAAGGAGTTATCTGCGCTGAGCTATGTGGTTTTATCTCATTTATTGCCTGAACGCCTTATAAACCACATAGTGCTCTTCAGTTTTTACTCAACAACAATTATTCTTTTGTCACTGCTGTTTCTTCCTCATTCAGCATCATGCCACTTAAACAACAGTAACAAAAAAAAAAATCCATCTTTTTTCTACTTATCTTCTTGTATAGTACACAAATCATGCTGGGCAAGAAAAAAACTTTAGAATTTTCAGTTTATTCATAAAGTAACTTGCTTTAAGTATTTTCCTTCTGTATTTAAAGATTGAAACTTTTCTTTCTGTAGCAATAATTTCCATGTGTTACTAATGTAACTGCAGTGAATATTAACTTGTTGAATTCTTATGACAAAAGTAAATTGTAAGACACAAGGTTTAGTTAGTGTCCAGTTCTGGACTATTGGATGTCTTAAAGCTGCACATATGCAATTTATGGTGTTTTTGCTTTCCTTTAAGATACTGAATAGCTCGAAACACTCTTTCCCTAGTTGTCCGCGAGAGTCATGTATTTGGAGTGCTAACTTGTCTGGTGGCATAAACCAAAGCCTTGAACTTGTCTGTAGTTTTCTTTTGGGTGACTGCTCTAATGTTGCTGACGGCCATTCACTTTTGCATTCCTGTAAAACCACTTAACAAGCTCTAGCTACTGATTTTTATCAGTTAACTGACTCAGCTTGGATTAATTTTTTTCCCCTCTCTGCAAGTGAGATTTTGTTCCACAGACAATAAAGGTCCAAAGAAATAAAGATATCCTCTTCAGGTTGGTGAATGTGTAGTGATTCCCATCAATATTTTGTTGTCTGTTCAAGTGTTAGATTTTTAACTTAGCTATATGTACTTTTCTATGCCAGAACGTTAGTCTTTGCACAACTAAGACACATTTGAGTATCTGTCTGGTGAATAATTCTTTTCTTCCTTATGGTTGATTGCTGTGTGGGAATGTCCATTCCCCTGCACTGCCACCTTTGATACAAAAAGCACCCAGTGAAAATTGACTAGTTATGTAAAGACTATTCTGGCACAACTTTTCTAGTCTTTCACATTGTAACTCTAGTAAACAGAAAAACTTTTGGTGATTGTGTCCTTCTTTGCCTGTAAGATCTGTGATTGTTTTTTAGAGGGTCCCAAAATTTATCTGGTTTGGTGATGGCTAATAGCAATTAGGCCAGAACTATGCTTCTTTGTTAGAAGATGCTTTCATAAACTGTTAAGGTCAAAGTAGGATGGAATGGAATGGAATGATAGGGGAAAGAAGAAGATGGCAGAGCAAACTAACTCTGAAATTCGAAGACATGATTTTTTTTATCATCCTTGATGTTACTTTGTTGCACTCTGCCTCTTAATCCCCACACAAATTTAACATTCAATCCTGGTAAAATGTGCAGCGTTTTTACATTTGCCTACTGTAATTGTTGAAAAGCTTATTCGCTATTCCTTAGACAAAATAAATATAAAAGGAATTGCACATTTTTCAAACTTATAGGTATGATTTGTCACTCCTAGTTCGTTCAGCTCTAATACATTGTGATTATGTGTAGTTCAAAGACAGAATGAATCTTGAGAATGAATTAGAAGCTGTAATCCATAACTATAGTCTGCTTGGCTTTCAAAACTTTTGCCATACTCTCTGTCATTTTATTACAATTACAGCATGCTGAATATTCTTGCAGAAACTTGCCCAGCAAAACATTTTGCAGTATGAGGGCCAAATTTTCAAAGAACTGGTTTTGTATTTACAGTGATTCCTGCACACACTCTTGCTTGCAGCCTCTCTTTCTCTAAAGTTCAGGGAGGTGACAGGCAGCCTGAAGATGAGATCTGACAGGATTGTGCCCAGCAACTGGGGAAATGCACTGTTTGGGTGTAAGCCCAGTGCTGCAGATCAGATTAGTTCTGCATGTGGGGAACTGGTGTGCTCCCTGCCATTTCTGTCCTCTTGCCTCTCTTCTTGAGCTTGTTCTCTGAAGTCTTTGAGAATGTGGAGGTGTTACTAAGCTGTTCTTGGGTGCTCATGTGATCTCTTTTCTGTGTTCTGGTGTTAAAGCCCTCAAGGCATAGAACCTGCCTTTTGTCTGTCAAAACTGTCCCTCATAGATTGAGAGGCTGGATGGATGGGATCTCTTGTATTAAACCTCCAGATTTTTACTTCTAAGACCCAAAATGTTTTTAATGGCAGATGACATGAAAAAAAACACCACCCCAAATCTTAAAAAGCTGCAGTCTGCCTCTTTGCTTCTGCTTTCTTCCCCCAAGCTGTTGGAAAAATAAGCACGTAGGAAAGAGTAATCGGTTTGGGAGAGGTCTTTGGCTGCTGCTAGTGCCAGAGCTGCATTGACTGTAGCAGGTCAAATGGAGAGGCCAGAGACTGTTGGCTAGCACATCCTGCCTGTTGACTCAGATGTTCCATGTGTTAGGATCCTTAAATCTCAGGAATATTGTGAGAACTGTTGGCTTATTTTATCTAGTGGACCAACAAACTGTGGGCATGAGCCTAGTCAATTAAGAGCTATCTTGGGCCCTGGGAAAAAGAAATTGCTACTTGCCCCCTTAGATAATTTCCCTTATTTCTTAGACTTACTAACAGAAACCTTAATGGTGGTAGTGGCAGAGACATCAAGGGTTTGGAAAATGAAGGAGAAAGTTTAGAGTGCTGTGGAGGTAGTGGGAAGAGGAGAGGTAAGGTTGATGGAGGAGTTTAAGCTTTTCTTGCCCGTACCATTGTTCAGCCTCTGGGTAGCTTCCCTGGCTGCCTTTCCCTCTAGATCAGTTAATTCTGTGAGCCAAACCCTATTCAAATATATGAAGATTTCCCCTTATTGACAGTCTGGGATACCACCAGCTGCACACCTAGCAGCTCTGCCACAATTGTTTGCTGTGGAGGAGGGGTGTGGCTCCCTGAAGCGGAGCAGAAATGCTATCCAGAGTGTTGTCCAACATGTGTGGAGCTTGCCTGAGCATTGGGATGCAAAGATGTGAAAAGCTGGTGTATATGCATAGATGCAAAGTTGCTGGCGTTGCAGTAACAGGGTAGGGTGGGTTTTCCATTTGTTCCTCTGTGAATTGCTTCACTGAAACATCACCTCTTTCTCAATCATTTCATGCTTTTATTCATTTCCCCTGCTGCTTCTATTTGAAACCTAGGTGATGGCACAATATAAATGGAAGACAGATTTGCTTACCATCCAGACTGCCCCTGTCTATGTCTTGACTAGCCTGTGCATGCCTGCTAGTCTTGATGAGACTGAAGCAGTGCTTGCAGCCGGGCAAGTCAGTGTGCTGCTTAGGCCAAGTTTGGAAATTGGGCAGCTGATGTTCCCTCTGCTTTGTGCATGCCTGTCTTTCGTTTTGGTTACTGTATCTTCACAAGACTTTGAAAATTTGGCCCTGAGTGACCTTAAATGTGGGGAAACGCTCAGGGGAATGTGAGGTAAAGGAGGCTAGGTAGTGCACATTGTCCATGTAAGCAAGGAGAGCAATTTTAATTCCCATATATTAACAAAGAGCATTTTTATTACCAGCTTTGCCTGCTAGAGTCTTAACATCT
This sequence comes from Opisthocomus hoazin, assembly GCF_030867145.1. Taxonomy (NCBI): domain Eukaryota; kingdom Metazoa; phylum Chordata; class Aves; order Opisthocomiformes; family Opisthocomidae; genus Opisthocomus; species Opisthocomus hoazin. The sequence goes on along the minus strand of NC_134416.1, from coordinate 15,726,659 downwards.
AACACTGTTTGTCTTTCTGTCTTCTGCTGTTAGGTTGCTAGTTTGTTTTTGTAAAGAGATAAATAAAAGGTATGTCTGAGGGAAGTAGTGCACCTGGGGATGTAATTTTACAAACTAATAAACTGATGTGTGTGACATTTTGAATAACTTACATCCTTTATTATTAAAATTTTGTGTTGTCTTCCTATATGTGTGTGTTTTTGTTTGTTTGTTTAAAATTGGTGCTTGCTTTTTATTTGAATTTAAAATGTTGTTTTCTTTCCCCACTTGCAGTGTCCCCACCAACAAGACTAAGATATAATGTAGTCAGTCCTGACAGTGTACAGATCTCTTGGAAAGCCCCCAAAGGGCAGTTCACTGGATATAAACTTCTTGTCACTCCAAGTTCAGGTAAAACAAAAGTCTGCATGTTCTCTTTTAAGGTGAAAGGACTGTTATTCTAAGGCTGAACAACTTTTCAGAGGCTAGTGTCATCCTTCAGGACTAAGGAACTGTGAGCAAGCTCACAGATAATGGAGTGTTGACTGGTCAACACAAGACAGAAATTGGTCTCACCAGAGGGTGGTCATAGGCATAGAATATGAGGTTGAATGTTTAAGATCGTAGAAGTGGATGGATGCTAGTTATGCTTCATATGTAGTCTTTGGGAATTGTTGCTGATCATCTCTCTTTAACTTTCTGCCAGTGGGGTGTAACAAAGTCTAAAAAGTGTTCAGGGGGAAGCATAGGAGCCCTATTTCAGTAAAAGCTTTGAGGTGGATCTCTCTGGATGTTCTCCCATAGTGAGCTCCCCAGAAAAGACCAAAAAGATTTTAGACCAAACTTTCAAAAAAACTAAAAACAAACCCACAAATCCCCAACCAAAACCTGTTAAAGTTTTGAATGAAAGCTTGAAATGTAAAGATAGGCAACAAAGTGGCTATGTCAGGCTACCTGTGCAGAGGTGTCACTTCTATACATATTTAAATTTAGATATAGATACACTTTTAACATACAGCTAAATATGTAATTGTATACAATCTTATATATATGTATACATAGAAATGCTTAATATTTGTATTTATACATGAGAATTTCCTTGCCCAAAGGAAGTGGACAAAGAGGGTATTCAGAGATGACATGGGTATGATGGGAACAGAACTGACAGCCAGTCACAGAGCAGTGTGAAAGCCTGTGGCTATGATGTTACCAAACTTGACAGCTTTTTATCAAATGTTTTGGGTTTTTTTTAAGTTTTGCTGGAGACAGTGGCTATTCCATGAGGTCCAGACAAAAGCCTTGACTGATTGATATTAGAGTGTTTCTGTCTAAGGAAACTGGTCTGTGTCTTTGGTCAGGCTGTCTGACTTTTTGCTTTTCTGGGATACCCTCTGACATGGCTGTATGGATACTCCCAAGTGTTCCCACTTTTGGGTCATTGTAGAGCTTGGGGTAGTTTTAAGTCATTACATTTAACGTGCTATAAGAAAATCAAACACGGTTATGTATTTGTGGGTTTTTTGTCTTTTACAGGTGGAAAAACCAATCAATTAATTCTTCAAAACACTGCAACCAAAGCAATTGTTCAAGGTCTTATTCCAGATCAAAACTATGCCCTTCAGATCATTGCGTTCAGTGAAGACAAGGAGAGTAAGCCAGCACAAGGCCAGTTCAAAAGTATGTGTCGTCTTACGCCTGATGTGCAGAATTTATCAGATATTTAATGTAACTTGTGAAATTGTAACAAAGTCTGAGACAAAGGAGGACAATGATAAAACAATTTCTTCTGTGGTGGAAGGCTAATCAGAGGTACAGATTTTAACTGGTACATGTACAGCTGGAGGCATGAATTGATCCAGTTGCTCTTGCACAGGAGATTCTTGCTTTGGGCTGTCCTTGTTTCCGCTGAATCTATTTATTCCTAATTCCATTATGAAATTAGTCAGTATCTCATGGAAAAGAATCTTCAGTGAGTGGAAACAAAAATAAGGAAGTGCAATATTCTGATACTTAAAATTTCCTTCCCTTCATCCAACTTTTTAGTAAAACATTCTTATAACTGTGCTAATAGGCAACTAGTTGCTAGTTAAACGATACTGTAAAAGGCTGAATTCTTACTGTTCTTCAGCTGCCAGATATGTTTACAAATTATGCTTAGGCCTTTAATATGAACTAGATTTACTCTTAATGTCTATATCAGTGATATATGTTTTAGCTGATTTGTCTTGATCTGCATCTTAAACACTTCTGTTAAACATGATCAGTGGAGATTTAGTCAAAGACAAAAATGTGACAGTCTGGGAGTGCAGTTGAAAGCCTATTGAACTCCTTTGACACTGAATATTTCGCATGGTCATTGCTGAACCACCTTTCTCTTAGAATTACCACAAGATAAAACATGCTGACTGCTTGATGTGGTTTGTGTCAGAGTCTTTCTGGCTCTTCATCACTCCAACTGTGTGTTTACTACTTTAAGTTCTACGCTGGTTAGGAAACCCACAAAACCACAGACTATTTTAGCATTAAAGAGCATTCCACAGAAAGCTACACTGACTTCTATAACATTAGGCATGGCTGTTTTTTGAACTACCTCAGTTCTTCAGGAAAAGTAGAGCTGGCAGCTTGATAGAAGAATATGGGGATTATGTTCTATTCAGTATACTCTTTCTTTGCTGCAGGTGAAAACATATAGTACTTAATGAGGCTGGAGTTTGATTTGGCAATATGATGCCTTGCATGAGTGAAACCAGATGCAGCATGTATACAAATCCTTCTTTGTTTGCTATCCTGTATTCTATGTTTTTTTTACTCTTCTCTGACAAGTGGTCACTAATTCTTGAGATGAAAAAAGGTCAAACTCATACAAAGCTTTGAGAATATCCTCTGGTTTAGTGCATTGGAAGTATGTTTTTAATGCTGCTGAGTTGTAACTAATGTAGAAAGAATTCTCAAGCCTACAATAAAATTTTATTGTTAAAAGAGTATTCCTTTTTATATAGCTGGGTATACTTTCTTATTCTAGTAAGTTAGTAGCTTGTAAGTTATTGTACATAGTATGTAATTAACAAAGGTCACTGGGGAATTTTTTCCTTTGAAAATGCAGCTGTAAAAACATGCACTAGTTAAGTTTTTTTGCCTCTGGAAATATGTGAGTGAAACTGATGTAGTCTTCTCTGTTTTTCCTGGTTATAATTTTAACAGTTAGAAATGGGTTTCCCAAATTCAGAAAACTGTTGGGATGTGACCAGCTTGTCTTCTATGAGGCTTTTGTACTGTTTCTCTGGAGACTTGCGGCTCAACAGCACTAGCACTAGAGGAGGCCATGAAGCAGCACCTTAGCTTGTTCTCAGACTTTTCTCAAAGGAGTACTCTTAGAAAGCTGAGAAATAGTATCCTTTATGACTAGTATTATTCTGGTAATTACACCTCTTATTTTAGTTTCAGGCTTGTTTACGTAAGGATTAAACCCAGACTTCTGTGTAAGAGCTGGTATCATCACGGCTTTTTCTGTAAGCCAGCTAATAACCAAGATCTACCTTGGTAAAAGCTGACTCTTTGGCAAGCTTGTGGACATGAATTTACTTCTGAATCAGTTTCACAACCGTTTGCTAAAGGTAGAGGTGATGTGCAGGTGCACATGCTGTGTTAGTAAGGAAAGGAGTCAAAACTTCTGGTTTTTTTTCACCAGTTTTCCTACCTCTGTACCTGGAGTGTGAGGGCTGTAGGTTCTGCACAGGGTTATCATACTGAGGAGGTCACGCTAAGATGTTTGATAGTGGCGTGTTGTATTCTGAAGATCTTAGGATGGTCTTGCCATTATATTTTGGGTTGGAACTTAGAGCACTCTTGGCTGTTTCTGAAATTCTATCTACTATTGTGTAAATCGGTGAAATACATTTGACTTCGGTTCCACTTCTCTAAAACAGAATACTTGTATTGTCTATTTTATATCATATATTTCAACAGGTAGAAAACCTTCTTTCCCCATCTCACAGTGTGTTTTTAGTGACGTAGCGTAGACACACTGATCCTGGCTAAGACTCAGTGCCTACTTGGATGAATGTTGGTCATAATTCAGCTCTACTTAGGCTGAAGATTTTAATTGGAGTGGAATTTTATTTTCTATGAAAGATATTCTCTGTTTCATTGTTTTAAGCTGTTCCTGGCCATTGTAGACAGCTGGGACATTGACACCAATTAGCATTCTAAGGAAGTTCTGAAAGGATTGTTTTCTTCCCCTTAATATGTGACTTGACTTTAGTAATGAATTTGCCTGAATCTTTCATACTATGAGTAGAGTGATACTGGCTACTAATGTAATATTAGGAATTGCTAATCAAGCTGGGTTCTTCTTGGCTGTTATGAGATTTGGGACATTATAACAGAGGTATTCCACCCACTTGTGGGACAGGAAACTGTTGAAGTCTGAGCTGTGGAGCAACTTTGCTCTCATGGGAGTATTTGGTGCCCTGAACGTAGACTTGGGCATAGGATCTAAGCTGATTCTTTAAAGAGGATAATGTAACAGCTGGCTTATGTGCTTTCATGTTGAATGACTTGGAGTGGAACTTGCAGCGCTGGACTTTCCCCAGCTAGCATTGCCAATTTCTGGACTATATTTCCACTGCTGGATCTTGTCAGTGTGGGCTTAGGTGCTGATCTCACTGTGTTTGGACTCTCCTGTGTGAGGAGAGTCACTTTTGAGAACTTTAATGATGATAGGATGGGGAAAGATTAATGAAAAGAATAAATCCAAAGGGAGGGAGGGAGGGAAAACCTAGTAACAGTCACTTGTTACCTAAGCATATTGCAAGATGTTGCACGCAACTTCTTTATCTGGAAGAATAAAATTGCATGCTTCTGACTGCACTGTTTCTAGTTTGTTTGATTATTTCCCCCCCCCCCTTTACTTTTCAGTTAAAGATATAGAAAGAAGAAAAGAAACAAGTAAATCCAAGGTGAAGGATCCAGAAAAAACAAATACGAGTAAACCAGCTCCAGAAGGTCAGATCATAACACATATGAATTGTTTGATGTTCTGAAAATAATAATCTTTTTTATTTTACTTGGCCGTTGTATAGGTTTTCTTTAAGTACTTTAAATCTAATTCCCAGGGGTAAGTTAAACAGAAGGGGAAAAATCAGGATTTTCAGGAATATTGGAGAGTTGCTACAACAGAGGTATTGCTTTTAATTCTGTGTTCTGCTTTACCACTTTATACAGCAAGCACTAAATACCACCATGACTAGCATAAAAGCAGTCTTTAAACCTGCATTAAAAAAATCATATTGCCTGTAACTTCCCACTGGGTGTGGTTTGAGTCATGAAAGAATCGTGCGTGTGTGTATACATAATAAGAATTTCATATCATCTTGGCTGCAAGACAGACTTACAGTATTAATTCCCCACCTAAGGTCAAATTGGTATTATTGTATAATTAGGCACATAACTTGATAACTCTGTCCTTATGTAGGTGATATGTATGAAAACATTTGAAATATTTTCGAGGAGGGGAAAGTTCATTTTGTCTGGTTGCAAGGAGCCAATCTTCTGGTGAGGTGTGATAATGCTAGTCATGGGAAGCTCATCTAGTATGGACAGTAAAAGCTATTTCAAGCTTAATATATAACTCTATTTCCTGTTATTCTAAAATTCAAAAAGCATCTTTTTCATGAAGTAACCCCAATTGTAATTATTTCCTTCCATGGTTATTTATGAAGTGTGGAACAACCACAGATGAGCATAGCTTTCTAGGACATTAAATAGTCTCTATGTGAATAAATTGGACAATTTCAAGGATCCCATTTCTCCTGTCCCTTTTAGCTCTGTCTCCTACTAATGTAAGTATCAAAGACGTTACCCAAAGCTCGTTGAAACCCGTGCAAATTCTTCTCGCTTCAGTGGGTTTTTCCTCTTACCATACATACTTGTGTCATGTTGTATTTATTAACACCGTACAAGTTTTTTTCTGTACAGCAGTTCTCAAGCCAGAGCACACTTGAATTTGTCAAGTTGGGTGCATTGGGAAAAGTGTTAGCTAATATTTACAACACTTAAAAAAGCAAGTTATACCTGACAGTGCATGATGGTGTAGCAGGTAGGTGAGCTTTCTTTCATGTCTAGAGGAAGACTGAGTTGGAAGAAATGAGAGAACTAAAGAAGGAAATTGTAATTTGTGTTCTTAATGAAGGACAAGAGATAAAAGTTGAAGGAGGGAAAGCTGGGTCTGTAATAGGAACATGCTGATTAAATGCAGGCAGAGGAAAGTGTCTGCCAGACTGTGGGAGAGGATTTATGCTTTTTCATGGAGTAGGGGCAAAAATGCAGTTGGCAAGAGGAGATGGGATCTGCAGTCTCTCCCTTTTTGTGATTCTTGTTTACTTGTGAAGTCTTTAGCTCAATTGCTTTCCTCCTCCCCACAGAAATTTTTACTCATCTAAACTTTTTCAGTTGTACTGGGGCAGTTTGTACCAGAGCAAAATACACTTCCATCCAGCACTTGTGAAAAGCTATTGCCTTACACTTACTGTAGCAGGTTTTACTAGAAAACTGGGGTATATTTTTGAAAGAAATGCAAAACTTACAAAATTATGAATCAACAAAACTAACCAAAAAGAAAAAATGTTATGCTAATTTTTGTGAATTTGATTATTTTATTTAGCCCTATTCCCAACTGAGCTATATTTTAATGTGAAGTAATAGACTTTTTTCCTGTTGTCTAGCTATTGCGTATTTCTTCCCTTTGCATAGTATAATGATTATTCAAAGGATGGAGATTCCAACTGAATGACTTCAGTGGGAGTAGGGTGCGAGTCCAAGCAAAAAAGTTGTGCAGAAATAACAGCATCAGCAAAAAATGTGCAGTTAGGATAGAAGCAAATTCAGGACTGATACACAAAGAGTAATGGTGTCAAAACTTACCTAGTTTAATATATAAAGACCGTTCCCCCTCAAATTGAAATTGGATCAAAAAAAAAAAGGAAGAATCTGTGAAAGAAATGGATTAAAGAAATAAGAGCAAAATTTTATGGCAAAACCATGAAGACTAACTTGATCCTCTGCAGATGTTTGACAGGAAATTATTTGAGTATGACCAAATGAATTCAGGCCAGCAGTTAATTGGTTTCATAACAATTTTAGTATATGGCTAAATTTGATAGATTTAATAGCAACCCTGATACATACTCTAGTGAGGCCTCATCTGGAGTACGGTGTCCAGTTCTGGGCTCGCCAGCTCAAGAAAAATGAGGAGCTACTGGAGAGAGTCCAGTGGAGGGCTACGAGGATGATGAGGGGACTGGAGCATCTCTCCTATGAGGAAAGACTGAGGGAGCTGGGCTTGTTCAGCCTGAAGAAGAGAAGGCTGAGAGGGGATCTTATAAATGCTTATAAATATCTGAAGGGTGGGTGTCAGGAGGATGGGGCCAGACTCTTTTCAGTGGTGCCCAGCGACAGGACAAGGGGCAATGGGCACAAACTGAAGCACAGGAAGTTCCAGCTGAACATGAGGAAGAACTTCCTCACTTTGAGGGTGACGGAGCACTGGAACAGGTTGCCCAGGGAGGCTGTGGAGTCTCCTTCTCTGAAGATATTCAAGACCCACCTGGACGAGGTCCTGTGCAGCCTGCTGTAGGTGACCCTGCTTTGGCAGGGGGGTTGGACTAGATGACCCACAGAGGTCCCTTCCGACCCCTACCAGTCTGTGATTCTGTGATGCTGTGTTTACATCCTCGATCAAGTTGGTAAGACCTTAGGAGTTAACAGTACAAAAGAAATTATTAGGTAGTGTAAGATATCTGAAAACAAGAGCAATCTTTGCCCACAAAACAAATTGAAGACAACCACTGTCCAGATTGGTGTAGTCAGTGGTTGTGGCTTCTGCTCTTGTCTTGACTGAAACAATAGCAAAAGTTTATTTCACCATTTCTGCGAGTATTGGAGTCAAGTTTTGATGGAAGGAGGTGCCTTCTGTGAACAACTGCCCCAGTTGTTACAGAAGGATGTTTCTAGAAGAAGAAACTAGTGTGTCTTTGCAAGCCTTAGAAGGGCAAAGTTCATCAGTCATTCTCCTGCATATGATGAATTGTTTGGCAAAATTTTCCAGTATGAATATTAGGACAGATTTAGCATTTAATAGGCAAAAAAATCCAAAACCCAATGTTTCAAGACAAAACTAATAAAGCACAGCAATACACTTTTCAATGTCTATGAAAAAGCGTGTGGACTCTGTCAATAATGCAAGGTCCTGTTTGTGCATTACGATAACTCATGTATCCTGGTGATTTTCCTGAAAGGCACAAAAGGTACATAATCTCAAAATTTGTTGTTTATAAACACTTGGCTAAAGTACTTTCTTCAGGGTCACATAATAAAAGCCAGAAATTTCAGTTTCAGTGGGATAAAGACTTCACCACAACCCTTTTACTCATAGAAACCAGCTCTTCACTAAGAAATACAAGATGGATATTTATGTTAAGGATTCCGGATGGTTTCAAAGCTTCTCTTATTTTCATTTGTGATTTGGAGGAGTGATTCTGCAGCACTGTCTGCTATTTGATTACCAACTGTGTGAGGTTCTAGGTAGTGCTGGGAGGTGTGGATGTCTTCTCCTAAACTCCCAAGTCCACCTTTTTTCTTCTGTCCTTAAGTTAGATTGTATTTGGGTTTCTCTCTGTCTTTATGGAACTCTGTCAGTGGCTTGCTAGTAATTTTTCCAGCAGATTTAGTAGCCTAGATTAAAATTTTTCCTGTATTGTGTCCTACCCATTCAAGTAGTTTAAAAAGACTTGCTCCTTTCTTTCCTGGTCTAAGTACTACACGCCAATCTCAAACAAACCTCCAGTGTCTATCCAGTAATGTCATTGTGCCAAATTAATTCAGGTTTAATGTCTAGCACTCATCCATCAAATGTTCGCTTTGTTTGATTTCCAGAAACCTTCTCTAGTTCTGCACAACCATTTTCAAGCCTTGAATCTCCTTTCTAAATTTTTCAGAAGCTGTCATTTTTCAGCTTAGTGATTTATCACTGCTGTGCATGCTCGTATTAATAATGTCAGAAGCCTCTTCTCTTTCTCTGAGATAAAACTCACAGACTTGGCTTCTTTCAGCATGCACTGATATTTGAGTACTTGTAGCCTGGCACTTCTCCAACTCCCACATGTACAAAGCTCCTTTCTGTACAGCGGCAGGGGTTAATACATTCTGTGCCTTCTCAGATGTTTTACAGTTTCTCAGAGAGCTTCTACAAGTGATTCTCTAATCAAATCCCTTTGGAGAGGGGGGAATCAGTGTTTTGACTATATCCTGTGGCAAATAAGTGGCTAGATTCTTTCTCTGCAGAGTATTTCTCCATGTGTCTGAAATGTTTTTAGCCACCCATTTCAATAAAAACAACAAAACACCGAGGGCCAGTTTTATTTTCTTGCTTGTGGACTTTGTTCTGGGGTTTTCTAATGGAGAGGCATGGTGGGTTAGCCTAGGCTAGCAGCCAAACTCTCACCTAGCTGCTTGCTCACTCCCTTTCCTGGCAGAATGGGAGAGAAAAGAGGAAGAACAGGAATGAAAAAGTTCAGGGGTTGAGGGAGACTGCTTACTGATTACCACAGTAGGCAGAGTCAATGGGGGGGAAATTTACTTAATTTATTGCCAATTAAAATAATTTAAAAAATGCTAATGCAGGTAGTGGATAACAAAAAAAAGACAAACATTAAAACAACAGCTTTCCTCCCTGCTTTCCCAGGCTCAACTTGACCTCCTCACCTGTTATTGCTTCAGGCTACACTCAGTCTAAGTCCCTTCAGAGAGGAAGCAAGCGGTGCAAAAGGGGTGTTGAGGGGCTGTGATCAGGGCGCAGTGGTTTCTCTGTGTCATTCCTTTCCTCTCACACCTTTCTTCTTGTCCAGTGTATGTCCTCCACAGGCTGCAGGGAATATCTGCTCTACCATGGAGCACCTCGTCCTCTGACCTTGGGGTTCCTTCTGCTGTTTCTCCCTTTTCCCTTCCTCATCTCTCTGCCATTTTCTGCCCTTTCCTAAATATGTTTTCCCAGAGGTGCCACCAGCTGTGCACAGGGTGGCCTCTGGCCTCTTCGCAAAAAGGCCACCCCTGCAGCTTCCCTTCTGCCAAAGCTGGGCACAGACACCCAATACAAGAAGCGCTCTATTAATGCTCTACTAGAGTAAAGTCTTTATGCTGTCTTAAACATCTCCTGTTCAGAAAATACCTTATGAAAATCTCCAGTCAGGATGATTTAGGACAGCATAGAGCGTGTGTGGACCAGATTTCTCTTCTGAATCAAGTTTTTGCCAGATAAGCCTTCTACAGACTGTAGACTGTTAAAATGATGAGAAATGAACTCCTATAAAAGATTATGTGATTTATGTTTGATGCAATGTAACAGTTACTTTGTCATCGTAAAGTGCATGTAATATAGTCATGTAGCAAGTATGACTTGTTAGGGAGGTCAGAGATATTCACTGCACAGCACAGGACTTGCTGGTTAGTTCAACCTTCCCAAATGAAAATCACATTTCATCCCTAGAGCAAGTCTATTAGGGACGGGTGTGGGTTTTTTACTGATTCCTATGAAAATGTAGTGGCGTGTGGCCTAGTTAAAAAGCCTGGGAGAACTGCAGCTTTTAAAATCCTTTAGATGCTTCTTTCTGGTGGAGAGACTTTTACCACATGCCAGGAACCAAATTGGCAGAATGTTACCCGAGCTGCCTGGGCCAGTGTGGGGCAGCTGGATGACCTGTGAAAAGGGGTATTGCCCCCTCTGTTCCCTGCCCAAATGGAGTGTACAGGAGGAAGCTCTAGGATAACTTTGTTGCAGAGGAGACCTTATTGCAGCCTTTCAGTCCTTAAAGAGGGCTTATAAGAAAGCTGGTGAGAGACACTGGCACAGATTCCCCAGAGAGGTGGTAGGTGTCCCATCCATGGAAACATTTAAAGTCAGGTTGGATGGGGCTTTGAGCAACCTGATATGGGCTTGTTTAGCCTGAAGAAGAGAAGACTGAGAGGAGATCTTATAAATGCTTATAACTATCTTAAGGGTGGGTGTCAAGAGATTGGGCCAGATTCTCTTCAGTGGTGCCCAGCGACAGGACAAGGGACAATGGGCACAAATTGAAAGATAAGAAGTTCTCTCTGAACATGAGGATGAACTTCTTCACTCTGAGGGTGACGGAGCCCTGGAACAGGCTGCCCAGGGAGGTGGTGGAATCTCTTTCTCTGGAGATATTCAGAACGTGCCTGCACAAGGTCCTGTGCAGCCTGCTGTAGGTGACCCTGCTTTGGCAGAGTGGTTGGACTAGATGATCCCCAGAGGTCCTTTAATATTATTAGTGACCTTTACTAGTGTCCTTTAGTGAATTTAATATTATGAATGATATCATTATTATGCATATTTATAACACATATGAGTTATAAATATTATGGAGAATGGCTACTCACTCAGTCAGAATTCCTTCTGGCACATGCTGGTCACACTCTCTTTGTTTTCTTCACTGCTCAGTGCTGCACAGAGAAGAGATTTTGGTTGTATTGTATGAAATTCCAAGTTTTTAGCACTTTCAGGGTTCAGTATCATAAAATCTCCTAGAAAGAGACCTGAAGCCGTCTATCACGTGATACTTATCTGCTACGTATTGATAGGGATAAGTATGCCTGCAGTTTCTTTCAGGTGAGTGTGCTCTGCCAGGGCTCTGAATCATGCAGTATAAATGTCTCTTAGGTGCTGGATCATCTGTATTTTTTCTTGTGAATGTAACTTTTAGCTTCCTGGTCCTTGTCTAGACAATAAGTGGAGTTCTTAGCTGCCTGCAAAAACTGTGTAGACATATGGAAAGTTATTCTGTTTTGCAGTGAGATAAGTTTTTTATTTTTCTTTTGTCTTTCCAATGTATTTTACATATTAGTGATATTATTAATGACATTGTTTCTACAATCTTTCAAAGTAAATGTTTCTGAATTATTTTTTTTCATAGTATTTTTTCTTCCAGTGCTATACACACTGTTAGATAATGCAAAAGGCATATCATCCGTCAAAATGACATGGTATACATATCTGAGGTTTCTATTGTAATAATTCTTGCAGTGAGTTCATGTCAGTCTTTGGATAGTGATGGAAATGAGAGGTGCAGTAAACTTGAAAAATACACTGATTTGCTTTCTTCTAATAGTGCCATCACCTTTGATGTAAATAAGCTTTGACATTCACTCTAGCTGTTGAATGGAACTATTTAAGAATAATGGAAAAAATCTGCAGAGGCATATACTAAGATACTATTCAGCAGAAGAGACTAATTATCTAGTTTGTTAACTTGTCTGTTTAGTTAATGTCAAATGCTTCAGTAAGTATTACTAGACAGTGTGAAATGAGTGCTGTGAGGTATTTGACTTAAGCCACAGGAATGAATACCTTCTGAACTTCTGCTCTGTTGGCTGTGTTTCATAGTGTTACTCACTTCATCCTGGCTAATGTAACTGCAAATGTTGGTTTTAGTCATGACATTTTTCTTTTTTTTTTTTATTGCTTGCTGAACTCCTAGGCTATGGAACTCATTAGCTATATCTTTACGCAACCTATAACTGGCCTTACTAACAGTGTTTCCCTGAGCTTTCTGAAGGGGACTTTAGCTCTTGTCTCATGAGCAAGCAGAGGAAAGAGATTGTAACTAAGTTGGGTGGGCATATTTCCCCAGTGCCATTCTGTTCTTCCTTAACAGTCCTTATCTTCTCAGCCCTTGCACATTAACCTGCTTCTGCAATCTGAGGGTCAAAGCAAAGTTTAATGGAAACTACTTGGCTCTTCCACTGTGGATATGATTTCTTTTTTTCTTGTGTTAGGGACCACTGAATCCTCTAGCCTAGCAGAAGCATGCAGGGTTGCCTCAGCTCCATGCCCCTACATCCAACCAGTAGCAAGACTGAGCGTGTCATCCCAGTATGTCTGAGGTGATCAAGCACAGGGCTAGGCCAAACAAGTACCAACCAGCCAGCTGTGTAGATGGAACTGGTCTCCTTTCTGTTTTCCCATGTTTGTTCCTCCCCAAACTACCTTGATCCCTCCCTTTCATTGCCTTTGGTTCCTCCCCTACGCATGTCATACTGGATGTTGTACAATCCCCGGATCCTCTTTCCTATAACCCAGAAGTCTCATTATCCCCTAAGCAGTAACCCCCACCAGTCTGAACCATAAACAAACCATGTTACTAAGTAAGTACAAGTTATTAAAATGTGAGTACAAGTTGTAAAAATGAGTTGCTGATCTTGGAAGATACCAGCGAGATGAGACCCTTGTAATTAATGTTTAGTTTCTGGGTCTATGCTGTATTTATACAAGAGATAAATGCTGAACTACTTGGCCCGAGGTTGCCTGATAGGTAAAACCCAAGGTCACAGGGAGGTGTCTTGTGACTTTTGATAATTCCGTGATTAGTATTTGCTGATCAGTGGGGTTTTTTTTAATTAAGTTTCTGTGTACCATTTTTTTGTTGTTGTTGTTGTTGTTTTTCCAGTGTAGTGCAGTGTAATGTTGAAGGGTTGCTTGAACTAAATGCAACCAAGCTTACTATAAAACTAATAGCAATGCAACTATATTGTCCACTACAGCACTCTCCCTGGTGAATGTAGTAGCCTGCTCAGAACCAGCTAGCTCAAGGACTTCTACCTTATCCTCCATCACAAAGTGTAGACATAACCCTAGCCATTAGTCTTCAGCATCAGTTTCTTAGATGCTGCAGAACAGGGACAGACGCATTTCCTGCTTTGGAGATATGGTAAGTTCTTTAAACATTAGGGAGTATTTCAATAGGATAGGGTGCATTTTTGGATGTGTAAATTGAAGTCTGCATTAAAAAGTATAGTGAAGTTTAGAACTATTGATTGCATTTGTCTAAATTGTAGGCTACTGTCTACATTTCCCTAGAAGATGTATATACGTCATACCAAGACGTGAATATTTAATCTTTGCAGTGTCTGTAGGGGGTATGTGAATACATTACCTTGTCGTGTATGGAACAGGGTGCACGTTTGCTGTCATTTAACTGCCTCCCAGCTGCGGACACATGCTCTGTGTAGGCTGTTAGGTTACTTCAGGACTACTTTTTTTTTTTCAGTTTACTGTGAGTTTTGTGCTTACCATGTTGACAAGGATTTTAGTAGTCTTACCAAAAACTGCTTTTCAGCATTGTGTTGCATGCAGTGACATGCAGTCCTTTGACCTTGATTGTGAATAGCTCTTGTGTGTGTGGTGTATACCTGCTTGTTTTAGCATTTGTTATTCAATTAAAGGTAATATGAACGTAAAAATGAATCTGTTATCTATGCTTCTTTAGGGGGTGGCCTCAGATCCTCATGCCTCCCTTGAGAAGACTGGGGAATGCTTAGACCCTGCTGCAGCATTCTGAGAACATTTTGGACCACCACAAAGCTTTGACAATCATTTATAAGTATGCTCCCCTCACTACACTCTTCTGACCACTCTGAAGCTGCTTAGCCCAGGAATAATTTTATAGACCTATTTTGATTTCAGACTCTGTCACTTTGGCTTTGTACTCGCTTGGCTTTGTTCTGCCCAACCTTAGCCCAAGCAGAGGTTCCATGATGCGTCGTGTCTCAGCTTTCACTAGTGAAAGCAGCACCGGACCTTCTGATCTTTACCAATAGGACTCTCACTTAAATGCCTGCAGCCAGTCTGGTGTGTCAGTGGTTTCACTGCTGGTCAGATCACCGTCCTGATGTGGTGCTAAAAGATCTCTGCTCTGGACTCCACCTAGAATCTACCCAGCAATCCTATCAGCAGGCCCCCATCTGTGCTAGGTTGGCAGAACATGGGTTTTTTGACCGTGACTATTTTTTAACTTATGCCATGCAAGTGATCGATTTCCGTTCTTCTTCTGTGTGACTCCTCATAGACATCTTCATTCTTAACTTCAGGTGCTGCAAATACCTGTTTAAAAACAGCAGATGAAGTAGGCTTGTCAGAATATGCCATTGCTTTCTTTGACATACGAATTTAGGATACCCCATCCAAGCCATGTTGGTTTCTGTGCTTCTCAGAAGGTAGAATTTGATGAGAGGCATGCATTAGGTTTCCAAGCTAGTCTATAAACCTGTGAGACACCGTGCAGAGCTTTGTACGTTAGAAATTCCTTGTTAATCACTGGAGGACTTGCAGGAGAATGTTGCTGCAAGGAAACTTTTGGGTGAACTCCCCTTTACTGTCTGGAAAGTTTAGCTCATTGTGCTGTGGATGATCAATGCTTATTCTGAGTTTCTCTGGGTGATATAGCTAAGCTTTTGTATCCTTTGACTACTACTTGCAACTTGGATTTCCTTTTGCAATGGCAAGACTTTTATGGAACTGGCCAGGATCCTTCGGCAGACTCCTGCTTCCTGCCTCCCACGACTGGAAAACTTGATAGGAAGTATCAGCACTGACTGGACAGAATTCTTAAATGTTTTTCCTTTGACATGATTTTGGTAGTTGCTTTGGAGAAAACCAAGCAAGCTACATTTAGAGATTGCAGCATTTATATCTGCCATCTGACCAGACTAAATAGCCATTAGTTTACTTGCCAGTGTGTTGAAATCATTTTCAATAAAAGAAAAATATGTTCTTGAGAGAAAGCAAGCTTGAAACTGAAGACTCAAAAGTGGCTATGAAGGCTAGAATTGGGAAAGGCTTCACTTTGAGTAGTGCACTTTGATCCTGACACAGAGAGTCCCTGATTGAAGTGAGGTCAGGGAAGAGAGGAGCCGGGGCGGTGGTGGGTGGTGGTGTTTGTTCTTAACATAAAAAGGGTCTCATGTATATTTTGTAACTGCCTTGTGTGTTTTGGACATCTGTAAAAGTGTGAATAATTTTATTTGTTTACCTTACCCTGGTTTGAGATTCAGTATTCTCACTGTTAACACAAGAGGCTGCTGGCTACCTTCTTCAGTTTGTGTATGCCAGACAAGCTCTTGCTTTGTTCAGAAAACAAAAAGCTTGGCATTAGAAATCATGGCCTGTCTCCATTCTTACCCGGGGATTCCACTTATCTCCTGGCTCCTCCTTTCTGTAGGAGGAACTGCTTTTCTTCCATCTGTCAGGATGTTAACATCATATAAATGGTCAGGGTTGTGCATTACTTTTCATACAGTGTTCCAGGCCAGGCAGAAGCTAGAGGTTGGACACATTGCCTTTCTGTTATCTACAATATCTCTCTCTTGTCCCTCTTTAAGAACTCTTCTTGAATGCATCTACTTCATTGAAAAGCAGACATAGTGTTGACATAGACATCTAGCGACATCTAGAGAACTCAGAAAAAAAATAGCTTTATAGCTGTCTTTCTGTTCTCTCAGAGTGGCCTATCTTGGACCTAAACAAAAGTTTCAATTTTGTCTTAAAAATGATCTAGCTGCTAGTACCAAAACTACTGAGGTTCATAACCCATGAGTTACAAGTTCTTTGTCCTCATACCTCTGCACAGTAAATACGTATAATACTTGGCAAGTCTGAAACATTACCAACTGAAAACCTCCTGTCTGGTCTCTGTTTTTTTCTTTGGTAACATTCTCCAAGGCACTGACTTTTTTTTGTGCAATCTGTTCTTAGTTGAAGTGAGAGACTGCTATTCATGTTCAGCTGAATGAACGGCCTTTCATTCTCTTCAGATTGCTTTTCATCTTTTCAAGTCATTAGCCCTTGAGCATCTGTCCAATCCACAGGGCACTGGCGTGACTGGATTCTGCTGGCAGCAAAAGACTGTTACCTTAAGTCAGGTTCAGGGTCTGTGTTGACATGTTTCATTATTGAAATACTTTCATTACTATCATGCTGAGACACTTCTTAACAGTTCTTCATCATCTAGCATCATGAATTCTCATAATTTGAAGTCTGTAGGGTTGCTCATGACTATCCGTATTCTAGGTAAATATTGCTGTGTATGACGAGTGATGGTTGTCTCTGACATGAGACACTATCTAGTCTTTGAAACTGAAGCTATGCGGTAACAAGTTGAAACTGTGGGCAGTTTTTAAAATTTGTATGTCAACCCTGAAGCAAGAACCAAAAAAGCTTTGGGGAGGTGGTAGCAGACGGATACATTACTAAACACTGAAGTGCAAGACCAAGATCCTCTTGTAAGAAAGCTACATAAATAATTGGTGCATTCATCAGCACGCTTATCTATCATGGATTTGTATTCCAGTCGTATTGAATACTCTGATGAGCAAGCTGCACTGCTTTGTGCTCTGGACAGCGAAGTAGGAGATGAAGGTTAGTGTTTTGGTATCTCTTTTCTGGGACTGTGATCACTGAGATGGCCCTGTCTTGAATGCAACTAGAAGGTGCTTTATCTTTTGCTTTTCAGCTGTCTGCTGTACAAGTTCCCTTTCACGGCTGTTCTTACACTTTGAGAGGGGAGTCTTGTTTCACAGTCTGTCTCATTCATCTGATGCCAACACTGCTGAGCAACATCAAGCAGGAGCTTGTTCTGAGGAGAGATGATTTCAGGGTCATTTCTACCCTTGCTGCATAATCACAGAATCACAGAATCACAGAATAGTAGGGGTTGGAAGGGACCTCTGTGGGTCATCTAGTCCAACCCTCCTGCCGAAGCAGGGTCACCTACACCAAGCTGCACAGGACCTTGTCCAGGCGGGTCTTGAATATCTCCAGAGAAGGAGACTCCACAACCTCCCTGGGCAGCCTGTTCCAGTGCTCCGTCACCCTCAGAGGGAAGAAGTTCTTCCTCATGTTCACATGGAACTTCTCACCTTTCAGTTTGTGCCCATTGCCCCTTGTCCTGTCACTGGGCACCACTGAAAAGAGCTTGGCCCCATCCTCCTGACACCCACCCTTCAGATATTTAGAAGCATTTATTGGTCCCCTCGCAGCCTTCTCTTCTTCGGGCTGAACAAACCCAGTTCCCTCAACCTCTCCTCGTAGGGCAGATGTTCCAGTCCCCTCATCATCCTCGTAGCCCTCCGCTGGACTCTCTCCAGTAGCTCTTCATCTTTCTTGAAGTGGGGAGCCCAGAACTGGACACAGTACTCTAGATGAGGCCTCACTAGGGCAGTGTAGAGGGGAAGGAGAACCTCCCTCGTCCTGCTGGCCACACTCTTCTTGATGCACCCCAGGATCCCATTGGCCTTCTTGGCAGCCAGGGCACACTGCTGGCTCATGGTTAACCTGTCGTCCACCAGGACGCGCAGGTCCCTCTCCGCAGAGCTGCTCTCCAGCAGGTCCACCCCAAGCCTGTACTGGTGCATGAGGTTGTTCCTCCCCAGGTGCAGGACCCTGCATTTGGCTTTGTTGAACCTCATCAGGTTCCTCTCTGCCCAGCTTTCCAGCCTATCCAGGTCATGCTGAATGGCAGCACAGCCTGCTGGTGTATCTACCACACCTCCCAGTTTGGTGTCATCAGCAAACTTGCTGAGGGTACATTCTAACTCTTCATCCAAGTCGTTGATGAATAAGTTAAACAAGACTGGGCCCAGTACTGACTCCTGGGGGACACCACTTTTTACCAGCCTCCAACTAGACTCAGCGCCGCTGATGACAGCCCTCTGAGTTCTGCCATTCAGCCAGTTCTCTATCCACTTCACCGACCACTCATCCAGCCCACACTTCCTGAGCTTCCCTATGAGGATATCATGGGAGACTGTGTCGAAAGCCTTGCTGAAGTCAAGGTAGACAACATCCACGGCTCTCCCTTCGTCTACCCAGCCAGTCATGTCATTGTAGAAAGCTATCAGATTGGTCAGGCATGATTTCCCCTTGGTGAATCCATGCTGACTACTCCTGATAACCTTCTTTTCTTCCACTTGCTTGATGATGACCTCCAGGATAAGCTGCTCCATCACCTTTCCTGGGATGGAGGTGAGGCTGACCAGCCTGTAGTTCCCTGGGTCCTCCTTCTTGCCCTTTTTGAAGATTGGAGTGACATTGGCCTTTCTCCAGTCCTCGGGCACCTCTCCTGTCAAAGATGATGGAGAGTGGCTCAGCAATGACATCCGCCAGCTCCCTCAGCACTCGTGGGTGCATTCCATTGGGGCCCATGGATTTGTGGACATCCAGATCACTTAAGCGATCCCTCACACAGTCCTCCTCGACCAAGGGAAAGTCGTCCTCTTTGTAGGCTTCTTCTCTTACCTCCGGGGCCTGGGATTCCTGAGGGCCAGTCTTAGCACTAAATCTAAGGGTCTTCATGTTCATTCTGGATGTGTTGATGCAGGACTCTTGTTCTGAGCTGTCTCATGGTCAGCACGCTTTGCCTGATGCCCTGTGTGCTGAGTAAGCCTTGGTGTTATAGCTGAGCTACGCCCCTTCGTTGAAAAGGTACTGGTTAGTAGCTGAAACAGAACTTACCTGGCTGAGTGGTCCATGTTTTCCACCTCAAAGTTGTTCTCATCTGTCTGGTTAGCTGTACTGATCATACTAGTCAGCCTGCAGATAATGAGGGAGCCCTCTTTCTTTATCTGACTGCTGGATTTCATGTGTGTGTCTTTTGGCTTGTGAAGTGTTTGGGTCTTCAGTCCCCAGTACGTGGAGCGGTGTTATTCTTGTCTCTCCTGGAACCCTCAAAGGAGCTTCACTGGAGTACCAGCTTGATGCTTGAGCGTATTTAGTTTCCTTGTATGCAGGAAAGTTAGCAGAATTAGGGCTGCATAATGGTGCAGACAGCTGTTTCAGAGTCTTTGCTTGGGTTTGGTTTTTTTATGTGGTTAAAAATGCATGGTAAAATTTCTGTCTTTTGCACTGATTTTTCTAGTAAGTATAATAAAGGAAGGGAAACTGTAAACTGTGATTGTAGGGATAGTAGCTCCTTCAAAAAGATTAAATAGGCTGTGAAATACCACTCGTATCTCATCTCTCCTCTCCCTATCCTCAACACTTTTCGAACTCAACATCCAAACTGAGTTCAATGCCTAGGGGCCAGGGAGGTGGTGTCAAACTGTGGCAGATGTTTCTGACTTAAGAGCTTCTTAATGTTCAGTGTTTTTTTGTTCTCTAAGAGGTAGTAATAAAGCATCAGTTGCAAGCAATAGTGAAGTATCTCTTAGAGGTTGGTTGAGATACTTTTATGACTTTGGTGGGGCAGTTCTGTTCAGCTATACCTTAAAAAAAGAAAATCACCCTCAGAAGCTCATTTTTTGTGTCAACAGAATCACAGGTCCTTTGCCAGCCTTGCAACTGTTAGTATTCTGTTAATTTGGGAACAGGAAACAGATGGCAGAAGGGAAAAACTAAAACTGATCTAATAGAATGTAATTATGCAACAATTATTATTTATTGGAAAAAAGTGAGCAAGAATAACTGAAAAAGTACTTACTGAATATTGAATAATTATATATTGAATAATGAACATTTTTTTGTTGGAAAAAATTAAAAAGATCCTCTGTTTACCTCTGTAAGACTATTTTAATAAACTTTACTTTATAATTTTAAATAAATTTTTACATTATTACCCTCACTCAATTTTTACATTATCACCCTGATTTTCAGGCATCAGGGTGGTTTAACCATATGTGTGCATATTGAAGTACATGGTTTTAGTTAAGGGCCAGCAGTTTAATTTTGGTTATGGCTATTGTAAATTGTGAAGTAGCTACTGGCCAAACTAAAAATAAACCCAGATGTCTAAAGATAGTCTGTACCTTGTGATAGGACTCTCTTTAGGTTTTGACAGCTCCCGTGACAGTTGTATACTTTGGGTAGCACCCAGTAATTGTCTAGATTAACTAAAATAATGGTCTTTTCCTCGGTGTAAATTTAAATTCACTCCTACAGATTTAGAATTTGCCATTGTTTCTGGAAGATGTTTTAAAAAATAGCATATGCAATGTAATCATTAGAGTCTTATGACTTCCTGTTCAGAACTTCTCTGTAAAATCAGGTTAGTATTTTTAGCATAGGTCTGGAAATTAAAGATTAAAAAATTACCTTCATGTGTAGAGTGATACTGTTAAGAAAATCCCTGTACTAAAATCTGTAGGATAAGGTTCTGAATTAGATTTTGGATTTTATTTTTAAAAATGCGGTTGAATTTGGAGATAAGACATAATTTTGTTTCAAAGCCTTTGAAATACTATGAAGATAAGTAGTTATAAATGGCATTGAATGGAAGAAAATATTCAGTAAATTATTTTGAGATTTACTATTAGTCCTTCTGTAGTTTAAAATTTAACTATCCATCATATAGGATATTGCATAACTGATGTGCCTTATATGCACTGTTCATCTGTCTAGCTGGATGGTACTGCAAGTTACAGGATCAAAGAAATAGTAAGTGAATGGAAGAGATGGGAGTCTCTGACAGAAAGAAATGTTGCAGGCTTGAAGACATGGGTGTAATCTGCCTGAGGGGAAAAATATGCAATGTGGCTATTTAGTAATTTGTTTGTGGTCAGGAATAACTACCTCAGTGGATAAAAGAAGGTTGAAAATCTGTGAACTAGAGGAAAAGAAAATAAAAGGTTATCTTCAATGCTCACTTAGAAGAGGTCTGTGGTGTGTTTATTGCTGCTTAACCTGCTGATCAGTACTTCAGTACAGTGTGGTGGTATGGACTTTTGGGATTCTTCTTTTAAATACTCACTGAGACATAACCAAACAAACACAAAATCACATCATCTGAGGAAGACTTCTTTGTTTGATTATTTGTCTGGTTTTGCATAATAGCACATATTTTAAGAGATCAGGAATTAAACGTGTAGAACCTAATAAAGGTAATCCGGTTGCCAGGGTCTCTTTGTATTGGGTGGCAAACTGTCTGCTACGTGGCTCTGGGGGCAATGGTCAATGGTGTGGGCATTCTAGTGGTCTTCTCCTTGATCCAGTGTATGAGGGGAAAGGGCTTGAGGGGGACTGTGTAGATCCTCTAGGTCAACAGATAGTTTTGCAGCTGCTGTCAGCAAACAGGTTTAGGTTTCTGTGATGATGGGACCCTCTTTGAGGCTCTGTAGTTGTGTGGAAGAGATGCAATCTATCTGAGTGGGGCAAAATCATCTTTGCTAACAGCCTGGCCAGCCTGGTGAGATGACCTTTAACATAGGAATAATAGAATCATAGGGGTTGGAAGGGACCTTGAAGATCATCTAGTTCCAACCTCCCTGCCATGAGCAGGGACATCTTCCACTAGACCAGGCTGCTCAGAGCTCCCTCCGACCTGGCCTTGAACACTGCCAGGGAGAGGGCATCCACAGCTTCTCTGGGCAACCTGTGCCAGTGTTTCACCATCCTCATGGTGAAAAATTTCTTCCTAATATCTAATCTAAATCTGTCCTCTTTTAGTTTAGAGCCATTCCCCTGTGTCCTATCACTACACACCCTTGTGAAAAGTCCCTCTCCATCCTTCCTGTAGGCCCCTTTCAGGTACTGGAAGGCTGCTATAAGGTCACCCTGGAGCTTCTCTTCTCCAGGCTGAACAGCCCCAACTCTCTCAGCCTGTCCTTGTAGGAGAGGTACTCCAGCCCTCTGATCATCTTCATGGCCCTCCTCTGGACCCCCTCCAACACATCCGTGTCCTTCTCCTTCTTATATTTGGGGCTCCAGAGCTGGATGCAGGACTCCAGGTGGGGTCTCACGAGAGCAGAGTAAAGGGGCAGAATCACCTCTCTTGACCTGCTGGCCACACTGCTTTTTGTGCAGCCCAGGATACAGTTGGCTTTCTGGGCTGCAAGTGCACACTGCCAGCTCATGTTGAACTTCTCATCCAGCAGTACCCCCAAGTTCTTCTCCTCAGGGCTGCTCTCAAGCCGCTCTCCTCCCAGCCTGTACTTGTGTTTGGGATTGCCCCAACCCACGTGCAGGACCTTGCACTTGGCCTTGTTGAACTTCAGGCGGTTCACGCAGGCCCAGTTCTCCAGCCGGTCAAGGTCCCTCTGAATGGCATCCGTTCTCTCCAGCATAGCAATCACACTGCACAGCTTGGTGTCGTGGGCAAACTTGCTGAGGGTGCACTCAGTCCCACTGTCCATGTCGCTGACAAAGATATTAAGCAGCACTGGCCCTAGTACCGACCCCTGAGGCACACCACTCATCACTGGTCTCCACCTGGACATCGAGCCATTGACTGCAACTCTTTGAGTGCATCCATTGAGCCAGTTCTTTATCCAATGAGTGGTCCACCTGTCAAATCCATGTCCTTCCAATTTAGAGACAAGGACATCATGTGGGACAGTGTCGAATGCCTTGCACAAGTCCAGGTAATAATAATAATAATGTGGGAGGGAGTTGAGAACCTACAATCATGTGAGGACTGGCACGATGGGATAGAGCACACCTTCAGCAAGTTTGCAGATGATACAAAGCTGGGAGGAATGGTTGACAGACCAGAGGGTTGTGCTGCTATTCAGAGCATCCTCAGCAAAGGGAAGTGCAGTATCCTGCCCCTGGAGAGGAATAACCCCAGGCACCAGGACAGGCTGGTGACCAGCTGGCTGGAAATCAGCTTTGCAGAAAAGGCCCTGGGGGTCTTGGTGGGCAACAAGTTGATCATGAGCCAGCAGTGTGCCCTTGTCATAAAGAAGACCAACAGCCTCCTGGGCTGTATTCGGAAGAAAGTTGTCAGGAGGTCAACGGAGGCGATCCTTCCCCTCTGCTCAGCCCTGGTGAGGCCACATGTGGAGTTCTGTGTTGAGTGGGCTGGCTCCCCAGTAGAAAAAAGACATGGACTTACTGGAGTGAGTCCAATGAAGGGCTGTGAAGATGATTAAGGGCTTGGAGCGTCTTTCATAAGAGGAGAGGCTGAGACAGCTGGACTGTTCACCCTGGAGGACAGCAGGTTCAAGAGATATCTTTCCAATATGTAAAAATACACTTTGGAAGGTGCAAAGAAGCATAGAATCGTGGCATACTTTGTGTTGGAAAGCACCTTTAGAGGTTATCTAGCCCAACCCCCCTGCAGTGAGCAGGGACATCTTCAATGAGACCAGGTTGCTCAGAGCCCCATCCAACTTGACCTTGAATGTTTCTAGGGATGGGGCCTCCACTGCCTCTCTGAGCAACAAAGGACAAGAGGTGGTAGACACAAACTGAAAGAACTGTAAATTTCATTTAATCAAAGAAAGCACTTTTTTTTATTGTGAGGATGGTCAAACACTGGAGCAGGTTATTCAGGTTGTGGAGTCTCCGTCCTTGGAGACTCTTTAAGCTGACTGGATGTGGCCTGGAGTGATCTGCTGAAGTTGCCCCTGCTTTGAGCAGGACAGTTTGACTAGACAGTCTCAAGAGGTCCCTTCCCATCTCCACTACCCTGTGATTCTGGGAGTCAGAGATTTTTCAGTATAGGGCATTCACGAAGACATCTCTGCTAAATACACAACAGATGAATTGCCACATTTGAGAGGGCGTGAATTTCACCCCGAGCTTTTGTGGGTTGACACAACATCCAAATTTAGTGATGCTTCTGAAGATCACTGCATAGTTATGTTTATACAAGCACATACATTGGTTACATTATGATAATATAATTTCAAGAAATGCTTGAAGGTGAAATAAGGACCTGAATTTGAAAGTCTTCTGCACTGTAACTGTACTGCACCATCTTTTTTTTCTGGACACACTGGCCACAACTTCCTATGTACCTGGATCTATAATGCTGGGCTGTAATGTAGCAGTTTGCTTCAACTAATTTTTAATTCATTCTGTCTTAATGACTTTCATAGATATGCAGCTTGTTCTTTCAGGCAGGCTCTTTTCTGTTACTTCACCTGTTGTGTTAAAGCTGTAACTTAGTTACGAGCTCAGGCACAGAGCAGCTCTTCATCATGGTTTAGAGGGATTTGTACGTACAGCTTAATTAATGTTGAGGATTTCTGAGTGCCAACTTTGTCTGCAGCCCGCTGATCAGCAGCCTTCAAGATAGCCAGAGAAGACTGCCCCAGGGATTTCATACTTCACTAAAGCAAAAGGAAAAATAACTCTCTTAAACCCTGGCGTTGTTAAGCAGGAATGGTGGATAAATATGATGATATTAATAAAAAATTGCAGTTCTCTGCCTTGAGAAGTCATTTAGACTTTGAGACAGCTGTTTCATTTAAAACACTCCAGCAATCAGATGCAGAACTGAGACCGAAGAGAAGTAAAAAATTATCACTGTGATCTGCAGAAGAGTTTCTTATGTTTCATGTACTTTACAGGAAGATTGTGGACCATCTTCACTGTAAATCGTTATCACAGAATCACAGAATCACAGAATAGTAGGGGTTGGAAGGGACCTCTGTGGGTCATCTAGTCCAACCCTCCTGCCGAAGCAGGGTCACCTACACCAAGCTGCACAGGACCTTGTCCAGGCGGGTCTTGAATATCTCCAGAGAAGGAGACTCCACAACCTCCCTGGGCAGCCTGTTCCAGTGCTCCGTCACCCTCAGAGGGAAGAAGTTCTTCCTCATGTTCAGCTGGAACTTCCTGTGCCTCAGTTTGTGCCCATTGCCCCTTGTCCTGTCGCTGGGCACCACTGAAAAGAGCTTGGCCCCATCCTCCTGACACCCATCCTTCAGATATTTGTAGGCATTTATAAGGTCCCCTCGCAGCCTTCTCTTCTTCAGGCTGAACAAGCCCAGTTCCCTCAACCTCTCCTCGTAGGGGAGATGCTCCAGTCCCCTTACCATCCTCGTAGCCCTCCGCTGGACTCTCTCCAGTAGCTCTTCATCTTTCCTGAACTGGGGAGCCCAGAACTGGACACAGTACTCCAGATGAGGCCTCACTAGGGCAGTGTAGAGGGGAAGGAGAACCTCCCTCGTCCTGCTGGCCACACTCTTCTTGATGCACCCCAGGATCCCATTGGCTTTCTTGGCAGCCAGGGCACACTGCTGGCTCATGGTTAACCTGTCGTCCACCAGGACACCCAGGTCCCTCTCCGCAGAGCTGCTCTCCAACAGGTCCACCCCAAGCCTGTACTGGTGCATGAGGTTGTTCCTCCCCAGGTGCAGGACCCTGCATCTGCCTTTGTTGAACCTCATCAGGTTCCTCTCTGCCCAGCTTTCCAGACTATCCAGGTCACGCTGAATGGCAGCACAGCCTGCTGGTGTATCTACCACTCCTCCCAGTTTGGTGTCGTCAGCAAACTTGCTGAGGGTACATTCTAACTCTTCATCCAGGTCGTTGATGAAGAAGTTAAACAAGACTGGGCCCAGTACTGACCCCTGGGGGACACCACTTTTTACCAGCCTCCAACTAGACTCAGCGCCGCTGATGACAGCCCTCTGAGTTCTGCCATTCAGCCAGTTCTCTATCCACTTCACCGACCACTCATCCAGCCCACACTTCCTGAGCTTCCCTATGAGGATATCATGGGAGACTGTGTCGAAAGCCTTGCTGAAGTCAAGGTAGACAACATCCACGGCTCTCCCTTCGTCTACCCAGCCAGTCATGTCATTGTAGAAAGCTATCAGATTGGTCAGGCATGATTTCCCCTTGGTGAATCCATGCTGACTACTCCTGATAACCTTCTTTTCTTCCACTTGCTTGATGATGACCTCCAGGATAAGCTGCTCCATCACCTTTCCCGGGATGGAGGTGAGGCTGACCAGCCTGTAGTTCCCTGGGTCCTCCTTCTTGCCCTTTTTGAAGATTGGAGTGACATTGGCCTTTCTCCAGTCCTCGGGCACCTCTCCTGTCCTCCAGGACCTCTCAAAGATGATGGAGAGTGGCTCAGCAATGACATCCGCCAGCTCCCTCAGCACTCGTGGGTGCATTCCATCGGGGCCCATGGATTTGTGGACATCCAGATCACTTAAGCGATCCCTCACACAGTCCTTCCTCCTCGACCAAGGGAAAGTCGTCCTCTTTGTAGGCTTCTTCTCTTACCTCCGGGGCCTGGGATTCCTGAGGGCCAGTCTTAGCACTGCAGACTGAAGCAAAGAAGGCATTCAGTAGCTCTGCCTTCTCCGCATCCTCCGTCACCAGGACACCCACCTCATTCAGCAGTAGCCCCACGTTGTCCCTAGCCTTCCTTTTGCTGCTGATGTAGTTGAAGAAGCCCTTCTTGTTGTTTTTGACATCCCTTGCCAGCTTCAATTCCAGGTGAGCCTTGGCCTTCCTCATCGCATCCCTGCATGCTCTCACCACGTTTCTGTACTCTTCCCAAGTGGCCTGTCCCTCTTTCCACATTCCATGGACCTTTCTCTTCTGCCTGATCTCCGCTAGAAGCTCCTTGTTTAACCATGCAGGTCTCCTGCCTCCTTTGCTAAATTTCTTTCTCAGGGGGATGCATTGCTCCTGTGCATGGAAGAAGTGTTGTTTAAAGAGCGACCAGCACTCATGGACCCCCCTGCCTTCGAGAGCCCTGGCCCACGGGATTCCTCCCAGTAGCTCCTTGAAGAGGGCAAAGTCAGCCCTCCTGAGGTCCAGGGTTTTGATCCTGCTTATCGCCCTGCTTCCTCCACGCAGGATCCTGAACTCGACCATTTCATGGTCACTGCAGCCGAGTCTACCTCCAACCTTCACATCCTCCACCAGTCCCTCCTCGTTTGTTAACACGAGGTCCAGCAGCGCGCCTTTCCTTGTTGGTTCCTCCACCACTTGCATCAGAAAGTTATCATCGATGCTCTGTAGGAACCTCCTGGATTGCGCGTGCCTAGCTGTATGGTCTTCCCAGCTGATGTCAGGGTGGTTGAAGTCCCCCATGAGAACCAGGGCCTGTGACTGTGAGGCTGCTTGCAGCTGCCTGTAGAAGGCCTCATCAACCTCCTCCTCCTGGTCAGGTGGCCTGTAGTATACACCCACCGTAATGTCACCCGTGTGAGCCTGTCCCTTAATTCTAACCCACAAGCTTTCAACTCGTTCCTCATTTGCCCCCGGGCCAAGCTCAATGCATTCCAGTTGCTCCCTCACATATAGAGCAACTCCCCCACCTCTCCTTGTTGGTCTGTCTTTCCTAAAGAGTCTGTAGCCATCTATGACAGCATGCCAGTCATGCGAGTTGTCCCACCACATTTCTGTGATGGCGACCAAGTCGTAGCCGTCCTGCTGTATAATGGCTTCCAGCTCCTCCTGTTTATTGCCCATGCTACGTGCATTGGTGTAAACACACTTGAGCTGGGCTGTCAATCTCACCCTGGCCTTGGCACTCCAAGCCTAGGCTCATCCCTAGTGAGCTGGGCAATATCCCCTTCCCCCTTTATGGCTAAATGAACATAGTATCATGCCACGCTGAACTACAGTTTCAGGAAAGGTTTCAGCAGTATGCTTTGTTCTGTGTTGACATGTTGCCTGTTGGAAGAGAAATTAAGATAAATGTTTTGAACTTTCAAGTTTAAATGCAGGGGGATTTTTAAACATATTTTTCTATCTAGGTACATAGACCAAGTGAGTTTAGTGTTGCTATTTGGGAAGCTGCTGCAGACATCAGGTGCTTCAGTGCTATCAATCAGCAATGGTCTGCCAGAAAAACGTCAGCACTTTCTTTCATATTTACCTTTTATATTTATTCTGTCTGTGAAGTAAATTAAAAAGTTAAGATTTAGGAAGAAAGTTCTAAAAGTATTTCTAAGCTAGTGATTGCTTACTGCAGAAGTACCACTGTCATTGAGTGTGTATGGAAAGGTGCATAGAAAATGGTTTTACGCTTCCTTCTCTCACTTGAGAATTATCACTAGTATATGTAGGCAATTAATATGCATTATCAGCTACTGCTTTAATTAGTTTTGTGGCTTTAAATTCAAAATGTAAGCTTTAAATAATAACATTTATTTATTGCTGTGTACTTTTTGAAAGAAGCATTCACAGTCAAATGTGTCATGATTAGACACAACAGATTCAGTAAATCTTGATATTCCAACTCCCCCAAATAATAAATTTGTAGGCTTGCCAGTTGGGCTATATTAGTTTCCTGGAACAGAACAAGGTGCATGGGAAAAGGCTGGCTGCTTTATTTTATTTTGGTTTTTTTTTTCTAGAGAGCAGGGACAAACTTCTAACCTCGTTGGGCTGCTCTTTCAACCTAATGATGTTCCAGCATTTCAGTCCTTCAAATTCAAGCTACGGTTGGATCAAGTTCAAAGAAAAGCAGTTATGTTGTATGCATTTGTCTGGTCTGTAGCCTGACATATGGGATGTGTTAAACTGAGGTCTAAGTGCAGTGATGATATCACCAGCACAGTGGAATAATATCAAAGTTAGAAGTGTGGACTAGTGAGTTGCTGAATTTTGGAGCTGAACACTGCCTCGTGTTCCTGTGGTTTTTTAACCCCTTTTTTAAAAGTGACATCTTGCTGATGTAGATTTATATTGCACTTGTCCTCAGTGGTGCTTCTGCTCAGCTGGGGGCTGTCAGTCACTGTGGAGGACTGACTTTTCTCTGTCATTCATGCTTTATTCACGAGGTATTTTTCACTTGGTTTTGTCATGAAGCTTCTTGCCTTTTGTGCTTTGTTACCCCTTGAATGAGTCTTCTGTTCATACTGTATTATTACTGACCTCTACTTGAACTTTCTTCCTCTCCTTCCACGTATATTATTTGACTTTTCCACTGTGACAGGCAGTAAGAAAGGAAACGATGTATTGCAGACTCAGAAAGAGTTATAGTCTTAACTTCTTCTAGCAGAAGTGTGTGTTTTCGCTCTTGAAAATGAGAACAGAGTTGCATACCAAGGGGAGGCAAAATATCAAATGTGTGTCTGCAAAATGTATCATAACTGCATGCAAATTGAACTGGTTCTTCCAAGGCATTGAGTCCTCCCAGGTGGCAGTGCCTCTATTTGCTGCTTCTCCCCTTGACTTGCAAAGAACTTTCAAAGAGTAGGAATAATAACTCCAAGAGTCAGAGCCACTACTCTAGTCTAAAAATCATAGTTTTGTATTTGTGTCTAAGTAAGGCTTGCTGGTTTTTTTGTCAGACTTCTATTTTTTAACAATGCTCGCTGAACACATATCTGAAAGAATAATAACAGGTTGAAACTGCAGCCTTGGAGAAGTGGTCAGTGTTTGCAGAAGTTTGCGGACTCTGCTTTGTTCTGTGCATCTGCTGTACTGCCAGAGACCTCTCAGTCCTCATTCTGCTCTCCATTCCCTTCAGTAGGATGTCTCAAGGGTCACATTTTGCAGGCTCCGATAACTCTCCCTCTATCCCAGAAAGTTCTAGCTGGATCTTTTTTTCACCATTGCCATCATTGGCTTCCCTATCAGCCAAACTCTGACATGGGTCTTGGTAGTGGTTTAGCAATTGCATGCTGGGATTGCAAGCAGACACGTCACCTTTAAATGTCTGGGGGCTTGAGGGATCAAAGGCAGGAAGCTTCATTTGGTACGTGCAGACTTCCTTCAATGCTGGTTATTCTTTGAAAGCTTTCCCTGAAACAAAGGAACTGAAAATCTTGCCGATGATATGACTGTTGGTAATACTGACGCAGGTTTTGTGCAAATATCTTTTCCATCTGAACATGAGGAAGAACTTCTTTACTTTGAGAGTGACTGAGCACTGGAACAGGTTGCCCAGAGAGGCTGTGGAGTCTCCTTCTCTGGAGATATTCAAAACCTGCCTAGAAGAGGTCCTGTGCAACCTGCTCTAGTTCCAATGGTTCTACCATTCTGTGATTCTATGATCTTTTCCTAACACATTGCTGGTAGCCTTTAGTTGTATGCTGGTCTCTTTGGAGGTGAAATTCTGAGCCTATCCCTTCATTTGTGATGTGTGGAAATGAGCAGACCAAGCACCTTCCTCCTCAGTTATCTTCCTGCCAGAATGGCAAGTTCCTTTTGCCAAATAACACTAGGAAGATTGTAAATTTGTTATAGAAAGTCCATTAATTTTTTGCTTTCTCCCCAGCAAACTCTTCCACCCATTGTAGGTGGATGCACTGAAGACAGTTGCTGGTTTAAAATATATATGCTCCTTTTCTGACTTCAGGATGTTTGCAATTCTGTAATTTTCTCTAATCTAAAAATCACAGGCTCTGTTATTGCTTATTGTGGAATGCAGCAGTTGAAGTAGAATAATGCCATCTATGTATCATTAGGAAGCATACAAAATTAGGTAACTGGTCTCCTCCCTATTGTCCTGCTTTTGAAACTGGTGAGTAGTGTATATATATTTTATAGTACCTTCTCTCTCATTACTGTATTCTTGATAACTGAATAAAAGGGGAATATACACAACCAGTTCACAGTATTGAAACTTGTAGTGGGCTAAAACACTGAGTGTTGGAATTTTTTATATGGGATTATATGCTGTCATCCTCCTTTAAGAAATGTTTTTGAGAAAATTGCCTATTAAAGTTATGTTTAGGTAGTTGAAATGTTCAAAATTATCCTCAAACCCTATAGGAATTTATGACCATATATGGTTGTATGGAAAGATTATTGAAAAAGACATTTACTAGAACTGGTAATGGAAACTGGCTAATCTCAGTGGGGTGCATGAATTATTTGCTACATACTGTGTCTTTTAGACTAACTTTATAAACTAGGATGATAGGTTTTTTGTATTCCTATCAGGTCTTAAAGATTTCAATACAGCATGTTATTCTGTTTAATATCTCACTGTTGTTTATTCTGTTTTAGGGAACTTTCTACAATTCTATTAAGTACAACAAGGAGAAAACTTAAGCAGATAGTGGGTGTACAGAAGTAACAAAACCTAAATGTTTTATGCAGAAAAGATTCAACAAGTATCTCCTACCTATGAAGAATGAATCAAATTTTCACATTCTGTGACATAGCAGTACAATCTCGGATCAAACCACACATGCTTCCTTAATAAAAAAATAATTGAATGGTACTATTTGCACTGATCTGATGATGTGGAAATAAAATATTGAAAGAAATGCCGTTATTGTTTTCTTTAATCATCGGGTTTTGCTTCACTGAATGGATCTACTAAAATCAATGAAAGGTTTTATTCACAAAGCCGTCACTACAGGCTTAAAGATGCCTTGTAGGCAAAACTTGTTGATATGAAATGAGTAAGACCTATGGTACTAACTGGGTTTCATAGTAAGCATAAGATTTTAGAAGTAGAGAAGGGAAATACAGCCACACAAATCCTGTTATCATCATTGGGCTATATAATTAAACTGCTGGGATCATCCTGAAAATGTACATCCGTGCTACAGTACAGCTGCTTGGATGTAAATCAGGGGTCTGGTTCTATCATTCTTACTGGCGTTGAGTAGCATTCTACTTTGCCAATAGTTGTTTAGAAGCTGAAGAAGCTAGTCATGGCCATTGTGAGAATGGCACAATTGAACTGCGTGTTAATGGAAGACAAATACTGCAAGTAATGCAGGCTGATTAACAGAAAGTTTATTTGGCAAAGATATTTAAAACATGAATTTTGCCATGACCAGTAAGTTCCTATTAAATTACAAACCAGATTCCAGTCCCACTGAAATCAAGGAAGGTTTTCCTGTTGACTTCAGTGATATAGAGATTTGGACCTCCTTTGGATTTCGCTTCCAATTTAAGATCATTCTTCTGATGCTTACTAAATGTTTCCCAGTGTTTATACATTGAAATGTGTTGCCAATTCAAATAGTGTTGTCTTGTACTGTAAAAACTGAAATAAAATATTTGTTTTGGCATCTTTCTAAGTGGAATTTTTGTCATGTGTTTAGAACTTACTCTACACTGCTAGCTGCACGTAGGAAATGTTCCCTGCTCTTCCAGAAACGTTTTTAGTACATGTTTAAGACATTAACTGTAACTTTATGGATGGGTTTCTTGCTCAGTGGATTTACACTACAGTACAAATCTAACTCTTAATTAGTAGCAATTGTTTGAAGTCCTTCTGCGCATCAGATTGTTTTTGCCTGGGAGACTATAATTTTGTCTTTATTGAAAAGATTGTCATTAATAATATGGTGTTAAAGTTTTGTGTTGCTAACCATATGGTTTATTCCCTCTCTGTAACAGGAGAGCTGCTAATGCAAGCACTTTTTTTATTATTTCTCACTGAATTACTTCTTTTATTTGCTGAGCATCTCTGCTCAAGATCACTTTATTTCTAACAATGTACTTGTTGATTCCTATTAGTACCACCTTAGGTGTTGGTGTCCTTTGTCAACAAATTCATGTAGTGGATCCTGAAAAAAATTGATGATAAAAGTTGGGCTGCAGCTTCCTTCACTAACCTGAAGTTTTTTCACTGTGTTCAGGGACATGATTTTCATCCCTAAATGGTTTGTGATGCATGATATCTTTTCTACTAACGTGCTTTGTTTTGACTTTCCTACTTCCATCCCTATTCTATAATCAGTCTGGTGGGGAGTTTGCTATTTTTATACTTCAGATGTAAGCTCTTGTTTGGTATACCTGTGAGACATCACTTGTTCATTTTCCCTCCCTACAATATGAATCCACTGTTTCAGCAACCTCACTTTTACAGTCCTGCAGCCACTTCTGTGACATGTGGTGATTCTGTCTGAGGTTAAGGAAACCTCTTCCTTTGTCTTACTTCCCTTCCTCTCATTTTCTCAAACTGAATGTGGCACTTTTGCTTAGGCTTCTCAATTTCTTGAGAATCCACGTCCCTAAAAACCTTCTTGTTGGCTTATCTTGCAGTTTGTGTCTAATCTCTACACCCATTTCCTCTGATTTCCCCACTGGTTAGCTAAACCTTAGGGACTATTAATAAGTATCTCTGCTGATTCTCATCAGGTCTTTTCTGTTGCTTTTTTAATGCTCTTTTGGTTTTGTGTACTTTTCCATATATGTGTTAGACTAAATCTTCATGTGGTGCTAGTTCTCACAGAGGTTGTGAATTTGAATCTGAGGTCTTAGCGTTTTACCTTTGCTGTATTCAGTGCCTCCTGCTTATGTTTAATACAGCATATTCAGTTGACCTGCACTTTCACTCTAGACTCCCAAGGTGAGATTCATGTTGAACTTTAGAAGTCTACAGTGGCAGCTAAAGAAGTTTTTCTACAGAATTGTTGAGATGTATAGAAACACCTGCTTTTCTATGTTGACTGCAAAAGGGGTTTTGATAACTGTTTTGGAAGTCTGCGTCTCTAGGTAGCTCTGTCTGCATTGTCTACACCTAAGGTTAAGTGTCATGAACTGTATACTGTTTATTTGTATTCTCTAGAATGAAAATGAACTGCTGGTTTGATTGTGTTATGTGGCAGTTAATATTTTTTTTTTAAGTATTGTATTTTTAGAAACGGCATTTCTTTTTCATGGGTCTCTCAACAGTAATTTTGGACAACTTAATGAAAGCACTGAAGTAGATAACAGCCAAACTGTTCTGTTACTGAATTTAGAACAAATATATTTAGCCCATGGAAGAAAGCTTAAAGTATTAAGCGTAGTGGGAGGAGAAAGGTATACGTTTATTGAATTAAAATTTTATTGTTGAATTAACAATATTGTTTTAATTTTAATGATTTACAGGAAGCCTGTTTACCTGTAAAACTCCAGCAATTGCAGATATTGTGATACTAGTAGATGGTTCTTGGAGTATTGGCAGATTCAATTTCAGACTTGTTCGACTGTTCTTGGAAAATTTGGTTTCTGCTTTCAATGTGGGATCTGAGAAAACAAGAGTAGGTAAGGTGCCGTCTTTTTTTTCTTAATATTTCTGTAGCAATGTAAAAATTTCATGATTTCAGGATAGTTAACGGCTTAATGCTGCTTATTTGTGCAAGGTTCATCCTCACCTGGAACTAGCACTTTTATTAAAAGAGTAATGCTGTGGAATATTTGTAGTATTAATTCCTCACAGTTTACTGTGATACTCAGCTGAAGTAACCTCTAATGCAATGTCAGTGGAAAACAAAAAACAGTGGAAACGGTCTCACTGACTTCATTAGATCAAACCCTTGCAGTTTAATTTTCAGAGGAGGAAAGTGCCAATGGATGGCTTTTCTCATTGTTTAAAATGTTATATGGCTCAAATGTTATATTTCTGTTCTGCTACTTATATTTTAGTCTGTTCAAAAGCATATTAAATAAAATTGCTCTTTTTCAAAAACAGTTTCGTGGAATCGTACCAAACTCCTCCTCATTTACTTTACTTACCACTTGAAAGAAAGGTTTTGAAAAGAAATTGAGGAGTTGTCACTAAGAACAATTTTGTACTATTTTTTTGACATCAAGCAATGCAGTTTTTCTAGTATGGTAGCAAAGGTACTTATAGTAAGCTGTTGGTAACCAAGTACATAAAGTGTATATACTGGGAAAAAAAATGCTTTGTTGTCTAACAGATTACCTTAATTTCTGGCTCATTAGGTCTTGCACAGTACAGTGGTGATCCCCGAATTGAATGGCATTTGAATGCTTATGGCACAAAAGATGCTGTTTTGGATGCAGTCCGCAATCTACCATATAAGGGAGGGAATACATTAACAGGTATGGTGTACGTTTTAGCTTTTGCCTTTCATTTAAAAACATATTCTGCTGGACAGTTTAAGAAGCGTTAGTGCTAATTATGAAGGGTAAAAAGGATAGGGTTTTTGCAGTGTGCTATTGGCTTCATCCAATGTCAGTAAGCTCTTTTCTGAAGTGCTTGTCTCATTCGCTTCACTGGGAATCTTTCTGGTCAGGATGGGGTCTCATATCAAAGTGCACGTGAACTCGCTATGCTGCACGTAAAATCTGTTACTTGCTAGGAAGAAAATGCAAAATCCATTCGTAATGTTCATGCATAGAGCTTTATTCTGAAGAAGGAAAGAATGTTGTTTTAGTATCTGACAATTGGCAATAGTAACTTTTCAGACGATCACCTGGGGCTTTTAGATTTCCATTGACCTTTTAGTAGGTAGAACACCAAAAGCCACAGAAGACACTTAGTGATGGACAAATGAGGGGATGCCTGTCAATGTGGGAAAAATACAGTCTTTGAATACAACTCCAGTGTCATCAAAGAAGCAGTTAGTAATACTGACTGTCTTGCCAGGAGAATGAAAGACCCAGACATGGCTTTAAGTAAATTGTTGCCTTCCTCTTCTGTGTTTTTTTTTGGCAAGGAGGGAATGGGAGAAAGAATGTGAAAGGTTCTCCTCTTCTGCAACAGCCTTTGTTTTGGTAGAAGGAGTGATTGCAGTGGGACAAAGGACAGAAGGACCCTAGTATGATTCTAGGAATGCAGTTACTGTGAGGTAGCAAGTAGTAAATTATCATGATTATTTTATATGGATGTTAGAAAAAGGTGAGTTAGGAACCTTTTGCTGTGGGAGAATTACGAGAGTTTTCAGATGGGATCTCATTGTGATGTGTAAGTTTGTCCTGAGAGTTTGTTCTTCTTTCTTCTCTTTAAATAATTAGCAATTATTAAAAGCAGATTTTCCCTAGGTTTCATTTATTCTTTTGTTCAGCTTGGAAAGAACAAACAGACAAATGAAAGTAAGAATGTATGTAGTATGGAGATTTACTAAGCTATCCAGAGCATGTGCTTTCATGTAAACAACATAGGTAAAACCAGAGGGGACTTCCTATTCTAACTTTGTAGAGTAAGAAAGAAAAGATGATGCATTCACAGGAAGATAAATTTAGGTCTCCATAGCCAGTTTAAAATACATCAATTGACAAAAAGGCTGCTAGAGATGAATGTCACCTCTGTAGTTTAGGTTGCTTGTTAGAATTTAATCTTTCAGTAAATAAACTCTTCTTTTGTACTTATTCTTCATTAAAATGTTTCTCAGGATTTTTAAATTGAGTGTAAAGACAAACGATGTGATATTAGCAAAATTAATGGACACTTCTCCCTTTTAAAGTCTTTTAAAATGTTTCCTATTTCAGGTCTTGCATTAACTTACATTTTGGAAAACAGCTTTAAACCTGAAGCAGGTGCAAGGCCTGGAGTATCTAAAATTGGTATACTGATCACTGATGGGAAGTCCCAAGATGATGTTATCCCTCCTGCTAAAAATCTGCGAGATGCTGGCATTGAGCTGTTTGCTATTGGTGTGTATTCTGCCAAATCCATATATTGTGTCCCATTATACTCTGGGGTATTTGTATCTGTTGCCCTCTACATTAAGGAAATGTTCTTTTATGTCTGTATCTGGTAAGTACCATCATTAGTTTAAATCTTATTTAACATGTTCTCCGATTCATTGCTGCTCTAACTGGAATTTAGCAGTATACATAGATGCTACTTTATCAGGAGACAGTTGAAAAAACGCCAGTTATGCTGGCAGAAATGGATGTCATCTTAATGACAGAGTAATTTGTAGTTGGTCATTAAAACAAACAGAAAGAACTGGGTTTTAGTAATTTTTTATCAGTAATTTTGGTAATTTTTTATCAGTCCCTGTGCTTACAAGATTATTTTATTTTTTTGTTGCAAATATTGTCTTTATTTTTCTTTCCAATGAAAGGTGTAAAGAATGCAGATATAAATGAACTCAAAGAGATTGCCTCTGAACCTGACAGCACACACGTCTACAACGTTGCTGACTTTAACTTCATGCATACCATTGTTGAAGGTCTTACCAGAACAGTGTGCTCACGAGTAGAAGAACAGGAAAAGGAAATTAAAGGTGAATAAGAAACAAGATCTAATGTAACTTAATGTGTACTGAGAACTAAAAATCCTGTTGTAA
This sequence comes from Opisthocomus hoazin, assembly GCF_030867145.1. Lineage (NCBI taxonomy): Eukaryota > Metazoa > Chordata > Aves > Opisthocomiformes > Opisthocomidae > Opisthocomus > Opisthocomus hoazin. Next base: position 15,689,207 of record NC_134416.1, on the reverse strand, counting down.
ATATCTGCAGTTCTAAACTGCCTTTTGGCAGTTTAGAACTGCAGATATCTGGCAGTTTAGAACTGCAGATATTTGAAAGACTCATGCTGTATATTCTGTTGCTTACAAGAATGTACATTGTGAGGGAAGTTATCTTACTAGGTATGTTTTATTCTTGCTTTAATATCTTTGATCTTTTGCTCTCTGTCTTTGATTGTATTTTCATATTTGGTAGTACCAAACATACAAAAATATACATTCATTCTGCTGTAACTGTTTCCAAGTGGTAGGTAAGGAAAAAATTTTTATAAAACACAGGTTTGGGCATGAATTACTTTAACAGCTGCACATGGAATTGTTATGCTTGTGTTGTGCTTTGCACCTCCCAACTCACTGTTTTTATAGTTTTTATAGTACCATAAGTTTTCAAAATTTTCAACTATTAAGATTTCTTTTTTCCTTCCCGATGATGGATTTTTTTTCTCTTTCTTATTTAATACAGAAAAAATGTATTTCAGAGCATTAGAAAAGATGATGGCAAAGAAAATTATTCTTACATAAAAAAGCCTTCTCTGACTACAGTATTTCTTTTTTTTTCTGGAAAAAAAATGGCTATGAAAAAATGTTACAATTTGTCAGAAACAGTCCTACCTGAGGAAATTATTTCTGAAAGGCTGCAGTGGATTTTGTTTGTACTGCTTGGTAATATCATAGAAATCCTGAGTGATTTTTCAATAAGTTTGTAATATGTATCAGTAAGGAAGACTGTCTTCACACATATTTCTACCTGTGCAGTGAAAAATTGTGTATTAGTAAGGCTTCATTCCATTTTTTCACCTCTTTTATTCACCTGGAAGCTGGAAGAAATACAGAGTATTAGCTGCATCTTGTAGGGGGAGTGAGCAGTCAGTTGGGAAATTGAGAGAGAGATGATAGGAAAACCATAGAGAGGTGAGACATCTGTGTGGAAAGGAATGATTGCCAGAGAAGATGACCATTCACTATGTCTCTTCAATCTACTGACAGGCAGCCTATCAGTTGCCAACCCGCAGAGGAGCACAGATCACAGCTGTATATGTACTTGGATGTTTTTCATGACTGTGAGGAAGGCAACCTGTAAAAAACACCCAGAAATAAAGTGCTTGGAAGAGTGGTGGGAGGAAAGAAAGGAAGGCTTAGTTCTGTATTTTTGTCTCTTTCATAGAAGGGTTTATGAAAGACCAGGGAGGCTTAGTCCCAGTGCAAACTCCATGTGCAGTACTCATCCTTACTGTTAGCTCTTGTTTCCACTGAAAATGACCTAAATAAATGTGCAGTAGCCAATTGTTTGATTTTTCTGATGAGGAGCGATCTTTGGAATTTCAGCAAATACAACAAGCAAAATAATTATTTTAAAGAGGGAAATAAAAAATTTGTGTTGTCTCTAACCTAGGAACAATTGTTGCTTCACTTGGGGCTCCTTCAGATTTGGTCACATCTGAGGTAACAGCTAGAGGATTCCGGGTTAGTTGGACCCATGCACCAGGCAAAGTGGAAAAATACAGGGTTGTATACTATCCCACTCGAGGAGGACAACCAGAAGAGGTAATAGCAGAAAAAGCTTCCCAGAAATTTTTAATGCAACAGCAAGGACTAACTAGGCAGAAAATCCATGGTCTTATTTAAATCCTCCATGAAATTCCCTACGTGGGCTCTGAAGCCCACTACAGAAAGTAGGTCAAACTGGATGGTGATGAAAGTAAGGTAGTAGCCAGCCTGTTTTTCAGTCATGTAATTTAAAGTAAATGTGCTATAACAATGAGCATTTTTAGGGGATGGGGTGAACTGCCTGCATTTTTTGCTGAAACATACGGTTGCTAGAACCAGTTCTATAGACTTCCCCTGCACCATCCTGTTTATAATAACAAAAGAGCTAGGAGTTGATGGTAAGCCGGATTTTTTTCAGTTTTAAGAAAAAATAATAAAAGGACGATGATACAAGTATATGTTTTGGGATGTCTACAACTGGTCATTGAAAATTTGGAGAGAAGTATTTATTTGCATAGGACTTGGGCATTTTGGAGACAGGAGAAAATGCAGTGGAACAATCTTTTGGCTTCAGCTGACAACTTATAAAATTGAATGGAAAGGCGGAAGAGCAAAGGGATTTAAGGAAGGATATATTTTATGTCTTTTTGTACTAGAAACTTGTTTAACGTGGTTATGTATTAATGTCAATTTTAAGTGCTGTGTGTGTTTACATGTGTAGTATTAAAGGAATATTTATGATGATGTAGTAATTATATCAAAAAGTGCCCAGTATACACTCTTAAACTGTATTCCACACAGTTTATTTATCTAAGCAATTGCTTGGTTCTAAATGGCTACTTATATCAGCTAAACATTTTCATTGTGTGTATGATTGCTGTTCTTTTCTCACACACCCTACTGTATATAATGGTAGCAAAAGCAAATTTGATTATGAATTGAACTTTAGTATACTGATTCTTAGGTACCAGTGTAAAAAAATGCCTGAAAGAGGAATTGGTTGATTTGATGGTAATATAGTTAGTTTGCTTTATGTGTATTTAGTTGAATTTTCTTCTAAACAGGTTGTGGTAGATGGAAGCTTATCAACGGCAGTTCTGAAAAACCTGATGTCTTTAACTGAATACCAGATAGCTGTATTTGCTATATACCCAAATGCCGCTAGTGAGGGCCTCCGTGGAACTGAAACTACACGTAAGTATCTTTACCGTGTTCATGACGGATTTGACTGTCTGTATTTAGTCACACTGTGTAAGTATTAGTCTTCGAGAAAAAGAAATGCAGAAGAGAGTCTTTTTCAGTTTAGCTTCTTTTAATGCATTTGCCTGAAATTAATTTCTGTTTGAATTAATTCTGGGCTAAGTTCCTAAGTCCAAATGCTCTGTGAATATTTAGACGCTGAGAAAGGTTTTATCTCTGGGCTGAACTTTGAAATCAGTTGTATTGAACCCTAAATTAAGAACATTCCTACGCTTTGATTGTGGAGCCAAGCTTTATAAATTAAGTTTGTGGCTGAACATGGTCTCATGAGAGGAGGATTAGGGGACCAGAAATACCTGCACATTTCCCACCAGTGCCAAAGATTTAAAGGTAACTTCTGTAAGTTCCTTTCTTAATGATTGAGTTATTTTCTGTCTGTAAAATGGTGACTTGGGATATTGTTAGAATTCATACGTTTACAGTTTTGGGTTCCATGATGAAAACTATGCTAATACCTGAGATGATGTGATAGTGTTGATCATATCAATTTTATGCATCTGTATACAAAATATGGTTACTTTTTTAGTAAATGTGACAGATATTAGGGATGGAAATAAAGAGTAACTTTTTAGTTCCAACTAGGAGCCAGGAAGTCAGTATATGATATATCAATAGCTGATACCTGCTGGAAGAACAACACAGCAGGGCTTAAACAATCCAGAAGATTTCTGCAGTGCTTTGACAACTTCCTGACACAAGTGGTTGAGGATCCAACAAGAAAAGGTGCTGTGCTGTAGCTGATACTTAAAAACCAGGAAGAACTGAGGGGGGAGTTTGAAATCACAGGTAGCCTTGGCTGCAGTGACCATGAGACGGTGGAATTCAGAGGAGGGAGGAGTGCAAAAAGTTTAGCAAAGCCAAAGCCTACCTGGAGCTGAATCTGGCAAGGGATGTGAAGAGCAACGAGAACAGAGACTCTACAAGTTCATAAATAGTAAAAGGAAGACTGAGGAAAACATAGGCCCACTCCTGAATGGGACAGGGGACCTGCTGACAAATGACATGGAAAACACTGAGTTACTCAATGCCTTCTTTGTCTCAGCCTTTACCAGTTAAAATAGCCTTCAGAAATCCCAGGCTGCTGAGATTGGTGGGAAGTCTGGAGAAAGGAGGACTTACCCTCATTTGAGTAGTACCAGTATAGGGAACACTTAAGCAAACTGAACGCACATAAGTCTGTGGGACAGGATGGACAAAACCTATGAGTGCTGAGGGAGCTGGCTTACGTTGTGGTGAGGACAGTCACGATTATCCTTGATAGGTCATGGTGACTGGGGGAAGTCCCTGCACAATGGAAGAAAACAAATGTCAAACCTTTGTGAAGCAGGATCTGGGGAACTATAGGTCGGTTCATTCTCGTCTCAATCCATGGGAAGGTGGTGGAGTAACTCATCCTTGAAACCCTTTTCCAAACACATGAATGACAAGGAGGTGATTTGAGTTAGCCAGCGTGGATACTTGAGGGGGAAAACATGTTTGACCTTATGCAGTTCAACAAAGGGAAGTGCAAAGTCCTGTCCCTGGGGAGGAGTAACCCTCTGAGTCAGTACACACTGGGAGGTGACCAGCTGGAAGGCAGGTCTGCAGAAGAGGACCTGGGGGGGGTCTTTGTAAACAAGAAGCTGACTGTGAACCAGGAATGCAGCCGTGTCACAAGGAGGGCCAAGAGCCTCTAAATGACATTAGAAAAGGATTGCCAGCAGGTTGATGCCCTCTGCTCACCACTGATCAGGCCACACCTGGATGCTCGATCAAGTGCTGGGCTCCCCAGTAAAAGAGAGATGTGGACTAACTGGAGAGAGCTCAGTGAAAGGCCTCAAAGATGATAAAGGGCTTGGAGCAGCTTTCATAAGACAGCTATAGCTGCTCGGCCTGCAGGAGAGAAGATTTAGGGTGATCTTATCGATGTGTAAAAATCCCTGATCGGAGGGAATGAAGAAGAGAGAGACAGACTCTTCTCAGTGGTGCCCACTGGCAAGACAAGAGTCAATGGGCACAAATTAAAAAACCACAAAATTAAATCTGAATAGAAGACATGATTTTATTGTGATGGTGGTCAAACACAGGAGCACGTTGTCTGGAGAGGTTGTGGAGTCTGCATCTCTGGAGCTATTTAAAACCTGGCTGGGCATGGTTCTGAGCAACCTGCTCTAGCTGACCCTGACTGAACAGGGAAGTTGGACTAGATGATCTCAAGAGGTGCCTTTCATCCTCAATGGTTCTTTGATTCCCAATCTGAGAAGAAAATAAAAGATCATATAAAATTATTTGAGACTTTTGTCTTAGTCTCCCAAAATGTCGTCCCCAGCCACATTGTACCCCATAACACAGTGTTAGGACTTGTTTAATTTATTGAGGCAGGGAGAACAGAGTCACATACTGAGCCAAGAGGATCATTTTGTATTGCGCCTGGTATTCCTTTGAAGTCACCTAGTCAAGTTCTGACAGAGCCCAGCCCTGCTAGCTTTCTGAGATCTGATCAGCTCACACCCCAAGGTCATGCAGCATCGAGCATTGTATGCAGCTGCCTGATAGTGTGTTGGAAGTAGTAGTCTGGCATGTGCAAGTATTAATCACTCCACATGATAAAATACCTGCAATTTCAAAGTATTTTTTACTATCCTAATGGAAAACTGTAGTTTACATTCCTGCCTTTATGTGAGATACTGGCAGATTAAAATAGGCACCAATCACATTCATTCGTATAGAACATTGAAAATAGCTTACAGATACATGAAATCTAAATAGACATATTCAATATGCATAATGTACAGATAATTAGGTTTCTGATTTAACAGTCATTTCTAACTTGGAATAAATATTAAAGGCATTCACATTTTAATTTATTGCAAATATATTTGTTTTAGTTTATTCCAGTTGTCTTTTAGTAGGTTGAATTTATCCCTATCACTTTATTAGGATACTCTGGTAACTGTCCAAGATGCAAATCATCATTTGCCACTGGATGTTTACATTTGAGATTCTGAGCTCTTCAGTTGAAAATTCCAGTAGAAAACACCACTTGTTTAATCTCCAGTCACCTCTTCGTTAGTTGTTGTTTATATTGCCAGAGTATCTAGGAGTTCCTGTTGACAGCTAAAATATGAGTCATAAGTTAGGGGATACTTTTCAGGTAGATTTTTAGAATCAAAGTAAGGAAAAAGACAGGTGATGGATAATCTCTCTGTGATCCTGGGGCAGTTTGAATAGGAATGAGACAATGTGGTAGAAAGTGCCTTTGGAATATCTCAACATGTAGTTTCTTTCTGTAGGTGTCAAAGGTCTGAGTGGAGCTCTGAGGGAGGAGACTGAAGTACATTTGAAAATGCTTATGAGTAGTTTCTCCTGATAACAAGGGGAAGTGTGGGAGAAAGCATGAGGTTCTTACCTAGCCATTTAACATGTGTGTCATGGAGGTAGGCTTCATGGGAACACAATCAACACATCAACAATAGAATGCAGGTAGGCTGTGAAATGTTTGGAAGTGCATATAGATGGGTAACCTGGAAGTGGAAACCTAAAGAGAGTGTTGGGTTGAAGTTCTGCCCACTTTTACAGACATGGACAACAGACTAAGTGAACGGTCTCAATGAACAAGAAAGGACAAGGCTGGCATGTTTTGTATGTGGGACGCTGAGAGCTCTGTTAGAGCTTGTTGAACATAACATAGTAGATCTACCACTTCTTGGAGATGTCAGCTAAGCAGGCTGCAATTTTTGTTTGGGCAAGGAGATTAGAGAAGCTCTGTGAATTATTAGCATTGTAATTAGAATTGATTGCTCAATCTATGTTTGCAGATCAGATTCTTCAGAAACTTGCAAAGCAGAGCTTTGTAGAGGCTTAGCAACCAGCCTATTACAGTCTCTCTGAGTTCCTAATAGGAAAGGTTTGACATCAATTACCAATTGCCTTCTGTTTTTTTCACATCCTTTGAGTCATTTTAGGGACTATTCTTAGTGTAGAAGTTCCAAAGGAACAGCCAAAGTTCCCTTATGTCTATCGTTCCAGTGACTGGACATGTTGATGGGGTGCATCAATGACATAACAGCAGTGGAGAGGCCTTGGAATGTTATTTTGTGAGAGGAAGAAAGAGAGGGCAATCAGACAAGTGTAAAATGCTACCTTAAAGAATTACAGAAATACAAAGAAATATTCAGGAACCCAGATTGGTGCTATGTTGTAGTATCAGTGCCTTAAATTCACAATTAAACCTCCTAATACAGTTTGAATATCACTCAGCCTGCTTAGTTATACTCACCAGAATTGCGTTTGCCATGATTTGCAGTGGATGATCTTGCCTACTTTTGCATAATTCCCCTGACATAGGCCTGGGGCCCAGTTTGGACAGTCCAATCCATAAGAACAAAGCAGTTTGTAGTGAAAATATTTTGACGTGTGCACCATACTCATTCAGGGTTTCCTCCAGGACGTCCTACCTCATGGCTGCCTTTCCTGTGCTCTGGCTTGGGAAGCATTGCCAGAAAAAAAGGCTAGCTCTGGGGACTGCTGCTTGTTCCTAATAGCAGCCTTGCCTGTCCTTCTGCAGAGCAGGGAGAAGGGAGGTTGAGATGTGAACAGAGTGTTTTGGTGCTCAAAGAACAGGAATCTTCCCCCTTGAAATGTTGAAAGCTATTTAGGTCAAAGGGATTAAATGCTTTCTAAAGGGTAGCTCTGCCCTGGCATTAGAATTGATTGGCTCATCATTTTCGTGTTTCTCTATTTCTCCAGTTTTTTACGTACTTATCAGGTCTTCATAGTTGTGGCATACAGACAGCATTTCCATGCCTGGAGATAGCTATATTCCTTTGTGTTTCCTGGGTTAAAATAAACTGTTTGAAAAATAGTTGGTTGTTCAAGTGAGACAGCTGAAGTGTCTGCCTCTTTTTCCACTGCAGTTGCCTTGCCAATGGCGTCGGATCTGCAATTGTACAATGTGTCACAGAGCAGCATGAGAGCAAAGTGGAATGGAGTAGCTGGTGCCACAGGCTACATGATCCTGTATGCTCCCCTCACAGAAGGATTGGCAGCAGATGAGAAGGAGGTGATGTATTGAGCTTTCATTTGAATAGCAATTATTGAAAAAAATAAACCTTGAATAAATTAGTGCAAGGCTTTTAACCTCCCACTTGCTCCGCAAATACTTTGGTTTTTTTTTTTCCCTGCCTTAAGTGTTGTATGTGTTACAGACTATGAATAAAGCACAAGTACCATTTGATTATTTTTATATGTCATTGCCATAAAAATGCAACAATTTCAGCTGAATTAAAGTGACTCTTGAAATGATAGATGAGGTGATACTGTATCATCATATAAAAACTAACACTCAAAGAAAGAAAGAATAAAGTAAGACTAAGATATTTTCTAAGTGTGTTATGAGAAGAATATGAAGTTTAGCCTTTGTTTTCGTCAGGACCTTTGAAAGTAAACAAAATGTGCAGATGTGACATTTATTGGTTTTCTTTTAGTTCTGTCAACATTTATTTTCAAATTTGAAAATAATAACTTCCATCAAAAGTGATTTTTAGAAGATATTTTTAGAGGGAAAAGAAGGTGGAACAAGGTAAAGTCCAGTCTTCTGTCACTAAAATAGTAAAACCGGTAGACTTTTCTAAAGCTGCTAGCATGGTTTCAATGGAACTTCTGGTCTAGGATTTAAAAGTTTTTATGCTCAAGTTTCTATATGTATAATTACGATTACGTACAACATCTCTGTTCAAGCAAGAACACTGAAAAGCATGCAGGGGCATGCGAACTTGTGGAGTGTAGGAAGCTACTGAAAGCTCGCATAGACTTGTGCTTTCTGCTAAATGAGTGGCTGTGGGCATGTAATTCTGTTAAAAACGGGACCTCCCTGAAAACTAGCTGATTCAGGAGGACTGAGCCTTACCCCAAAGAAAGACTTTTTTTTCAGTAAATCAGTCAGTCCATATTAATGTGGCTCTTGGTGAAGAGCTGGAGGAGGAAAATGATACACACCTTAAATAGCAAAAATCTGAGCCGCAATGTGCATGGAAGTCAGTTCCTGCTATGAGATTTCAGTCCTATGACCGAAGATGAAGCGATGTGTAGCTGGAAATGAAAGGCCTTAGTAACTGCACATTCTAGAGAGCACTATTTTGTCATTGCTGATGTGACTAGTCACTTTTAAAGTCCTCTTACCTGTATGTTGACTTTTGGCTTTTTTGACAATTTTATTCTTTTTATTATTGTGCAAAATCCCAAAATCTTGGGCCAAGTACCGCAGGCACAGTATGAGACAAATGCTCAGCAGAGCATTTCATCATGTATCTAATTTCAAGTGTGTACATAGTATTCGTCCTCATAATGAGCTAATTCAGAAATAATTTGTCTTTTTTATTCATGGTGGTTTTAGATAAAAATTGGGGAGGCCTCAACAGATCTTGAACTGGATGGACTGTTGCCAAATACAGAGTATACAGTCACAGTTTATGCCATGTTTGGAGAAGAAGCTAGTGATCCCCTTACAGGACAAGAAACTACACGTAGGTAGCACGTGTCTGTATTCACTTCGGTGTTAATAAAACTAAAGAATAGTCTTTGCACATATTGGAACAGACATCTGATTTTAAAATCTGATTTGCATAGTCCATAGGGTAGTGTCTTAACTGTACTTAAGTTTCTCAGTGCAAATACTTTATGTATAGAGGCTGAGGACGTGAGTTTCTACAAAACAGCTTGGTTTTGGAACAGGACTGTGAACTCTTCTCTCTCGTCGGTAGTGGTACTGTGGATATCTTGGTGGTACTACTAATGATTTTCTGAACTTGCTGAAGGTGAATGAAGGTCACCATGTAGAGCAAAACTGAGAATGCTCTGTTTAACCTCCTATGTCCGGAGAACCAGGTGTGTGAGGGAGCCTGCTCAGGTGGAGAAGTTCATTCCTCTGGCTCAGTAGTAGTACAGATGGAAAAGAAGCAAAGAGATTTCTGTCCAACCCCTGCTGCCTAACATCTGGTAAATGAAGGGCTGGAAAGCGCCTGTGCACTCGTGATAGATGTTGCATTTTTAATAAGCAGCAAGAATTTTGCCAGCTAAGTTCTGTCCTCTGCTAAGTGTGCACAGCACTGTATTTCAGCTCTCTAAATAGACTCGGCATTGGGAAGACAAAGGAATTGAAAAGAAAGCATTGTGCTGCTGGGATATTTCTGGGACTGCGTTCAGTGACATCTCTATTGCTTCCCGCAGTGGAGCGATTGCTTGCTCTTTATTTGTGCTGCTGGCACGAGTAAGCCAGTGTGAAAGTGACTTACATTTGATAGGTGAGAGAAGTTCAGGCATGTGAGTGCTAAGAAGAAGAAGGGCCAAAGCAATTGCGTGTCAGGTCGGCAAGTAATGGTGGAAGAAGCTCTAGGAATGCTGTTTGAACTGGGTCATCTCTGAGAGGACAACTGTAGACAGACAAGTGCCAATAGCAAGCTACTGCAACCTGGGCATGCTTGTGGACTTGCAATGAGTGTAGAAGATTCTTAACGCTTGGAGAATCAAATCTTTGGCTCTTTGTTCCTCCGTCCCTTTCTCTCTCTCTTATTCTCTTTTTCTCTCACTCCTCCTTTATTCTTCACCCTACTTTTGGTCAATATCTGCCCAATATCTGTTTTTTATTTATTTTAAACAGTAGTTTGTGTAGTTTGTGACTGTACCAGCCTGAATTCATATCATATGTTCTTGGAGACTGCACAGCTCTAAACCTGGCTAACACATAGCATGGAAGATCACATGCAAATTCCAGATACATTGGCACAAGCTGAGGAATCATGACCGCAGCGTTTGATCACAGAAGCTAGTAACATACATTTGTCAGCCCATCATCACCGCTGTTACTAGACCAGAATTAAAAAACCTAACCACCCTGCAACATTCATTTATTTTTAGGGTGACTCAATGCAGCCAACTCTGACCGGTCTTTGGCGCTGTACTATGACAGATGGATTCTAACCCTCTATATGCAGCTATTCAAATAATCCCTCTTCTAACAGGCTTTGAGTGATCAGGCAGTGGGGCAATCTGGTAGGAAAGCAAGCTCTTGGTGAGCACACCTGTCCCACATGGTCAGTGTTCCATGGCAACGTCTTCCCTGTCTGGATTCAGTATTAACCTACTCCTTTCTTTCTTTCAGTGTGATTATTTCTGTCTTCCAACTAATGAATATAAGTATTTTCTTCCTGGGGCATATATCTGCCTCGAAAGTGATCTGTCTAATTTGCTGTAGTGTTATGTGTAGTATCTGATACTCTGTATTTAGTAAATAATGATCTACACACTGTATTATCTCAGTTACTGTAGCAAAACCTTTCTCTGTGCCAAACAGAGGCATGATCAGCAAGCTTGTTCTGGGGTGGGGTTTCTTTCTGGGGCCAGGATTTATCCAAGACTTACTGTAAATATCATGTAACTCTGGCATTAGGACTGCCTGTCTGGTTGAGAGCAACGTTGTTAGGTTGGTTCCAAAAGGAAAGAGCTGAGACTGAAGCATTTTGTGGTATGGCCTGGATGGTGAAATGAAGTGCATTCCACGACTGACAGAAAGTAGAAAGGAAAGCCAGCGCGTGATACTCCCTTCACTAGACTCAGAGGAATATATTGAATGCCAGAAAGTGTGGCAAACCCATCTAATACAATTCCAGTGTGTTCCCGCCTTCTCTTTCCTCACAGCCAAGTTGACCTGACTGTTCCTAAGCTGGTTAGGTTTTTGCTAGTAGATTCTGAGTCCATATATGACCTGGCTAAAGATCCCATGTAGTACTAGGGGGTTTGTCATCTGTTGCTTTTTTCCCATGTGCTCTTGCGTGAGGGGAAACAGCTTCTGAAGTGCTGATATTTATCTGTCCACATGGACTGGTGAGGAGTGTGTGTGTGAAGGCAGGATGGATAGAGGAAGGTTTCACAATTCAGAGAAAATTAGCAGATGCTGGGCTAATACAGAACCTACCACTGAGAGTAATACACAGCACAAATTCCTTTCTCTGATATGACAGAAAAGTGGATGCAGTCTGAGACTCTCTTGCATGACCTTGTTTTCCTTCAGCTCATGACGATTAAGGAATATGTAGTATATAAATATGACTTTAACCAGGGGGTGCTGTTAGGAAACAGCTTCTTTCTGTAATAAAAGAGGAAAGGTTAAGCAGAGGTAAAAAAAAAAAAAAATAATCTTTGGAGATCTTCTGAGCTAGTTATGCTTTCTGGAAAAAAATCCCCTTATGTCGGGGACTTCTAGGATTCAGAAAGTTTTTTGCCACAATCAAATGTTTGCCACAATTACTGTCACAAAATATCTTTTTTCTGGGATACTCATGCAAAACAAATGCATATAGGGTAAAGATCTAGTTGAATTAAATTAATTCACAAACACAAATTTATTGCAAGTATTGTGCAGGCTAGCTCTTGCTATGATACCTACTATGAACAATAATGTAATTTCTTTGTTTTTCAGTATTAGTTGAGAAGCACTTAGCAAGACTGAAAGTTCTGTTTCAGCAAAGAGCTAAGCCATTTTACGTGCCTTGAAGCTGTTAAAATGGCTTATGTAGCTCCACTGATGTAGGTCTTTTAATAGAAGTATCGGTGATACAAATTTTTGAATGAAAAATGTGCTGTTTATTTTCAAGACATGACAATTTCATAGCTAAAACCTGGAATCACTTTCATGGCTTTATCTCTTTCCTTTTCAAGTGCCTCTGAGTCCACCAGCAAACTTGAAATTTTCTGATGTTGGACACAGTAGTGCTAAGCTAACATGGGACCCTGCTTCCAAAAATGTAAATGGCTATCGCATCATGTACGTTAAAACAGATGGAACGGAAACCAATGAGGTAAATTATTAGCATCTCTCTTCCCTTAACCAACCTCAGACCTCCCCAAAGTTCTGTAATTATAGCGTGTATGTGTGGGGTACAGTACTCTGAACTTCTTGCATAGCAGAACAGTCATTGCTGGCGCACATAAACTGAAGCAAACTACTCAAGTGAACGATGGTTTGTACGTGCACGATCTTGACCAAATGTATAGTGTGGAAATATTTATTCTTGAGTCAGTCCAGATAGTGAGACTTTCAATACATCGTATGTCATGGACTGAAGCTCATTCAAAAAGACTGTATGAAGTCTTCACTACATTTTCTTAACATTTATTGCTTTAGTTATATATTGAAAACTCTCTTCCTAGAAACAGGATTTGGCTTGAACAGAATGAGAAGATGATACTAAGATATTCTAACTTAGACTCTTGCATTTAATAATTTACTTATGCAATATTTAGTTATGCCTTCTTACTAAAGGTGCTTTGTAATAGTTTTTATCACCATGAGTTCTGTGATAGAATGAAAAATGGGATGGAATGATATTAATACAGAAATCTAAAAAAATTGTAGTAAAAGGGTCCAATTATTAAAACAGTCCAGATCCTTTACAAAATAAGTTGTTGTGGGTACCTTAGCCCTCCAAGAAAGTCTTTAATAGTAGTTATGTGTTATTATGTTTCTTCTGGGACATATCTGGTCTTTCATCCAGAAAAGATGGAATATTTGTATTAAATCTGAAGAAACTGTTCCCGAGTTTAGAAGAGAGCATACCTGTGCAATGTTTTGTGTCTTTTCTTTCTGCTAGGTCCCTTAAAATTTAAATTAAAATCACTTGACCTCTTCCTATTTATTACCCTCAATATAGATTATGTGTCTGGCTGTACTCATCACAATGGTATTTGAACATCTCAGGCTTGTGGTAATATACTTTACAGAGTGAGTGAATGTTCAGTAGGTTTTTATCCACCTCTTAGCTTTTCCTTTATTTCTGTTCAAAGAGCACATGGCAGGTTTTTGTTTGCTCTTCATTGGTAGCATTTCTGCTGTGGTGCCAAGGTAATGTGACACTGAATAGTTAGGCTGATAAACTGTCAGTTTATAGAACTTTGGGTTTTAGATCCCTGGCAAAGTCACGTTAACTGCAGCCTGGATAGAGACTGGATGAAACTGTCATCTTGTCTCTTGACAAATGTTAAATATAATGGTTTATGTAATGATTATCCATGATAACGGACAGGATTTAGTAGCCCAAAAAGTTCCTTCCCCTTCTGGGTTCTTGAACACACAGTGCTGATATGTTAACTAGTGAGGTAGGCTTACTATGGCTGAATTTGCTTTTTCCCTAGTTTGTCATAAACAAAACTTTTCTTTTCTCAAGTTTTTCTATGTTACTTGATTTTGTCAGCTTTTATGGCCCTGAATTTATGCTTGTTCATAGTTTCACAGAATTTCTCTACTAATAATTACGTGACATTCTCTTTCTATATCATTATTACCTAGCAGAATTTCAGACACTGATAAAGTGTATGATTAATATCTATTGCAAATTATGCTTTCTCTAGGTAGATGTTGGTCGTGTTTCAACCCATACTCTAAAAAGCCTGACACCCCTTACAGAGTATACTGTTGCTATTTTCTCCCTGTATGATGAGGGGCAATCTGAACCACTTACGGGCAGTTTTACCACAAGTAAGTATTGCTGAACTTTTGAAGGCTTTCCAAGAAGAATTTTTATACTCTCTTACTTCACTGGAAAGTAAGACCAGTAACAGCGAGTGTCTCTGACTGTGAATTCAGATATATGGAATGCTTTCTGTTATTTTCATTGGAGTTTTCAGCTCCTTTGCTCTCTTATTATGGGGCCAATTGCATCCTTACTCATGGGAGTGATCTTTTGACATCATGAAAACATTTATGTGGGTAAGGTTCATTTCTTAAGTCTTTCCACAGTCAGCCATTTTAAGGCATTTTTAATTGCAACTAGGTAATAAAACATTTGCCTCCCCATCTTTCTGAAGCATCATACAATGTGATGATATTTGTCTCCAGCTGAATTGTGATGAATCTTGAATCATGCATTTAACCAGTGAACTATCTAGGCAATAAAGGCTAGAACCTTATATAAGTATAGAGAGGCTGAAATGCCAAAAGGAAAAAATATAAGACATTTAAGACTCCTGTAGTCTGTTCAGCACTGTTACAGTTTCTGTAACTGTAGTTCTGCATTAAACAAATGGCTGATGACACTTACTAATGCTTTCCAACATAGTGACGGGAAGAGAAGGACTTTGAGGGAGGAAAGAGAAACAGGAGGTGGGAGAGGAAGGAGAACGCACACGGACGGAACAAGAGGTTGATACTCACATGCAAACTGCAATTGGAGAGGCACACAGAGTCTCTGGAAAGGGCAGAGATTGGGACTTTGTTTTGAGGTAGAGGATAAGAAAAGAACATGGTGCAGAGAGCTCTGAGCAAAGGAGAGAGGGACTGAGGGTTGCATGGAGCTCCTTCAGTGTAGAGGGGACAAGGAGGCTTGTCCAGTTAGAGTAGATAAAGAGCATGTATTGTGCATATTCCTCTCCCCCAACTACAAAACCACTTCCCTAAGTACAAATAAATGTGCAAAGAATCTATAGTTCCTTTGTTATCTACCTCCCGTGTTATGCTCTTGGTAACAAGCTGCAAGTAAAATAGTATGTGCTTGATGTTACAATCTATGCAAGTTTCAGAGAGTGATTTACTCTGACTTTTCTTTTGCATAATATTTTGCAGAAAGAGTTCCAGCTCCCCAGCATTTGGAAATCGATGAAGCATCAACAGATAGTTTTAGGGTCAGCTGGAAGCCCACCTCATCAGATATTGCTTTTTACAGATTGGCATGGATTCCTTTGGATGGGGGGGAATCTGAAGAGGTGAGTTGCCTTGAGTTTCTGAGTGTGTGAAATGGAAGAGAGAATTCCATTCTGAGGACATCTATGCTGCAACTTTTGCCAATTAAATATGACCAATAGACTTACAGAAAAATCTACTCCACTGCAAAGCTCGCTACACCAAAATGAAACCAATATTCCAGTTTCTTTTTGAAAAGGAAGTGACAGAAGAAGTGGTCTTTTATGAATAATCAATCCGATCTATAATATGCCAACTGCCATAGAACTAGCATTGCTCTTTGATGCTATGTCAGTTTTTAGAGGTTCATGTTCATGTTCTTCACTTTGCTGTGAAGATGATGATGGTAGCTGAGCCAGAGCAGCAATATCCTCACATAAGGCTCCTCATTTGTCTGATATGCTGGCCACAGTAAAATTTCCTTGGAAGCCTTAGTTATGTAGTGTTACAAAGGGAAAAGTTCATACATAGTTAATTGATTAGATTGTTCCTTTATTCCTCTTTACGGTTCTTTCTTTTCACCCCCTCATGCTGTATTTTTTGCTCTAGGCCCTTGTGTGTCTTCTTCATAGAGCCATTTTCATGAGTCTGAATTTTTAAGTGGTTTTTCATCCCTTTTAGCTTTTCCTGTTTTATACTCTTTTTCCAAGTAGAAGATGACAGACATTTTCCTTCTCCCAAATTTTCATCTTTCGTATTCTGTCTCGTTTCCTCTTTCCCTTTGTTTCTGTATTTACCATTATTTTGGCTTCTTTTGTACTCCTCAATCTTTAATGAGTCCCTCAAACATCTTGCTCTCTTGGCATCAACACTGAAGAGAGGCCACATTCGCAAACTGTTTATCTGCGTAGGGAACTCAGTGGGGAGATGACATTTACCTCCTGGTCCTAGGTTTCATGCATCATTTTGTCATTCTTTAGGGCAGAAAACGGTCATTGCAGCTTAGGTGTTATGTGGCTTTTTTTCTGTAAATTTAGCTTAGCCCGATTCTTTCCTCCTTTTCACCTAGCGAGAGGTAGTTGTGCAAGAAAGAAAGAAATTACAGGAGTGAGCAGTGAAAAGGAGGAGTTGACAGATGAGTGAGTGGACACAGGTCATCCCCTACCATTTTCTCCTGCAGTAGATGAGCCGATTTGTTTCTGTTGAAGTTCCAGTGAGTAGCTGTCAGTGAATGCCTTTAAGCCATGCACATTTTTAAGTGAGATTTATGGTATCTGTGTTCTTTGAGTGTGAGAATAAATGACCAAGAAATATTTGAACTGTTAAGGTTCCACTTGTTCATTGTAGTCACTAAGAACTGCTGGAGGCCCTAATGCTTTAGTACGCTGAAATATTAAAAATACCCGAGCTGCTTTCTTGTTCTCCTTGCGTGACCTCTCTAATGGGGTCAGGCCTAGGACAGCATAATACCTCCAGGCTCTTGCCTCTTTAAGCTTCTTTCCCAGCTAAGTGATCAGTCATGCAGAGAAACGACATGCACTCCCTCTCTCTTTCTCCCAAGACCCAACTTGCCAATTAATTGAGGTCAGGGGGTGGTGGTGAGAATTACACACCTCTCGGCTTACTTCACCCATGCTGCTGATGAGTGAGGAGCATTTGGGGGTGTTAGCACTAAAAAGCCAGAATAAATTCAAGGGTGGCCTGTTATTTCTAGATTACAGTAGAGAGTGCATGCTGTTATACTTGTGGGCTTGTTATTCTTCTTGCTTCTGTTTTTTGTCCTCTTCGCCTGAAAGTTCAGCCCTTTGTGTTCTTTTTTTGTGGTCCTCTCTGTCATTACTTGATAGTTGCAGAAGGCACGGCCCCAACTCATTTCGTTCTGCTTTTGTTTTCTGTATCTGAGTTCAGAAGGTCTGTGATTGTTTTATGGGTCCCTGTTCCCCAGGACCAACTTGGGAAATCTCCTGTGGTAATTAAAAGAGTAAAGTGTGATTCACAGTTTCTGCTAACTGCTGTAGTGGATTTTTATGCAGCACATGCCTATTGTTTGATTTCCATTATAAGTCTCACTTTGGTTCCGTGTATAGTGGCCAGCTTTAAAACCTTGCCAATGTTAACCTAGAGAAAGGTTGTTTTTTTTTTGTAGTGTCTGTCGTGTACCCTAAAAACTATTCCCCGAACCAGACAGCCCATTTCACCAGAATTCCTGCTCAGGCTCCTTGCATTCTGCTTTCTACAGTTCCTTTAGCTCCAACTCCTGCCCATCTGTTCGTCCCTAAATGCAACACACAAAAATCTGTAGTGAAACCTTCTGCTTACAGTTAGCATTGCACAAGTGAATCTTCTGCTGCTGCCATAGGTAGAAACAAGGAAAATTGCTGTTCACACCAGATAGCAAACTTGTCATCAGCACATCTCCCTGAATCCCCAAGTCTTCAGCAAATGTTCTTTCAAGTGGCATTCAGATGTGCGGAAGCTTAACTGGGTTTACAATTCTGGTATAGAATCAGTGTTTTGTAAGGCTGTGGAGATGCTGAATACATTTGTCATAACAGTGATGAATGGTAGAAATATGAATGAAAGTTAATCTAGCCTGTTATGGTGCTTTCACTGATTAATGTTTTGAATTGTAGTGAATTTCAGATGAAATGCATATGGTCAGCTTTAGCAATGAATTAGCTGTGGGTGAAAGTGTAAGACTACACATTGGGATAATCAAGCTAGCCACAAAATAATAAATACGTTTTAAGTATTCTTAACAGTGTTTTTTTCCAGATGTACTCTGTGATACTTTTTATTTCAACATATTGCTAATAATTTTTTTTTGGCAGATCTGAGTGTAGATTTTGTTTATTTTAAAGGAGAATCCATTTTCCTTTTTTCAATTAATTCAATTCATATAAGCTAATCAAATGCAGAACTGATTTTCTTGAATCTTGCTGTGTTACTTAGGTTGTCATAAATGGAGGCACAGACAGTCATGTTATTGAGGGTTTGTTGCCCAACACAGAATATGAAGTTTCTTTGCTGGCAGTTTTTGATGATGAAAGTGAAAGTGAAGTTGTTGCTGTTCTTGGAGCTACATGTAAGAGAAACACTTGACTGTAATTTTTAGAGATGTTTACGTGTTTTAAATTTAATGCATAGATCTTATATTTAAAATATAGTCCAGCTTTGGGTTGCTCTAATATTGAAGAATGTGGTGGTCTAGCACCAGGGCTTTGCTGACTGCATTTTTTGCTTTTCTTTTGTAATATGGTGTGGTAGATGGCATTGAATCAAAATGATGGCTTGGCTCCCTACCTAAGCTGTGGTATTAGTAACCTTTGGATCTGGGTAGATAGTCTTCCATCCCACATTTCCATGTTTAGTCTTTGAACAGGGTTCCTTATGAGAAGGTATATTAGATTTGGGGGGGGAGGGGTTGGGGGGGTTAAACGTTAAAGTAAATAATTTATAAGAATTTCATTGAATATGTTTGGCATTTACGGTATACCCTTTTCTTTCTTCTTTATCTAATGTATAATCACTAGAGGTGAATTCACTCTTGGCCGAAATAGTTGTCCAAAAAGCTTACACAGGCATTCTGTGACATTTAGATGGAAGTAACAAAGATAAAACTGGAAAACCGTGTATGGTGTATCTTACAGTTTATGATCAAAACAGTGGCCAGCATTTCAGGCAGATTACTCTGTCCATTCACTTTTTATGGATAGTGACTTGGTTAAAACAACTGTATTTTTCATGTGTAAATTTAAAAATGTATTCGATTCTTAGTAATGTAATTGCAGGCTAAATCCTGAGCCTTCTGTTAAGACAAGAAGCCCTTCCCCATCCGAACAATGCTAGTATTGCCCAGTGTTGCTGAGTGTACTTTTGGTTTTTCACTTGGACAGAAGTGAAGCACACTTAAAATGCTGCCAATTTAATTAAGCTGACAACCTTAATAAATGGTCAAAGTGGAAGTCATTATGCGTACTTCAGCCAGAAATGTGGGAAACTATATGCATTCTTATTTAATTGTACAGTTTATGTCTTATCTGTAGATCTAAGTGCTAATCCTGCAAATAT
Source organism: Opisthocomus hoazin (assembly GCF_030867145.1). Lineage (NCBI taxonomy): Eukaryota > Metazoa > Chordata > Aves > Opisthocomiformes > Opisthocomidae > Opisthocomus > Opisthocomus hoazin. The sequence continues at coordinate 15,669,721 of NC_134416.1, read as the reverse complement.
ATGTGCCTGAAGGAAACTAAATGAACAGTTCCCTTGTAGTCTCTGAAATGCCTGAAATGTGTGGGGCATTAGTAGGTGTGAGCACATAGTTTCACTGTCACAGTTAGAAATACAAGATAAATAATGTGACTTTCATGTCTCATTGAATTGTTAATGAACTGAGTATTGCTTTTCAGTTGCAAGGATTACCACAATACCTACCACGGTGACTGCTACCAGTACCACAACTTCTAAGCCCACCATAGCAGGTAATCAGAGCACATGCTAACAGTTTTAAATGCTGAATGCAACGAGCTAAGGCTCTGCACAAGCACCTCCAGATATAGAGGCAGAGAGCTGTGAAACTGCCGAGGAGCTGATAACCCCGGTTTCTGATGATCCATGCGGTCAGCACACTGCCATGGCAGACCTTGCGGAGGTGTAGACCTCAGGAAAGGGACGTCACCAATGAAAGGTGCACACTGTCGCGCTCCTGCATCACCCTGCTGCGGGTGGCCAGCTTCCTGCGCGTGCCATGTGTGGGTGAGGAGCCAACACAGTGCAGAGACTCAGAACGATACCAGCCATGTTGCATGGGAGTACAGAGACTGACTTGGAAAATTCAGCTCTCTTTTTCTCTTTGCCTTTATAAGTATGAGCTTGGAAATTCTTCAGAGTTTTGTTTATTTTTGAGTGTTCTGTTTGTTTTTCCTGGAATTAGAAAACTGATTTTTAAGGAACAACGATTCAGGATTATTTCTCTTCTGTAGCACTCTAGCACCATAAGCTGAGTAATACAAACAAAGCAGATGGTGTAATGTATGTTCATAGCAGTATAGGATAACTATTATTTTATTAAATGGTTTAAGTTTTTATGTTATTAAGCCCAAGCATCACTGAACTATGTGGGTTTGCCCCATCATGGATCTGCAGACCCACTGTGACTTCAGGAGAGCTTACAGCTACTTGTTGATAATTAGCCCAATTTTAAATTTAAAAATAGAGTTAAGAAAATATTAATTAAATATGTTTTGCTTTAGTTTTTCGAACAGGAATCAGAAACCTTGTCATAGATGATGAAACAACCTCAAGTCTGAGGGTGATATGGGACATTTCAGATTACAATGTTCAGCAGTTCCGAGTGACCTATCTCACTGCGAACGGTGACCGTGCTGAGGAAGCGGTAAGAATGGTCTGTATGGGTTTTGTGAATGGCTTCATAAGCTTGAGAAGTTTGTTGACGAGTTGCTAAAGCATAATTTCTCCTTATATGACAGTCTTGTTGCAATTAGCAAAAGATTAATCTTTGATGTTACTGTGAAATTGAGGTTCAAAGTTTTAATCGTATAGCACCTGCTGCACTGCAGGCAACAGCAGTCAAATGTAAGATTGAGGCCCAGACACACAGATGTTTAAAGAAGTCATAGTTAAAAGACTAGCTGCCTGTCCTCTTTTTCCTGTATTTTTTAAATTTTGTCTATGTTTTTGAGGTTTTTTTGTTTTTTTTTTTTGATTTTGGGATATTTTACTCCTAGGCCTTTTTTTTATCCTGAGATTGTGTTTTAACAACTCTTAAATGTTTGTACAGGACAATCTTAAGGAATTTCTTTTTCCTTCAGCAATTTTGTTCCTTCCCTAAAAATCTTATTTTATGCTAAAGTAATGTAATTAAAATTCAAATGCAGAGTTTTCATACTGCTCATTAACCCGAACATGTCACAAGAAGGACAGCACTTTTTAATCAAAGTGCCTAAGAATATTTGTTATTTTTCTAATATGGTGTGATGATCAAAATTTAAATTGTCTTATACAAGAAAAGTTTCTGAGGATCAAGATTTTGTTAAATATTTAAAAGAATGAAGATTACTACATGTACTTTTCTGTGCGTATAGCAAATAATTAAAAAAAGAAGCCCTAGCTTGATTATATTAAGATTTCACATTTTTGAGATAATTTCACAGTTCTGGGAGGCCGAGTGCTTTTTTTTTTCTTTTTGATTGAGGAAATCTTGGTATTGCAGTGCTTGGTTTCCACAAAAACTAAGTTATAAAATTTTGAGATAGCTATGTGTAGATACATTTAAGAGATTAAATTCTATGGTTTGAGGTTATTTTCTTAGTAAATCACTCAGAATGCAAAAATATTCCCCATATCATTCTCCTTGTGTCTGTCATGTGACTCACTTCTGTTCTTAGAACAGTTATATCGTAAATATGTCATATTGTTTTTGATGTCTAGCAGCTGGCATTTTTAGCCCTAAATCAGACTATATTAATAACAAATATTAAAATGCGTTAGTTGGATATCTTTTTTCTAGAAAAATATGAATCAGTCTTTTTTCATTTAGGTTTCATTCATCTTTTATGAGACCTTGGTAGAAAGTTACTTTTTAGCCACCTCTTTCAAATATAATCTGAAAATGAACTTTCAATGTTGTGGTTTCTTTTTCAAATGGAAAATATGCTTTATGAATTTACCTCGACTCTATGATAGTATAGTATATAATGCAGTGGCAGACTTGCACATCATAATGTCAAAAATTGTACTGTTCTGACAATAATGCAAAGTTTCTGAAATTCAGATCCCAGATTTACTGTTTCATCTCTGGGAAGCTTAATCAAATCCAGTTGGATGATATAAATGTGATTCTGTTTTAGTATTCAATGGTTCTTATTTTTAAAGGAAATTAAAACTGTAGGAAAGGTATTCCAATTCTGGCTATCAGAAGGATACTAGAGTTGACTCAAAAGCTCATTACAGAAAATTATAAAATTGTAAGATTAGGTAGGTATCTTGGCTCTAATTCCACAAATTATTTAATTTTAAGTACACTCTCAAGTCTTGTTGTCTTTGGTCACAATTCAGCAAACAGATTGGCCATGTGTTTCATTTTTGAAATTAATCGTGCATAAATACTTTACTGAATAAGGAATGATGTAAGCTTATACATAAAATTAAACACATTTGAAATGGAGGGGATGTATTTTATCATGTGTCTTCAAGCACGTGAGAGGTGCAACACGTCAATAAAATGACACAGATGTTCAATTTTTAGGGGAATGTTTCTATCTTTAAATACATTTCTTCAGCAGAACCCGAAATTTTTGTGGAATTTGGGCTTAAATATTCTATAGCATGACAATTCTGTGGTGGATGCTAAAGTTTTTTGGCTCTGATTTCAGTGATATGAATTTCAGTTATTCCTCCCTTTCCACAAAAATATTAATAAGCTTTTTAATCCTTGATGCAATTGGCTGAAAATCAGGGACTAGAAAATGTAATAGAATACTTTTCACTACAGAATAGTCAAGCCCTAAATTTCAAGTATGTTCTTGGGTGTGCTGTACTTACTGAAAGGATCACATATTTCCATCCTTAAAGCCAAGAATGTTTCTCACTGCTGAAAACTATGTTGTTCTGTGAAAGATGGCTGATGTGCACATGTGGAGAACAGAGTTCTCGATGCTTGCATCCCCTCTCCTAAAAAGCCAAAAAAATTGGTGGTTCATTTTTCAGGAGCTTGGTTTGTGTGTTTTGAGAATATGTATGGAAGAGTTCAGCATAGGAATCTTTCATGCACACGTATTTAGATGATTTTGTCCAGTTTTGATCAGTGAATGAAGAACTTTTTTGACAAGTCTCAACATCTGGGTGTACTAGATTAATTTCCTTCTGTGTATCACTTGCCAAAATTGGAAGTAGTTTAAATGTATCCTGGAGTGTTAGAACTGGTGAGAGCTTTGTTGTCTGAGTATATGCTTCAGAAAATATTGCTCTGCCATCATCACATAGATCAGTCTTCTTTGAAACAGCAAAACAATTTCAGGCTCAGTTTCTGCTTCTTCCCCTTGAGTTTAAAGGGCTTATAGGCAGCTCAACTTCTTGCTGGCTCAGGTGATAGATTCACACAGTGAACATGGGCCAGGGAGGGGCCAAAATATGAGGTTGGACCTTGGGACTATTGCTTTCCAACAAAGTCACTTCAGAGCACAGATCTGGTGCAACAAACAGCATTAATTTCTCTTTTTTATCATGCCCACTCCATGTACTAGGTACCTCACATTCAGGCTTTGGAGGGTCTCCGAGATTACAATTTTACTGACAAGCTAAAAGACTACAAGGCTTTACTTGGGCACCTCTGCCACCACTATTGTAATACTAATTTTTGAGGCTCTGGCTAAAATATAATAGTATGTTGAAGAGTTTCAGAAATAGCTGCTTATGGGGAAACCTTGTACTGTATTAAAAGAAGCAGTGCTTAATTCAACGATTTGCTCTAGAATACCGAAAACTGCCTAGAGGCATTTCTACCGCTGATCTACCTCTACCAGGTTGCCTGGTTGGGTTTCTACTGCAGATCTTCAATGTTTCATGGCAGTTTGGGGTCCTCTGGTTTTTGTGGGATGTACTCCTACTTCCTCCCCTAAACAGCTACTTACATTTTCTTGTCCTTAGACTAGATACAGATGGAACAATCGTGTTACTCCTGCTTGCTCAGTTCATGCTTCCCAATCAGTCACTATCCGTATAGCACCAGTAATTTATGGAGCAGTAGTGACTCATAGGTTTAATATAAAACTATGTTATCACATACACACATTCTCCTTTTTATTTTACTCAGGTGTAACTAGTAGATATGTTAGAAGGGTGGAAAATTTAATTATTTTATTTTACCATAGAACATCAGAAATATTATAAATGTGAGCTATATAGCAATACTAGTGGAACGTGGTGTCAGAGATCATGTAAGATATAAAAAAGTTTTGGTCCTAGACATTAAGGTTGATCGTTTCTGTTTTTCTGACCACCCAGGTAATGGTGCCTGGGAGACAAAACACACTTCTGCTTCAGCCTTTGCTGTCTGATACAGAATACAAAGTTACCATCACTCCCATCTATTCTGATGGGGAAGGAGTCAGTGTCTCAGCTCCTGGCAGAACTTGTAAGTACAAACTTTCTGCTTGCCTTTTGACAGGATATGCATGAAGAAAGGTTTACTCTTTTTCCTTGGCTGTAGTAATGTATTTTAATATAGATGTGGGTTTATTTTGCATGACTTATATGACTCAAGCTTTATAGTAATTTCAGTTCATTGATTTATAAACAGTGGATTGCTTCTAATTGACAAATTGTATTTTATATTCAAATACTGTGAGTTTGCAGAAATTTGTTGAGTGATAAAGCTGATAAGTCCTTGGTAGATAGCCCACCAAGGACAAGCCAACTAATGCAGAAAATAAAGTAAGCAATGCCTGCTGGGGTAGTATCAAACCAATCATTGTACTTTTAGATTTCTTTTTGTGTGAGATCATTACTTCCTAAAGATCATTAGAAATGCTGATGAACTTTTTATAGAAGTGATTGCATTATCTCTGGAGTTCTGACCCAGTACCAAAAGATTACTCAGCTGCAGCCTAAGTTCCCTCTCTACTGTATATTGGTAAAAAATTATCTGATTGTGCATTACTTGTCATGATAGTATAATTTTATTGAATTATTCTCCTAATTCACATAATTTCTTCCTAAATTGAAGTGCTGTTTCTGCAGATACTTAAATAACTTGTAAATCATTCCTTTGATTCCATTTGAAAGCATTAAGTGTTCACAAGAGCATGATTTATACATTAAAAGCTTTAGTGCATTTGGATTGAAAGAAACTATATAAATAAAAGATAATTATCTCTGAATTGTCTTATTTTTTAAAAACTGTGGGGACAAAATTGAGAACGAAGTTGAAAATTCATTGTTTTTTGAACAAAGTTCGTAATTAATCCTGGGTATAACTTGGTATAGCTTGCTTAAATATATCAACATTAATCCGCTGACGTAATGCCAAGGATGAATTTGATTAAAGGCTTTCATCCTGGCAACTTGACCTGTAAATCTAAGAGTACTGGGTGTCACACTATTTTCATGTGCATGCCTTGAGTTTTATGCATGTGCTTGTATGAGAGAAACTTGTAAAAGCTCAGTTTGGTTTCCTTTTAGTGCCCCTGTCTGCTCCTAGAAATTTACGCGTCTCCGATGAGTGGTACAACAGATTACGTATCAGCTGGGATGCCCCGCCATCACCAACAATGGGTTACAGAATTGTCTACAAACCTACCAACAGTGAGTTTTTAAACTGATGGGGTATTTTTCTCATTTGTTTTTGTCTATACAGTGGTTTGACATCAACTTGTGCTGAATTTTGTACTTAAATCTAACAGTGGCAGTTACAACCTTGAAAGTGCTATTAATTTAGGTGTCTCAGGTTTTGAATATGAAAGTTTTGTAGTCACAGAGTGATGCAGGTTGGTAGGGATCTCTGGAGATCATCTGCTCCAACTCCCTGATCAAAACAGGGCCGGCTTGGAACAGGGTTTGCTGGATCTTCTCCAGTTGAATTTGAAATATCTCCAAGGACAGAGATTTCAAAACCTCTTTAAGCATCTGTTCCAGTTGTTGACTATCCTCACTGTGAAACCGTCTTTCCTAATATCTAGTAAAAGTTTCCCATATTGCAGATTTTGTCTGTTTTTTCTTACCATCTTCCTGTTTGCCTCAGAAGACATTCTGTCTCTGTCTTCTTTACCCCTTCCCATTAGGTAAGTGTAGGCAGCAATAAGATTCCCCCTTAGACTTCTCATCTTAAGGCTGATCAAACCCATCTCTTTCAGTCTGTTGTTTTATGTCATTTTACCATGAATTTTTTTATTTATTTCAGAGACTACCTTTGCTCTCTTCCTGTTCCTCTCTTTTGTGTTCTCCTATTTTTCAGTTTCCTTCCCCTCATAATACAAAGTTTTATTTTCCTTGATGTTTACTCCCATTCTACACCTCCCAAACACTCGGCATTTTACTCATTCCCCATTTTGTCTGTGCTGTGTCCTTTGCACATCGCAGCTAGACAAGGCACCCAACCTCCTTCAAAATTCTTCAGAAAAACGTGGTCCTCTATTGAGAGCAAAACACACATGTGTGACCATTAAGGGATGAAAATACTGTCCAAAGACAATACTGTTGCCTGGTTTCTGAAGTGTATCCAGAACAACTAAGAGAGGTGACAAAGGAGCTGTTTGCAATTCTGATTTGGGAAAGTTTTATTCTTTTCTATTTTCATTATCATTTCTGCACAGTGTTAAATGACGCTGTTGTGTAAGAACCCCTTAGGGTCTGTATTGCTGGCTGGCATCTGCTGTCCCCCCTGTTGGTCCTGGCACACTATCAAACTGAGGAGATCTTTGGCTGCCTATTTAGGTCAGTAGTAAGTCACTGAAGCAGAACAAAAGGGTTTTAACAGATGCCAGTGTCTAGCCTTGCCCTAATGAATCCCACTGCTGAATTTCCCAAGTGTGTGGTGGCTTCTGCCCGTGCAAGGACTGAGCAGAGTGTCTTTGTTTTTGAGTGCGGTAAAAAAAAATAGACAAAAAAATAGCGGTAACATTAGGAGCACATGTAATTTTGGATATGTCTTAAGATTTGTTTTAACTACTTGCTCATTCAATGGATCAGCAAATGATTTTCTGATATATTTCATTTTTTGCAGTTCCTGGTCCTGCGTTGGAGACCTTTGTAGGGGATGATATTAATACCATTCTCATTCTAAATCTCTTCAGTGGAACGGAGTACAGTGTTAAAGTATTTGCTTCATACTCAACAGGCTTCAGTGATGCCCTAACAGGCGTAGCCAAAACCTGTAAGAATGATTTCATGCTGTTTGGATCTCTACAGGCTGTTTTTCACTATAACTGTGGCTTTGTGCAGCTCCCTGAATAAATTTTCACATTGAAGACTTTCTCGGTTGTGTGCAAATTGTTTTCCTGAAGGGAAAGTATCTCTCTGTCTTTTTTTTTTTTTTTTCCAATCAGACTATATCGGGCTTTAAAACAATCTGCAGGATGTTAGCAAGACAGGGGTCATAAAGCGGATGTTATTTTATCAGTCAAACATATTTGCCTAGTAGTAGATCTAAATTTCCTTAATGGAAGGTCTGTTGAGTGGTTGGTTTTTTCTTGCTCCATATATATAACGTGACTTAGTCTTTATATATCTAAAGCTCAATTTTAAATTAGATTTTAACAGAAATGTTGCTGCTGTGATGATATTTTTGTACTTACGCATAGTAACTGAATTTTTAGCAGTTTTCATTATTCAGTCGTGACTAAATTGACTTAAATTCCAAACTTTTGGTCTAAAGATTCACTTTTCCCCTTCTTGTTTTGGATCTTCTTGACACAATTTTTAAGCAGCTTTGTTAAAAATGAATTGGTACAAGTGTTTCACTATAATTCTTCTGTCATTTTGTATGTGTTATTAGAGGTGTAAATCTAATTTTTTGATACTTAATTTTCAGTGTACCTGGGTGTGACAAATTTGGATTCCTATCAAGTCCGCATGACTAGTCTTTGTGCTCAGTGGCAGCTTCACAGACATGCTACTGCATACAGAGTAGTTATAGAATCGCTTGTGGGTAAGTTACTAAGTCATTTGATATGCATCTACAGCCTAACCCAGAGAACTGAACTGCATAAGTTAAGAAAATGTATGCAGTTGGACCTGTAGACTGGCTTCTGAAATACTGGAAATGATAGACAGAAGAGAGTTGTGTACACACTGGAAATTTCATGAGTAGAAGTAGCATTCCTGTCCTTTTATATCAAGCAGATCTTGATAACTTTTCCTTTTTGTGGGAGGGAGTTTTATCTATCAGTGGAAAGTAGATGATTACCTGAGTTTTTCACTGGTGATAAAGGATGAACTGAATACATCCAAGACTGTAAATAAACCATCAGTGATAGCTCTGTAGGATTAGGATGGACATGGGAGGAGGGCAGAAGAGTAGGGAAAGCTCTGCTTGAATCCAGACCATGCTAACAGAGTTGGAACAGCATCCAGTTTTGTCTTTTCTCATTCTATTGATGATTAATTATAGCTTGTAGTAATGTTGTTCATCTGGATAAACAAGAGATATTTTTATGTAGCAACACATGGTGTCTTGATGCTTTTAGCACTGACTGTGTAGAAGGTGAATTATGGCCTCTTCCATTGCACTGATTCTCAGGTATAGCTAGAAGAGGTTATGGAGAAGTCACTATTTGTGCAGACTAACTCTCTTATCCCCAGTAGACGTCAGTGATCTTTTGGATGGTGACAAATTAAAAGCTTGGATAACTTGAGAGAAGTGCAGTTAATAATATTTAATGGGATCTGTAAAAGGTACCATGAAAAGTAGTACTATTTTGGTTGAAAAAAAGTAATGATCTTTCAGTGGAATGGCAAATGGATGATGATACAGTTTATTTGAAGGCCTGGAATACAGACAAGCTGTTCAGAAAGCAGAGATCTCGACTGGCACAAAATAGCACAGATTTCCTTCGCATCTGGGAGCTAGCCAACATTCTGCTCTCACAATATAGAACTGCCAGAATTGTTTTAACTGAGCCAAAATAGCCTAAATGTGAGCAGAACGAACTAAAGTGTGAACAATTGCTTCTTAATAGCATCTATAATGAAGAGTTTTGATTGTCAGATTGGATGTGTGTCTCATTCAGGCAGTGATCAACTATTTTTATACTGATGTAACACCTCCTGATAATCATCATGTGTTTTTTCCTCGGCAGTGAATGACTGGCTTTTGTTGCTTATACTTTGTAAAACGTGAGATCAGTTTCTTGTATGTCACTTCTTTCTGCTGCAGGTTATGAATTGTGCTGAAGGTTTTCTTATTAAAATTTGCCTCATGCTATTTCCAATACCTGGGCTTTTTCCATTGTCAACATGTTTTCCAGTTCAGAATTTAGCATAATTAATTTTGGAACCCTGCAAATACTGTTCCTTAACCTACTTGTTAAGTGGTTACTAGTGGAAGCTAGAATACAATATCTTGTTCAGTCTCTCTTGCATTTACTAAGCATGTGACAGGCTCTGAGAACCAGAGGCATAGACAAAGGATGCCGTAGAATTACATACTGCAACAATTCCTCATTAGACTCTGATAATTTAGGACCAGATCCAAAGCCCATTGATGACACGGTTAGTGGTTTTTATTAACTTCAGTTCACAGAGTGAAATTCGTCTTTTTTCCTGCAGATGTCTGGCACATCTCTCAGCTCCTACTTAATATGAAGGATGAAATGTTAGAGACCTCTGCACAGAGGTGAATTTCCAGAAATAAGGCAGCATGTAGTTTATTAATTTATGTCAACCACTTTCCCTTCATCTGCTGTCATGTCCCCTTCTTATTTCAGACTTAAATTACATTATTCAATAAAACAGTAAAAGAAAGTATGTTTTGCTGGTTTCTTTTTGTGATTCCAGACGGGAAAAAGCAAGAGGTGAATCTTGGTGGAGGGACATCTAGACATTGTTTCTTTGAGCTGATGCCTGGAACTGAATATAAAATCAGTGTTCATACACAGCTTCAGGAGATAGAGGGCCCTGCTGTAAGCATCATGGAGACAACACGTGAGTAAAATAGATCAGACTTCAGCCGGCAGTGATAACACTTGATTGCTTCTCGTGTTTTGCCCTTTGCCCGTTTTTCAGCTACATTGTGACTCCTTCACAGAGGTGCAGGATACTTACACCACTGCTGTGTATTACTTTTGAAGTCATGTTCACCAACTGTATTGGAGTTCTTAATGAGAATGAAACAGGGAGAATGGTTTAGCTTTCTTCTTAAAAAGTGCTATTAGGGCATACTCTGAAAATCTGTGACTTTGTAAAATAAAAAAAGAAGGAAAAAAAAATCCAGAAAAACAGAGCAAACAGAGAAGTAGAGAAAGTTTTGTATCCTGTAGCTCTTGTTATTTAGCAAAATATCACCAATGTCTGAGTAATTTACAGTTAAATGGAACTTTGATACCAAATCTACCTATGTATTTTAAAACAAACCCAGCTTTTTTATTATTATTCTCACTAACACAAAACAGGCAAAAAAACCCCTCACAGCTGTTTATGAAGGCCAGATTCTGCTCTCATGAGTTCAAAATACTGCAAAACAAAATACAGGATGAACAGAGTTAATATTTTAACATGATCTTTCTTTCTTCGAGCCCATTTTCAATCTCGGTGATACCATTCTTCTCATACTATATTGCTGTACACAAGAATGCTTTTACCCTTCTCTCAGGGTAGACAATGCTTATAATTTTCTCTTCAGGTGAACCCTCCCACATTTATGTTTTCACATAGGAAAAACTTGCACAGGTGTGTGACTCCACTTCTCAGTTGTCCAGGGCTCATTCTGAGAGCAGTGAGGAACAAGCCAAGCTTCTCCTCCTTTTTGGAGGAATGCATTTTGTGTGCTCTGCAGTTCAGTAAGTTAGGAGACATCAGGAAGAACACACCTTGGCCTGCATGTCCACTTGAGAAAGATGGTTCATGATGCAGACAAGGTATTGTATCACCTCAAGAAAATGCTGTTCAGTGTGACCTGTACCTCTCTGCTGCTTAGAGAGCAGCCTTTCAAGTCACCTTACTGCAGTCATGATGCTTTGCTAAATGGGTCTGGTCCTGGTCTGTCTGTGGCCACGGAGGTCCTGGGCATTAATTCCTTGTAGCTGTTCCAGAGTCTTGGCCCTTTCTCTTGTTGAAGCCAATGAGAAAACCCACATCATTTGCAATGGAAGTTAGCTTGAATGTGAATGTGAGCCTTGTAATGAACCCTGTTTGCACTAATCTTTCAAAAGATAGGTGCCTTTTCTGAAGTTGTCATCTCTAACTATGCGTTGTGTACAAATGTAACTTACATATTATAGCAAATAACAAGTATAGTGTTCCTTGAAGGAATGATGTTGTGTCACCTGGGGCTTCTTATTCTAACTGCATTGAAAAAAATTGGAAAAAATGCCCTTGAATGAAAGCGGAGGGTTTTCCTCAGATGCAGCTGTGGAAGTTGACACATGTGCATGTTATCTCTGAGATTTCGGACAAGACTGTATTGAAAGGCGCTAAATGGAGCTCCTGCAGTCAGCAAAGCTGTCAGAGATCATATATTCAGCTAGGTTTCTGAGAGATTGTCATTGCAAAGCTGATTTTCAGGAGAAGGACAAGACAGTTTTGAGAATTTCTATGTAGTAACCTTAGTAGAAGTTGTTGCAGGCAACAAAGCCAGTCCTGTAGAGTTGTGGTCGGAACTGCATTTCTAGCTGGAAACCTAACAAGATCTTCCACCGAATTCAGGAAAATCTTGATCAGGGTTAATTGTGACCTGCCCTGAGTGCAGGCACTGCCTTGCTTTTGCACTGTCTCTTTGTTTGGGCTGCAGGACTAATATCTTCTTCCTGGCAGGGTGGGTAGAGACCCATTTTGTTGACTAAGAACTGGTTGTGGTCAGAAAGAAAAGCAACGCTGATGTTTTACAAAATGAATTATGGATGCTAGGTTAAGAACAGGGCTGCAACTTGGTCTACTACACTGGGGAAACACAAAATAGAGCCGTTCCAGTTGTAGTTCAGTTGTATCATTGCATCATTCACACTGAAATGCAGGCATTAGTTGCTCCATAATAGTACTGTCTTTTTTCAGGTGTTCAGTAAAGGAGGACATTACATACACACGCTCACCTACATTTCTGTTGAATTACATAACTAGGTGATTAGAGATAATTTATTTTAAATGTGGAGATGAATAGAAAATGCTGTGTTTAAGATAGATAAAATGTCGGGCTTTTAAGTATTTCTTAATACTCCTTTCTTTTATTCTCCAGTACCATTTCCAACTCAACCACCAACAACCCCTTCAACACCACCGCCACCACCTACAATCCCGCCTGCAAAAGAGGGTAAGTGCTGTGTGTGTGGGTTTATAATAATTTTAAGGTGTTGATGCAATGTTTCTCTGCTTCTGACACTGTTTTAGACTTGTGGGGATCAGATTTCAAAATGCATTTGCTACAGCAATACTGTTAAGGCAGCTGGCTTAAATTTAACGAGCCAGAAATCTGACATCATTATTGTATAATTGAAATTTGCAGAAAGGAGAGTTAATATGTGTGAGACTTTCTTTTTCCAGAACTCCTAAACCATACAGATTCTGCAACTGAAGCAGACATCCTAGGGTAATTAAATTTCTAAAGCAGCATGATTTTAAAAAATATGTCTAGTTTGGGTAAGGAGAAAAGTGTTAAATATATTCAGTCTCTTCTCTCTTTAAATGTAAATTTCCTTCTATTTATCATGTAGTGTTTTGCACAGAGTCTTGTAAATATTTCTGTGAGGGCAGCATTATTGTTGGAGACTGAGGGTTAAATCCATCAGCTTGAACTTGAAGTCAGTGGACCAAACTGACGTGTAGTAATTGAGAGTTTAATCCATAAGTATAGAGAAAAAAAGACGTGTGTGTTTTGGAACTCACAATAGGTGAGGTTTTTTAATCCAAGAAGTAGTCAACAGAAAATGAGAAATACAGTTACATATCTTCCTGTCCCACTCTCTGGATTTAGCTGAACGCTTTTCTCTAAGATGAAATACATTGAAAAACCTAACTTTGCTTTGAGACTGTTTCTGACCCCAAGCAATAGACTTGTATTCTGTAGAGCGTTGAAGGTTCCCTGTCCCCGTGATAGGGTGAGCAACTTGTGTGAGCAGGTGTACAGCTCTGCAGTTCATTTTGCATAAGAACATGCTGGACTAAGGTGAGATGGGGGAAACCTGCATTGCTTGTAAGTAGTGCAGTTGAAGGGGTGAGCATTAGGCACTAGAGAACTTAGGGTAGTTTTTTGAATGAATTAATTTCCCCCTAGGAACCTCCACAGTCGAGCTTCGTTCATCTTGCTTACTGTGTTATGCTAGGAGTCTGGGATTGATAAGTTCATGTGTGACTTCACTTAACAACCTAAATAAAAATCAAAAAGGTTAGCCAGACTTGAAAGAACCGTTATGGCCTTGAAGTGTATTCTGTGACAGGATCTGTCACTGCAGACCATTCATCCCATGCAGAGCTCGGCTGGTTCTACACCTGCACTGAAGTCAATGCCAGCAGGTCTGTTTGCTAAAGCATTATTAACTAACATTAAACAAGGGCTTTTCGTGACAGTTGCATTTTCTTATGTGCTTGATGAGATTTCATGAGGAGTTGAGGCGCTACTCTAATTCCAAAATACTTGCTTTTCTTTCTCAGTGTGCAAAGCAGCCAAAGCTGACCTAGCGTTCCTGGTGGATGGGTCGTGGAGTATTGGAGATGAGAATTTCAATAAAATAATTAGCTTTCTCTATAGCACTGTTGGAGCTTTGGATAAGATTGGTCCTGATGGAACGCAGGTAATCAACATGTGGAGAGACAGAGGGAGCATGGAGTTGACAGGCTGTTTTCAGCTAACACCAGAAGTGAAATTAATCAAAAAGTAATTCACATAATTTCACAGTTCTTTTGAAAATCCTAACTTCTTTAGGACAGTGGAGTTTTTTCACTATCTTATTTAATACACACCATATGGTGAAATTCATTATATGAACTTTGCTAGCATGAAGGCAAAGTATCATGTCAGTCTCCTCTAAATCCTTCTAATGAGATTTAAGTTGTGTTAATGTTTTTGGTGTTGATACTCAACTGTGGTGTTTATTTTTAAATAAGCTAAAAATGGCACTGACAAGGAAAATTAAAAGTTTTTTTTATTTAAAATCACATGCTTTACAGAGTCCACAGGATTTGAAATAAAATATGGTATTTACAATGATTATTCTATTTGTGTATTTGTTTAGACAGATGCTTGAATCTGCTCCAAAAAAGGTTATTGGCAAATACTGTTTTAAGTATTACCTTTATAATATGCGGTTTGGGGATAGTGTTGAAAATGATTTTTAACTTGTTCAAACACCGAGGAATGTTCAGTTTTTGCTGTTTCTTACTATACAGCTATTTTCCCAGAATATAGTCCATGGTGCTTCAGCAACTTAGACACAAGCTTAAGCTTAAACATGTATATAGCTCCTTTTAAATCAGAGACACTACGTATAGAATATGAAGTTTAATGTAAGTTTTGTGAGTTGTATGGGTGTAGTGTATAATATTGAAATACAAGGTCTGGACTAATGTAGCATCATATTTGGGAGAGGCAATATTTCAGAATATGTTCTTCCATCTTTCTATTACTTGCTTCAGTATTGCTCCCTAAATTAAGTTACTAATGTTCAGCTATTAATTCATGGGACTGAGTGAAGTTGCTACAATTCTGTGTATGAATAATTGTACACATGTGAGCAGCTGTAACTAGGATTTTGCTTTTGGCCTCAATTGAGAGTGCTTTTGCCGAAGTGGGTATTACTTTTCTCATCCTGTTTGCTGCAGAATGAAACCAGAAAGTGTTAGGTGGTTGCCAGTGTTGCAGCGAGTAAAATTAAACTTTATTTAGTGAAAGCTTCATACAGAGAAAACAAAATCTGGCTCCAATTTCAGGATGAAGCAAAGTTACAAGATAAATCCTTGTTTTAAATAAGCTAATTCACTTTTTGCTTAAACACTGGGTGGTGCTTTAGTAATGAACACATCTTCTGCGTGCACAGGTCGCAATCATTCAGTTCAGTGATGATCCCAGGACAGAATTTAAATTGAATGCATACAAAACAAAGGAGACTCTTCTGGAAGCTATTCAGCAAATAGCCTACAAAGGAGGAAATACAAAAACAGGTGAGAAAGGTCGTGACTGTGATGCAGATTTTCAGCCTGCAGTATTTCTTTCCCATTTGCTAAGAGGTTTAACATATCAGTGCAAAAACAGTGAGAACATGGCATCTCCACCCCAGAGGTGAAAGGTTGGGCGTTGAAGTTGGAAAGTCTTTGTAATCTCCGGTTTACACCCTTTACCCCTACTGCTGGGTATTCACCCCTCCGACCAACAGTGAGTTCAGGGATCAGGGAGGAAGTGAGAGAGGCACTAGGCAACAGTGAATGACTTTGGGGTTTGGGGAAGTTGGAATGGGGAGTAACACCAAATCAGCTTGGCAAGTGGAAAAGTGGGAAGGAGCTTGCAGAGCGTGTAGGAAAGCAGGGAACACAGTGGAGGGTCTGTTTGGTTTTAAGCCAGGACAGTTAAGCAACAGTGGTATGTTTAAGAACGGGCTGGGGGAAGACGTCTGTTAACTGAATGTAGTTACATTTTAATTAATCCCTTAAGACAGCCCTCTGATGTGAAGAAGTTAAAGATGAGTGCTGAAAGGGTTAAAATCTGTTTTAGTGGGAAACTGTATGTTTTATTATTCTCAGACTGCAGAGAAATTTCTTGCCGCCATTGCATTGCATCCAGTCTCAGTAGTATCAAAATAACACATTTTTCATTTACTCCAAAAATGCTACAATGACACTTTCAAAGTTGTTAATTGGACTGTGCCCTACACTCCAGTAAGGGAAGATTTTATTATCTCTACCTGGCACAGAATACCCTTTCCCACACATGTCATGTTCTTGAACTTCACCTTCTGGACTGAAGCCATCAAATTTTCAAAGGTTAGAGTCAAAATTAAACTTTTCTAAATCTCTGTTTTAATGACTACAGAACACACCAATTTATAGACTGCTGAGGACCCAACAGCTCTTACTGAAATCCATTTATAGCTAGGTGCTCAGCTGTCTTCAGTCTCATGATAATTATTCAGGCCTTATAGTTCTGAGTAGACGCATTTGAGACAGAGTATGTGGAGATATCCCCTTTTATCGATGTTTAACGTAGCATATGAGAAGCAATAAAAATTGGATTTATGTCATGCTGGAAGGATGTTGTCAATTTTTTCTGTTTCAGGCAAAGCCATTAAACATGCAAGAGAAGTCTTGTTTACTGGAGAGGCAGGCATGAGAAGGGGCATTCCAAAGGTTTTGGTTGTCATTACTGATGGACGATCACAGGACGATGTGAACAAAGTCTCCAGAGAAATGCAACTAGATGGTAAAATGTGTAGTTTTCAGAACTTTTCACATGTTCCTTTTTCTCATTAATTATAACTATGTAAATGTGGGCATGAGATAACAGTAACTTTTGCTTCAGGAAGATTTCCAAGTTTAAAGAAAGCAGACTGCAAATGCTGAGAAAATCTAGGATGTGGTTAGATTCTTGATTTTTTTTTGATGATTAATATATTTTCATTTTTCATTTTGGTGGCAGTGCTAAAATCACACAGTAGTCAATGGAATTGCTCTCATGATGAAAAATTTAGGGGACATGATCCTGAGAATCTGGGCTGTCATCTATGCAGTGTAATCTTGTGGTTACCAGCAAATTGAACTGTTTTGTTTTCTATACAAGAGGTCTTTTGAAAATTCTTTTGTATGTTCTTTTATTGATTCTGATCTGCCCTCATGTTACACTAATTACCTTTAATAATTTTTTTTAAATCACCAATTTTAGAGCTTTAAGCAGCCACATGGTGTGGCTGTATAAGAACTAGGTTAGTTGTTGTAGAAATGCCTGATGCTGAGGTTTGTATCAAAAGCCAAAGGGCACAGTGTGCCACGTGAAACTAAACTAAAGAACAGAAGAAAAAAAGCTATAATCCTTTTAATGTGAGGAGGTCTAAGAAGAAATTACATTTATGTTTTTTTTTATTTGCCTTTATACTTTGGCAGCTATGAAGTTACCGGTGTATAGTGCTGATTCCTGAAACCGAATGCAATCGTTGAGCTTGGCTGCCTGCTTGTATTATTGCTAGATGCTGAGTGTAGTGCCTTCATAAATAAAATCATGTCACAAAACAGTAGAGCATGCATAACTTTAAGTAGCAATCAAGAAAACCCCATATTTGTGATTAAATTGGAGTCTTATGTCTAAGGTGAACAGAAAATGTTCAGCTGTGGGGTAAGTCTTGGAGTTGCCTTATTAGGTATTAGACTGGCAACGACCTCAAGAGGAGACAGCCTGTGGTGGGGGTTCACTTGCTGACTGGGATGTGTCGGATGAATGACTTCCTCTCTCCCATTTCTGTTTGTGTGTGCCACATGCTTCAGCTGCACATAGGTTGGAGCAGGTACTGACTTGCATCTGTGATAGAGACTGGCGTGAAGAGGTGCTGATCTTGGACGAGACATGAAGATGTTGTTATAATGTTTTAAGTCAAAGTTTTGTTATGCTGAAAGCTCTGTGATGAGTGCCTTTGGCCTCATTCAAACATAAAGACAATATAGCTTGACTGGAGTAAATTTTGGGCTGAGCCACACAAGAACAGTATGTCCATTAATTACATTCAGCCTGATGTAAACAGGTTTTTTCTTTATGTTTTAAGGAAAGGAAAACGTTGGCAAAATTTTAGCTAGTTTGCTGCTCCTCAAACATATAGGATGCAATTTCCATTTCATTTAAATCTTTCAAGTCAGGCTCAAATTTTGAAATACGTTCATGCACGATGTATAGAACAGATTCAAACAATGTAGATGAGTTGCTGATGCAATGAGAATGCATTTATTTTAGTGCTCACTCATGAGGCAGCAGGGGCTTGAAAACTCTGATTAACATATGGCACAGAACAAAATCTGTGAAAGACCTACAGGAAATTAATTGCTATGCTTTGTATTTATGGTAGACTTGATATGTGGATATTTTCATGTAATATAGGATAGCATTAAATGAGATAATCATTTAAACATATGCTAAAACTTTAAATTACTGAGTAGTCATATATGTCTTCAAGAAATCACTTAAGCATTAACTTTAGTTAACTGATTAAAGATAAATAACCAAAAGAAATACCTCACAGAGAATGTATTACCTTTGTTTTAGATTATATGCAGGAATTTTCTTGTGTTATAAGATAATAATAAAATTTCCACCTTTGTATTTAATCAAGAAATGAGCCAGTGCAAATACAGTTGTGTTCGTATTGTGTTTCCACTCTCTAAATGAATGACTCACAAGAGTGTTCTTTTTTGTTTTACAGGTTTCAGCTTTTTTGCTATTGGAATAGCTGATGCTGACTACTCAGAGTTAGTTAATATTGGCAGCAAGCCCAGTGAAAGACATGTCTTCTTTGTGGATGACTTTGATGCCTTTACAAAGATTGAAGATGAGCTGATCACTTTTGTTTGTGAAACTGCATCAGCAAGTTAGCCATTTTGACTTTTACTTGCTTCTAAAATAAGTGCTAAATACTGCGGGGTTTTGTAACTATTAATTTTCGATTAAGAGGTATTCTTGATATGTTTAACATAATTTACTGCAGATATTCTAATTCTGATGTTATTTCCGTAAAAGATTAAGGATATTCGGGTGTTGTGACTTCAGAATAATTAATGGTTGTTTTCTATAAATCCAGGATTCGCCCACTGGTTGTCAAAAAGTTATTTCAGATTTGAGACATTTCTGATAGTTCAGAATTTAATCATAAAAATTATATTTTATTTTCTAGGGTACTTTAACCATCTGTAAGAGTAGAGTTAGCTACATTCATTATTATTCAAATTTCATGGTTAATTTATTCATGGAGACCTGATCATTAATGTTTATATTATCAGAGAAAATAAACAGGTTGTAGCCTAACAAATAGCATAAACCACACCCAAACTCTTTGAAATGTGTGAAAATGACACACTTCAGGCTCGTTATGAAAATAAAGGGAAAGACATTCTGGAACAACATGTAATCATTAGATGTCAATAATTCACATGTTTTTAGGTGTGTGCCCTCAATATATTTCCTTACATATAAGCCAGGAAGTAGGCAGTGTGTAGCTAATGCTAATTGTTTGTGATTGTAAGGAGTCCTTGTACGTAGGACTGTGAATTCTTATGGGACTGTGAGTTATCAGAGCTGGTGAACACAAATATGCTGCTTGTGTCCCATCAATTCTTTAGTTTCGACCATAAATTCTGCTTTCAGTGGTAGAGAGAACTTTGAACATTGAGAATACTCAACAGTAGCATTTATTGGTCACTTGTGCTTGTATTCCAAAAGTGATCTCCAGATATGAGTATCCTGGGGTGCCATATTCGACACCCTCCGTCTAGGCTTACTGATTTCCCAGAGCCCCTTTCCTGGAAGAGATTAGTGTGCTTTCTTCCCTGCCAGAAGAAAAATATAAAGCAGATTTATGGCTATTAGAAATGGGTGCACACATCTTAAGAACTGCATGCAATTCTGGTCTCTGCAGCTCGTGAAAGCTGTTGTGGAGTTTGAAAAGGTACAGAGGATGCTAGCTAAAGTAATTGAGTTTGAGATGGAATTAGGCTGGAGAAGCTCACAAATAAAGAACTAGAGAGCACTTGTTAAAACTCAGTGTAAGACATACTTTTTTACACAGCAGGCAGTGAATTTGTTGCCACAAGAAATAGTGAAGGTGGGTTTGTAGAAGGACTAGACAAATTCATGGACAAACAGATCCATAAAAGGGCATTATACAGAACACACAGGGATGTACCCTTTAACATGTTTGCCACAACCCTTGTGAATCCTGAGGAGCATCAACTGAATGGAGTAAAAAGAGGCCAGGTTTGCATGCCCTTCCTGAACAACATCTCTGTTTGCTGCTGTTGGGGATAGAGTTCTGGGCTGAGTGGGTCGTTGTTCTGACGTATTGGGATATCTATCCTTAAATATATCTTTCCTTCTTTTCCAGCCTGCCCATTGGTAGTTAAAGATGGCAACAATTTTGCAGGTACAGTATTTTTGTGTTAATTTTTGTTCCTGATTTATGGAAACATTTTAATTGCCTGATTGTCACAATGTTAGGCAATAAATATCCCTTTATGCTAACAGCAGTTAAACAGATGGTGATATGAAACTCTTTAATGCAACTATGCGAATGGATTTATCCTTTTTTGTTTCCTGTAGTGTGGTATTAATTTAAATTAATATGATGTATATTTTGATGCCTTCTAGGATTTAAAATGATGGAAATGTTTGGTTTGGTTGAAAAGGAGTTTTCAGCTGTGGAAGGGGTTTCAATGGAACCTGGTACATTTAATGTTTACCCATGTTACAGACTGCACAAGGATGCCCTTGTATCCCAGCCTACCAAGTATGTATTAATATGTAAATATTCATAAAAAGCATGAAGATAATTGTCCAGTGCAGGCAATTGTTCATTTCAGGGGTCAGTGTTTTCACGTCAGAAGAGCAGAGATGCTAGTGCTTATCTACATTATACTAATGAATAGGAAGAGTGCGTGGTGTCCTGAGTCCTCAGTCAGTTTCATTCAGAAATAGCAGCTGGGGGTAAAGGAAGGTAAGCCCACTGGCTATTTCGGGTTTCCCACATGAGCCAGTTTCAGGCTTGTGCCAGTTGAGCACCAAACAATTTTGTGCAGGTGTACATCTTGGCAGGTTCCTGTACGTAGTACTTTGTGAAAGGTGCCTCTGGAAAGTGGGTTGAAGTCTCACAGAGTGCAGTATGTCTTTGAAGTCTGAGTCAGAGTGGGAATCTGCTTTAGGTGTCCTCAGTCACCTTCCGCATCAGTCTATGACCGTTCATTGATTACAAAGGAAGATTATCTCCTTACACTGAAGTGAATCTGTGTGAACATCATCTAGTACCTTCCTGGGATGCAGGACATAGTTCAGTCACAAGGACTATGTCCTGGGAGAGATAGGAAGGAGGTGATGAAGAAACCTCCCATCAAACTTTTATAGTCATTCCTCAGAGAGGAAGTGATGGAAACTCTCCATTTCTTCTATGAACAGTGTGTATGTCGTGTTTAGTTCCTCTCAGTCCAGTCCCCCACTTTGTGTTAAGTGGCACCAGAGGGGAGCAGTGGCCCTGCTGGATTGGACATGGGAAGATGTAACAAAAAGTATTCTTTAGCTGAGAAAAATAAAGAAAAACAGTGGGAAATTACTTCTAAGTTTTATATTAGATGTTGTCTTAGTCTTTTTGTGTGATTATCCCATTGAATCCTGGTTGGAGCTATAATTCTTGGAGCTGTTTCACGTTCTCTGTGTTTAGTTTCCTCCTGGGTCTAGATGAGTTGGAATTTCTAGAGATTAGCATTTCTCACTTCTTTTTCCTTTTCTGCTTCTTTCTAATTGGATCTGCTGCACTTATATGCTCTTCTCTATCTGCCACCCCAGCCCAATCTTTTTGCTTCAGTAGGCTTTCACTCCCTTTCATGGTTGAGAGAATATCTTGCTCTTGATGATCTACAGGTACGTGTGAAGAATACCACTTGTTTTTTTCATCTCATCTATGCACTGAATGTCATTAATGTTATTTTCCTTTTTGAGCTCTGTATCCCCAAACCTTGTGTTTGCCCCACCCTGCTTGTTGAATTTTCTGTCATTCTTTGCAGAATGGGCATACTGTAAGGCTTTGTCCTTAGACCAATTGAGTTCCCTCTCTTTTTTCTCTTTGGGAAATGTGCAGTGCAACATCACATTTGATCATCTACAGACCACTGTCCAGCATAAATTGATTATGTATCACATTTAACTCCTTTTCCAGCTTAATTCATATCTATACATTTTATGTGTTCCAGAAACGCTTTAGTAGGAATAGATCATATTTGGGGAAAAGAAATTGATTACATAAATTCTTCAGGTTTCTTTCAGATTCTTTTACTATGATTTAAGGAATCAGGCTAATTAGCATTTTCAAAATAGACACAGTTGTTTCAGACACTTGTCATAATGTCCCATTTTGGGATTTGGCAACAAAAGGTTAAATTAAATTGGAAGTACTCAGTAACGATTTTTAGGAAATGGCATAAAATAACATACTTTTATATCGTAAACTTCCTCTCTCTCTTCCCAGAATTCTAGGAGAACAGATTGTGCTTCCATATGTGTGATCTATTTTGACTTCACATTCTCATATGTTGGCTTTGAAATGTATAAACTACATTCCCTATAATTTATAAAGCTTCCCGTAACCATCTCTGTCATTCCTAATTTCTATCTGTTAGTGATGATTTAATGACAAAGGACATGTCTATTGAGATTGGTCTTCCAAGCAACTTCTTTTTTCATTATCTGTTAAACCAGACAATAGCAAAGGTCTTGCGAGTGGCTACTATTTTTTTAAAAGCTTTTAATATAATTAATTTCATCTTTACTTCAAACTGACCTCTGATTTGATCTTCAAAATAAAAAAAGTTAATAATTAAGGGAAATTTTGTAAATTTCAAGGGAAAAGACAACTTCCACTTTCTTCATAAGTATTCTTTTGATAGTTGTTAAATTGAGAAGATTTTGCAAACACTGATTCATATTGCTTCTCAGTCTTGATTTTTAAAGAAATATACAGAGTAATAGAAAGCATGCTTAGTGAACATCTGGTGAGTAAATCACCAATTTATTTAATGTTTGTTTCAGTTTAAAAGACATTATTTCTCTTACAGGTATTTGCATCCTGAAGGTCTCCCTTCTGATTACACCATTACGTTTCTCTTTCGTATACTCCCCGACACACCTCAGGAACCATTTGCTCTTTGGGAGATTTTAAATGCAGAATATGAACCACTGGTTGGAGTTATTTTAGATAGTACGTATTTTGTATTTTATCAGTGATTTTTTTCTTTAACTGTATGAATGATTCATTTTCTGTCTAGATTTATTATTGCCAATGTTTTAATCTGCTGCCAGAACAACTACTTGAATCTGGAAGGTGATAGTCTCTAATGGGTGTTTTTTAGATTTAATTTAACCAAGTTTAATTTGGAGTTAGAGTTGAATTTTGAGTATGCTGCTTTAAACTGGGAGCAATGATACTGAAATCCAAAGAGCTGTAGTAGATGTAAGTTGATGTAAGGGAGCTACTCCTTTGCTTTTAAAATTTCCACTGGTCTGAAACTAGTTCTAATAACATCTGTCTTGATATATGCCAGTGATACTGACAGTATAGCATATATAGAGGCAATGCAGTCTGGTGGATAGCAGACTTAGAGCTAGAGACGTAAACTCTTGCTGACTCTTTTCGTTTCTGCTTGATTTGACTTCCACAACTGTAAAACAGGGATGTTAATTTAGAAGGTTTCCATATTTACTGTTGAAAAGATGTAGATATTATGATAGCTGTTCTTCACAGCCATCAATTTTTAAAAAAAGATATATTAGTACTTATCTTTTTATCTTTCCTAGAATTTTTTAGGTATGTCACCTTGAAACAGGTGGGAATTAGGCATTTAGCTAGCTTGAGGATCCGTGCCTCCTTTTCTTGTCCAAGTCATAAAGAGGTTGAGTGGGAGAGTAGGATCAGGTGGACATGGGTGAGGTAGACTCCCAACTATTGGCCCATTCTTCCTGTCAAACCAGGAATGAGCATTTCTCTGAGGTAACTTGTTACCTCCTGGTAAGTAGATCACTTGTGAGTGTGTTTTACTAACATTTGATCTCACGTCTTTGGTCATCTTTGTTAAATACAAAATTGACCCTTTCAAATAATGTATCAGGCTTTTTCTTCTGCTAACACAGAGTCCTTATTTTTATTCTCACACAGATGGTGGTAAAACTCTGACTTTCTTTAACTACGACTACAAAGGAGATTTTCAAACTGTGACTTTTGAAGGTCCTGAAATAAGGAAGATATTTTATGGGAGTTTTCATAAGGTTAGTAATGGTAATAGGAAAAGAAAGCACTCTGAATAAAGGTTTGGCAGTCTTTCATATTATGAAATCTTCTTTCATGTGGTCAACCACTGCCAAAAGAAATGTATTTTGCATATTCAGAATCATCTACCAAACTGTCTTAAGTCAGTTTGCAATATTGAATTAACATTAAACAAATCATAGTGTTTATGATGAAGCTGATGTGATCAATTTTTGTCTCATGCTTTCTGCCTATGTTTTAGAGTTGATTAAAAATAGTTGCCTTGAAAAGTAATTTAGAAATAAATTGGCTTTTCCTTTTAAGGTCTGGATTGGAAATGTCTCTCAAAATAAATAGAAAAGTTCAGCAAAAAAACCTATCCTTCTTTTGACCAGAGTTGTTATTTTTAAACATATTTTAAGGGCTATGCCATGTCGAACTTTTCTTGGCTGTTGGAGAACTCGTAACATTCTTTCCAAAAGCAGATGAAGTAGTGCTGGGATTGTAGCACACATTTGTTGCGGAAGGTGCTTTTGTTGTTCACTTTTATTCCTGATGTTTGTGTCTTTCCTAAACAAAAAAAGGACACTGTGCATTGAGGGATAATATTCACAGAGCTAACTTCTCTGTACTTCCTTTTTGATCGATGGAGTAAGAAAGGGAAGGTAGGTCAGAGCTGGGCTCTAATTCTGGCTGAAGTCGTACTTTGAAGGATTATATGAGGCTTTAGCAAATTCTTCTCTTCAAGCGTTTTTCTGCATTTTGAATGATGATCCTTGCTATACATGTGTTTTTGAAAGGCACAGGAGTCCAAACTCATAGCAGCTTTTCAGTGATTTAGTTCCAGCTGAGCCCAGAGGAAAGCAGCTACAGGACTCCTTCCTGGCATTCTCTCACCTTAGGTTCTGATCTTCGTGTAGGGTACCGGTATAGAGCAGATACTGCATTTCGACCAGGTCTTCATCTGGTCTCCCCCCAAAATATTGTTCTTTCCTTTGCCTAACTGAATGTTTGCTCATGACAAGGCACTTGTGACTTGGATTGTCCTCTTAGTTTTGGGCCCCTACTACAAGAAAGACATTGAGTTGCTGGAGCGTGTCCAGAGAAGGGCAACGAGGCTGGTGAGGGGTCTAGAGAACAAGTCTTGTGAGGTGCAGCTGAGGGAGCTGGGGCTGTTTAGTCTGGGGAAGAGGAGACTGAGGAGGGACCTTACTGCTCTCTACAGCTGCCTGAAAGGAGGTTGTAGTGAGGCGGGTGTTGGTCTCTTCTCCCAGGTAACTAGCGATAGGACGAGAGGAAATGGCCTCAAGTTGCATCAGGGGAGGTTCAGATTGGATATTAGGAAAAATTTCTTTACTGCAAGAGTGGTCAGGCATTGGAACAGGCTGCCCAGGGAGGTGGTGGAGTCCCCTGCCTGGAGGTGTTCAAAAAACATGTAGTTGTGGCACTTTGGGATATGGTTTAGTAGGCATGGTGGTGTTGGGTGGGTGGTTGGACTTGATCTTAGAGGTCTTTTCCAACCTGTGATTCCATGATTCTCTCTGCTGGGAATGTCTTTGCCGCATCAGTGATGGACAACAGAGTCTGAGTCAAGGCAGAAGGACGTAGTTTTGTTGCTGTGCTCTGCTTTTCTGTACGGCATTTGATGTGATTTGATTTTTTTTCAGTGTAAAAACTTCACTATGAAAGGTTTTGCTGTGTGGTTAATGTATAATCACAGGCTATATTTTGCTTCTTAATTTTGGCTTTTGCAAGTGGTTATAAAGGATGTATTGATGAAATCCAGTGCCATATAGCAGGATCATACAAGATCCAGGAATTATTACTGACCACATACATCAAGGGTTCTTTGGGATCTGGGTGGCATATGAACACTGTGAAGTGTTTTGTCAGGGATAAATTATTTTCTTACTGAACAAATTATATAAGGTGGCAGTTAGTATGCAGATGTTCCATAAGTAGAAAAAGAAGTGAAATTCCTTAAACAAATTAGAATCATAGAATAATTCCGGTTGGAAGGGACCTCTAGAGGTCATCTAGATTATTTGCTATGGATTATTCTCTGAGTTTTGTGAGCAAACACGGAGTTAGGAGCTCATTTCAAAAATGTCTCCCTTTTCCCAGGAAATTAATATATCCTATGTGCTCTGTATGTTAAAACATCTTTTCTTTTGCTTAGTTACATGTTGTTATCAGCAAGACTACAGCCAAAATAATTATTGACTGCAAGCAAGTGAGCGAGAAGACCATTAACGCAGCAGGGAATATTAGCTCTGATGGCATAGAAGTGCTGGGGAGAATGGTCAGATCCAGAGGACCAAGAGACAACTCTGTGCCAGTGAGTAGAACAAGAACCATTCTTTAATCCATTTAAAATATCCTAAAAGCAAGTGTTTAGGATTTTTGCAGTTAGTTTTAAGCTGAAAGTAGAGTGAACTTGTATTTGAAACAGTAAAGTTCCAGCATTTCAAAAATTCTGCAAAAGCCTGCAATAGTTCTTAACATGGGCAAAATCTATTTTTGATTGTTTTCATAAATAAAATCAGTGGATCATCATTGTTCAAATGTTATTCTCAAATACATATGTTAACCCAGTTGATACATTCAGATATTACTTGTGTTGCAAACTTCATTACATAGAGTAATACAATGCATAACTCCTTTGCCTGGAGTCACTTAAATTTTGTTTTGAGTGATAATTATTCCCCATGTCTCTTACTCTTTTTTTTGCCTCCAAGCCCGCTGTCTGTTCATTATATAATTGAACTGGTTTGGCACAGACAGCCCCCCAAAACACCTTTCTTAGTATATTTAGTTCTCTCATAATATAAAATATTTTAAATGTGAAAGATCCTCCCCAAGATTAAGTACTCTTTCATTCCTCTGAAATTATTCTCCTGGAAGCAGTAATTGATCATTCTGTTTGCACAGCAGCCTGTGGGAGTCAGATGTCATTAAGAAGGTTTGTTTGGGTTTTTTCAAGTAGATTTAGTTGTTGAAGAAGAATTGACAGTCTGGCAATGATCTTACAAAGGCTTCTTTGCCGTGCAGTACTGCGTGCTAATTTTCTTTGAACTTTCTTGACCCCAGAATGAGGTTAGCAGAGAATGTGAACCTTGAACCCGAGGCTTGATTTGAATAGGAAAATACATTAAAAAATGTATTTACTTGCTACTATATGGAAATACTCTCATTTAGTAAAATATAAGCTCTCAGAGTATATCTCTGTGTACAAAAAAGAGCCTTTAGGCCTGAGACTTATGGATAATAATTATATGAAGCCTGTAAAGATAATTACACAGAGAAACCTTTGTAGTCTCATTCCAACAGAAACAGAAAAAGGCGAACTTAGGAAATTTTGGAATTAGAGAAGGCTTTGTAAAGAAGTGGAAAGAAATGGTGTCTTTTGTTAGAACCCAGGAATCTATAAACGATAAGTCAGACTGCCCACTCACTGAAAAATTTGGTTTTGGTCAAATGAACTGTAAAACTGATGTAAGACTACAAATGTTTAGCAGTAGATGAAAATTCTTTACTCCATAGTACTGTTTAGCTGCCTTCAAGTGTTACCACATATACCAAATTAGAAGCAGATCAGATCAAAAAAGCACCCAAATATCATTCTTTAAAGTCTCCATTATGCACATTTTATTCATATTTAGTAGAACTTGTATGAATAGTTACATGTAAGGCATGAGTGAGTTGGTTTCCTCTAAAAATCAGAGTGCATCAAAAGAAGGTAGTAGGAGGCAGGATAGAGGTTCTTCTCACACAAGGTAGTGGATCAGTGCAGCTTCTTGCTGTAGAATTTTGTGGGTGCCAGGTATTTGTATAGATTGTAGGGAAGCCCGGACAAGTGAATGAAAGGGAAACACAGTTTGTCAACAATCTGGGGCAGGAAATCCATGATCTGGAAGTCTTTGGAAGCTAGTAGACTATAAGGTAGAAGTATGACTGACACCCTTGTGCTTCATTAGATATCACTTGTGCCACTGTTGGAAGTAGAATACTGGGATTTATTCCATTCCACTATCTTCACAGTTTTAAGAAGTTCATGAAGGCACGCAAACAACAAAAATTCACTTTTGTAAAACATTCTGAAAATTGTTTTGAATTTATAGGGAAGTTGGGGTTTGTTGATAGTTCTGAAAAGTTCATTTTTCATTAGCTGTATTTTCATTAAATTCTTCAATCTTACTTTTAGAGATGCTTATTACATAAAATAAAAACAGACAGGCAGTTATTTTGGAATAAAATTGTGGAAGTTTTATTCTGACTGTATTCACATGGAACAGTTTAACCATTGTCAGAGTGTTTTTAGTGTATTTTTTAAATAAATTAATCCAGTGCGATCACCTGAATTTTGCAAAACATTTCAATTTTGAAGGATTGTAATTGCATCAGAGGGTTTTTTTTTCCCATTGATGCATCTGGTGTGGAACAGTTCAATGAACAGGCAGAAGTAGAGATAGAGAGGGCAAAAAGGGGGTTAGGCTAACGGTGCCTAGCCCTTTTAATATCACTTCATAGTGAGGCATCTCTGGATTAGGCACTCCAGCCAGCTAGGGCAATGAAACCTGACCGTGACAGGCAGCAAGTAATGTTCTTTACTCTTTCAGTGAGATTTGATGAAAAGTCCAGCTTTACAACATTGTTTATTTACAATTCACAAACCTTCACTTAGTTGATGTTTCCTTTTCTTTTAAATTTAACTTCTTTAACCTCTGTGTATATGTACTGTTAAAAAAAAGTAATGTGTGATGAGGTCTGCTCTTAAGAAATCTTTGCAGAACTGTAGCCTGATCAGATGAGGGTGGGCAGACTTTTCTGTCTTACTGGTACTGCTTGCAAGGCTGGATATTTAGAAAGCGAAATCACTCTTAATAGAGAGAATTATGAATAAATGTCTAACGGTGGCAAAGAAAGCTTTGTTTAGTTATTTAGCTTGAGTCAGAGCAACCCACATAATATTTTAAAACAAGAATACTGAGTCATTCAACATTTGGATGGTGAATACAGCAATTCAGGGAATGTCTATTTGCTCTTTATTTTACACCAACATGCTTTATCACTATGGCTGTCTAGATTGTCTCATCCAGAGAAAATGAATGCATATACCGCCTATGTAGGACTGCATAAATTTAGCCAGTGCTGTCAACCATCTGTTGTTCAGAATAACAAAACAGCTTGGGATGGACAGGGTTATGGAAAAAATGGCAATAGTAATTCTGAACCTTAGCTGCTTTCTGAACAATCAGCTCAGGTGTTTCTGCACTCCTTTTCTGATATGTCTTATTTGCTTAAGTGTAGTATCATGCAAATGCCCAAGGTCATTCTGAGTCCCAGAGTGGTATGTTCATTCATGTTCATGTGCTACTATGCTCAAGCTAATGAGTCCTCCTGGAATTAGTAGCTTTGGGATGTGTAGTGAAGAGGCATCTAAAAGCAGCCCCACCTGGAGCCAGCTTGCATTTGACATAGCCAGGGACACAGACTTGCTGGATTCAGGACAGGCCTTTGTGGAGCCAAACCAGGGGTCCAAAAGCTGCCTTCATGCTGCACCTCAGCTGTGTAAGGCATTTAGCAAGGAGCCAGCTCACATGTGTCTGCATCTGTAGTACAGCATATCCACAAACCAGCTAATCTGCTGGCAGGTAAGAAGAATGTCTATGTATATGGAAGTATTCCTTTGTTTAAAATATAATAGTTCACTTATATAAGAAAAAAAAATGAGGCAAACCCAAAGTTGCACATATGTAGTTAATTTTAGTGTCTTTAGAAGCAATGCATTTTTAAGAAAATTCACTCCTCTGTTCCAGAGTTAAAATAATGTCACTGAAAATAATAATGGGAGCAAAACCAAAGAGAGTTCTATCTCTAGCAGTTCCTCAAATTTTTGAACATGTGGGGTTAGTTTAATGGGATGTTCTGTTCCATTCCCCTCTCTATTCAGTATGCACACTAATGAGGCATGTAAAATGAATAGAAATAGTAACAGAAGAAAGCTTTATCTCTGTAGACCCTTTTGTTCAGTTCAAGGCTGTAAAGGAGACAATTGGTTTTACCATTGATTCCTGTTTAGTATATTGTTTCTGAGTACCTAACAGCTGTTATTTTTACCAAATGTGTGTGTTCTTGTAGATTAAATTCTTGTCCAAACCACATTCCCAGACCTGTGGTCGGAATTTTCTTTTCTGCCCCGTGTTGTCATGTGTAGAGCAAGCTTTTCACCATCCTTAAACTTTCATTGCCTGGGGATAATATGGATAAGAGAGGGCATATTGTAAAGTAAAATAAAACTGGAGAACATGATAAATATTATTCGTGGCTCGGCTCCAGTGTAAGTAATAGACTACAGGAGACCTTTTCCCAGATAAAATCTGAGCACCAGACCAATGGGTTAAGAGAAATTACGTAGTTTTGAGCAGCTGAGTTCTCTTTCGCCTTAGTCTTGATGCCTCTCTTGCTAGAAAAAAGTATCAGGAGGCACCATTGGGCAAAATCAGGAATTTAATCAAGGAGGTGGGGATAATCCAACAAATGCCTGCAGCATTTAACCTTTACCAGCTTGCTCAATCCATGTAATGTCTGATAGCTCAGACGATGTGGCTAGAACACAAGCCTTTACCATTTAAGATGGCGTATTTGAGGCTAGCTGCTTGAAGTCATTAGCCTTTCCTCTGTCTAATCTGAGTGCTTAAATCAAGGTAGCTTTTCTTGTTATGGCTCTGTTTCGCACCAGTCTTACAACTAACAGTCATTTTGTACATCACCCTTGTTTTGAAACAGCTGCAGTTACAGATGTTTGACATTGTTTGTGCTACCTCGTGGGCCAATCGGGACAAATGCTGTGAGCTTCCTGGCTTGGTAAGAAACCTCTTTCAATAGCTGTAGAATTTACCTTTTACTTTCCCATTTGAGACAAATGTTTTAATGGAAATGGGCGGCGACAAGTTTTCAAAAAAGCCCAAGTCTGCTCGGATTAGTGTCCTATGGAAAGTTAGTGTGACGTATGTTTCCAAATCAAGTGGGTGCTTTTGAGGCATCCACACAGTACTATGTCTTAGATTCATAAAATTCTTAACTGCTGAAATTGAAGTTTTGGACAACATTCTCTTCCTGTCTTGATCTTTCCTTAGAGAGATGAGGAAAATTGTCCTGCTCTTCCTCATGCTTGTTCCTGTTCAGAAGCTAATAAGGGTCCCCTTGGACCTCCTGGACCACCGGTAAGGTTTTATTAAGGTTTAGAGTCAACTGTGCCAAATAATCCACTGGCCACCTTTATTCCAAGACATGTGAATATACTGCCATTATGTAACTAATAAGGTTGAACTAGGGTTTGAAGTATTGACAAAAAGATAGAATTACATTCAATTTATAGCAAAGATGCCAAGTAATATGCTGTAAAAAACCTTCTCACCCAGTAAGTCAGTCAAATTCTTAATGGTTTAATCAAGACCTGAAGCAGTTGGGGTAATCTTTAGACCTTGAATCCTGTTACCTGTCTGTGGCATTAGCAAATATGTCATAGTTAGCGCCATTTATTTTCAAATTTTTAATCACCTGTTAGTCATCTACTCAAGCATATGTGTATTAAGTGTAGCTTGGAGTTTAGGTTTCTGAAATGCTCGGTTTACAGGGCTGTGACAATGCCACTTGTGTGATAAATGTTGAAAGAAGACTTTTCTGTTTTAAAAGCCCTTGGAAAGGGCTTTGGAAAAGCATAACTGAAAATGCTGGTGCTTCTGAGAGCTCCCAGTGGCAGAGAGGTACTCAAAAGCTGTGAAAAGAAGAGAGGATGAAATGAACTGGCTTTGGTGAAAGTTGAGTTGAAACTTTTTCTAGCTTGCCAGTGAATGATGAAATACACATTGTTATAAGTTTTACCTGTACCTTGTGGTGATACTTTGATAGCACTCATCTAAGTGCTTACTGTGTAAATGTTAAGTCAATGTATACCTAAGTTTCTTGTGTAACCAGTGGAACTAAATAGTCTCTTGTAGATGACAATTACTTAACTTTCCTTCCATCTCAGCATAGTATCTTAGAAAGATGGGACAGATCTCCTTTCTCTTTACGGCCTTGTAGAAGAACTTAGATAATGGATTAGACCAGACAACTGAGATACAGATCACTAAAGTTAGATGACTCAGTCTCACATCCCAAGGCTGATTTTAGCCATTTAGAAAAGTTGTAGGCTCTGTTTGCAGTGGTCTATTATTGATTTAGTTTAATGAGAATCCTAACTGGTATGTTTGTAGAATGGTCATGTGTTTTTGTTTCAAAGCTAGAATAGCTCTGGCATCTTAGGGCTGCTTGCTAAGTTAGCTTGAGATGAGGCCGTCTCGTGAACAAGTTTGAACTGTGTATTTCTCTGCTCCTACTGTGTTCTGGAAGTTCCTTGAAGAGAAAGAGCCAGTGAAGAATGCTAAGGAAAATAAGTTTCTGAAAAGGGTAATGTATGCAAATTACATGAGATACGTGTTCAACAACAAAATTAACTTGCACATAAGACTTTCATGTAGTACATCCTAGTCGACATTTATCCTAGCAACAACTCAGAGGTTAGTCTTTCTGCAAGAAATGTTCTTTTGGCTCTGATACAAAAACTTGACAAGGAAATTGGGAGAAAATTCACAGAAGAGGTGTATCTTGAACAAGGAAAAATTATTCTGTTCTCCTATTTGAATGTAGGTTATAAATCCAGTATGGATTAAGGTTTTAATTTCTGTATATAGGTGCACAATTTGTGTTCCGTGACAAAGACAATGGGGTAATTCACACAAAAATGCAACTGAAATTGAGTAGTTTGACCACTTTTCACAATAATATGAAAAATGTTTAAAAATTATTTGACTGGAAGGATGCATGTTACTATAGTTCAAAGCATATACAGATCAGGAATTGCTAAAGCTTAACTCAGCAGTAAAATAATGTACTTCTATTTATAACATTTAGGTTTAGCGGTCTTTTGAGTAGCATATAGTGCCATGCAAGAGGAGGTTTAAAATCAAGCATAAAACCCACTGCGTAGGCAGGGGAGTATGTGATTCTGGAACTCGGCCTCTTATGAATGATACTTTTTTGCCAGATAATTAGATGGCATAGCTCTGGGAAAAAAGTAAGAGGCCTAGGAAAATCAGAGCAAAAGAATAAAGTCAGTGTTCATCTCTGTGCCAACGAAAAGTCAGAAAGTCACATGTGCTGTGTCTGGTCAATACTGCTCCAAGTTATTAAAATGTCATGTGACTTTTCTCTAAGCCAAGGATTTTTCTGTCTAAGGGATCAGGATTCTACCATGTAGCCAGTTTTAGGCATTAGACTAAAAAGACTCCAAATAAAAGGCTTCCATTTCTGTGGGATATTATCTCTGGAAATATTTTTTTAAGCTCTTTTAGGTACTGGGTCATTTTGGGTGAGACAAAGTATCATTTAGAGTTAAGATTGTCAGGCAGATTTCATTATGGGATATTGTTTTTATGGCTTAATCTTTGCCAGAATTTGATCATGCTGTCTGAAGTTCCCCACGCAAAGTAAAAGTAAGATAGTCCACCAACCTTACGCCTACATTTTGAAAGGAGTGCTGCAGAACTGAAGAAGGTGAGGAAAAAGACAAAATATATTGGAGGACTGGGGAAATTGCAATGAAAATCTTTCAGTGCTTCACAGGCTTTAATTATTAAAAAGAAATATGGAGATGGCTTGATAACAGTTAAGAACTGTTTCTGTAGGAAAGCATTGGCTATTAAGAAGTTATTTAAAATGAGAGAAAAAGGCATAACAGGAATTCTTGGCTAGAAGTAGAAGCCAAAGAAATGAAAAATTTGAAATTGCAAAATTAGTCACACAAGCTTAGTAATGCTGGGGAATAATGACCAAAACAAGTTCATGAGAAAAAGCAAGGAGCCTCTTGCGAAGTTTTAATCTTAAATCAATGCTTTTCTGGAACTTGTGCTTTTACCAAGCAAAGGATACTGCATTTAAAACATGGGTAAGTGTACCAAACAGTGTGAGTCGTAAAACATATGATATGATTACTCAACATCAGGCTATTTTTAAGTATATATTCTTACTCAGTAAAAATGTAATCTGCTTCCGAGAACAAAATGGGAGAAAACTGTTTGACTTTGCTTATATTGAGAAGTTGCAGTTATTTTGCTGAGTATTTGCATAGGAATTTTTAATCTGAGAGAGGTAGGAGAAAGGCAGAGGCAGGAGAAAGGGCAGAGAGAGCTACTGGGCTGCAATGCAGAAATGTGAGGACCTGGAATTTGGGAACTGGCAACAGGAACATGGCCCTGTGGAGAGGGTAGGATGAGATTTTAGGGTAAAAACTGACTCTGATGGGATGGATCGTGGCCACAGAGCTGTGCGATGGAAGGGAGAAGACTGAAGGAGCTGGGACAAGGAGTAGAAAACTGCTCTGTGATCACACATACAAAGACAGTATCATGTTACCTTTATTGAAGAGCAAGTGTACTCTGATACTTCCAAATGTTTCTGTTATTGACATTGCTATTTGAAGTCTCATAGACATTACATATGCGCTTAATCTGATAAGCATACTTCCTATTTTTATGTCTTTAATGTAACTGTTGTTATTTTTAGAAGTACTTATTGTAGACTCTAAAGAACGCTATTCCATTATGGCGCCTAGTTGTACAAGGTCCTTTTTGAGTACGAGTAAGGGCAGAATCCCTGTAAAGCTCATATCCCAAGAGATTAAGCAATATACTCAGGTGGGGGAAGAGGGAAACTGATCTGAAAAACGTGGGGGAAAAACCCTCTTTCTTTATGCTGTCACAGAGGACAAAGCACATGCGGCATGTATATACAAAACACGTTCATGGCAGCCATCCATAGATATATGCAACAGTTGGTTAATAAATGATTAACAGATGTAGTCATCGCTGAAGAAAGCAAAAAAGAGAAAAACAGGTAAAAGAGTATTTTACTTAAGCGTAGCTCTAAGTTAAACCATGGTAAGTCTAGTAGATCCTGGAGTTGTCCTTGCTGAAAAATATTCCCGAGTCATTGGAAACCCAGCTTTTAACCAGTGTGGTAATTTTGGTGAGAACAGACAGATGTGCAGGAGGTTTCAGCAACTGGAAGGGAACCGCTGACCACATGTATACATTTCCATCCCTATTGTAGCTTTCAGTGTTATTTTGATGCTTACGTGGTGTGCATTCTTGGCTCTAGAAAGTAGTCACATCTGTGTTTAAATCTGTTCCTGTGTATGGCCACACTTAAGTACGTTCTCAGTTTAATTACTCCAGTGGAAGGATATGGACAGGATATTCACTGATTCCTGAACACTGATTCAAGAACAAGAAAAAACTGTTTGGGCTTTTCTGGATTTTGTTTTTGTTTATTTGAGTTTTGGTTTTCAGCAAGTCCTGTGCTTGTGCTTCACAGGGTGGTCCAGGTGTCAGAGGTGCCAAAGGTCATCGTGGCGATCCAGGTCCAAAGGTACTTTGTACAGCACTTTACAGTTGTCAGATGCATGGGTTGTTGGTTTATCTCTGCTGTGCGTAAACCTTGAAATGAATTGCAGATTTTGTCTGATGTTGCAAACGAAAAAAGGCAGAGTGAAATGCCATTGGCATTTGTTGTGTCTCTTCTCGTAACAATTGCTTATCCTGTTTTCTCCTTGATAAAAGATATAAAAATCAGAATGCTACTGTCACAGCATGAATCTTCTTTTTTTTATGTATTTATAAGGAACCAGGCAGTTTTAAATTGAACTCTAACTGCTCAGTCAAATGTTAACCCATATTTCAGATGTTTTTGAGTCTATTGGTATTTCATTCTTCAAATAGAAGCTGCCTTTGTCCATATGATAAGAGTTTAACTTATGTGCTGTGCTCATTTAGGGACCAGATGGACCTCGAGGTGAAATTGGTGTTCCCGGACCGCAAGGACCTCCAGGACCACAAGGACCCAGTGGACTTTCTATTCAAGGGCTTCCAGTGAGACTTATACAATGAATAGGGTTCTTTCCGGTTATGTTTTGAACAGCACATATCTTAGACTAGAATGAAATGTCTTTTGATGTCCTGATCAGAATCTGAATTTCAATATTTGAGGTGAAACCACAGATATGTGTTTAACCTATAGTGGAAGTGGGTTCAATGCCAACATTCCTGGTTTTATTTGCATCTGAAATTTTAGTTAGCTGAAGAGATTTGATCACAGATTGAATATGACCCAGGTGTTAGCATCCAAGCCTGGAGACCAGTGAAAAGAATTGCAGTGGGGGTGGTAACATGGCCTCAAACCAAAACGTTAATATTTTATCTTTTTTTCTGGTTGTGGTGTTGCTCATCGCAGATCAGTTCTGGCTTGAAAGGTATGCCCAAGCAAGAACACCAAATTTACTGCCAAAATTAGCAATAGTATTCACTACACTTACAGTCTGTCATTGGAGGAAATGATTAGGCCTGGAGTCTGCAATGCTGTCGTGAAAAAAGTCTCAGAATTTCATCAGAAAGACACATTGGTAGAAAAATAAACCAGCAGCACTAATATTTTTTTTCTATACATCTCTGGTAGATGGGTACACACAAGCCTTGAAAGGTAGCAGATGCACATCTTTTTCTGCTAGACATTTTCCAGAATTTACTGTAGTATAATATATTTTCTTCTTTTTACTCCATCTATATGATACTGCTGTACGATATAATGAAGTGATTTACCAAAACTGTACATCCTTGATGATGATGTCATTAGAGAATAATACAGAATACATTAATTATAACAGTAGTTATTTGATAGAGAATTTGTGTTTCTGCATAAAATTTAATTAATATTAGTTTATTATCTAGAAAACTATATCTTTGTCATGCATATGTGCTGTAGAAACACATCTAGTTTTTACAGAAATCCATTGGTTCCAGCATTACAGGAAATACTTCTGAGGGCTAAAGAGAAACAAATTCCAATGAGAAGAAAAGAAAATAAACAGCTTTTTTTATAACATAATCGCTATAGTTTTGTTAGGTTAATTCTGAAGTCTTTTATAATGAGTTTTGTTTTCTTCATTTTCTATAGTTGTAAATTCTTTATTTACATTTTTGCAAATAGAGTCTGTAGGTTTGCTTTCAGCGGGAAGAATAGTCTGTTTTCTTATTGGTTGCTTTTTTTTTTTAAAGAAGCTGAAAGCAACTATTAAAAATAGGAAAGTAACCACATATTTGGCTTACTGTGTGCGATTCTTAATTTACAGGGGCCACCAGGTGAAAAGGGAGAGAAAGGAGATCTTGGTTTTCCTGGCCTGCAGGTATTCCCTAAGTTATTTTTTAACCTGTCGCTTACGAAGTTTGACTGTTGAATTGACATCATTGTGAATTTAGGGCACATATTCAAAACGGCTGAGAAGCGTGTTGTTGGGGTGAATTTGAACAGAGGTTTAGAATCAGGAGGAATCTATGCTATGCTGATGTGCAGTGACCAAATCACTCAGGGTCTGAAGAACCAATTGCTTTCTTGACCTTGTTTAACACTGAAATTGGGCCTCTATAGACTCAAAAATTATCCAGTCTTAGATTTCTACTTACACAGTGAATAAGCAGCATCTGCTTGTTTTCACTTTAAATCCATTAAATTCCTCCTGGAATTACGTGGGAGGACAGATCAGGCACTTAATCTTTTTGATGCCATCTTTCACAAGATCGGCATCTTAAAAAGCTGTAGTATTCAGTACTCAGTTTGGTGTCTGATATTTAGTCTGGAGATTGCATTCCAATTTATTGCTGCATTCTGGGATCATTTGCTCTTCCCTTTTCAGATGCTCCGCTTCTGCTGATTGTATCCCTCCAGTATCTGTTGGTTGTTACCAGGTTCCCCCCTCTTGTTCATATGTGCTAGGGTTAGTAAACTCATGCAGCCTTTCCTCATAAATCAATTTTGTTAACCTTCTGGACCACTGCAGTAATGGTCCCAGACTCTTGCTCTGCAGACTTCATGAGCCAGAGAGTGACATTTCACCTGAACAACGGGGAACTGCTGGACGTAACTTGTAATGCCACTCAGGCAGGACTTCCCCTTTGATACTGCTGCACTGACTTCAAAAAATACGGTAACAGGCTCCGTTTTAGCAATGATAGAGAAATAGCAGTTGTATGTTTAGGTTAAGGTACTGATGTCGTGCAGTGGAGTTACACTGACACAACGATGGAATGATGTAGGAAATCAAGCTCTATTTTCAGCTTAGTGGCACAGGAAACCTGACTTGACAAAACTGTCAGTGTTCTTAGCAGAGAATTGCAGTGAGGAGGTGTGAAGCTTGTGCATTTTAACAATGTGTGTTTAACCATCTCTTATTTCACAGAAATGCGTTCTTTACTGAATTTCTTCTATGGCCCCACCCATTATTGAACGCCACAGTTCCATTTATCCAGAACATTTATCCAAAAGCAAGTCATACAGTTTCATTGAAAAGTGATTTAGCTGGATTCTGTTAACCTGATCTCATAATTTGCCCTCCTTTTATAATGCTTAGGGTATCCCAGGAGCATCAGGTTCACCCGGAAGAGATGGAGCTCAAGGTCAAAGGGTAACGTAAAATGAACATATTTTGCATTTGTTTTAAGAGTTTCCATTCTGTAATGGATATGTTTGCAAGTGTGGTTGATCTATTATAGTTTATATGTCACTTGTATTCTGTCATTTCTGGAGACCCATATCTCCGCGCCGATCAGCAGGGGAGGCAGAGATAGGGTGGAGTGTCCTGCCATCTGGTAGTTCAGGCTGAGAAATACTGGACGAGTAAAGGGGAGCCATGCACTATATTTGTGTCTGATGTATTTGATAGGAGTAGATATCACTAGGGTCCAGCACTGCCAACTAGACCCTTTGCTTATCCACTTAAAATTAGACGGTGGTTACATGGCACATAATTAGCATGCAATACAATGCAATGATCTAAATTTGCTTTCTAGCTAATTAATGAATAAAGGAGACAAGAAGGGAATTTAATATTGAATGTAAAACTATCCCTGTAGAAACTGCTGACATAAGTAAAAGGTGAAGAATAATATCAGATTTGAATCAACCTTATTCTGCTTCTGGTAGAACAAATGAAGATATTTACAGTCTGTCTAGGAACTGGTAAAAAAAATCTTCATATTCATGTGTGCACTTAAACCTCTAAGTCCTCCTCTCTGTCTCCTTGGGGAGATTTTTGTTTCGTTATTAGGTAGGCGCTGGAAAGTTATTGTTAGCATAATACTAGGTTACTGTCTACGGCAGAAATTCATTATTAAATAGGACTTTTTGGTTTTACTTGAACAAGATCTACATATTCATAATCCTGTTTTGGATATGTTAATGTAACTTGAACTTTAGAGAATTCTGGGCCTTTTCTGGTTTTCTGGCATTAGCCTGAGACCTTGTTATAAAAATAAAGTCCTTATAGTAAAATGTGTATTTGAGCTCACTATTATGAATTTAAGCATTGGCATATCTTTATGTATAGAAGTCGTTCCACTGAAGCTACTGTACTTTTTGGGCAATGCATAGATGTTTTTTCTCTAAAATCAAGAAAATATAGTAATTTTATTAAGATAAAGATTTACACAACATTATCATCAGATCAATAACCTTCTAATCAGATGAATAGCCTTCTAATTTTTAATTAAGTTGTGGTGAAATATGAAGGTAAACGTATTCATTTTCCTATTTTATAATACTATGATGCCTTCTTCTGTCTGGACGCTTGTTTTTGTATGTTGTTAATGTATTCTTTTTGACTGTATTGGAATTTTTCCCTCCCTAAATTCCCCAAGCTTGGTGTCACCTGTTCATCTCGGTGTTAGTAAAGACCTGGAACCTGATGGGTTTGGGATTTTTGCCACCATGCTGTCTAACCTTGGTCCTAGCCAGGTTGAGGTGACCTAGTGCTAGACACTGTACATGTGAGCGGTGTGTGCCTCCTCTTTCTGCATTCCTGATCACGAAGGACACTGAGCATTCTGCAGTTCAGGGAGAAAAAAATTCTGTGTTTTTACTTTGTAGCTAATTTTATATTCAACAGTGGAGGCCCTCAGCCATGTCTTGATAGCCGCCGGCAGTTCAGAACTGATGTAGTTCTCCACATGTGGAAGTCAGCAGGTTGTTTCAGAGAGATGGTATGTCTGAGAAAAGCCGAGGGGAGAACTAGTGCAGCAGAGGGTTTTGATACACTCTGCAAAGGTCATGCAGTGCTTATTCTGTAGGAGACCCCAGTGTTCTCTATAATAAGGTAGGACAATTACATAAATTGCCAGGTTTTATAGATATGGTCATTGTGCTTGGTTCAGGTGTTCCCTTTCTTCTGGTGTTAATCAGAGAAGATGGATAAATAGCCTAGATCTCTGTTAGCCTGTTATTGTCTCTGTGTGACCCTTGTGCAGTGTTGTCCAGCAGCAATTATTTCTATGGCAACAAATAATGATGTTATACTAATTTTATGGTGTTGTAACTCACTTGATTCCTGTGAAGTTATGACAACATAAAATTGCTTTTAATGGGTGAAGATTCAAACCAGTGATTTCACCGGAGTCTCTTTGAAGGCTGAGCACTGGAGAAAAGCATAATTCTAAAGGGCATAACTGCAGCCACAGCAAAGGGGAACTGGAAAATTCCTGAGAATTAAGTTGCCTTTTCATATAATGTTCCCTTTGTTGGGCTTCCTCCTGTTAGCCAAGATGCCAAACTGTTTTGCAGGTATTTTAATACTAGAACTGAGATTTTCTATGTTACTCTTAGCTTACCTATCATTTCCTCTTTAGTATTTATTGTTCACTGAAATATTTTAATTATAGTGGTACCAGTGCTGTAATTAAACAGACGGCTAAATCACACTGATTTTAATGTGAGTTAAGCACAGGACTGATATTTATTGGGAGATCTCAAAGAGCTTTGCTAAACTGGGGATAATGTGATATTAAGACTCCAGAAGTCCTGGAGTGGACATTTTTTCCTTCCAATTGCTGGTAGTTGGAATCACTTCACTTTTACAGTTTTTTGTCATTCCTTTTTGTTTTGATTCCTAGCATTCATAATTTCTGTTGTTATTTTTGAAATCAGTTAAGAGAAGTTCTTTTCTTCCCTCTTAATGTTTTAATTCAAGAATTTGTGTATAAGGGTTCTCTTTGTATTTCTGAACTTCTGCTTTTTAGTTCCTGTTTTATTTATTTTTCATGGTTTTTAGTGCCTCATTAAGAAACAGAGCATCTACCCTGTCAGTTGTGTGAATTCACACAAAGATCATTTTCATAATGAAATACCCTCCCTATGAAGAAAAGTGGGATGTAATAAAAATAACACGTGAAGGATGAATCAGAGTAAAAAATGTGTTTTCTGATGATAACTCAAACTTTCTGTATATGCATGATAGTATTTTTAAACCTGTCTCGTAATTGGTTTAAATCTACAGCTCAGACTCCACACTAGGAACAGTCCCCTTGCCTCTCATCAGCTTTCAGCTTTTTAAGAGTGACTTAAAAGTTTTTATAAAGTAGAAAACTTTATTTTATGGCTGAGGCTGTGATTGGTGTCCTCTCTTACTGTCCCACATCTGCAGCTGGCAATATAGAAAGGTTTTACTAAAGAGAACAGATTATGTTTCTCCACCAACTCTCCCAAGCATATCATGTTGAAAGCTATAGCGTGAATTGCACAATTGCTATAGCTTGAAATATGGGACAATCCAGACTGACATCATGCTTCTGATGAGTATGCAGGCAATAATTAGATTCTCGTGTGCTTTTGGTTCATCTCTTTCAGCCAAGAGCACAGAGTTTGGAAGCAGAGTCTAGCCCTTGTTTAGATGTGTAGGTAGAGGGGGAAAAAGATCTTCCCTTTCCCATATCTCCATGGCCACTATCCAAGATCAGGTCCCAATTGCAATCCCTATTCTTTCTTACAAAGTGCAGGCCACCCGAGAGGACAGAACTACACAGCT
Source organism: Opisthocomus hoazin (assembly GCF_030867145.1). Taxonomy (NCBI): domain Eukaryota; kingdom Metazoa; phylum Chordata; class Aves; order Opisthocomiformes; family Opisthocomidae; genus Opisthocomus; species Opisthocomus hoazin. The sequence continues at coordinate 15,627,376 of NC_134416.1, read as the reverse complement.
GCAACAAGAGAAGCCTAATATATCATCCTGAGTGGCAAGAATGTTACACTTCATGACACAATGTAGGGAGCGATCTCCATTATTCAGACTCTCAAGTTTGTATCTCTTGCATCTGTGGCATTGTTACTGCTTGCTGTCGCCTGGTGATTTCCTCAGGTATATCTTCCCCTGGCCAAGCTTCTCCTTGGCAAAGAGGCATGGTTCTTCATGGAAGAAGCAGGTTGAAAAGTTCTGGAGGAAACTCTGTTGGATGTGCTATACGTCTGCTAGGGACCAGAGGGTTAAACTGTCAAGTGACTGATTTCTCTTGCTGAGCTACTGCAGCTAGTTTGGAGTCCAGAAGCATGACCAATGCTGCCTTCTCCTGCTTGAAGACAGTGGTCTGCAGTAAGATACCTCTAACTGATAGAGAGGATGATTCAGTCTCTTAAACATTTATTCAGTTCCTAATGGCTCTTGTTCAGCTCACTCTGAGAGCAGGGGGGCAACGAGACCCGCTGTGAGACACAAAGCCTTTCTCTATAGGCTAGTAAATTAAATATTACCAAAACGTGGTTTTGAGCATTGGCTAGTGACCTATGCAGTCTAATGCTTGTCATTCCTCTTGGCAGTGTTGAGCTGGGCCAGCTCTTTCAGGGCGTTGTTCAGGGGAAAGCATAGATCAGAAGATATTCCAGTAGGGAGTTTAGATGCACACTGTTTCAGTGGGATTTATAGAATCATAAAATTAAGGTTGGAAGGGACTGTCGGAGGTCATCTAGTCCAACAGTCTGCTCAAAACAGGTTTGATCAGATCAGGTTGCTCAGGTTCATGTGAAGCTGACTCTTGAACACTTCCAAGTATAAAGTTTCTACAACCTCTCTGGGCAACCTATGACAGTATTAATTTAACCACCTTCATTGTAACATTTTTTTTCCTAATCATGATTTCCCCCATTACCACTTGTGTCTGTTGCCTCTTGTCCTATCGCTGTGCACCTCTGAGAAGAGTCTGGTTACATCTGTTCTGCCTCTGTTTACGTAGTTTAGACAGCAATAAGGTTGCCAAGCAGAGCAAACCCACTTCTTTCCACCTTTATTCATGTGTGCTGTGCTCCAGCCCCTGAACATCTTCGTGGCTGTTCATCGGACCTGCTCCAGCATGCCAGTCTTTCTTGTACTGGGGAGACCAAAACTGGGCACAGCACTCCTGAGGTAGTCTTAAAAACGCTCAACAGAGGGGAAGGAGCACTTCCCTGAACCTGCAGCTGAACCTGCTGGCTGTGCTCCTACAGCCAGAGTGTGGTCAGCTGCCTGTGCTGCAAGGGCATGCTGATGACTTGTGTTCAACCTGTTGTCCCCTAGGAACCCCTGGTTCTTTTCCACAAAGCCTCAGAAATGCAGTTAGGTATGTAGATACGAGCTGTGTCACATCTTTGTTTCTAAGGACTTGTTTCATTTCCAAGCAAAGGCAGAGTCAAAGGGACACAGATACACAAGGAAGGGAGTATTACCTTCCAGATGTTAATCTCAAATAGCACACTGCAAATATTGGAGGAGAAATACCATCAATTAAGAAAAGATATGCAAGAAATACATGTGACTGCATTGGAAAGTGCTGTTGTGCTATGTAATTCCCCCAGTCATTCTGGAGATGGTTAAGCAAAGGAGAGACTTCAATAAATGGGAGAGTAAATAACATCTTTAAGACTTCAGTGCTCTGAATACAACTTTGTGAATTCTCACAGTGCTCTATTTTTTTCTACGTTACATAGACCAAAAATAATGGGAGAAAGAGCCAGAAGAAACACATTCCCAGTCTTCCTGCCAATTTCCTGGTACTTACTAATCTTCTCTGCTCACTGCTCACAAGTTCAGAATGAGTATCAGATCCATTCTGGCCATCGGATGGTCTGAGTAACATCATCTTCAAACCCTTTTGGCAGCACAAATATCTTTGGTCTTTCACCTCCATGAGAGAACAGGTATTGCCGTACTCTTTCTTGAACCAAACCTCTATTTGACTTCATTTGTAAACAGCAAGTTTCACATCTAGCAAATACAGTAGGAGGCAATTTTTTGTGGCCAAGTGATACAAACACAGTGCCAAAAGAAATGAATCCTAGGAGAATAAAGAGGAGATGATTCTTGAGCAGCCAAGAGTAAGAATACTGCTCAGAAGAAAGAAATAGTGAAATAAATTAAAATACAATGTAATTCTAATCACACTGTTAGTTCTGCTCTTCGAGTGGGATAGAAGAAAGGAGTGACACACAGGATTATTTTTCTTTAGAAGCTTGTGTGAATCCACACTAGGTCCTAGAAGTCAGTGAAAAGCTCTACATTTCTCTCCTAGTTGAATTAAACCCTTAAGAGGGTCCAACCAGTTTTCATCCTGGTTTAGGACTGATCAAAAATAAAGACAGATTCTGGATCTTTGCTTTAAAAAGTGAAATATACTTGTAAATATGAAGGTATCAGTCTTCCTGAAAGTCTTACTGTTACAAAAACAACTCTAGCTTGCATTGTCTTTTAGGGACTTCCATGTTCTTATAAAACTGTGAATAGTTATCGTCGAATTTTTCAAAACCTTGTTCAGAAGTAAATGTTTCTTCCAGAGAATATCAGAAATTCTATTTTATAATTTTTAACACATTTCAAAGTTCCTTAAATGATTCTCTGTTTGCTCTAGAAATACCAGTCTTGAAGACTGAATTCACTTTCCTTTGCAAATTTATTTAATTGAGCTGGGCTTGCAATCTTTGCTCGATATATGTTTTAAAACTACTGCGATAGAGACACTACTAGTATCTTTATTTCAATGCCACTTAGCTGGTACATTTGCTTTAGTTCTAATCGTGATAGGGGAGCTGCTTTGGTTCTTGAAGTTTCAGGAACCATCTGGCTACGCTGTGAAATAGGAAAGTATTTCCTTATGAAAACTTTGGTGCCCAGTGACAGGACAAGGGGCAATGGGCACAAACTGAGGCACAGGAAGTTCCGTCTGAACATGAGGAGGAACTTCTTCCCTCTGAGGGTGACGGAGCACTGGAACAGGCTGCCCAGGGAGGTTGTGGAGTCTCCTTCTCTGGAGATATTCAAGACTTGCCTGGACAAGATCCTGTGCAGCCTGCTGTAGGTGACCCTGCTTCAGCAGGGGGGTTGGACTAGATGACCCACAGAGGTCCCTTCCAACCCCTACTATTCTGTGATTCTGTGATTCTGTGATTCTGTAAAACTAAGAACGCATAGATGACATAATGCGAGTTGACTATGTGGCTTATTTCATCATTGAAACACCCTTCTGATGGAATTTAAAAAAATCCTTTCCAGGTACATGGCAGATAATATTCCCCAACCAGTTTTTTAATGCCATATGATAGCAGGTTTGAATCATAGTTTCCAAATTATGTAAAGCATAAAGCTAGTAATTCATGCTATATTCATTACTAGAACCGTGTCAGAAGTAAAGTTTCAGGAAAAAAGTACAAAATGAAAAAGAAGTAAATGTTTTTTTCTGAAGTTAGTAGATACTGAGGCCTAGAATGTTCTTTATTGTGTGTGTCAGTATCTCATGCATTCAAACCCTCTCTTTCCTTCTACCTCCATATTCTGGTCTTGAGCCACAAATAAGATCGTATTTCTCCTTTTTAAGCTGTGTAGTAATTAAAGAATTGACTTATCACCAGGCTGTTCAGAAACCTATGCATGTGGATGCAAAATGTGCATAATGGTTCATTTGCAAGAATACTTTATTAATAGTGTATTCTACATCTGGTCAGCCTTTTTTCTATGATTTTCTTGCTTTCCAGTTTCCAAGTTATCTTTGGTTTTTGGCACTCATTTCTGGAAGCTCCGAAGCACGTTCATAATGTAAACCACATGAGCATTCCTGCTGCTTCCTGAATTGGGACCTTGGTGATAGCCAGTACACATGTACAATATTGCTGGGCAGAAAGACAGACCCTTGACTGCCATCTTTCAGCACTTAATCAGTAGGACTGTGAATAGCTGCAACCAGTGAGAACAGATGTAGAAGTGTGACCCATCTTGTGGCAGCTAAGTTTGAAAGTGAATGCTCTCATTTACCTCACTACAGCAGTGTCATAAGGGAAATTTACTCGGAGGTGAAAATTGCGTTGCTGCTTCTGGTTGGATTTTTTTTAAATATCAGCTATGCTACAGCTTCTTTTCAGAAATAAACCCTCCCCAGGGAACATAATGGAATTTTCTTCCAAAAGACACTACCACTGATTCATCATTTAAGAAAAAACAAACAAAAACAGGAGAAAAAAGTCTTCCAGATGAAATGGAACAGATTCATGAAGTACATATAAAAAGCTGATAAAATTGCATATATTCTCTTTTATAGGGCCTTCCTGGAAAAGATGGACCCACAGGCCCACAAGGACCTCCTGGCCCAATGGTGAGTATTGCCCATGGAATTTGTTACTGTAAAAATCAGCAGGATTTGGGAGGATTGTAGATCACTGTTATCTAGGCTTCAGTAGATAGACCAAGGCCAAGGATTCTCCTTGGAAGTTAAAATTCTCATGACACATAGGGTTGGCAGGGACTTCCTTGTCCAGTGTAATTTCTTTGCATTCTTAATTAGCTCAAGAAAAAATGTCTCCCTTGGGAAGGGGAGACAGTTGTTCCATCAATAGATTGATAGCTTCTTCTTAGTCAAGTAACGCCACTATATGAAAGGAATTAGTGCTCTTAACATCTGAAACAAGACTTTATTTTTGTAAGAAACACAAGTTAGGTTTGTTAGTTGAAGTGAATTGCCAAGTTTTGCTTGGTCTGCAGGCTGGAGGTGAGCACAGGTATTCAGATGCTCTCACAGAGTAATCCAGACAGACAGTGGAGCCCTCAAAGCAAGACATGTTTCCTCCAGAATCTGTCTCAACTTTCTCAGCTAGGGCAGTTAGGCAAGGTTAATGCCACCTATGGTAGATTTAAGAAGTTAGGTGAACACAGCTGATAGTATTGACGATTTGCCAAGCAATTCTGAAAGAATTTCTTGAGTCATCACAGCTGAACATGGTAGTAACAACACAAGGTTTAGTCTTGCAGTTCAGCAATCCGTGCCTGTTTCAGAAAGCAAGCAACACAAGTCCATTTCTCTCAAGCGTTTTTCTCAGCTGTGCTTTCGGTGGTCTTTTACCTGCAACATGTACTTCTTCGTCCTCTCTCCCAGCATCTCCGGTCTTTGACTTGCAGAACTGTCTGTGTACTGTCTGCTTTGTGAATTGCTCTCCATCACACAGTTATTTCTGCCATCGGGATTCGTGGATGTTGATTGTCATCACCACTAAGTATTTTCTTTTTCTTTTTCCATGTAGGGCATACCTGGTGCTCCAGGTGTTCCAGGTGTTACTGGAAGCCAGGGGCCACAAGGTGATGTTGGAGCTCCTGTGAGTAAGATTTATTAATATTGCTATATTTGCCATCGGGAGTTAATTGGTTTCTGATCCTAGCTTCACTCTTTTACAGAACTCCTCAATATTTACAGCTAGTAATCTGTTTGCAGTTAGTGGCTAAACAAAACATCATATTGGTCTTTCTTTGTTCGTTCTTCATAATTAAATTTATTTGTTGTTTTTACATACAATGTTTGGAATATGGGGATTAGAGAGTCAAAACACACGATTAAAATGTAGAAGTTAAAAACATAACAGTATGTGAATTTGTAGTCTGTATGTAATTACTTTCTCCATTTTTTGATTTTCACTTCAAGGAACTCTCAGGAAATTAAAGTATGCCATATATTAAACCTAAATATTTCCAAGATACTGTTCTGATTTTGAAACCATGAAAATATTGTATGAATAAAAACTGGCTTTGTTGGTTACTGTGGGTTTACATAAGGGCAACGGACTAATGATCAGGGCTTTTTCTAGAATGTTATTATAAATTTGACTGTCAGTTTCATTGAGTGGAAAATTACACCCTCTATACCGAAAATAAGTATTAGGAACCTCAAATACTAAGTTTGTCTTTCAGATGTTGTTTTCTTTGTTATAAAAAAACCCCAAAACAATTTAACTAGAAGAAAGGAATGAAACTAGAAAATGAGTGTGTAAATTATGTAAAAGAGGTGATTTACAGTGGACCTCTTCTTCTTTGTAACAGTTCAGATAATATGGTGCATTCACATTTTAACATTTGACCACTTGGTTAATTATAAAGCCTGCTTATTTTTTTTCCAGTAAATATTCTGTTTAATTTTTAAAGGCATCAGAATGTGGCTGTGTGTACTTCTGACTCGATTAGCAGAGTATAATTTTTTTTTTCCAAAATCCAGTTTGCTTTGGAGATTTAGTCCAATGCAAGCATTTTTATTTGGTTAATGAAATGAAATGACTGATAATATATAAGCAAAGATAATAACCTAATGCCTAGTTCTGCATAGTTCCTAAGCGTAGTCATGAAATCTACTGAGGAGATTTGATGAGCTATGCAAGTTATTACTATCAATGTAGAACATGCTGACTATTCAGTTCCTGTCCAAACACATGTTCCAGATATTGAACTAGATTTCCTAGAGTGTAGATATTCCTCTGAGTCATGTAAGACCTCTGCTGTGAGTGTTTATACTCTAGTAGTTCTGAAAAAACATATAAGTGGGTAAAAAATTACTGAGTTTCAATAACTGTCTTTCCCAAAAGGTAGAGTAATAGAAAAGAGGCCTAGAAATAATCTCGCAGTCTTTGTAGGAGTTGCTTCTTTCCCAGCATAGCTGTGCTTTAACCATGCATCAGTCAGCTGATTACCAGTTCATGCAGACCTCTCCTCGCTTCAGGAGTTCCTGAGAGATGTCTAACCTACTCCAAAAACCTCCACAGGTGAAGATGCAACTGCCCCACACAACTTGTTCCTAGGGGATGCAGAGCCTTGGTGCAGCAAATGCTGCAAATTTCAGACCGATATTTTGTCTCACATTAGCCTTCACTTCTTCAGTGATAATTAGACCCATTTCAGCCATGTGAAATGCTATGTGGCTTGGCCTTGCTGCCATTTTAAACAAGAGAATTCAGTATGTGACAAACCCCTGAGAAAGTCATCGTCTCCATGTAATTGCCAAAGGTGAACAGTTTGTTGAGTACTGAAATGGAAAAAGTATATTCGTTATTGTCGCATAGCCTCCTGATATCTTGTTCCTTGTTTGTTTTTTCTCCTTTTACTATGATATTGCAAGGGAGATCGTGTGTAGGGGTTAAAAATCTTGAGCAAGAACAAAATGAGAATTCATTTTGTATTGAATCTTTCCATAGGGTCCTCCTGGAGCTAAGGGTGAGAGGGGTGAGCGGGTAAGTCTATGTTCATGTTAGCCACCATTTTTTCCCTCATCTGGCCTTCTGTCTCACAGAAAGCTTTGTGTGGCAGTTTGTTTCTCTGTGCTTATGGGCACAATAGTTTTCTCCATGCAATCAGGTAAACTTTCCTTCTTTTCCAAACATTGTCTTATCTATACCTGCTTTAATGTTTTGAAGGTGAGAAGCGTGTAGCATTAGGCATATCCCCAAATCTCTCATTAGGATTATCGTCTTAGACCTCTGTTTGCTGGCTAAAACCAGTAATGGGAACAAGGGAAATAGCGAAATTTCTTGGCTTTTTTTCTCATCTGTGAGTTTATAATCTCTGAGAGATAATAAATGTCTTTCATTGCTCTAAGTGTTTTCAAGACAGAAATGATGCAAAAAATTGTGTTATGACACTTCTGCTGTTATTATCCAGGGTGATCTTCAGTCCCAAGCAATGGTCCGTGCTGTTGCTCGTCAAGTGTGTGAACAGCTCATCCAGGGTAAGTACATTGACAGTTCATATGCTTCTATCTCTAGAATGGATCTTTTCCTGTCACAATTACTTACAAATATGATGCTTTTCAGAGCATCCAAGGGGATCTGTTTGTTTTAGGCTAGACGTGATTTATGTTCACACTAGATTTACGTTCAACTGGATTGATGTCCAACTAGAGCTGATTAGCATCAGGCATCTAAAAAAAACGCCTGAATTGTCTCCAGGCTGTTATGGTATACTGTAACAATTACAAAGTTTTATAGACATAAAAACCCAAAACACGTCAGAGCAAGAAAATAAATTTGACACAATAGTTGTTCCCCTTTTCTGTGTACTCCCTAAACCACTGTTTCTCCACCAGTAAGTGCACAACTTCATATTATCAAAGCATGACAGACCACAGGCTTGAGGACCTGCCAGTGCTCTTGTTCAAATTTAGCTGAACCACATTCTCCACTGAAACTGAAAATGAGGACCTTTTTTCCTGACAGGTCATATGGCAAGATATAACTCAATTCTGAACCAGATTCCAAGCCAGTCTGTCTCAACACGAACCATCGCAGGACCTCCTGGTGAGCCAGGTCGGCCAGGGGCTCCAGGCCCACAGGGTGAGCAAGGATCACCAGGCATGCAAGGGTTTCCAGGAAGTCCTGGTCAACCAGGAAGACCAGGAGAAAGAGGTAGGCTTCATACTTTGTGTACAAAAATAATATACTTCCCTTTCCTGATGCGTTCTGATGGCTTTGCCTCCCTTTCCTGATACATTCTGATGGCTTTTGTCTCCTGTCTAAATGTGAGAAAAACATTTTTTTTTTTCACGAGTTAATTGGTGAGCTCAACACAGGCCATAATGAAAGCTCTGGGGATTCTCAGTCATGAAGGTAATGAAGGCTTTGCCAGGTGTGATTTGGCAGGATCAAACAGAGATCTAATGCCTAAGCTGCTGAAGATTGGTGCCACCTCACTGGGCACATCCCATCCCATCCTGCTTTCATTTTAGCAGGATTCTGAAGTGATCTGGAGCTGTAAATGTATAAGCAAAGGAGCAAAGGAGAAAGTCAGCTGCAAAACTGGTAGATTTGTGTTGAGGAAAGATTGGGCTTTTCTGCTAAACTTGAAATGTGTCTGTCTCCAGATTTCTAAGTTATGACAGTCTGAAAGGAGCAAAGTTGCTAAGAAGAGGGGAAAAAAATCCTAGTTTATGAGGGGTTGAGATGATCAAGGAGAAGAAACTGTGAGATCAGAGAGAAGTTAATACAATTAACTGTTCATTTACAGTAATTCTCCTCTGTACTCTTACACGTAGGCTAGATCACTTTCTCCTTTCCACCTCCAGCATTGTCTGATAAAGAAACAAGCTCTATGTATTGATTTACTCTCTCTGTGCAGCCCTGGCAATCTTCGGTGTACCAGAGTAGCCCTAACCTCACAGAGGTAGTACTGGGTAGATCTATGATTGTGAAAGTGCTTTGAAGACCGTCACCTGAGGAAGTGACGGAAAACCCAAGAGACAAATGTCATATTCAAGAGCGATGAATTGGTGGTGTTGTTACAAAACCCGCTAACTGGGATTTTAAAAACAAATTGCTATGGAGGCTGTTCAGTTCAGGAGCTTAATAGTTCCAGTTCACAGCAGCCATGATGACCAGAGTTAAAGCGTTGTTTTGAAAAGAAAGTCTTTGCGTGAACCTGTAAGTCTGTGGGTCCTTTCTTCCCCTCAAGACTGTAATTCTAATTACCTGCTTGTAAAAGCGTCAAGGTTTGGTCTAGTAGCCTCTCAGTCATACTGTTGCCTGCTCTAGCTGAGCGAAGATCAGACAACGGTCCAGAAAAAAGAAGGAAAGGAATGAGGGGGTGGGAGGCAAGTAGGAAAGAAGACTGGAAGAGACAACAAGTGAGGAACTGACATTAAAAGTGGTGACCTGGAGAGGCCGAATGCAGATTTCAGGGTAGTTGCTTAAAATAGTTGTGTATTTTAAATGACTTTTCAGGCAGAAACTGTATCAGAACACAGGATGTTTTGCTGGGACTTCAGGAATGGAGGAACCAAAATGCCAGACTACAAAAATGGAAACCTATCTGGCATTTAGCATGGATTTTCCATTATATTTGTTGTGCTGAGGCCCAGACCCGCTTATTTTTCTACCCTGAAATCACAGAGTAATTAGATACAGTCATTTAAATAAAATGTGATGTGGGTTAACCCACTGCTGGTAATATTCACAGAATCACAGAATGTTCGGGGTTACAAGGGACCTCTGTGGGTCATCTAGTCCAACCCCCCTGCCAAAGCACGGTCACCTAAGGCAGGCTGCACAGGACCTTGTCCAGGTGGGTTTTGAATATTTCCAGAGAAGGAGACTCTACAACCTCCCTGGGCAGCCTGTTCCAGTGCTCCGTCACCCTCAGAGTAAAGAAGTTTCCTCATGTTCACATTCAGAACTTCCTATGCTTCAGTTTGTGCCCATTGCCTCGTCCTGTCACTGGGCAGACTCTGAAAAGAGTTTGGTCCCATCCTCTTGACACCCACCCTTAAGATATTTAGAAGCATTTATAAGGTCCCCTCTCAGCCTTCTCTTCTTCAGGCTGAACAAGCCCAGCTCCCTCAGCCTCTCCTCATAGGAGAGATGCTCCAGTCCCCTCATCATCCTCGTAGCCCTCCGCTGGACTCTCTCCAGTAGCTCCTCATCTTTCTTGAGCTGGGGAGCCCAGAACTGGACGCAGGACTCCAGGTGGGGCCTCACCAGGGCAGAGTAGAGGGGGACGAGAACCTTCTTCAGCCTGCTGGCCACACTCTTCTTTATGCACCCCAGGATCCCATTGGCCTTCTTGGCAACAAGGGCACACTGCTGGCCCAGATATTAATATCTGGGAAGCAGCACTGGCAATAGAGTGAGTACAGAAAGGGTAAAAACACATTAAAAAATATTTTTTTTTCCTCTCTATGTAGGTAACTGATGTTAGAAGGGACTGATGTTGGCAGGTAGTGCTTGTGGGGAGTTTCGTACTTTGTAGGGAGCAAGCTCTTAGTGAGCATATTTCAAGAACTATAATCAGTCAACCAGAGCTCTCTGCAGATTTTCATAAAATGGGATGCCAAATGTTGGGAGTGTTTTACAGTGTTTATAGCTTAAAATTAGATTGTTTTAAGAAAAAAGAATCTACATGTAAACTTAAAGTCAAAACAGTTGTCTTTGTTCAGACTGAAACTGGTTTTTGGGACATTCCCGTAACTGGAGCCTTGCACAGAACCTGGAAGAAAGAGGAAGGAGCTCATTCAGAACCTAGGAAAAATACAGAATAATTTCTTAGTCCTTGAGGATTTAATTTCTTCAGAAGCAACTGAAACTTTAGATTGATAGCATGCCTGATGTAGTAGCAGTTTATTTGACAGAAAGATACCTTTTGAGTTGTACAGGCACTTGGGATGTTTCAGAATCCGTTTCTAAGGAATTGCTCTAAACTAACCCCAAAATGCAGCAGTGAAAAGTAAAAATTATTTTTACCAGTTTCTCATGCTTGTGGAGATTGATTGGAAGTTTCTTGTCTATTCCCAAGTCTCGCTTGATTCCTGACTACATATCATAGAGTGGAGTAGCAGGTTAAAATTACTCTCCTTCTGGGTGGAAAGACTTTTAGTTTTCAGTGACTACAGCAAGGAAGGTAAAATGGGCTCAGACTCCAATCCTTGCTGTGTGCTGAAGCATTGTGTAGTCCTGACCTGAAGATCTCCAGTCAGCCACTTGGAAGTCTTTATGAACAATGTGTTTCTCTTTGCTGATGTCATCAGCATTTTGGTTGTATATGAAGTCAATTTAATGTTCAAAACCAGTGCCAGATTAGCAACTCTGAAAAGTCAGCCCCCACCTTTAAGTACAGAAAACACTCTGCAACAGTGACAGCAGTGTCCGCAGAGCGTATGAAAAAGTGACGGACACCAAAAGGAAAAAAAGACATGCTGTTTGTCTAGTAGAGCGCTGCTTTTTCTCTGTCAGAGTTCAAACTATGGGGATTGCTGCACGAACCTGTTCCTGGCCCTGAACTGAGTGGCAAGGTGCTGGTAGAGCAGGAGAGAAAAGGTGGGAGGCGGCTAGACGTTTCCTCCTGCTCACCTCTCCTGCTCACCACCCACTCAATCCCAGCCTGGGAGAAGGGGGAACTTCTGAGAGCAGCGTGTGGAGCTGGTTAGACATTGTGCACCAAAGAGGCCTTCCTGGGAAATGTCCGCAGTGAGACATCTTGACATCAGTGAACTCCCCTGCTAACTGGCCCGGCCAATAGCTTTTTTCCCTTGTTTACCTTGTCACTCTGCCAAGTGTTACTCAGATGTTTTGGACTGAGACAGTGTCCTGGAGTTTTGCTAGAAACTTCCACTTGAGCTGCTAGGTCCAGAGTGTCCCGTTCCGGGATGTATTCTCTCGCTAGTAACACACTGAGCTAGACCACCTCAGTGAGAAAGTATAAGTCATTCTCTTGACAGATTCAGTTCTCGGTGGCTGTTGCCATCTGAGATCTATTTTTTCCAGTGTAGACATAAGTGAATGGATTAGGATCACACTAAGACATTTGTTATTTAGTTTCCTAGATGATTATTTTTTGAGCAGTGCACTGCAGGGTCTTACCCGTCGTATTTTTCTAATGATGTGCAAAGAAACATCTCTGACAATCTCGGTATTTGTTAGCAACATTAACATTTTACTGGTGCCCCAACAGGCCATTGGCATTTCACCCGTAATTTAAAGATTAATGACGCCATGCTGTGTTATCAGTCCCCTATAGTACATCATCCCAGATAAATTACTAGGGTTTTTCTCTATTGTATTTGCATAAATATCAGAGTTTGGACAAAAACAACCCCAAACACTGAATGTTCACAGCATTCATCCCTATTTTTATTTTAACTAGTTCACTAGCACTGGTTTCTATTTTTATTTCAGCTAGTTTGAACATCTGTTGTTTTAAGTTTATGAACTGGGACTTAAATAACTGGTGTCTGGCTTCTGAGTGCTCAGGAAGGAGTTGGACTTCTGCAAAGCAACATAAAAAAGCAAAGATCCAGCATGGTTTTTTCTCCCCCCCCCCCCCCCCCCCCCCGCGTTATTCTTGTAATAACTGGGTAGTTTTTTCAGTTTTGAGGAAGAATGTAAAAGCTGTAGTAAAAATTATGCTGAAGCACTCCTAGCTTTCAGAGGCTGTGAAAATGCAGTTGTTCTTCTACAGTTGTTCTCTTATGATATGTCCTGAAGTGATACACACAACTTACGGCTACTCACTCCATCCCACTATGATTAAAATACAATAAATACCTAAGCTGTCACTGGGAAAGTCACTGTTCTCACGTACAGCCTCGTCCACATTTCCTTCCTGGCTTCATATGAAAGAGTTAGTTAAACATGTGTTATCAAAAGCCACATGTTTGCAGCTCTAATGGCAAAATTCCAATGGAATTAAATGGAACTTTTGCCAGTTGAGTCAATTAATATTTTTGTTTCCAATTTTAGCTTCATCTGGATTAAAAAAATCAACCTGTGTTATTATACATTATGGTTTAGAACTGAACATCTTTGAAAGAGGACATTTTTGGTAGCCGTTTAATTTTTCTTAATTGCAATATGCAGTTCTCCTCAAAGGACAGTACTCCCTTAAGGACAAAAATAGATAGACAATAGCTAAGATTTCCTTTCGTGCATAAACCATGAACGTTTAATTTTCTTTGCTAGAGAACGTGTTCGTGATCTTGGTTTTGTTTTTAAGAACTGATGCTATCAGAGGTATCTTTAGAAGAGCGTTGGAAATGATTGATTTCAGTTGCTTGTGATCTCCATGGGGGCTGAACCGAAGCTATTGCTTATTTTGGATGGGGACAAGACATAAAAAATGGTTAGCATGAAGGGGGAGACACAGCTTGATGGTGTTGCTGAAGTATGGCCAGAGCACAAATACAAAAGAGTTACTAGAATCTGAAGCCACTCAAAGGACAAATTTTGATCCCTGAGAGTGATTAACCATTGCAGTAACTTACATGGAGAGTGATGCCTTGTCTGGTTGATGTTCTGTAAGCTATGCTCTAATGGAATGCAAAGAGGACCTTGATAGCAAGCGAAATGGGAGAATTCTGAATGTTCTGTCATTTGTAGGAAGGAGCCATTAACTATGACCAAGTGGTCTGTGAATCTGTTAACTTACGTTCATTAAAGAGCTTTGGTGGAAAGTCCATTAGGGAAGCCCACGGGGTGCTCGATTTTAACTCACGTGAGTTTTGCCTTAGGATTAGGGTATTCTTGCTTCAGTGTTTATGTTCTCTTTCGCTTGGGTAAACTTTACTGGAAATTAGACTAAAAGAAACCTGAAGCGGCCTTCTATCTTGGCCTTCAGTATGTTTGCTTTAGGAACTTGATATCCATGTGATTTCAAAGAAGGTTTGCCCTGCACGAGAGCTTCATAACTTGTTCTAGAATGAACATTTTATTTTTAGCCTGAGTAGATTTGTTCCACATTTATCATTGCTTACTGCAGTTTCTTCTGTGAACATCACGTATGGGTGTGTTCTTCTATGTTGAAAGAATAATAATAGACTGCATGGAAGGCCGTAATTTGAAAACATTGTGGCCATTGTCTTTGAAGTCACCAATTAACGTTATCATGGAGTAAGACGGTCCTTGCCCTAGACTTCTGTGTAGATTCCAGATCATTATCACAGGCCAGTCTTTTTATGGTCAAAGCAATCCACACATACAGAGTTTGCCTTATGGAAATGGCAAGCATTTCCTTACAGGGCACGTATGGTAAGAGACAGTTTAGGTGAGTTTACCTTGTTAAAAAGCCTGCCACAGAGGTAGTGAATTGCAATGGAGGAGCCTCTCTGTAAGTCTGAAGCAAGCCAGGGCTAAGCAGGTTTTAGATATCTGGAAACTGCATTTGGGGTGCAGGACAAGAGGTTTGCGTGCGAAATTTTTCTTTAAAATGAGTGGAATTCAGTTGCTGATCACAGATGATGTGTAGTTTTGGCAGGTTCCCCCAGGAATATAAATGTAAGTTAGAGCATATCTCTGCCACCTAGGACTGCTTCCTGCACCCACTGTGCAATGCAGTCCTTCATCAAAGGTTCTGGGTAGCACTGCCGACTGAAACTGCAATCTCTGCTAACCAAATGCTGGGCTGCGAACACGAGGTCTCTGCTGGGCTTGGAAGACAGTCTCCAAGAGCAGGAATCCCATGTATTACATTGCTAAGAATCCCAGAAGAAAAGATGCTGGCAAATTTCAAGATGCTGGAGTAATTTAAACATGTAAGACCTCTTGACCTTCAGGGAGATTTAGGAGCTAGAGCTCCCAAAGGCTATGGATGTAAAATTCCTGGAACTTACCTTTTGGACACTTCATAATCTGAAAGTCTAAACCAGTCTGGACAAGACCAGTAGGTACCTTGTGCAACCATGAGGTAAGGCAGGTGTACTGCAGTGTGTTAGTACACAGCAGACAGACACAAATTTGCTCTGCTGTTGTTCTGAGATCACCAAAGTGGTTGTGTTAACATGGCGCTGAGCCCTGCCTTAGCAACAAGGTTGTATGAGCTCAAGGCTACAGCTTCATCAGCCTGGTCACGTTGCTTTCATTAATCTTGCAGTTTGGCTAGAGGGAGGAAGCAGTGGTGCACAAGCAAGATAGAAAATAGGAAGATTAGATGTGAAGGAGGCTTGGTAAAAGAGTCATGATGGTTGGACTTGGTGGGAGTAGATGGGGTAGAAGGGAATGACGGTTGGACTTGATGATCTGATGGTTGGACTTGATCTTAGAGGTTGTTTCCAACCTTAATTATTCTATGATTCTAAGAGATGGTGGTGCTAGTTCCTCTCCAGCTTTTCTCCAGTGGCTGAATAGTTAGGGCATAATTTCAGGGAATTTGAAGCTGCATTCCTTTCCTACCTACAACAACCACTGGGAGTAGGTCTTGTGCTTCTGTTTGATGAATATATTCCTATATATTAGATCCTGGAATAAGATCTGACATAAGGTTTCCCTCTCCCTGGTAGGTTTTTGAACAGCTGGGCTAGAGAGCCATTCTTAATTTTTTTGGCCAGGTGCATCCTGAGGTGGTGGTGAGAACCACTGAGCTGGGGAGAACATACAGTCATGTATCCAAGCCACATCATCAGAATTGTCTACGCTTGAACATCCAAGATTTCTGGATTTCATCTCTATGCCATCATGTAAAAATCTGCAGAGCCTGCATGTTGGATGGGTCTCAGCATAGAAGAGCCACTTTGTGCTGCTGTCTGCACAGTGGGATGAGCTCTGGGCTTCTGCAGAGGGCTCAAATATGCCAGGAAAGGGCAGGGCACTAGGGAAGGGGGAGAGGAGACCCCAAAACTCTATTGACCACAGCCCCCTGAAACCCCGCTGGCCGCTTACCCAGACAAGGGTTCATAAAAACTGGTGAGATCGTGACACTGATATCATTGAATTCTTTCAGTGTGTGTGTGTTTACCTGTTTCTCTGGATAGGTAGGTAGACAGAGAGGTAAAACGTGTGCCCTGGTGAGTCAGCTCTGGGAGCTGTTGCTGGAGGGGTACTTTCGTGGCATGCCTCCCTTCGGTGTTTCTTCGTTATTTCATTGTGACCACCTTAGCACTCTGGCTTCTGTCACCTACCCTACATGCCTAGCTCTCTCCAGGTACTCTGGAGCAAGTGTGGGCGCTTAACTGAGTTGTGCGCATCAGACTCGGCTTCGTTCCGCTGCCAAGCCGTTCATGCCCGTTGAAAAGCTAGCTTTGTGGCAGCGCTGTAGCTGTGGAGACTTGCGGTTACAGATCGTTCTGAGGATTTCACCCAAGATTTTCAGTACAGTGGAGGAGGTACCCGCTTTGCCTTGAGTGTCATAGTAAGCACAGGTGAAAGCACTAAACCAGCAAAGGAGAACCCAGCCCATGGTCACAAGAATTCCAGGTCCTTGAATATCACTGGGAAGCATCCCTGGAAGTCAGTGTGAAGTGCCAGTCATGGGATAACAAGCTCATGCGTTCAGAAATCTGGCTACTGAGCATGATATGAGAAAGAGTTTGCCAATAAGCTTGGCAGGTGATTCAGGAAGTTAAGAATTATGGTGATCAAATCAACGTATTTTAGAGGCATGAGTTAGAGCCTCCAGGTCAGAGCACCCTAATGGGAAATGTTGTGAAAATGCTACGGTCGTATAATAAGTCTATGAGAAAATAACTGGTCACTGAAAGACATTAAAAAAAAAAAAAAAGAAAAGGAACCAAAAAAAGCCCCAAAATTGTGCAATCGAAGTAAATAGGCACAAAAGGGAAACAGGCAATACCTAAACTATGCCAGGACAGTGGCAAAAAGCCTTGTAGAGGTCAGACACAGCTCATAGTGCTTTGGTGCAAAACAATGTGCTCGGTATGGAGTTACCGATTGCAGTGGGGTGGCCCCTGTGTTTTCCAGGAGATTGGGCTACATGATCTATTGCCCTGGAAGCCTCCTGTTCTGCAGAAGACCTAGAACTTCTCAACAGATACCGAATCCCCTGCAATTCAGCAGACTCTTTGTAAACTCAATGCAAGCAGTTCTTGGTCAGTGTTGGGTGTTAATTGAAACTTTTTCCGCAGTTAGGGTTTGTTCTTACTTATTTGCTTCCATCAGAAATTAGCTTAGGAAGGAAAAAAATCTTCTGTGTGTCTTTGCAAAAATGAAGTCTCCTCCAGATGTTTTTCCTGAAGAGGTAAGAGTTACCTGAGCAGAAAGGAAGGAAGGAGGCCAGTCAGATGAAATTGTAGATGCTGCCCCGTCAAGGGTAGCAGCTGTTTTCTTTCTACTTTGTTTTTATGAAGGTGCTCTATATTGGCTTTGACTCTGAAAGTGTGGAAGCTGTGAAGCAGTGAGAGCAATTACCAGTGCTGGGAGGTCTGGAAAATGGGGTGAAAGTCCCACAAACCAGCCTGGATTTGGTGTCTTTGAACCATCCAAATCAAACACAGACTTTACGAGAGTTTCCAAGTCGTCGGTGGAAACTCAGGGTCTGGATTTTGTAGTTTTGACACCTACTTTAGTTCGTCACTGCATATTGTGATTGTTGCCTATAGGAAGTGTTTTATAGGATGCCATAGTGGTAGTGCAGAAGGAGGTGGAAAGCTGGAAGAAGGTGGTGCCTTCTCTGGGTTACTGGATCTGTGATCTCCATGGATCTGACCCAACGACAGAAATCTAGGGCCATGAGCGAGTGCAGAAACACAGCTCAGTGGCTGTGCATGTTGGAACATCAGAGTTACATGAATGGGGGCTTTGTTTCGGGGGACAGATTTTGACTGTGCTGAAACTCCTTTCTTGCGTTTTAGCAAGGCTCTGCAATAATGCACGATAACGCTCCATCTATGCGTAGAACCATCTTGTGCGGAACCGCTGTTTGGTGGGTGAATGTTCGAAGGGAAATTGGCTGTAGCGTTAAAATTTGACTTTTCTGGGCCACACAGTAATTTATAGACAGCTTTGTGAGGCTCTGAGGATTCTTCTGACTTACAAAAGTTGTGCCTTGGTATAGTCCCGAGGCAGCTTTCCAGCAGGAAGTGCAGCCTGGAAACTGGCCAATGCCTCTGCATACCACCTCGATGAAACCACCATGGCAGCAGGAATGCTTAAGACCCCAGGAATGCCATGTTTCCCTCCAGAGGCTGTCAGGGAAGGGAGGGAAAGAGAACCAAAGAATTCTTTATTTTTACCTCCTTCCTTCTCTGCCATCTGTTTTTAGATGAAAAATAACATATGGAACTATAATCCTGGTTAAATAATAAACACAGCGCACAGTTTTGTTCAAAATGTGACTCTGATGAGTACTATTTCCTTAGGTTTACCAGGCGAGAAAGGAGAAAAAGGCAATCCAGGTGTTGGAACACAAGGACCCCGAGGCCCACCGGGATCCACAGGTACAGCTGTTGCCTTTGAGGCGTCCGGATTAGACCACTCCGACCCACATGCAAAGCGGCGAAGCCCTGCGCGGCTCTGTCCTCCCCTTCTCAGGCTTAAGCGGTGCAGGAGTCAGTAGTTCAGGCGCCTTAACTGACATAATGTT
The DNA here is from genome assembly GCF_030867145.1 of Opisthocomus hoazin. NCBI lineage: Eukaryota > Metazoa > Chordata > Aves > Opisthocomiformes > Opisthocomidae > Opisthocomus > Opisthocomus hoazin. The sequence continues at coordinate 15,608,521 of NC_134416.1, read as the reverse complement.
CTTACTGTGTCACACGACGTTGTGGTGTGCCACGTGATGGCGTCATCAGTCACACAAGTAGTTTCCTTTTCCCTGTAGTAAACTGCTTCTCCAAAACCTTTTTTTTTCCAATACTTTTAGTATTTTTTTCAGAGGTAGGGTCTGGAATGGGAAGAAATTGATCTGGATTAATCTGGATCAATTGCGTTTGTTTTCTCATTGACTCAAGGTCATACCTACCTGTGACTTGACAGAGAAATGTATATAATTAAGCATGTCAATCACAGGGATCTACATTTAGCTTCTGAAAAAGCAGAGAGGGTGATACCCAGGTCCTGTTGAAACAGGTGTCAAATTGCATTGACTTCATTGGGATATTCTGGCTGTTAGTGTGCTGGTATCAAGGCACAGCATTACCCAGAAGCCGTATTGAAAGGGAGTGGGTGAATCAAGAGCTGCGCAGGCATCCAGGGCTGTCCTCCCCCATGAAACTGCCTTTCCGAATGTCTGATCCTTGGTGAAACGTACGCTATAGTACAAATTTCTGGCTAAAAGCTGTCTCTGGCAAGGAAGACGAAGCAGCGCCTAGAGAGGATGTGGGTTCCCCACTCCCAAGGAGCCTCCTCTCTGGCCGCTGCTTCATTTTTCTTGCCAGAGATGGCTGCAGCCCTTCCCTCAGCTTGCCCGGGGGACTCGGAGCTCAAGCTATCTCCTGGAAGCTGTTGTAGCACACTCAGCGCCATATTTTCCAGGCCTGGAAAGGTGGCCTCAACTCCCTGCTTTTATGAAAGACCCTACTCAGATGTTTCCCTTCTACGCAGGACCTCCAGGAGAAAGTCGAACCGGCAGCCCGGGACCACCAGGCCCTCCAGGCCCACGCGGTCCCGCCGGTCACACAGGACCTCCGGGCTCGCAGGGTGCTTCTGGCCCGCCGGGGTACTGCGATCCCTCCTCCTGCGCTGGTTACGGCATGGGAGGTGAGTAGCCAGGAGCCGGGGCGGCTGCTGTTCGCGGAGGCGGGGGTGGCATTTTCGAACAGCCGAAGTAAGATGGAGGCTACTGCTGAACCTGGCGCTAGAAGCGTGGTGGCTCCCTAAACACGTGTGTGTCCAGTGCTGCTGTATGTAGTGGGGCTGCAGCACGAAGAGAAGGTGACCCCAGGGCGGTGGCCAAAGGACGTCCGAAGGCCTGCGAATCGGATCCTGCCTAGCGGGTTTTCGTCCTGCGTTTGTGTAGTTGTATGAGCCTGCTCCCTCGCGCCGCTCTGTGTGTTGACCCCCCACCTCCTAACATTCGTGGCGGCAGAGTTTTGACGTTGGTAGTTTTTCAGACGTGTTGCTCAACTTCCCCTTCCGTGTGCCTCTGAACGGCATGAGAGCATGACCCTTACTAAACCCCAGGTAGTGTAACCTGCCACGGGGATGCACGTGTCCGTCATTAACCAGCGAACCCATCGGGAGAAAACCATTCTTTCTACATCTTCTCTGTGTCTCACTTTCCCGTCTCGTTACAAGGCCCTGGGAGGAAGTTAACACAAGCACCAAAAATTTACGTCACCCAACCTAAAACTGAAATGTGTTAGTGAAGCGCTAGTTCCTACAGACGTTGGGCAGCAGCCGTATTTGTTCGGTGTTGATGGTTTAATCTGCTCGTGAGCTGATTTGTACGTTTTACTCACCTGAATGTTTTTGTTGTCGTCTCTTCCTGTCCCCCTCTCCTCACCTCCCCTCCCCGGTGTTCGTTTCCTGTTTGAAGGCCCCATCCCTTACAATGGCTACCAGGCCCGGAGGTGAGAGGCTCCCTCGGGTTCAGGGCTCATTTGGCTGAAGGTCAGAGGTGGATGCTCAACTGCTCGGTGCTTTCCGTCAGCAACATTGACTACCACTAATGAACTTACTTGCTGCTGTACATGCACTTAGCTTCCTTGCGCTGCTAAAAAGGATTGCCTGACCCGTTTTTGCCCGTTAATCGTGTATTCTAGAGCAGAACTGGAGTAAGCTAAAGCAGGCAGACTCTGCAGTGTGTAACAAGCACAATGTTACAACTGGATGTTTGACAAACTCTGGTGGTGGTTTCCAGCTAACTTGGCTGTCTGTCAGTGGGTGTCCAATTGCTCCGGCTTATTCATTGTTAAATGTTTTCATTGTTCCTTTATGTGAATAAAAGATGTGTATTTAAAGATTATATATATACTCACACACATTATATATAAATATATCTATATATAAAATGTCAGCTTCCTAATGAGTGCTTTAATTTTCTACTCCCCTTCCCCTGTGTTAACCGTATGAATGCTCTTGGTGGTGGTGGGTTAAGGTGGATACGGTGAGCCAACCAATCAAGACATCCCAGTAGTGCAGTTGCCACATAACTCCTACCAAATCTATGACCCCGAGGACCTTTACGATGGTGAGCAACAGCCGTACTAGTTCACGGGTCCTACCCCTTACCACCCCCGTACTCCCAGTCCTCCTATCCATCACCTCATCTTGCTCAACCAGAGTTTACTCCTGTTCAAGAAGAGATGGAAGCCGCTGAACTGAGGTCCCCGGGCATTAGTCGCTTCACAAGGAGCATAGCTAAAAGGAGCGCCAAGACTCCAGCACGCAAAAGGGCGAGTGGAAACCATCCCCCTCAGTGAACTGTTCCAAAAAGGGCAACGTTTTGTGTGCGGCGGCGTTTGGCCTCTTGTCCCGGTGCCGAACCTGTCGCAGAAGATGTTTATGGGCTCTTGTATTAAAGGAGAAAAAAAACGTATGTGACCAGTTGACACAACGAATAACGGTAATTACCTTGCATGCCAGAAACTTAGTATGTTAGCGGGTTGGCGCTAGGCTCTGCTGAGAGGTCACCTGTAGATCCTTCTGGGGAGTACCGTCTCACACACCACCCAAACTGCTTCTAAAAGCCCCAGCCGCCCAGTCGGTGTACGTGGAACCATTCAGAAAAGTTCATGTGTGGGGTTTTTTTTTAAATCCTTGTTTTTCCCATTCATGATGTTCCATTAGTTTTGGGTGAGTTCCTTCACTAGCAGGGTAACCCTACTAAATTCCCCAGAGAGCACTGCGTAACCAGGTTGCCTTGAACCCAGCTAACACTTTTGCAAAGAAATGTTATGTTAATGGAATATTTTTTTTTAAACCCACATTATATAAATACACAAAAATGTTCCGTGGGAGCACACTGGTAATTTATTGTGAACCTCTTTCATTTCTGTTTTGTATGCAAATAAAAGTGGCGAGCTTTTATACGTTAATTCTGTATTTGCTTGATTTTTAACTTGGAATAATTGTACAGATCTTTGGGGAACAGAATGTAAAGAGACAAAAATACTTTTTCATTTTTCAACACTTCTGGGAAACAGTTTTATTTTGCAGGATATAGGCACTTAGTCTAAACAATATTTAGCCATATTTTTAACGTTACATATGAACAAGTGGAGAGAGTAACTACGAGGTGAGGTGGTTGGACCACCTGTGGACGGGAGATTTTGGTGTATCGACATGCCCAAGTCAAACGCCGGGCAGGTGCAGCCGCGAAGGCAGCTTGGCTCAGCGGATGATGAGCGCATGAGAAAAACCCACCCCAACCGCTCAAGGAACAAAGAGCGATTCGTGATGCTCAAATCAGGTAAGCTGTAAAGTGACTCAATAAGCAGTTTTGAACGGCGCCCTGGAGACGAAGCAGCAAAGCGGGGTGTGAAGTGGCAGCTCGGAAGCGTTCATACGTTTGAGTTGAGAGCACGGATTTGGAACGCTTCCCCTCCAGCTCTGCAGAGGCACAGCGAGGGGGTGCCTGGGGGGGCACAGGGCTGCGCTCCTGCTCGCCCCGGCCCGGGCTCCGTCCGCTTGTACTTGGCAAGGACAGACCCACAGCTTCTGCTTCTGGCCCCTGCCAGGCGCGCTCTCGGCTCACCGGGAAGGCGACGGACGGGTGCCGGTGCTGTGCCGTCTCCAGGTACCTGGCCCCAACTTCAGCCTCGCTGACAACGCAGGCCACTCGCAGCGTGACTGACGCCCCTGCCATGCTGGTCCCGGGGCTGTTTCTGGCGAGGTGGCTGTGTAATTCTCGGGGCTGCCTTCCTGCTGTCCCGTTATTTCTCTCACCCCAAACTCCCACTGCTTTCTTGGAGAAAGGTGAGAAAAGCTGATGGGAATGTGAGTGGAATGTCATTTCCTTACTCAGACTTGCATTTAAAGTAGAAAGTAGAGTCCCGAGGGAACTGGTGAATGTCCCTGCCAAGCCACTCTCCATGATACCTGAAAGTTCATGGCAGTCAGGTGGAGTCCCTGGTGACTGGAAGAAGGGAAACATTGGGCCCATTTTTCAAAAGGGTAGGAAGGAGGGCCCTGGAAACTACTGACCTGTCGGCCTCACCTCTGTCCCTGGGACGATCATGGAGCAGATCCTCCTAGCAGCTGTGCTCAGGCACAAGTAGGACAGGGAGGTGATTTGAGACAGCCAGCATGGCTTCACCAAGGGCAAGTCCTGACTGACCAGTGGCCTTCTGTGATGGTGTGACTAGATCAGTGGACAAGGGAAGAGCTATGGATGTGACCTATCTGGACATCTGTAAAGCCTTCGACACAGTCCCCCACAACATCCTTCTCTCTAAACTGGAGAGATATGGATTTGATGGGTGGACTGTCTGGTGGATGAGGAATTGGTTGGAAGGTCGCAGCCAGAGGGTAGTGGTCAATGGCTTGATGTCCAAATGGATGCTGGTGACAAGTGCTGTCCCTCAGGGGTCCATACTGGGACCACTGTTGTTAAGTATCTTCATCAATGACATAGTGAGACTGAGTGTACCCTCAGCAAGTTTGCAGATGACACCAAGCTGAGCAGTGCAGTTGACAAGCCAGAAGGACAGCATGCCATCCAGAGGGACCTGGACGAGGTCGAGAAGTGGGGCTGTGTGAACCTCGTGAGGTTCAACAAGGCCAAGTGCAGGGTCCTGCACCTGGGTCGGGGCAACCCCCACTATCAATAGAGGCTGGGGGATGAAGGGATGGAGCAGCCCTGCCGAGAAGGACTTGGGGGTACTGGTGGATATTCAATAAAAATGTATCAATTCTTTAAAAATAGTATTAAACCAAATATAATTAACAAATACCAGATGATACAACATAGACTACAGGTAGTATTAACAATATCTATTCTCAGTTGTTTCAAATACAGTAATTTTCATAATCTTTCCAAATAGATTTTCCCAACACTTGCCAAAAACACTCTGTGCAGAAGACTGAGATGCAGAGATGGTTCCATATTAGGAGAATTTTTTTTCACGGAGAAGAGACATTCCTGACGGCAGTTTTTCTTTTTTCACCGTCATTACTTCCTTCGAAAATCTTTAGGTCTGGAGGGAAAAAAGAAGAAAAAAAGGCACTTCGTTAACAAAATATATGGAAACTGCAGTGGCTTTGCTTTAAGGATGCAGTTTACTTCCTTATTCTGGTGCTTGAAGATTTTGTGCTGATCAGTATTTTCTGGATCGCCTTAAAAAGACAGAAGGAATCAAAGAAGTTTACAAAGACCTCTAAGAATTCACAGGCATCAGGATTAGTTGGTCAAGGTGTTTCCTTCTGAGCTACTCCTGCTTTCCTCGGAAAAACAAAAGCGTATCTTTAACTGAATGCAGTCTCACAATGACTTTAAACACTAGTATTCATTTCTCTCTGCTTTTAAAAAATACATAATCTGTGCATCAAATGTCAAGTTTTAAGTTAAGAGCATAGTCCACCACAACACTACTAGAATAATTAATACCAATGACTTAAAGAACAACCTACTCTGACTCTTTAAGGTCCTGTAACCCCTTCTGCTTGGATGACGAATGTGGAGAACCTTCAGAGAAGACACTGCTGCTTGCAATCCTCTGCAATCTCCTATTGCAGCCGATGGTGCTCACTCTGCCTGCCCCACATCCACCGGCCGTGGAAGTCACCTTCTCCCTGAGCCTACAAAGTTCCGGCCAGCTCACAGCATTTACAGGGACACCCCGTTTGAAGGCTACATGCAAGTCCACCTCCCTAACAGGTCCCGGAGAGCAGTTAGGGCTCTGTCCAGCCACTTCTGGACACAGGACGGCGCAGGCCAACGGTTTCTGATGTGCCTGGGATGCAGGGCGTGACCAGGCTGCCCCACGCACAGCCACCCACCCGCCACAGCGCAGCCCCCTGGAAACACAGCAGCCCTTGGGATTGCTGCTCTCATGCAGGCATCACAACAGGCCATGTGCACTGCACCTTGCTAGAGCTGAACAAGAGATGTGATGACACAGGTTCTGTAACACACCGCGGGATACAGGGGCAGCGGACTTGCTGTGAAGTGGAGTGAAACTCTGGAATACAGGAAAAGTTGCAACCTGCAACAGTAAACCAAGTTAAATTTACAATGGCGGTAAATTTTATCACTAATGTCGTTCATCAATGCAAATTAACAGCAGACAGCAATGGAAGCAGGGAGCTTACTTCGGCAACAGAGAGTTTATATGGCTGCAGAGATGCCATATGGAAATCTAATACTTAATTAGTCATTAAAATCATATGTTGCAGACCTAGCATTTTTCTCCAAGAGCACAGCAAAGTGAAGTCATTCATGCAATCCTTGTACAAGCCTGTAGGGAAAGCAACTCTGGAATTCAGCCTGGGCTATTTCAAGTGTATTATATAAAATTTGGTGAGTTTATGAATTTAAAAGAACAACTCTAAAGACAAGCTAGTGTTCAGACTGTAATAGATCATCAAGCTTCTTTGTTTTCCATTTAAATGGCATATTCTGTATTAACATTTGGACTTGCATCTTTCATGCATGAAAGAACTGCCGGAAGCATCGTATCGATTGTTTACATCCCTGCTTAACGTTGGACTTGACCATGTTCAACATTTGATGGCAAGAGCGCACTGGAAAGCCACGTCACCTTTCCTAGAATCCTGGATTTCAGTACTCAGACATATTCTACATTTTGTAACTCAGATCTCACCCCTGTGTACCAGAATATATATTTCATTACATCACACTGTTTGTGGTGTACTAAGAGAGCGGGATTTTGAAAAAAAGCTCAGCAGTGCCTTAGAAGTTTGATCACTGCATCCATCCCAGACAGGTGGGCCAGTGCCGACGGATTTGAGAGACGCTGCATGGCAAAACCATCATTGTCTTGCAGCTTATAGTTATTACTCTTTTTTTATAGGCCAACTGATCCTCTTGCACACTGCTCGAAGGAGTTGGCATTTTTCTTCGAATGGCACATTTAAAGCATCAATCTAGGGCTGTGTTGGAGTGCGGCAGAGCTCGGAATCTTGTAGTACTTCATTCTGGGTGAAAATCCTTTTTTTTTTTTCTTGCTTGTAATCTGCATTTCAACCTTCACGCTCATTGTCTTAAACGTTAAATGCATAAAACACTGGACTCTTAGTCTGCAGTCTTACAAAGTTAATGAAGCTTAAAGGCAGAATTTTCTACACTGAAACACTTGTGTGAACAAATATAAAAGTTTTTAAAGCCTTTTCTGTTGCTACAGTAGGCTTTTATGCCTACTAGCACTCGGCTTTTGGAAGCCACAATCTCTGCTTTTAAAGAGTCCTTGGCACTAGGAAGGCTAAGCCTTGAAAAACACTGCCTTTGGCAAAAGCGCTACAAATATTTTGTCAGACAAAGAATACAAACCCACAAAAACCTCGTCCACTCGGAGAGAACGATGGACTACTTGTGAACATCAGTGGGTAACTGCTCACTGGTAAGTGACACAAATCCATGCAAGGGTGTTCGTCTTTGATGGCAGCGCTTCTGCCTTTCCTCAGCAGAGCGCTGGGATTCTGCTCTTAGCACAAAGGAAATGGTATCTCCTAGAAGAGATGGTTCAGAAATTCACCCAAAGGCAAGACTTTGCATAGCTGCTTCTCTCTCTTTTTTTTTTTAGGGTAAAATTCTTGGGAAAAAAATTTTGCTCTGTATTGACAGCAGGCTCCAAGACAAGGGGAAATAGGAGGCAAAATGTGGGAACTCGCATCTCTGAAATCTATGCTGAGAGGCAAAGCATTATGGGTTCACTGAAAATATGCAACATCAGTCTGCACAGATGCCTGCCACCAAAAGACATGAAAAAATATTTGTCCCACCTACACTTTACACTGCACATAAAAAGCATTAAGACACAGTCCAGTTAATTCTAGGCAAAACAGTCAGCAAATTAAATTAACATCCAATTACGCCATGCCTCTCAGTGCTTCTCTCTCTTAACAAATACTTTACCGTTGAGTAAAAGAAACTGCAGAGCTGGTCCTCAGCTCTCATTACAGACTTTAAACCCCTTAAATTCTCCCAACTTTTTTGCATAGTCACAGCTATCAGCAGAGGAACACAGTGGATGTAAAACTGGCAATCCACAGTCACTAAACCTTACAAAACAGGTACACCTGCACATAGGTACAAGTTCGTAGGATCAGTTATTGCTATAGAAAACAGAAGGTTCTCAGTGGTCCCCACTGTAACTGACAGTGCTTTCTTCTACCCCAGCCTTTGCAGAATTAAGGTATTCCACAGGAATGTTGTCTTTTGATACAGATGCCAGCCCTACACTCTCGAACGCTGAAGAAATCAAATGGACCAAGAGAGTTTTCCTATTTACAGGGATGTTGTAACTTTTTGCTCTGTACTCACTTCAGGAAATAAGACTGAGGTCAAACTAAATCCCAGAACGTGGGCTAAGATTTTCTATAGAGGCACAATAGGTCTGGTTCAGTATGTTTTATCATCTGATTTCTCTCATACATATACCTGAGTGTACCTTTTGTAAACCAATGCTGTACAAAGCTTTTTGATTCAGGTATGTTGGATTTCAAAATAGACTTGAATTCTCATGCATTTTGAAAAGAACTGCTGTTCAGCCTGAAGAAGAGAAGGCTGCGAGGGGACCTAATAAATGCCTACAAATATCTGAAGGGTGGGTGTCAGCATGATGGGGCCAAGCTCTTTTCAGTGGTGCCCAGTGACAGGACAAGGGGCAATGGGCACAAACTGAGGCACAGGAAGTTCCGTCTGAACATGAGGAAGAACTTCTTCCCTCTGAGGGTGATGGAGCACTCGAACAGGCTGCCCAGGGAAGTTGTGGAGTCTCCTTCTCTGGAGATATTCAAGACCCACCTGGACAAGGACCTGTGCAGCCTGCTGTAGGTGACCCTGCTTCGGCAGGAGGGTTGGACTAGGTGACCCACAGAGGTCCCTTCCAACCCCTACTATTCTGTGATTCTGTGATTCTATCTCGATCAGTGACAGCTGTTACAGGTAATCATTTCAGCAGATGTTAATCCAGCCTACAACGCAGAGAAACAGTACAGTATCAGGATGGAATGTGCATGCATTCAAAAAAAAACATTTCTGAAACTAAGTCCCACTATATAACAAAATAAGCCAAATACCTCTTAAAACATCAAAATCACAGCTATACGCACCTACAGCTCACGTCTTTTTAGCCTCCACTGTAACTCCCCCAGCAGAGAAGCTCCGTCACTGGCAGCAGTAATACTACTGCTGCGTATGCTGTATTATAAATCATATAGTTAAAAACATTGCTGTCCTGTGACACTGCCAGCTTACAATTCCGTAGAAAGCAGAACAAAACTTTGATTGTATTTACTCGGGAAACAAGTTATTTGGAGTGTAAGAGAACACAGAATAGAAGGCAGATTAACAAGACTGAATGGTTTGCGTTAATTTCAAAATGGAAAGTGAGATAATTAAGACAATCTTCACTGAAAAATCCTATGGAAAGTGAGATAATTAAGACAATCTTCACTGAAAAATCCTTTAATATATCACATCATTCTCTCAAAAAGATGTCAAGATTAAAAGACAAAAGTTTGCAACTTCCTGATCTGTCTCTTTATAACTTATTCAAAATATCTATAGATTCTGAATAAAATATCGAGAGGAAAATGGTGGGAAGCAAGTTCTACCTGGCTCACTGCTACAAACTATTTTCAGCTTGCTAGTCAGCAAATACAGAGTGATCTCCAAGACAGGGACCGGTGACCGACCTGTGGCCCAGGAAGACTCTACGTGCAGCCTGCAGAATTACACGCTCAGCAGAGCGGAGAGAGGAATGGAACAACTGCTTTATAAAATTAAGAGAAGTTTGTTTCGTCTTCTAAAGATAAAGGACCTGAATACCCTTATTATAAGGCTTTGTGAATCTGGATGTTCTTTTTATACCTATTATTTGAATGTAATGATTTAATCTAAACTCTCAGAAATGATGTGCTATACTTACGGGATTCTGAAGACACCCTACATATCCAGGTGATTTTTAGTGATGAATCAATCAGAGCAATCTGTGAAATCCCACGAAAGTACAAAACCAACTTCTTTCTCAAAATCAGAGCCGTTCAGGTATATTAACAAACTCAGGAGATTAGCTGGAGGGGCTAATTCAAATATGCAAATGCTTCAGATACCATTCACCTACAAATGTTTTGGGGGTCCTGGTGAACATCAAGTTGAACATGGGCCAGCAGCAGGCCCTTGCTCCAAAGGCGGCAAACGGTACCCTGGGCTGCGTTAGGCACAGCGTTACCAGCAGGTCGAGGGAGCTGATTCTTCCCCTCAGCGCTGGTGAGGCCACACCCAGAGTGTTGTGTCCAGTGCTGGGCTCCCCAGTACAAGAGAGACATGGACTTGCTGGTGAGTCCAACGAAGGGCCACAAAGATGATTACGGGACTGGAGTACCTCATACATGAGGAAAGGCTGAGAGAGCTGGGACTGTTCAGCGTGGAGAAAAGAAGGCTCAGGGGATCTCATCAAAGCATATAAATATCTGAAGGGAGGGTGCAGAGACGACAGAGCCAGGCTCTTTTCAGTGGTGCCCACAAGCAATGGGCATGAACTGAAATACAGCACGTACCGTCTGAACATCAGGACACACTTTTTTACTATGAGGGTGACTGAGAACTGGAGCAGGTTTCCCAGAAAGGCTGTGGAGTCTCCATCCTTGGAGATACTCAAAAGCTGTATGGACACGGTCAGGGACTACTGGCTCTAGGTGGCCCTGCTTGAGTCAAGGGGTTGGACCAGATGACCTCCAGAGGTCCCTTCCAACCAACTGGTCTGCTGTGATACAATGATGCAGTTATAATTGCTTTTCAGACAAAACTGTAACTGTGTGAAGTCTGCACAGATGCTGAAGACAGAATTCCCGATGGCGAGCATCAGCCTAAGGAGCTAAGTCTCTTCAAGTCATCTCTCAAGTCAGTGAAGAAAGGCAGGGCTTCCCCAGAGTAAATACCCATTTTATTTATTCCAAACAGAGCTTAAACTACCTGTGCTAAAGTAATATTGAAGTTTGGTTATCATACATGTTAGAAGAACAGTAACTTAAGCAGCTTCTCTAACAATCCCCACCAACTCTAACGTACAGCACTTTGTGCAGCTGCATGAAACAAGGTTATCTTTAATCTAGGTCAGTTCCCTGATTCTCTTTATTCTGTTGCTACACAATCAGAATGGAAAGGCAGGAAAAGTGATGAATGATACTTAAAAAACAGCATTTTTGCCAGAAGAAATGCTCATGAAACTATGACCTCAGCCTCTGAATATCTCAGATGGCAAAGAGAAACTAACAGTACAAAAAGACCTACCTGCATAGCTGCAACTATGATGGGACACCCCCCCCCCCCTTTCCAATATTTAATATTATTTTTCAGTATAATGTGAAATGTACTCTTCCTAGGGTATTGTTCCTGTCAAAGTGGAACCAGTACACTGGTACACCAGAACAGAGACCCTTTCCAAAAGTTAAATGTGTTCACTTCTGGAGTGAGTATTTATTTCCATCAAGTCTGAACAGACTTGCTGCACAGTTCCATCTTTATTAAATTCTTGTCAGCACATTCCAGCAAAGATGTTTCCCTTCGCCTAGCAATGTTCTGAGGCTGTTTTACCTCCACAAGAAAAATAAAATAAGGCGGCGGGTGTTACTCTGTGAAGGCCAAATCTAAGTCATCACCAGTCTGCATTACACTGCAACCATCTTGATTTCAAAAATATATAGGCCAAATTCACCGCCTTATTTCTAGGCAAGCAAGAGAAAACCTTGTAATGCAGTCCTTACAGCAGAGATGAAAAATAGCATTACTTACCTCGAAAAAATAGGCTTACAGCTCTACAGTAATACATGACACTGTCTATTTTATATGTAAAGAAGTTATTTTACAATCCTTTACAGCATTTTGATTTTCAGACAATCCTTTAAAAAATATTTTCTCTTTGTTTTTAAACAACTCTGAATACTTCTTCAAAACTACGTATTTTAACCCAAAATAGTCTGTTTCTCATAACTTGTAAATGCACTGGGATTAGCTATAATGATACCATTTACAACAGACGTTACTCATCCTTTGTCTTCCAAATGAAGTTACAGACTTGCCTAGTTTTCTCAGCTACATGCTGCTGATAAAATAGCATTTGATAATATGACCTTCTGTTCTTTCAAGCTCAAAAAAACTGGACAGTCATCTCTCCATAAACAATCTCTCCTCAGAAGAGTTCTGCTGTTACGTTGCACTGTCCGAGGCATTTCAAAAGAAGTTATATGAAGTCAAATTTCATGGAGTTACTAAGGTCATTTGTGCGCTTGCAAGCATGTATTAATGACTGCTAACTAATGGTTTCAAAGCTGCCTCTGCTAAGCAGTAAGCTTGTCAGGGCTGCAGAAGCAGTGACCTGTCAATACCTGCTCTTGACTCAGCCAAGCACACCTGGTTTGGAAGCTTTGAAGATCTCAAACTGCATGTTTTTTGTTTTTTTTTTCTCATCACCTGCAGGCAATTATCTCAAATTATCTCACCACTGGAGAACGTGACCCAGAGAGCCAGAGTTCCCTCTGCTTTCTGCACCCTCACCAGCAGTAACGAGGAGTGTTCAGAAAGGATTTAACCTTGCAGTAAAAGGTCAGCGCCTGAAGGCGAGCTAACGCTGCACACTAATAAACTGACAAAGGGATTAAAGCAGTGGTACAAGAGCAAAAGTTGAAAAGGATAGGCTTAGAATTCTGTTAAGATTTCACTGCTTCCATGAATGAGAAAAAACACTCCAGATGCATTAAAAAGGCCACAAAAATTAATAACTGTGCTGTATGAAAGGCACATCCATCTCTTCCATTCAGAGTCTGTGCAATGCTTCCTATTACTCGAAAAAATTCATGTCTGGTTAGATTCTCACTTGATGGGTTATCCGTCAACAAAAAACAAATAATCAGTCTCAACTCACAGTTATCAAAATGCTTTAGGAGTAACTCATGCCAGAGCATTTTAGGTCTGTGGCTGCTATGGCAGACTTTTTTCCCAGTGGCTTTTTTTTTTCCCCCCTCCCTGTTTTCTGCAGAACAGTGGAGAGTTTCCCAAAGAGCTGAAGGAGTCTTCAGCTGTAGTAACAATGTAGTTTTACAGAAGTGCTGCATGATTTTCCTACACAGATTTCAAGAACATGGATAAACTCTCTCCAAACTTGGCTGAAAAACTAAAACACAAAGAAAAGTAGTTTGATTAGTGTTGAAGTATTTCTAAATTACCCCCAAATTTGTTCAGTAGTTAACCAATGATATCCACTAGCTCATAAATGTGTCTTTTAGAAACCCTGTTGCTCATAAACACTCCTAACAGAAGACAACAGATAGGGTAAGACCAGTCAGCACAAAGACCTTGGGGATTGCTCACACCACTTCGTACCCAGCCCGGACCCAGCCTATGCTCCAACCGCTCTGAGGTGGCAGGCACACTAGATCTGTATTACTGTACTGCTCCTCTCCATATTTATGGAAATCGCAATCACAGGAATATGGGATTCTTGCTAACTGATGAAAGCTGGCTGCTTACACAGGGTAATTCTATGGCTCATCTTTCATGTCCACTTGCTAATGACAACAGGTGTTTTTTAGCCTCTTCTTGTAACAAACGGTTCCAAATGCGTTGCTTTTGTGTATAACTGTTGCACAATACACGTAGCATGGAATTTGTGGTTCATCTGGCATACTTTTTAAGGTTAGGCATACTTTTTAAGGTTAATTTATGAACATAACTATAAAATTTTGAGTATCTTGAGATTCATTTTTATAGACAAACTTCAAGGCAGACTACAAGACAGAGCCAAAATTTACTGTAAACTTCGAAACAAGAGGCATCTATATATTTTTCAGGTACACTTTGCAAGTTGTGCCAAAGTCAATAGCTATTAGGTAAGTGCCCTATAGCTAAAGGGGACTTCTGAACACAGTTCATCTGCTTGGCTAATCACACTAGTAAATCAATAACCAAGGATTAGACGTGGCTATCATTCTCTGTAAAACCACATTATGTGGTTACAAATCAACACAGTCTGGACCTGGGGGGTAGCTGTATCGTTTTTCTACTCAGGATGTACCTACTGTCCCAGGGTAGCTCTATGCCTCTGGTAAAATAATCAGTGAAACAGCTAACGGTATTTAAACTATCATTAAATTTCCAATAACCACCTTGGCCTATTCCAAACCATGAACTTCTTGCTCTGCTTGGGGGCAAAAGAACCTTTTCCATATTGGTGTAGTTCTCATGCAGACTATCCTCTTGGCTACAAACCATTTCTACAAGTATAACTTATTTCACTTGCAGAATAAACCACAGTAACAGAAGTAGCATTTAGTAACAAAATAGAGTCAGAAAAGTTGGCTTTACTGATACAGCTACAGTGACTAACCCTTTCGTCTGTACACAAAGCCTTAGATAAATCTTTCATGGTCCTCAACTGCAGCCTGGGGTTTCTTCTACATAAAATTAGGACTTCTGTTATTTTTTAAAGTGTCCATAAATCAAGTTATCTCAACTAATGCACTGAAGTACTCTTAGTGAAACTAAGAATGACTTCTTAAAATTTAAAATAAACTGGTTACAAACCCTGTTTCCCTAAAAACAAATTAAACAAAACTGAACTAAGCTCTTTAAAAATTACTGTCAATCCCAGATTTTGACCTGGATTACATAAATTCTGTCTGTAAAATGATTTAAGTTAAATCAATGCAACGTACATATAAACTTCATCTCAGCAAGACGATGCTATTTGCAAATGATAAGGTTTTCTTTGAGTGATATCTTCTGCTAAACTATAGGACTGTAGAAAGAACAGCGCTGTACACGTGGCTTTGTCCAATGAATTACATTATTCTTCAAATAAACAGAGAAGTGGGTAAAGGAATGGTGAAATGCTTTCCAGACTTACTGTCAGCACACAAAGTGAAAAAAGCAAATCTAGACATTTATAGAAAAGCAATTAAAAAATAACCTAATTCTAATTTCATCTGGACAAGTAATTCAACAGTATCACATACAACCATTCTCATAGTGCTTGTCAAATTCCACTAATTTAGTTTCTATTCTTGCATATGAGATAAACAGATTTTAGGGGAAGAGGAAAGTTACTTTGGAACTTTCCTTTCGAGAGCCTCTTCAGACAGCTGAAATAAAAGTGCCCAGTTACCCATTTATTAAATCTCTTAACTTCAAATCAAGTTTTAGGTACAACGTAAGTTGCCCCAGGTAATGGGTGTAAGAATCAGTAACACTGGTGTGTTTCATGCACGCTAGAGACAAGCCAATAATTCATTCTAATAGACTAAACAATCTAAACATGAATTTGTTGGATTTTTAAAATGATTAAGGTACTGACCCTTCTCAATTAGTATCCAATTACTGCCTGTGATTAAAACCTAATGTAGATGAGAATAATTTTCTTCTCAAGTATCTGTGTGTATTGTCCACGGCAATTTAGACCCAGCTATGGCAGCCTGAAATGTGAGACTCAAGTTACCTTCAAGACTTCTGTTAAGCTAAATTCTACTCAAAATCATGAGATATTTTTATGCCCTTACGATTAAAAAAAGTTACCAATGACAGTTTCCAGACTTTAATTGGGGTTAATAATCTTCAGTTAGTTACCTGGAATTCCTACTGAGAATCAAAAAAGCCACAGAAAATGAACTTCCAGAGGGATTCCTCGAAGAGTACCTTGGAACAGGATTGGGCTATATTGGCAGGATAGCTTTTTCCTGGTTTATACAGTTTCTAGTTTTAGGAAAAAGTAAGACTGCCTCAAGTCTTTCACAGAAGTTTGTGTTGGCCACCAATTCTCTGAACACTGATACACGCCAGCCCTGCTTTGTGAGAGAAGGCAAGCACTCAGGTTGGAGGGGCAGTCCTTATTCCTAGTACAGAAGCACACCATAGCCCAAGATATTAACCAAAGACATCAAGCACGCTACAAACACAATTCAAAACCCAAAAAACCTGCAGACGCACTTTGCAACTAAGTAGGAACTAAGAAAATGGCTGGAGTGTGTTTATTTCGGTGCAGAATTTTTAAAGGCTCACGAATAAACTTGAGATGGCCCGTATAAAAATCACTTAAGACCTCACCATCTTTGGAGGAAATCTTTATGGTTTTCTTTCTGAGCTTCTCCATACAGCCGGAGTAACTACCCCCTGATTTTTCTCTTATTACATCTTCAATTTCATCGTAGAACAAAAAGCATTTTACAAATTTGGTATGAACCGCACGTTATACTCTTTGTAACACAGCATATCACTGCAAATACTCCATCTACCATTTTTGTATTCAATAAAATGTGAGGTGTCTTTTGATGTTGGTTCACTGTAAAATTATCTAAGGAAATGAACAGACAAAAAAACCTTCATAAAGTAAAAATGCCAGTCACTTACCTTTATCAAAGTACTGCTGATAACATAAATTCAGCCACACATCCAGGACATCTCTGGTTTCTTCTTCAGCTCTGTTACTACTACATTCCTGAAACAGTTTGACTAAAAATAGGAACTTACACTAGAAACGGTAGAATTGGGCAAGACAACTACTGTTGCAGTTATCTTGTAAGATAAACAGAAAGGGCAACCGTGGCTGAGAGGAACTCTTAATCCAACAGCCTTTCTGTTACCAATGCCTACAAATTTGTTTGCTAGGAACATCAGCAGTAGGCTTCAGGTTGCCCCAGGCTGGCAAGGCTGGCTTTAAGGAACACAAAGCTAGGGAGGAACTAGAGTGAAAGTCACTACCCCCGTATCATTAGCACAGGATGTGCAAGAGGATTATCAGAGCCACCTGCAGTTCCTAGGTGTCCAACATGCTTGCATTTCATCACCTACTAATTTTTCCTTCTGAGAACATTGTGATTCTCTGCTTTCAAAGCCATGGAGTGCTACTGACGAACTACAAAGAATCTGTGTGCCATGCCACGGCTTCAGACCAGGTTCTGCAACCCCCGGCCTCAAAGCAGGGTGTACAGATAGGGGCCAGAAATCAGGCAAGCTACTCAGAAAAATAAACATTTAAAAGGTGCTTGGTTTTCTTAAATCAAATTTCAGAGTTTAGAATACATCGAGTTTTAAAAATGTCAGGAGTGTTGAAGGCCTGTTTTCCCCAGAAGGACAAGCGAGAAGGTGTCTGCCCGAGGAGAGCTCCTGTGCAGGCTGGCAGTAGAACAGGCGCTCACTATGCACACCAGCACCCTCCCCAGCGCACGCCGGGAAATCGGATGGCTCTGCTTTCTTAAGAGAAACTCTCAGGAATGCATCCACCGAACTGGAACAACACAGAGCTGCTGTTCTATATATCTGGTAACATTCTTATTTACATACTTCTTCAAAAACAATTTCCTGCCTTTAAAACCGTCTAAAAACATATATATACCCAGGCAGTTAAACAACTTCAAAATGGTATATAACAGGAAAAATTACACACGAATCTGATGTACCCTTGATTTTAGGGAACAGAATTGTCTGCTTAGTCATATGTGGCTGGCGAATTCTGTGATGATTTCTGTTTAAAACTCATTTAAAAGACATACAATCTGAAACTTTTAACACACTTGAAATAATGGTTTCATTCATGGTAAGGCGCTACAAAGTCAAACTCAGTCAAAGGAACTAGTTTTTGATCTTTTTCCCCTCTAAAATGTGTCTGGAAAAGACATAATTTAACTTTCCTGCATCTACCTGGTTTTCCACCACACTTATTTCAGACTGTACCATCGAGGATCTAAGAGAGAAGTGCTGCACAATTTGGGAAGTCAGTTGGCTCCGGTTAGGGATAAAAGGAAAGACTGCTCAAAGACAATTTCTCTCACTGGAAACATGCTGATATTTAACTCTCCTCTTTCATAGAGCGGGATCCCGCTTGATGTCCAACCATGAACTCTGCTGTGGTGGAAGGAGGGTGACGCAAAGGCTCTCCAGTCTGAAAAACAAACTATTTGCTAGGTTTCCACAATGGACTTGTGCTTTTCTTAAAAATTGTTTCTCTGTTCCAGCGTTCCACTTGGATATCGTATATTTGTCTATGGTGTGTCAGTCCCCAGTCATCAGCAAAATAGCCTTCAAAAACACACCTACAGCAAGACATTTTCACACAAATTACACGTAAAAAGTCCAATGAGATCATTAGCAGCACTGAGCATGTTCTCTTCACATTCTGAACTAAATTTTTTTATATATTACTTCAGATTAAAAAGTCTCTTTTCCTCCTAATACTAGTAACTTCTCATATAAATTCAGTAATTTCTATTCATTCCCTGTTATCTGTCTCATGGCTATTTTATACACAGCAAGGTACATTTATTGGGTGTAAATTTTAATGTAAAATCTTAAAGATTCATTTTCTTGTTGTAATTGTGTTTACCTGTATTTTATAGCCTTACCTACCTTTACACACGCTATGCTTTTCATCTGACCTTTTCCATTAAAGGATACAGTTACTTTTAAAGGGCTAATATCAACTACTTTTTTTTTCCACATAGAAAGACGATGTTCCACAAAGAGTGTCTCCGTCTAACTCCTCTTTTTAACCACTCTCAGGAGAATCTAATTGCCTTTGAACCTCTGTCCTTTGTTAAACACAGGGGTTACTAGGCTCAGAACTGCATGGAAGATAAATAGTAATTAAAAACAGAACTCATATAAGGCAGGAAGACTTCTTAAAACTATCTGAAAAAAAACCTGAGTTTATAGTTTTTCTGCATCCTTCATTTTCTGGTTTGTTGTAGGGACTACTTGTACTGCTTGGAAGCTATGTATAGGTTCTGCAGAAGCTCACAGGTCAAAGTACACAACAGTAAACATATAGGCCTTTTATATCCTAAATGCAGGACACAGAGGACAAGAAAAAGCTACTCATTTTATCAGTGTGTGCTCTCACCCAGACTTCTAAGACCCTAATACAGAGTAACAAACAAAAGCCCAAGGAAAAGCCAAACAGGACTAACACTGCTAGCAGCCTACGTATTGGGGTTCTTAAACACAGTTTATTAAAATATTAATCTCTTTTACTATCCATGTTTGTTTACTTCCATTATATAAAAAGAATCATAAATTAATTTGCATTAATTAATTTAAAAGTTATCTGCACCACTCCCCCACTGATTAACTTTAGCATTACATCAGGTCGCTCAGGAACTCATGCAGCCAAGTTCTGACCATCTCCACGGCTAGAGATTCCACAACCTGCCTGGGCAGCCTGTCAGCTGGAAAGGCATAAAATGACAAGGAACCTGAACAGAAAGTCAGTTTTGCATTCTGAGATCCAAATATTGTAGGAATACACGTGTATTTCCATCTAATGCTCCCTTTACATTTAAAACTCTTCTGAAACAATTTGAACGTCAGGTAGCTTTTTTTCGATGCATCACAAACTATAAAGAGTATCAGATTTACACAATCATATTTTAATTAACCTGTCTTTCGTTTGTTGAACAAAGCTATCTACAGTATTTTGTCCCTTTTTTGACTCATTTTTAAAAGAACCTTTTTGCTATACACCTCTAAAAAGGAGGCATCATTAAAGAATGTGTAAATATTTAAATCTTTACTGCTTCTACAGTCTTCTACACTACTTTGCCCACAGGTTCACACACACTGAAAAAGTTCAGAACACAGAGTCTATACAGCTGGATATTCATAGAGCCTTTCTTTTACCACCTCTGGTGCAAAGCTGTTTATTCTCAGACACATCATCTGGCACTTTAATCACAACAGTGACCTCTACAATTGACTTTTAGTCCCCTTTTACAGACTTGTGTTTTACTTATCACATCAGACAGTTATTTTACCAGATTTGCTTAATTCTTTATCTTTTATTCCACAACTAAGCCCTTCCCCCTAAGTGCTAGAGAGTCACCATAATACATTTCCCTCAGTCAGTCAGGAAGAAAAGCTGTATCACTTTTCCCACTACTTCAAATTGGAAACTCTGCCCAACATCAAAACTGCCAGAGGAGTGAGCTGAAGGTTAAATTAAAACTCATCTATTTGACACTAATATCTGACATCCACAATGATCTGGTTGCAGGCCAGAACAAGAAGCTGAAATTGCAACAGCGACTACAGCAATGAGCCCCGCGGCTAGTGGGGAGATGGCAGATAACCACCTTCATTCTTGCTCCCTCTGCTAGGGCTTCCCAGCTCCTGAGAGCAGAAAAGAAGGTAGGACTGAAGTCCAACACAGCAAAAGTATGCTAGCAGTGCTAGGTTATGTCCTCCCAACTTTAAAAGTGGTTCTGGCTACAGTAACTGACTGATGGGAAACTTCTGGCCCAGCCTCTCCACTTAGAGCACTGAAGTTCTCCCAAACTCCCCTTTCTTTCTCCCTACCCCACCCAGAGCCCACTAACTCCACTCCTCTCAAGAATTCTCTTGCGCTCATTTCAAACCCTCTATTCCACTCCTCTCAGGTCCACCTATTGCCCTGGTTCTTCTCACCAGAATATCCACTTGACTTACCCACCCACCCCACAGCAGAAGCAATAGGATCCTCTCAGCTGAAAGCCTCCAAATCAGCTGCAGGGCTTCCAAGGCAGCAGCACTCTCTGACGTCTGTAACTGGCATGGAATAAAAAGACTGTATACAGACAGAACTTAACAAAAACTGATCAGGATGAGAATGCAAAGGAGAGAAATACAAAAAAACAAATGCATATTTTCTCTGTGCTTTGAATTCCTCCAGAGGGAATGGTTCCAAGAAATGATGGGAGGGGAATTCTAGCTGCAAAATAATGTTCTTACCTGCAGATTTTCCCCAAGGATGAACACGCTCAAGTAGTTTTCTCAATGCTAAAATGAAGCTATTAGGAAACTTAGTTTGACAGCAATGACTAAATTAGATGGCATCAAGTTTATTTGTCCTCTGTCACACACATCTACCTACAGGTCAACACAATTAAGGTGGCCCAGTGCTGAAGAGATTAATTCAAGCAAGACGACGACAGTGCAGGGGGACAAAAAAAAGCATTTCAAGACCTCTGGCAGCACAAGACTGTTTCCTTTGACAAAAGGAAACAAAAGGGACATTTCCAATCAGCTAGTTAAAGCTAAGTGCCAGATGCCAATTCAGTGCTAAATTATGATGTGAGAATGTTGATTAGTACTAGTACTCAAGACAGTCATACAAGAGTGTACTATACCATACGGCATGAGCGACTTCTCAGCTTTACTCTAGTACACTGTAGAATTCCAGTCACTGGTGCAGTCTAAACTTCTGCGGGGGTAATCCAATAAAATCTCATAGGAACCAGAACATCTCAGCATTTTCAGCTCCACCCAGCAGTGAGGATAAAAACAAACATAGCAATGTGTATAACTGATATAGATTAGAAAAAGTCAAAATCAGTCTACCTGTTTCCATCCTGAGGCAGGCTTAAAGCATTACTGGACTTTGTTCCCTTTCAACAGAGGCTGCAACACCGAGGTGCCTCAGACTACACAGAACTGATGCACAGACTTTATTTTAGTATCATCTAGGATCAAGAGCCTAAGTATAACTGATTTTTTAATAAGCTTCTGAAAGTATTACCCACATTCATGACAACACAGGAGAAATACAACAAAACCCAAGTGATTTCCAAAATGCTCATTTTTATGCTGTTAATGCCCTTCCCCTCTTTTAGAACACAGACCTAAGTCAACCCACCTTAAGCAAGCACTATCACAAAGGAGTGTCTACATACTGATAGATAAACACACATGCTTTCTCTTGTGTGCAGAACACACTTCTTTTAGGTGTTCTCCATATAACACTCCCTTGATATTTAATTTTTTCCTACCAAAAGGCACATTAAATTCTACATACTGAAAATGAGCAGAAGAGCACAAGTCGGTACTGATCATCTGGAATACTCCAAATCATACTCTACTCGCTTCATTCCCACAGATCTTTGCCTTTGGCACTTAAAAGAAGCTCGGCATTAGGAATTCAATACATTTCAAATTTTACCATAAGACAGGCTGCTTAGCAACTGCTCATTTATTTACTATACACATATAAGACCTGCCCTTCTAGGTCACATTAAAGTTCCATCATCTCAGTGGTAGATTCACAGAGAAAAAGTTAAAGAAACAAGACAAATATACAGCGATATTTACAAGTATGTATGCTATGATGTGCTATGAGCCAGATCTGGAGAACCACATTTAATGATGGCCATACAGTTCCCTTTTTTGCATCCACTTGGAACTTTTACTCAGAACCTACAGGGTAACTGCAAGACAGGGAAAACACCCAAAAAGACAAAAGCAAAATGATATGCATCTTTAGCAGTCATGTGATATAGTCAACCATCATGACCTCACACGTGTCACAAAGTTCAGTTGCTAAAAGTAGCGGAAAAATTCCATAAATGAAAGGTCTTGTCTCTGACATGCAAAATCAGTGCAATTCTGTACGACTACTATGTGCGTGGATGTGCAAGCACAAATAAACATTATATATAAACACAGAGCTCTATGCATTTGACCTAATACTAGATAAATGTCACATACTTTCTCCTGTTATTATTAGGATTTGCAAGCAAAAGCCCACTAACATTAAGAAGTTTCACTAAAAATTTATTTTGGTTTCTGTTAAACATGTGACAGAACAATGGAACATTACTCAGTTTTCCCCTCAAAGGAATACAAATCCTATAAATACATGCAAAATGGATACTGGCATTTGTCCTATGTATATTCCTGGGATTTCTTAATTGTATTTGTCTGTCTTAAGCAGTAAGAGCTGCTGGCCCATAAAAGGAATTGTGAGCATACTCTGCTTTTGAATTGCAAGCAGGTCCTTCTTCAGTGTTCATTTACGTTATCCTATTACCAGTTTTCTCCTGGAAAAGCTACGTCCCTTGTCCACATATTTCTGCTGCCTATAAAGAATAAATGCCCTTACTTGCATGTGCCTTCTAATGCAGAGAAAATATATACTGTAATTTCAAATGTTTAATTTAAAAACAAAAAAAAAGGCAAAAAAAATCCTTTAATATTAATTTTAGCAAGGAAAGAGCATCAGGCCCCTTTTAAATGTGTACCAACAGTTTTGGCCATGCACTAAAATTATTTTTCTCTATTTACTGATAGACCATTTAAGAATATTCTTAGGTGAGTCTCCCCTTCTCTTCATTAATTTAAGTTAGATTTTGGTCCTCCAGATTATCTTTACCTTCCTACACAGAATGCCTCCTCTCTTTGTATTTAAAGGCTTCCTTTGTTGGAAAGAGGATTACTGGTTTCACTATTATACAATGATTTTTTTTTCTACTGTGCAAGGCTTGCTACTATCTAGTCACCACCAGCTACAAATCTAAACCATGTAGTTGCCACAGATCGTTCTCCAAAAGTGTTCTGCAACCAGTCGGACATGAAAATCTACGCTGGACCTATTAAATGCTCCTGTAAAAATAGGAAGTGTTCAGTTCTGGCACTTTGAAGTCCTAATAATTAGAACAAGACTTAGTGACAGGAGGTACCATCTGAACATCAGGAAACACTTTTCACTGTGAGGGTGACTGAGCACTGGAACAGGTTGCCCAGGGAGGTTGTGGAGTCTCCACCCTTGGAGTTATTAACAGTCTGGACATGGTCCTGGGCAACCAGCTCTAGATGGCCCTGCCTGAGCAGTCAGGTTGGACCAGATGACCTCTAGAGGTCCCTTCCAGCCTTGACCATTCTGCAATCATTCAGCTATCAAGACACCTGAGAGACCAAATCTTAAACCGATTCATGAGAAATAAGCTGCTACTGCCATTTCAGAAGCTGACCTCTGTCCACATGCAGCTAACATCTGGTTCAGTGGAACTACTCAATAGGATGACATACCATTTGAGACTCACAGCAGGTCTATTTTCAAGGATTAGTGTATTAGTAAGTACACAGGAACACTTTATTACATGACAAAGAGAAACACCTCCTTTTAAAAACCACTACAGAAATACAAATACCAGTAATCTAACTGGAGACAGACCATCGAGTTTGTCCTAGTGTTAAGTTTATTTACACCTTTCCCCATCTCCCTACTTGTTACATTTCTTCTTGAATGTCATTAGACTAATCAGGAAAGGGGTCATCTTTCAAAATAAATTTCTCTGTTGAGTACTGTAATGGGATCCTGAGCCTAAACAGGACTCTCAAAGTGAACACAAGAAAAATCATACTGGTACCAATCAGAAACATCCTGAATGTAATGCGTTATTTTCACTAGCAGGTTGACTCGATGCTGCATGTGGTGAATAAAGCAAACCACAAATACTCATTCCTATGCCACACAACTACTGTGGAACTGATTTTGTGCATGGAAAAGAAACCATTTATCAAAATAAACGTGGTATGTTCACTGCCAAAGATGCACGCTCCAAGGTCTAATTTAGCAGAATTCTTTCCCCCTCTATGGAGAAAATCTGAAGGGATCCCCCCTGCAATGAATCATTCTCTCACAGAGCCACATGGCGTTTCCTTTGGCTATGGCTAACAGTTACGTATCATAGAGCACATACAACTCAAAAAAGGTAATGAAGTTTTTTACTCATCTTTTACTCAACTCTTTTTGATGAAGTAAAGAGTTGAAAACACGATTTTAAGTAAAGCTTTTCTCATTAGAAGAAAGGCCGGAAATACAAAAACTTAGTAACCTCTCCCTTCCAATATGACCATACTCTGCTTTAATGATCTCTTCTCTCCCAAAAAAAAGATGACATCAAGAGAAAAATCATTACCTTCTCTTCTTACTGATAATGTGAGAGCCTATATAGCACATATTCAGTCATAGCGTCCTTTTAAAAAATCCAAGATACTTACGGAGTCCAAACCTTTGGAAAGGCAGCAATTTCTTCTGGTGTATATTCATCTAATCTCTTGGGGACTGCACGTGGCTGAGGAATCTCTTGTAGAAGATTCTTCTGTATATCTTCTGGAATAACCTGAGGCAGGTGAGAACAGTCTTAGCTGTCTGACTGTTTAAAAAACACCACCACTCCCCCCAAAATCCAGACCAAAATTTCATAACACTACTGCATTCTTCATGCTACTGTTTGACCTAAATACAAAAGACAACCTCACACATGTCTTATATCACACAATTTTGTGAAATAATAAAGAAAAAAGCATCAATATTTCTGCTACATTTAGATACATAAGTAAAAAGTAGCTCGATTTTTCTTAATTTACCTTTTTATAACAAGAGTTTTGCTATTGCTAACACTCCCTCTTCACCTCCATATCACCTAGGAATGAAAACGTAACTGTATAACTACTCACGTCTTCTGGGAAGAGGTGCAGCCTCTGCATCATTGTTCTTCTCTGAAGGTTTTTTGGAAGCATTCTATAAACAGTCAGTTTAACAATCTGAGGAAAGATAACATGGTAACAAATAATCAGACAGGCTACAAGCGACATGAAAAAGATAAGTTGTGTTTCCCTCTGCCCATTCTATTTGTCACTGAACCTCTTTTCAGTCAACTTCTTCCATGCTGAAGAACTCTGGCACCACATGCAGAAGGTGCTCTAGACTTCCTGTTTTGGAAGAAGAAAGAAACGCTCCTCATCATATCAAAACTTACTCTAACAGCCATATAGAAAATTTCAACTTAGAAAGTTAAGAGCTATATTTAGCATTGAGGATGACTGCATATGATCATTCAACTCTGAAAAGAACTGAGAGGCTTGTGATAACTCCGTATCATACTGCATGTTCATATACACACGTTATTGAGAAAAAACCCAAAACAATAGACTCTAACAAATTTACCAAGTGTTCCCAGCAACTAGTTTAACACTGTAATATGCTGTGTTTGAAATTTCTGTGTAATTAATGCATTGTACCTTCAGCAAAGCTGATATACCAATACGTTGCATTATGAACATTCTACATATATTTACAATTTATTCCTTTCCCATTAGTTCCAGACAAACAGTCTCACTTGGAGCATCAGGAACAAATAGAATTTGCACATCTACACTAGATGATGCCTACTGAGAAGTAACAAAGTTCAGCAGGATTTCTCTTGGACTCTAGTATAGACGCCTTTAATTTAAATAGAAAACACATTGTTATGGACTTCATCCAGAAGGGGAACATTTGTAAATGTAAAATAAGGCATGCAACTGTAGGAGACAAAAAGGTTTTATAAAGGACAGCAAAGCATTTAGGGGTAGACCTATGTGCAATGTTGTAAGCAGAGGGAAACCCACTCTGCCTGTGCTCCAAGCCACCCAGACATAAACTGGCTCCAAACCAGAAACTACCCAGGCATGCTTAGCGCAACACTTAGCTGAAGTCAATAAGCCACGCTGAAACGCAGTGCAGTAAGCACAAACAAGTCTCCCGGGCATCCCAGTATTTTGAGAAGTGTATTGAGCAAAACTGCTTCTTTTTGTAGAATTAATTACAGGAATTAAATTGAAATTTTGAAGACAATCACTAGTACCGAGTTCTCAACTGGAACCACGTAATTAAGATGGAATGATTAATTGTTGCAAGCGAAATTAATGAGAAGTCCAGGTTCTTAAACTTGCAGGCATTTCTACTTGGATTCTGAAGCTGGTAAACACTCAAGATAGTTTGGTCCCAATATTATTTTCATTTTGCCATGTAACAGACAGTAATGTTGTCTCAGGATCCACATACATATACATTGTACGCTTTGAGAAACTCTGAAAGAACAGATGCTGTCTAAAACAACAGATCCAGAGACTTCACAACATACTGCCTAATTGTGGGGATTTTTTTTTTATCTAAAAATCACTTTGAACTTCATTTTGTGACAGAACCAGTGTTAATTTCTTAGATTAATAAACTGTACATACACATGGTCCAACATAAGACTTATGACCTAGAGATACACAGAGCTAGTTATTTAATGACTTCATTCCAATAAAAAGACTTTAAAAAACTTTAATGAACATTGTTAGATTTTTTACTTCTTCAAACAACAAATGTTTGTGTCTGATTTTTCATCTTCCTCTGCAGCATGTGGCACAGACAGCTACTGAAACAAACCACTAAGCTAGATGAACAGCTGGTCTGTTTTAGTTGTAGATACTTCTGCCTGGTGAATCTGATCAGATTTTTTTAGCCACATTACAAAGAGAACAGTTCAGTTGTAAAAGTGTGCCTATTAAAAAGTCACACTAGAAAAGAATGACTGATTTATGTGCTTAAGTTAAACAATGTAGAAATATTTTAATGTTGTGTACAGTCACTGCAGAACTGACAAGCTCAGATGAGAGACTAACATGAAAGCAGGACTTGGAGAATAATAATGGATAACAAACGATCATGGATGATTACATATTCAATAATAGTTTCTATAGATAAGTACACTAAGTGCAATATGCATAATCCAAGCTGTGCTTTGGTACATCTGCCAATTTCCATGCTGTTCAAGAACTCGCTTGATTTTCTATGCACCCTTACACATGCAAGTACTGCATTACTGCAAGACCTCCAATAGAAAAATCACCCTCACATGAAGCACAAACCGTTTTTTACTGCCAGGTAAACCACATAACCATAGAACGGTTTGGGTTGGAAGGGACCTTTACAGGTCATCTAGCCCAACCCCCCTGCAGTGAGCAGGGACATCTTCAACCAGATCAAATTGCTCAGAGCTCCATCCAGCCCGCCCTTGAATGCTTCCAGGAATGAGGCACCCATAACTTCTCTGGGCAATCTGTTCCAGATTGCCTCATCACACTCACAGTAAAAAATTTCTTCATTATATCTAATCTAAATCTACAGTCTTTCAGTGTAAAACCATTACCCCTTGTCCTATCACTATAGGCCTTGATAAAAAGTCTCCATCTTTCTTATATGCCTCCTTTAAGCCCTGAAAGGCCACAATAAGGTCTCCCCGCAGCCTCCTCTTCTCCAGGCTGAACAACTTCAATTCTCTCAGCCTTTCCTCACAGCAGAGGTCCTCCAGCCCTCTGATCCTTTTTGTGGTCTTCTCTGGACCCACTCCAACAGGTCCATGTCTTTCCTGTGCTGGGGGCTCCAGAGCTGGATGCAGGACTCCAGGTGGGGTCTCACCAGAGCAGAGAAGAGGGGCAGAATCCCCTCCCTTGACCTGATGGCCACGCTTCTCTTCATGCAGCCCAGGGTACGGTTGGCCTTCTGGGTTGTGAGCGCAACATTGGTGGCTCATGTCCAGCTTTTCATCCACCAGTACCCCCAAGTCCTTCTCAGCAGGGCTGCTCTCAATCCATTCTTTGTCAAGCCTGTATTTGTGCTTGGGATTGCCCCGACCCATGTGCAGGACCTTGCACTCAGCCTTATTGAATTTCATGAGATTCACATGGGCCCACTTCTCAAGCCTGTCACAGTCCCCCTGGATGGCATCCCTTCCGTTTAGTGAATCAACTGCACCACGCAGCTTGGTGTCATCTGCACATTTGCTGAGGGTGCAATCGATCCCACTGTCTCTGTCATTGATGAAGAGGTTAAATCCCTGTCTGCTCCAGAGCAGGAAACTGAACTTCACTGTCACAGTCTCTCCCACTCCAGACTGTCAATGCAACTGAATGAACTCTCAGAGGAAACAAACTTGTAACTTATTAACTACACATTTTAAACAGTTAATCTTTCAATTACATGTTATTGTGGTTATCTTAGGGCCTTTAATGTCTGAGCCACTTGAAAATATTGCCATCTATATATTACACCCATGTGGAGAACAAGAGGGAACAATAGCCTTGGGTTTGAGCACACGTTCCCTGCCCCAGCAGCTCACGGTAGGGGCAAAGTGGGAACAGAGCCTTGGCTTCTGCAGATAATGATTTCCTTGCTGGAACAGGTCAAAGGCAGATTTATACCTCCCGCCCTTCAAGCTCATTCACCTTGGTCAAGAAGAAAAAAAGAGGAAAAAAAAAATGGAGGTGTGAGGTGGTGATAAACTATTATTTGAGACTTGTCAAAAGCCAAATAAGTGTATTACTAAGCAAGTTGAAGTGTAAATTTAAACGGTGAAGCTATTCTGTACTTTTATTATTGAATTACTGCAAGTCAGTTAGCCCAACTACAGAACAGCAGGACATAGAGGGAGCTAGGACAGAGACGGTACTGCTGGAAAACCTCTAGCTTCCTTCATTGTGACTTCTGCCTCAAACACTATCTGCGAGCCAAAGCAAACACAAACCCAGCTCCTGGAAAGACCAAGTTCACATCCAGCTCCTTGCCCAAAATTCTGCCTACAGGCAGAACCTCACTCTAACTGCTGTGATGACAAGTCAAAGAAGTTAGCTAAGTACAGGTTTAACAGCAGCCTTACAGACTGCTTTTGCAACTTGAGTAAGGCTGTGTAACAGAGAACACAGATCCAACCAGCAGTACTTGTAGGGTGTTAAGTGGTTGTCTGTTACCTGAACATCCTCAAGCTTTACTAAAAATACACCAATACTAAATAAAAAGCTATGGAATTGCAAGAAAAAGTCTGCTACTGAGCTCATGGAAAATCAAAACCCAGATTCAGTTCTCCCTGAAAGCACACATCAGAACATGCTTTTTCTTTAAGGAGTTAACAACAACAAATCTTTCCATATGACTGTAATACACTTCTAATAGGAGGCAGTTCTTACTGTTTTCCATGTGATTATGTTTACTTTGAACTATTAAAATGAGTTTAATTTTACATGAAAGGTATAAAACCAAGTTGATTTCTGTCGGATTTCAAACTGGCAAAGAGGTCTACCTACCTACAGGTCTCACTGCAACTTCAATCTCAGTTTAAAACTAATTAGTACAGTTTAACAGTTTATCCAGTTATTTATGGATTCCTACTGCCTCCTCTCCCCAGTCCTTCATCTCTAGTATTAGCAATCTGTAAAATTCCATATCCTCGTAAATACTCACTCCAAAAGGCCATGACACTTTCTCCATCAGGTGAAGACACCTACCCTCAGATGTACATAGCCATCAGAGTGTTAACATTTGGGTATTTTTAAAGTACTGGAATGCTGCTTGCCCCAATTTCTTTTGAATTCTAAACTTACTATTGCCTGTAGTTACAATTGTCATCTTGAGTATTGCAATACCTTTTTTCCAAGTTGGCTAATATATGTACTCACAGCATAGACATGATCTTAATCACACAGTTATATGACATTGTGTCTTTAGTGTCCAAATTAAAGGGCTAATTAGGAGGAACTGAATCTGAAAGCAGGCCTGGTAAAACTCTTGCACTTTCAGTCCCTTACTACACAGTCTAACATTTTATGAGTACAAATAAATTAAAAATATATTTATTTGAAGCACTGTGTGAGGCTTGAACATTTCAATTTCTGTGATAGACTGGCTCATATGCAAGTTGCAGACTATGCTTGATGGAGAGCAAGTTCTGAGAAATATTCTTTGCCAGATAAAACATACTTTAAAGAAGGAAATCAACAGGGAATACCACTCCTGGTCCTGAGAAGCACAAAATAACTGGCTGAATTTCCAAAAGAAAGACTACCCTAACAGCTGAATTAAGTCCAATAACCACCACGAAGCAACTCTATAACATGGGAAGGACACAGCGCTCCACAGAAAACAAAGTGATTAATTACTGTGCAGACCAAAAAAAAATCCTGGAAGAATTTCAGTAGATACACCAGCTACTCAGAGGTACAGCTTGATACTACATCTTCCTTCTACCAGTTCTTGGTTTTCTGTTCCATACATAACACCGTTCTTTTCACCATATGTGTTATACAAGCACACAAAGAACTTCACCTTTGTACCTTCGACAGCTGTACGAGTAGTACAGCAACAGGGAATGTACTTAATACTGCCATAGGAAGCATTTGGTCACAAATTAAACTTCCACCATACGTAATTTTGCTTTCCACTACAGTTCAGCACTTAAAAACTCAGAAGTTTAATGTGTTCTTTAAATTTATATATTACTTTGCCCTGCAAATTCAAATAAGAAATGGATTAAGAAGTACTAAGTAGTATTCATTTGTGTCTAGTACAAAGCAAAAGACCAAGACAGACTTATTTAGAGCCCCTAGAGGTTTTAAGATAACAAGTTCCATAACAATATTCTTGTCCCCATGCCACACTAACTTCTGTGCGCCTACTAATCCAGACTTTGAAGTTTTGCTCTACTTAATTAAAAAATTAATTATTGCTCCATAGCAATAAAACTGTTACATCTGGTGTTTCAGTAACCAACTTTTAGCATGCACATATTATTGTATCAACTATCCCTTACTGATGAACAGAAAATAGGCTTTCAAATACCAACAGCAAAATTTAACCACGTTTTCTGCCCAAGCTTTTCTTCAAAAGCTCATTATTATGCAGATACAATAGCAAGTCTATACGTGCAAGCAGTTGCTGAAGAACAATCAAAAGGAGAGTGAGAACAATTTAAGCCCCTTGGTATCAGTGCCAGCAGCTGAACAAACCAGAACCCTGACACCCCCGGAGGCTTCCTCACAGCACATTTCCACAGAGCTACCCTGCCTCGCTTAATAATCTTCCCTAGCAGGTAGCATTCATTCTGAACAATTACTGTCCATTATTTCTCTGTCAGAGGCAATACAGCTCTGAATAATGCAAAGGTCAACCCTCTCACTGAGCATTTGGTATTTGCCAAACAAAATATTGGGGGGGGGGGCAGTTTCTGATGCAGCAGAAAAAAAAAAGGAAGCCAAGTTTTGCTTACTTTTAAAATTAGAAATAGAATAAAAATTGATTGAAAACTTTGTCCTGACAGGATTACTAGCTGGTTCTACAGATTAGATCTGTTAACATATTTTAGAAGCACTGTAATTAAAAGCAGTAAGATTTTTCCAGAAAGTTTTTTCCAAGTAATGTTTGCTCCCTCTCAAACCTGGGAGATCCAAAAGCACATCTTTCAGTCTTTCCATATCAAGCACTTCGAAGCCTGATTTTGAAAGTGTTGGTCTCATGTCTATCAGCATTTTTCCAGCTAAACAAAACTTCTACAGATTTTATTAAAAATGAACCAGAAAACCTCAAGATTTTATGCATTCCAAACACCTGTATCTCAAATAAAAAGGTTTAACTGTCTCCTTTAATTTCAGAAGACTCTCTTGGGAACAAAAACCCACCAGACCTTTCAAACAGATTTTTCTTAGCAACCTACAGCGGAAATTGATGTTGTCCACTAAGATATATCCTAAGGGAGTAGTAATACAATACAGAATATTAGTATTATATTAACCTGTAGAACAGAGAGGTTTTTACAAACTACAGCAACAAGCTGTTATGCTGCACCTAAAGAACGTATTTAATACTCTCGTCTATGGGTGGTCCAATAACTTACACTCAATCTAAGTCAGAGAAAGAAAAGGCTTAAATGTGAAGAAGCTTTTTTTTTTTCTTCAGTAAGTGCTTCCTAAAGTAGCCTGGCCAAGTCCAATAGACGAGAGCTATTCTCTGCTATTCTCCAGAGGAGCAGACAACTGAAAACACTAGGAATTTTAAACAGATTCACAGACGCTCCCCTCCCCATGCCTCCCAAAGGAACTCAAAGGTGTGAAAGGTAAAAATGTGCTAGATTATTTATTTTTGATATCTTTTTGGCAACACATTGTAATTTTTACCCTTCGATAAATACAACTTTTTCCAAGGTGATGAAAAATTTGGCACAAGTCCTATACAAAAAATCAACTACACAAACCTCCTTTTGTATTCACTGCCCCATATTAACATCAAAGATACTCAGATGTGTAAAAAAATAGTAACATTTTGTCAATCCCAGGCACAAAATTATACTTATGAGATTAAACACAATAGGCACAGGTTGTTTGGTTTTTTCATTCTTTTCAACTAAGAAGAAAAGTCATGGATTGGAAATGGTTGCCATGGGAGGCTTTCAAGACCTGTTTGGATAAGCCCCTAGCAGCCTTATCTGACCTAATAGCCGGCACTGCTTTGAGTAGAAGGTTGGACCAGAGATCTGCCAAGGTTCTCTCCAACCTGAATCATCCTATGATCCTAAGAAAAAAATGCACGCGCACATCCAAAATTCAGCACAAATCCTTCTGAAGCACTAACTACTACTTGCAAGGAACATAAAGGCCCGAAGTTTGGAAGACAGATACAATGACAAGAATATCAGCTCATCATCCATCCCTGTCTTGGTACCTTATGAAGGAACTAGAAATGATCAAGGATGCTACTGCAGTAAACATGTCTGAATTCTGACAACTACACATAAGATTTTCATCCCCCCACGTAAGCACAAACTACACCATTTTGCATCAAATTACCCATTACAACCTTTTTAATTAGCTGTTAGCTGTGTACCCGTTTTTCCCAAAACCAGTTTCTCTGCATGCTAGAAACTATGGTTAAACAAAACTGTAATGGAAAAATATTTCTCTTGGGGATTTGTATGTTTGAATTTAGACATATGTAATGAAGACAGTACTAAGCAGTGTTGCAGTCCTACTACATACACACACTCAGGGAATCTTACAAACTGTAATCTATTTCTCAGAAAAACTGAAAATAGACATATCCACTGCAAAATCTCTATGTAACACCACGTAAATTTACAAGGTGTTATGTCAACATCCTCTTCCTTGGAAGCAGTCTCTTCCATTAATTTAATGCCTTAATTTCTGTAAGAGCACTGTTTCCAAAAACAATGTTGACTCATCTAATGCAGCACTACCAGGATGAGCTAGTTGGAGACAATAGAACCAAGCACAGAGAAAAAGCAGTAGCCTCCAGGAAAAAAACAAAGCTTTCCAGAGTGAAGACTTCGATTCCACAGAAAGATACAGTCTGCTTCCAACAACCTACCTAATTCCACTGGCTTCACAGGAATTGAATTTAACATCATTAAAAGAGAAAAGGTCTCTTTTATTCAAAGAAGTGAAATAAAGTGATTTATAAAAGTCTCCACAATAACTACGTGTCATTTAGAACATATCTTGAAGATCCAAATGCTACTTAGGCTAGGCATTTTTCTCTTTACAGGTTTTAATAGCTAGTTCTAAAAATAAAACATGTTAATAAAAACACCATCATAATTTCCATCTTTGTCACATCCCAACGTATTTCACAGCAAAACAATCCAACCAGTAAATAAATGTTTCTAGCCATAAAATCACTTGCAAGTCAAAACCAGTAACAGCTACACATACAGAATATATCATGCCAAATTACTGTCCACTACTATTAATTACAACAAAACCAGATGTGAGATATCTTTGTGAGAGGGACATCCAAACACTTCATCTTCAATAGAATGAAACAGTTAATTGCTAAGGGCTCTCCACATTTCTGTTTAAAAAAAGTTTCTCTCACTGAATTAGACCAAGCCTTGAGCCACATCACCATTTGCTGAGCCTCTGTCCAACATGCTTTAGTTACTGGCAACGCATTTAATCCTCCTCTGCTTGCACAGAAATTCATCTTTGAGTTTGGCAAGAAAAGAGCTATTTCAGAATGAATGCCAGAAGGTAATTTATTGAACATCCAATGCTCAGGCCCTAACAAACAAGTTGTATTACACTGCCTCCCTGTGCACAGTGTCTGCCTGAAGCTCAAATGAAAAAGGCTGAAGAATCTATATTAGACATGGAACTAACCAATAATTCCCAAAGGAATGATAACTATCTTACAGCCTGTTCTCAAAAGCATTTAAGGAGTTTTGAAAAAATCTAGACAGAAAATAATATTGAACTGTGGGATTTGATTTCACTTAAATAAAGAAAGAAATTGCAAAAGTAAGAAAGAAAACCAGGTAAATTCATATGGCGGACTGCTTTTTTATTCAGTACTTGTACAACATCTTGTATAAGAGATTCTTGGGATGAATCAGGATTTCTAAATCATAGATGAAAAATCATTGACAAACCCCAACAATTTTACAGCAGATAAAATTGCTCTAGTCCAAGGAAGAAGCATTTTCCTATTTAATACACAAGATGAACTAAGCCAAAGTATTTCAAACTCAAAAATAAACACAGATAACTGTTCATCTCTGTGGGCCTCATATGACATTCTGAAATGAAGAGAAATCACTCCTCCAATGCTGACCATTCAAAACCTAGTAAAAGTAGTTTCATGTGTAAGTCAAAACCCCAAAATGTTCGTATCTAGCACCCTATTTTTTTAATCAGTATCAAGCACATCAACACTGATGTTCAGAATTTACAACAGCCTCATAGAGACATTTAGTAGAGAGGTTTAAGTTCAATGTAATCACCAGTTCCAATTCTTTCACAGACCATGAAAACACAGCATTGCAGAAAAGATTAAAAAAAAAAACAACCAACAACAAAACAAAATCTACAGTTGAATTTTACTGGGAGAGAGAGGAAGGTGTACTTTATAACATTTTTAAGACTAGCTGGCCCTTAAAAAAGTAGTCGGGTCCTTAGGTTGAAGTACAGAAAGGTCAGATCCCTGAAACTAAAAGAAAGTGAATCAGTCAAAAATGAGTGAAGCAAATGCAACTGATTTGCTCATTTGGACAGCATGGAAGAATCAGGAAAACACACAACCTACAATCTCTCAAAACACGCAGTTTACAGAAACACTGTCACAAGCTAAGCTTCTAAGAGCTGTCAGCAGAATGTCTGTAATTCAGCTTTAGACATGCAGGTAACTGATCCCTTTTGTTCAGGGAAACTAATTAAATGGAAACAAATCAGCTTTACAAATGAAAGGGAGGAAGGTGCAACACTTACAGCAGTTGGATCCTTCAAATGGAGCTGAGTTGCTGTCACTTGTTTGAAACCACCAGGATAGCTAGAAAAACAGAACGAACATAGAAGCTTAATGCTATATGCTTAAGCATGATGTTAACACTAATATCACTTCGATAGGACAAGGGGTAACGGCTTTAAACCGAAAAGAGGGTAGATTTGGATTAGACACAGGAAATAAATTCTGTTATTGTGACGGTGGTGAGGCCCTGGCACAGGTTGCCCACAGAAGCTGTGGGTGCCCCCTCCCTGGCAGTGTTCAAGGCCAGGTGGGACGGGGCTTTGAGCGGCCTGCTCTGGTGGAAGGTGTTCCTGCCCACGGCAGGGTGGTTGCAACTAAGTGATCTGTAAGGTTCCTTCCAACCAAACCCTTTGATGATTCTACAATTCACTACATTTCAAACAGTAGTGTAACGGTATTATAAGCCTCTAAAAAAGGAAGTTGTTCTCATGAGGTCAACAACTATACAGCACTAGAAAGATACTATCCTGTTCAGTATCATAAGATTAACGCCATTTGTACTTTCTTCTTTATTCACTTGAGTATTAAAAAGTTTGTGTTTCACAAGCAGACAGGTATAAAACTGATTAAATACTCCATCACAGCTACACAATATGATAGGAGTAAGATTCGCAAAAGTTGGAAATATTTGAAGATGATAAAGACTTGAAGATGATCAAGACTCACAACCAGTCCGTGGTTGACATACAAGATAACCATTTTGAACAGTACTTATTATTTTCTTACTATTTTAAATAAACCTTAGTATGATTTGGCATATGTACAGTAATAAAATTTGACTTTTACCGCAATGCAGCCATCTTTCAGAAGTCTACGTGATATGGCAAAGTTGCACTAATTCATAATGCATATACTTTAAATGAATGATACAGTGGTGGAAGAAATTACACAGATGTCAGGCAGAGCTCAGTTTCATTTTGATTTAATTACATAACCAAGTATCAGCCCAAGTGAAATGAAAACAAACCCAACATCACTAAAACATGTCTACTAGGGAGCCGCACAGATTTAAGTATTTGTTTTAATTGCAGAATTCTTTTCACTTACTCAAAAACAACTTAGCTTCTTAGGCAAGCGCTTTAACTTACAGAGAAGTTTTTAGTGAAAATTTTTAAGAAGTCATCGGGATGGGGTGAAGAAAAACAGGTGTTAATTCCTGTTGACTCTGAACAAGAACTTCTCAGCAATTCAGCAATGGAATTTCGAGATTGAAACATGAGTACTAGCAAAATTAGCCACCTTAGTGTGATTTCATTATCTCCCGGCTGGATACATTTTAACACTTAAGAGATTATTATCTAGTGCTGTCACTGTATAAAATGGAAGTGACTGTTCTTACTCGACTCAACTGCTCATTGCCACATCATCTATAACTGGTTATGGCACTTCCATCTGTAAACAAGTTATGTTACAGTCTGCCAGAATAACATATTATCCACTATTGTATACATCAGTATGTCTTAGGAGCATCTAATTTCTTACTAGTTTTTCCAATTTCTTTTTTTTTCATCCTCTGATTCAATAATATACACATCTTGATATTTATGTTAGGTAGATATGTACTGGTAGGATAAAGTAATTGAAGTTGGCAACTGCATATATCTTAAATGCGCAGTGCCAATACGAATGTCTTCTGCTGCTTAGTAAACAGAATAGTCCTGCTCATTGGGTTCACTGGTTCACACAAAACAACCTGGCTAACCAAATCTTACTTACTCAATTGCTCTGACTACTTTTGAGTCAGATTGTTTCCCTACAAACATACAGCAGGGCAAAAAAAAGAAAGAAAAGAAAAAAAAAAAAAAAGAAGAAAAAGGTTTGCATTATTTTAAACACTGTAGCACATGCAAAGAAAACCCAAAACCTGTAAGCAGGAATTCGCCTTTGAACCAATATGCTAAAAAAGACTTCAGCTATTAAGAAAATATGACATTAAATTTACCACTAGCTCATTTGAGTATTTATTATAAAGCTTACCCAGTATGTGAAGAATATACCTTCTGTTCCCATTTGTTACCAGAGAAAGCAATATGTCTTGTATTTATTATGACAACATGATCTCCGCAGTCACCTACAAGGTAGAAATTAGTGGAAAATATTAAAGGAACCATAGGAGTACTCCACCAAAATAACAACTATAAAGTGTGCGACACATACGTAGTAGCACATATATACATTTGTCATAAGCTCAGAGCTTGAGTCACATCACCTAAATCTGCACTTAAATACCAACTTTAATTACTATTTTTGTTAGTATTGTCAGGTTATAAGGCAGGTGAGAAGGTTAAAAAAACATCAGGCTAGATAATTAAACCATTGCAATTCTTCAGCTAAGATCTGGAAAACTGGCTTACAGGCAAATGTATTACTTTATTCAACAGATTACGCTGCATATGCACCTACATTTCTAAAAACCAAGAATAAAAAAAGGTTAGTTCTAAACAATGATCCTAAATATTTGTTTAATTTTAGTTTTCTTATAAAAACAGTACCAACATTTACTGGAGGACTGAATATTCTGGGTAACTAAAGTAATTCTATTTTTATAATTAGAGCCTAGGGCTAAATACGTAAAAGAAACAAAAAGACTGTGGGGGAGAAAAGCCCCACAAAAAAAAACATAAACTAGCTCTGTTGGGGAAAAAACCACATTTTTATCAATCAAGCAGAAGTTAATGTTACCGCACAGATATGTTTTGTGTTCTATCAGCAAACTTCACACCAAAAGTTTTTTAAGTGCAAAGACTATCACCAATACCTTGCCAGAAAGTTACTTTAACAAATCTTATTTACTAATAAAATGCTAATAAAACCCATACTATCTCAAAAACGTGATGGAAATATGAAAAAAGATGTAGTTCTTCATTTCAGAAGTAATGAACTTGATCAGCTGTATAAGCTATAACCACCCACTCAATCAACTGGAAAATGATTTGCCCAAAGTTCACTCTCATGTGTTTTACCATATTAGCATAACATAAGTATTTGAAGAGGCTCATTTGATCAATTTTGAGTAGGTAACAAAGCAGCTACACTAAGAAGGACTTAAATGGAGCACGCATTTTTTTACAGGATCATATAATTAATCAATGCAAGTTTCACACCCTATTTTTCTACCATTCTTTAATCTTGTGTTCTTTTAAAGCTCTACTTTCAACTACAGGTACGTGCAAACACAATTTAAACATCTTCATTGATGCAGCCTTTCACCACTGACAGATCAGTTCTAAAACCACTGTATGTCTAAATAAACTTCAGGGAACTGACCCAGATCCCTCTCCGCAGAGCTGCTCTCCAGCAGGTCCGCCCCGAGCCTGCACTGGTGCATGGGGTTGTTCCTCCCCAGGTGCAGGACCCTGCACTTGCCCTTGTTGAATTTCATCAGGTTCCTCTCTGCCCAACTTTCCAGCCTGTCCAGGTCACGCTGAATGGCAGCACAGCCTGCTGGTGTATCCACCACTCCTCCCAGTTTTGTGTCATCAGCAAACTTGCTGAGGGTGCACTCTAACTCTTCATCCAGGTCATTGATGAAGAAGTTGAACAAGACTGGGTTGAGTACTGACCTCTGGGGGACACCACTAGTTACAGGCCTCAACATAAAGAAAGAAGAAACATAAAAATCCAGACTGAAACCTCCTGAACTAGGTTGTATACCCTTACTTCAGACATATGATCTGACAGCATCTAAAAATACGAGACTCCGGAGAATAATGAAAGATTATCCCCAAAACAGAAAATAAATATACATGAAATCAAACTTCTTTCCTTCCCTAACCACAGCTTAAATTCGGCTCCAGATGCTCTTCAACACAATAAATACACAATGATTTTATAGAAGTGTATCTGGATACCACATTAAAAACGAAACAAAAAAATCCCCATAATGTTATTCTGTCTAAGGAACTTTTATCTCACAGACACTAAAACATTTCTTGTTAGCTCAGGAAAAAAAAAAAAAGAAAAGAAAAAAAGAAGTGTTAAGTACACCAACCACAAATTCATGCATGCTTTGCTCTCTTAGAGAATATCAAATGTCTCTCAGTAGTAGTAACCGATCAATGTTAGTCTCAGGTGTAATGCATTTGGTACTGATTTACAGAATACTTTAGAACAAATAAAGTTATCCTTTAAATGACTTTTCAGGGTTTTATAACTTCATGGACATAAAAATATCAAAGATCTTTCCCACAGGACAACCAAAAACATTTCCTCTCAGCGGCTGCTTTATTTTTCAGACAGCCTTAGTCTCCAGTGACATCTTGTGGATACGCCACAATTTGCAACAGCAGCACTCCAGTACCAATACGTCCCTAGAACACTACAAATATCACCTTCTATTATGAAAAGCCGATCAAGTATAATTTTAGTTTGTACACTCCACAAGTATCAGCAAAGTTTAATGCCTCCCCTATGTTTCAGTAATGTCTCTTCAAAAATTTGCATGAGTATTACAGCAAGCACCATACCATCAATATGAGGAATCACCTTTTTATTATCTATAAAATGCTTATAACTGCAAGACAGGCACTACAGCATTATGAAGATCACAGATACATCTTTACTGCTCAATCTTCTGATCTGCAGGAAAGTAAAATGACTTTTTCATTTAACCAAGAAGATTTCTTTCAACAATGATTATGTCGCCCATTTAAGAACCAGACAGGTTCCAGTCTCCTCATCACAGAGCGTCTGAGGTTGGAAGTGACCTCTGGAGGTCATGTTGTCCAATCCTCCTGCTCAAGCAGGACCAGCTTTTGGGTATCTCCAACGATGGAGACTCAGCAACCTCCTGGGCAACCACTTCCAGTCACCCTCACAGTAAAAAAGTGTTTCCTGATGTTCAGAGGCAACCTCCTGAGTGTCAGTTTGTGCCCGTTGCTTCATGAAGACAGGACCTCTCTGCAACTTATTCATAATGATCACTCCAAAACTCTGTAGCATTGTGCAGTTACTAAACATAGCATTTAGAAAATCTAATCAAGAATCACATCAGTGTTTCATTATGTGCACTGCAAATTAAATCTTTGCATTTAAAATAAATGCAACAAAACACATTTCAAGGTTTTTAAAAAAATGGAAGCACAACCCACTGTAATTCAGCTACTAAAAATAAATTATGAATTCCTACCAAGCTTTATATGAATTGGTAAAGAAAACAATGTAAGGTTGTAGAGGGGTATAAAAGCAAAAGATGAGAACGAAAACTAAGACACCTATAATTTACAACTGAAAAAAGTAACCTTACGTTTCAGGCTTAATTTTAAAACTGAAATCAGAAGAAAAACACAAGCGAAGGAAACCAAATGTGCTTTTATCTACTGCAATACTCACTCAGTGCATGATAAATAGGTTTATGCCTGCCTTCAAGCCTCATCACAGTCGCAGCTGCTATTTTTCCTGGTGGCTGCATCTTGGCATCGAGGAGATACCAGGCTCTAGCAAAAGTAGCCCATTGCTGAAGAGGAAGAGAGGCTGCACTTAACAGAGTAGAAGAGCACACTATCATACATAAATCTAGCTTTTCTAATCAGACCAACACTTTCTTTACACTGCAAAATACCAGAAGGAATACTCATATTCAGCAACACCCCCTCTGAACAACCTTTAAGCGGACGGAACACGCTGCCGTACACCCCCAGCCGTACGTGCATCCCATGCCAGTGCCGGTACCAACACTGAAGGGTGACCAGCGCGCAGGGCTTCGTTTCAAAAACGAAGATCTCTTGCTGTAAGCTTCCATTACTTCTAACTGAGATGCAAAAC
This sequence comes from Opisthocomus hoazin, assembly GCF_030867145.1. Taxonomy (NCBI): domain Eukaryota; kingdom Metazoa; phylum Chordata; class Aves; order Opisthocomiformes; family Opisthocomidae; genus Opisthocomus; species Opisthocomus hoazin. Next base: position 15,566,745 of record NC_134416.1, on the reverse strand, counting down.
CGCTGTAGGCTGTTTAACGCCCATCGCCTCTTTCCCTCAGTGAAGGGAACAACCCAGATGTAAAACCGCTGTAGGCTGTTCAGTGCTGACCGCCCCCTTCCCTCCCAGCGAAGGGCACAACTCCCCAGACGCAGCTTCATCAACGCGAGCAGCCGGAGCCGCCTGCAGCCCGCAGCCCTGTCCCTCACACACCCCCGGACCGCTACCGGCTGCGCAGCGGGCCCTCGGGGCGAGCACCGGGGCCTGCTGCCCCGCCGCCCCTCACGGCCGCTCTGCACCATGGCGGCCGCCCGGGCACAGCTGCGAGGCGGCGGCCGCCCCAGCACAGCCCGGCCCGAGGGGAGAGGGCCGCGCTCACCTGTGCCGCCTTGGTGTAGCTGGCCATGGCCGCCCTCCCGGCGCGGCTGAGGGGAAGGGAAGCGGATCCCGCCGGCCGCCGCACCGGCGGGAAGCGGAAGCGCTGCTCTGGGAGGGGCGGTGCAAGGGCGGCAGCGCGGGCGGTTCGGAGCGGCGGCGGCTCCGTCCCCGTCCCTGCCGGGCCATGGATCGCTACGTCCTGCTCCTGAGCTGGGGGGAGCGCCGGGGCGGGGGGGCGGCGGCGGGCGGCGGCGGGCCCGGAGCAGGTAGGGTGCGGGGGGGGGGGGGGGGGGAGGGAGGCTGGAGGCCGCGCCGAGCGGGAGCCGCCCGCCGCGGGGCCTGCGCGGGCTCGGCTGACGAGGGCTCTTCAGCGGCCGCGGGGCCGGGGGCTGCGCCCGTGCGGGCTTTGCTGGATCCCCGCCTCGTTACCCCCCGCTTTTGTTCCAGGCTAAAAGTCTCCGCTGACTGAAACCTTCAGAAACGTAGCGGGGGTTGTGCTTTGTCGCGGCGCTGCCGCGGAACTCGGTAGCGGCGGTACCGCGGCGAGAACCTTGCGAAAATTGCCTCGTTGAGTTCCAGCAAGTCTGTGGTTGACGCTTTTTTGAAACTAAACTTCTAATATTAAGCTGAGCATTATACCGTGTTCGCAAGAAAGCGAGACTTAACTTCTGGAATTCAGTCGTTTTAAGAAAAACTTTTTATTTCAGCAGGGACCGCTGCGAGCCTTTGCCAGTTCCTGAGGGAAAGCTGCGCCTCGGCTGGAAATGCAGACGGGAGCGAACTCCCAGGTAACTGTGGCCGTGTCCCGCAGGGTACGGCAGCTGTTCCCCGGGAACTGGCCTGGGCCGCTTCGTGCTCGAGGCGAAAGCAGTCGGAAAGTCAAGGAAACCCAGCCTGAGCCTGCAGCCGGGCTGCTCCCGCGCCTGCTGCCGAGAGCTGATGGCGTTTCCGCTGCTGAGCTGTTAGGAGATGGCTAGATAGATTGGACGTGAGGAATGAAAGACAAGGGGTTTGGAAGGCAGACAAATTTCAATCCAGTTTAGCAAGGAAGAGTAGGAAAGGGCTCGTTTCTCATGTCGGTGGTGTTTTGGTTATTTTCATTACTCTGATGATGCCTTCTAATTTTTTTCCGTGGAAGCAGTATTTGTCTGCTGGGTAGCAATTCAGAAACCCGATCCACAAATATCTGTTAAATCATTTTATCATCTTACAATAGGTTTCTGAAGATCTGCTGTAGTACTTTTAGAGGTTGGGTGTTTGTTTTTAGTTTTTATAAAGATATGCTTTCACAGAATCACAGAATGGTAGGGGTTGGAAGGGACCTCTGTGGGTCATCTAGTCCAACCCTCCTGCCGAAGCAGGGTCACCTACAGTAGGTTGTAGAGGACCTTGTCCAGGCGGGTCTTGAATATCTCCAGAGAAGGAGACTCCACAACCTCCCTGGGCAGCCTGTTCCAGTGCTCCGTCACCCTCAGAGGGAAGAAATTCTTCCTCATGTTCAGACGGAACATGTTTCTTCCTTCTTTACTCGGTTTGGATATCTAGTGTTGAGCTGTTAGGGCTCATCTTGTCACAGCTGTCATCAAATTGTGATTCCTGTGGAGAAACCACTATAAACTGTTAAAATTCATGAAAATGGGAATGTTTAGCTGTGTTTCAACTTCTGTGCTTGTTATTGCATAGAAATGTTTAGAGAGCATCTCATTTTGTGAACTGCGTAAACCCGTATTTATGAAAGTTGTGGTTTAGTTCAGGTATGATACAACTTCTGCAAAAGGAGAGCAGTAGTGAAGAGGTCCAAGATCTTCTTACTTGTTAGCAGTCAGAGGATCATTAATAGTTAGACACTTGCCAAGGCACTTACCTACACCTTAGTATATTTAGAACTTAGTGATAGTGCCAAAGGAAAATAGAACTCAAATCATTGTGGCACATTAAATGACTTGTGTAGTCTTTCAACAGAGATTATAATAGGAAGAATAGACTGTAGTGGATTGATTATTCTAAATAATTGTTTTGTCTCTTTGCAGCATGTTCCGTGGCTGGTATTCCAGGTGTAAAGAAGTGGTATTTTGCGAGTCATGTCATATGCAGTTATTATCAGGTAAGACATATGTTTTTTCAGACTGTAAGTTTCTCAGCAGTCTGCGTGTCTCTAGTTCAAGTTGAAGCTGTGATGTTCAGAATTCCTTTTGCTTAATTAGTTCTTTTTGCTTGATTAGTTCTGCAGTTCTGACTGGGAGGAAATAAATTTTGACACACAGAGAAATGAAGACTCTCTCCAAACAAGTATTGACGAATGCTTGGGAGTCAGACAAAATTTTGAAGAAGATGACAATAACAGTAGAGAGTCCCTGTCTATGACTGAGTATGCATTTTTTTTTTTTTTAAGGTATAGTGATCTGACATTTAACAAGAATAACCCAAGGGAATCAAGAAAATTTAACAAGTAAAAGTAATTACCAAAGCAACATTTAACTATGAACAGTCCTCTATTGCTGCTGAAAATATTTTGTTTAACATAGCTGTAATTTTTTTAGCTACAGATGATTTTTGTAGGATAATTGAACAGTTTCCTAACAGCTGACGGTTATATAGAGGAAGTTTGTTGCTAATCTGTCTTGAATCCTACCTCAAGTTTTATTGCAGATTGTTTTGAAGTCATTTAGCCTTCTGGCTCAGTGAAAGGGGAGAGAAGTATATTTCATTGCCTAGGTATGTTTGTGCAGAATTTTAAAGAGATAAGATACTTACATCGGGTAGTATTCATTAGCTCTAACTTTTTATTTCTAAGTGACTTTGCTTATATCTTGTTTTAACTGTGTTGCTCTTTATTTTCAGCATCTATGAGGAAGCTGCAGAAAGCCTGCATCAGTTAGCTGACAAACTGCCTGCCCCAGGTAATCTCTCTTAAAAAAGAAATCTCATTTGAGTTTCTCTTTTTAGTTATTACTCTGAAAACTCAGCTGGCAAAATCGTAGTCGAATTGAAAAATTCAGGGGATTTTAGTTTGTTAGTTGAATTGACTCGTGTGCAGCTCTTGCTAGTAGTTTAAGGAAACTGAGCATAGCTGACATTGCAAATCAGCTTACAGAGTAGTTTGCTGCTTGTTTCTTTGGAAGGCTGTGTTTCAGTAAAGTTGAAGGTAGCTATTTGTATAATTAAGTTTTGCATCTGAAAGGGCACCAAAGTAGTAATAGACAGTAAGCCATACGAAACTCAACATGCAGCCACAGGAAGTTTTTATGAAAAAAATGAAGGTGTTGACATCAGGCGTTCATCTGATCTGCCAGCTGGTTGCTTGTGGGTGGAAGCAAAGAAGCTGTGAAGGAGCATAGAGCAGAGCTATTGGATTCAGATTTTGTAAACTGGAGATGCAGATCACCTTGTATGTTAGGGTTACATAATGTTGCCATAGTTGATTTGGGATAGAAAAGGAACTGAATGAGGAAAGAATGAGAAACAGGCAGTTTAGAGATGTTAAAAGGAGGGAAATGGCATAGCGTAGTTGTACTGGAGACAGGGATACAGGACTTTAATCTGACAAATACAGTGCGGAGTGAGAGAGGGGAAAGGTGTAGAACTGCTGTAACTGAGCAAACAGCAAAATATTTAACTTCATTTTGTGTTAAACTAAGAAGAGCAGCGAGAGATGAACTAAAATGCAGTCTGGGAGAGTTGTGGTTGTTCAGCCTGGAGAAGAGAAGGCTCCGGGGTGATCTTATTGCTGCCTTCCAGTACCTGAAGGGGCCTACGAGAAGGCTGGAGAGGGACTTTTTACAAGGGTATGTGGTGACAGGACAAGGGGTAATGGCTTTAAACTGAAAGAGGGCAGATTTAGATTAGATACAAGAAAGAAATTCTTTGCTGTGAGAGTGGTGAGGCGCTGGCACAGGTTGTCCGGAGAAGCTGTGGCTGCCCTCTCCCTGGCAGTGTTCAAGGCCGGGTTGGACGGCGCTTTGAGCAGCCTGCTCTGGTGGAAGGTGCCCCTGGAGCTAGATGATCTGTAAGGCCCCTTCCAACCCAAACCATTCTGTGATTCTATGAAGTTTTAAGCCTTGCTGAAGTTACTTAAGGTAACTCTTTAAGCCATTTCAGTGCTGTCAGTAATAATCAGTACTTTTCTGGCTATAAATGAGTGGACCATTTACTGAATAATGGTACTTTGAGTCACATATAACTGTTTTTAAGGCAGAGCAATGGTTGATGTAATACTGCAAGCTGTTGAACAAGATGGACCCAAGTTAAAAGACTGCTTACCTGCTATTGGTGCCCTGAAACACCTGAGAGAATGGCACTCGGCGCAAATCTCCATTGCAGCGAATGACTCCAAAGGGTATGCTCTTTAGTTTAGGTGTACAGACAAGGTCACTCTTGTTTCGTGTTAGTATATGGCAGTGTTTTGTTTTGAAGCATTTTATTTGAAACTAAAACACTGTAGTGTCTTTAGTACTTTACATGTATATTTTGCAAGTATGTAGATTTGTGTTCTGTTGTTGTTTGAGGGGGGTAATTACTCATACTAGTTTATTGTAAATGTGTGCCCTTACCAGTGAGGCAGGCAAAAAGGCAAGCCCTCTGAAGTGCCTGTTACTATGAGAGCAGAAAGTAAAATACTTTCTTTTTCACTTTCCTCCCTATCACTAGTGTCTTCAGTGTGCATTCTGTCTTTTGAAGATTTACTATGCTACACAGTAACTTGTATTGATATATAGTTTTCCATGTTTTGTCAAATGAATGTAGAACTCCGCGGGTTGTACTTTACATTTTGTATTACCTTTGGTATGACATTTTGGGGGGGGGGGTGAAGTACGTCTGATTTGTTTTTTCTTGATACATGCAGTATCAATGCTCAATTACTTCATGTATGCTTCCGAAGAGTCGTAACACTGAAACTATTAATTCAATTTGAAATTAAATCCTGTAATTTCCTTAATATCCTCCTCTAATTGACATAAATAGGCCATGATGTGTCTCAGTGTAAACCACAGTTGTTATTTTTTTTTCCCGTGCACTGAATTATTGTATTGGTATTTAATAACTTGGCACTTCACCCTCCACACCCAGAAGATTCAAGTTTGCTTCATGGAATATGGGGTTAAGCTTAATCCTAAATTAACAAAACTGTGTAAAATGAAAAAGTCAAATGCCATATACCTACTATATAGTACTTTCTAAAGTATACGGAGGAAGATGAACTTGTTGCAGTGACTTCCATGAACACTCGATCTCAGTGCTCATTGATATCTTCCTGTGCAACTGGCTTTTGACTGAAGAAATTTTTCTGCTGCCTTTTCTGAAAAATGAGACTATTTGGGCATCCAGTTTCTGTGACGAAAGTTTTCTCACTTCTTCTTCCTGTTCTCTTGATGGTACCGATTTCTCTGAGAAGACAAACTGCCAGTGTGACCCACAGATACTGACTGTTCTCTCTCTCGCTTGTTGTTGAATTTGGGTAATACTTGTGCTGCAGGCATATCTCTACTTACAAGGCTAACTTCAAACTCTCCAGATGGACCAGTGATAGCCTCAGTGATGGATGCCTGGCTTTGCTCCAGCTTCTGTCACCCAACCTTGTTATGGTATGCCTGCAGCTTGCCATTGCCGGGGTGATTTGATGTCTGGCTGAGTTCTTTGCTGTCACGTTCCTGGAGGATATGAACAACTTCCTTTACAGAGACTGAACCAGCAATGCTGTAATATCTTGTACTTTGTGGAATATAAAGCTATATATGTCTGTCATAACATAGACAAGACTATTCAGTGCTAAGAGGTAATAGGTAAATTCAGTCAACTTACACTGCGTGTTAATTTGTAACACTAAATTTGGTAAGATTAATTCTTCCTTGTTTTTACAGTAGTTGGCAAAAGATTGCAGACTATCTATCAGCAGACTTTGTATCCTCAGATAATATCATGAATGTTATTGATTTGAAAGAACTGTGGAGAGGAAAGATTCAGATATGGGAAAGAAAGGTAAAATAACTTTTTAAAAATATGGTTATTTTTTTAAAGCATCTGTGTACATCATTTAAAGCATGTATTGTACAGTGCATTTTATGCTTTAAGGCAAATTTGGTTTTGATAGTGTAATTCAAAAAGGCAATGTGCAACGTGTCTTGGTGGGTGGGGGAACAACTTGCGTTTTAGTATGATGAAAGGATAAATGAGATCAAGGCGTCGAAATTTGAATTTCAGAAATCCAGGTGCTCTCCTCTGAAATATTTGCCTTAGAACTTCTTGTTCAAAATTAGATTGTTTTGTATCTATCGCAAATCATTATCATGTAACTCTGCAAGTCATTGTTGCAAGCACACATCAAGTGTTTCTGCAAAGACTAATAGCTCTGTGATTGTGAAAGACATTGTTTACACTTTCAGTATTAAGGTTTTGGATATAGTAGTTGGTTTCCTGAGTCTAATATTTTTACTTAGTTTTATGGATCTGCTGGAAACAAATAGAATACTATTTGTTTAAAATGATAATACACATAACTGGCTGAAGAGAAAGAATTTTTCTCTTTTGACACGTTTGTTGTCTCTTTATTTTTTTCTCTAAGTTTGGATCAGAAGTTAGGTTTCCAGAATTTTGTATGAAGAGCCCTTCAGCAAAGACATTCAGCACTTCACATTTAAGTTCTTGCTTTGCCGTTAAAAAAGGGCGACAACCGAGGAATACTGATGCTTTGCCAGAGGTAAGTATTATTCTTGATCTTTCTTTGAGCCACTAGAATTCATTTATTTTACTTTCCTGAGAAAATAAGTAATTGGGAAAACCTTAGTCAGAATTGAAAATTAAACTTAAAAGTAATTGAGTAAGATCGAGGAATGCTACTTTTGCTCATGCATGTTTTCAAAACAAGTCCTTAAAATTTCATCTGTTTGTTCTTCGGAATGCGATATCAAGACTTTTCAAGTTGAAATTGAGACTTTCAAGTTCAGTCTTAATACTCAAAATATGTAATTTATTTGTGAATTCTGCATTTATTTCTACTTCATTTGAAAAGTTTGGTGATGGTTTTTTATTACTGTTGCTGTTTCTTGTTTTCCACTGGAATTAGGTATTTGATGGGAACTCTAGAATCATGTTTGTTGATGAAAACAAAAAGGAGTGTTTATGAAAAGTGATATCAATGAAGAGATGATTATTTTGATTGTTAAAAGATGTACATTTTGGATTGCATTTGTATGTTCCTGGTAGATTTTATTTTTCTTTGCTTTTGAATAAGAATTACAAGCCATTTGATGGGTTGACATTCTAGAAAGTGAGTTTTGTTAGACAGAATTAAATACCTTCCTTGTTTTCTATAGAATTACCTTTAATATGGTATTGTACAATGTTTTTATATTCCTTTGTACCTCTTTCAGATGTACTTGTAAGGCAAATGCCTCCAGCAACACACTTGAGAAAGTTCTACAGAGATAACATCATATATGGTGTTACAGATGTTTCATTTGATCTCGTTTCAGGTTTTTCATTACTACGGTCCTGCACTAGAATTTTTACAGTTGGTGGTGCTCTCTGATCTGCCCTCCTGTTTTATATCAGATCTGGAATTCGAGCTGTATCCTTTTTTAGGGTTCTAAACTACTAATGGCAAGGTCGATAGCAGAAGGAAAACAATCAGGATCTATCCATGCAAGTAACACATGAGGATTAGCAAGGACTCATTCTATTCCAGCATGCCAAAACAGTCATAGTGATTCTTCACAAATAGACGTTATGTTGAAATATAAATTGCACTAAAAAATAGTTGCTTATTGCTACGTTATTGCACTTCTACTTTCTCTGCTGATGTGTATGCTGTTTGCGGGGAAAGAACAGAGAAATATTTACTGGTGTTTAAGTTTAAAAAAACCCCAAACCTTACTCCTTAATGTATGTAGTGTGTTTTGCAATATAGAAACATTTTTCCAGAAATTGTGTTTTTATTGTGTAGGTGCAAAATCTGTGACAAGGTGTGGTGGAGGACTTTTGTCTTCAGTTGTGTATGCTGCAGAGGTCTCAAGGTGTATTCATATTGGTTTTAAATTTATGTACTTTTGATATGAGTCTTGGTGTAACAATAGCATCTTAGGCTGTATAAGCCTGTTAGGATTTTGAATATATTGTTATCTGTTTATGCCTGCATATATTAAAGGTGTCAGTGGTCCTATTTCATCATATAACGTTTCCAAGTGCACCACTTTACCTGGGCAGGTGAGTTTCATATCTTTTGTGGTACTGGAGTATCAGATATTATGCACTTGGAATCCTTATTTTAAATCTGATGGTAGCAATGACCTGGATGAAGAGTTAGAATGTACCCTCAGCAAGTTTGCTGACGACACCAAACTGGGAGGGAGTGGTGGATACACCAGCAAGCTGTGCTGCCATTTAGCGTGACCTGGACAGTCTGGAAAGTTGGGCAGAGAGGAACCTGATGAGGTACAACAAAGGCAAATGCAGGGTCCTGCGCCTGGGGAGGAACAACCTCATGCATCAGTACAGGCTTGGGGCGGACCTGCTGGAGAGCAGCTCTGTGGAGAGGGACCTGGGTGTCCTGGTGGACGACAGGTTAACCATGAGCCAGCAGTGTGCCCTGGCTGCCAAGAAAGCTAATGGGATCCTGGGGTGTATCAAGAAGAGTGTGGCCAGTAGGTCAAGGGAGGTTCTCATTCCCCTCTACGCTGCCCTAGTGAGGCCCCATCTGGAGTAGGGTGTCCAGTTCTGGGCTCCCCAGTTCAAGAAAGATGAGGAGCTACTGGAGAGAGTCCAGTGGAGGGCTCCGAGGATGTTGAGGAGACTGGAGCATCTCTCCTATGAGGAAAGACTGAGGGAGCTGGGCTTGTTCAGCCTGAAGAAGAGAAGGCTGCGAGGGGACCTAATAAATGTTTATAAATATCTGAAGGGTGGGTGTCAGGAGGATGGGGCCAGACTCTTTTCAGTGGTGCCCAGTGACAGGACAAGGGGCAATGGGCACAAACTGAAGCACAGGAAGTTCCCTCTGAACATGAGGAAGAACTTCTTCCCTCTGAGGGTGACGGAGCACTGGAACAGGCTGCCCAGGGAGGTTGTGGAGTCTCCTTCTCTGGAGATATTCAAGACCCGCCTGGACAAGGTCTTGTGTAGCCTGCTGTAGGTGACCCTGCTTCCGCAGGGGGGTTGGACTAGATGACCCACAGAGGTCCTGTCCAGTCCCCAACATTCTGTGATTCCGTGGTTCTGTGATGCATGGAATTCTTTGAGAAGGTGGGGTTCCTTAAGCTGTTCTGTTCAGGAGCCTGGCAAGAAAGAGTGTCAAGGAGACATCTACACTGCTTTTGGACCAGATTTCTTCTCTTTCTGGGAAGGTAATAACTTCTTTTTAAACCTAGTCTCTGTGTAAACTCCTGCAATATTTAGTTCTATAAGCAAATTTGACTTTTAAATGTGCATGCTGTACAGGTCTTGAAAATTTGTAAGCCAATTGAATGGTTTTACCTTTGTTTTGAATAAGTTTCAGTCTCCTAAAACATGTAGTTACTTTTAATCCTAATCTGACAGGTAATTTATGTGCTATCATAATTCAGCTTTTTTTTTCAGCAAAAGGCAGGTGTGTGTGCAGCTCAGAAAATTTATCTAGCTAGTCTGAAGTGGCAAGCTTTTTTATTTTACATGTGCATATTCTGTGTTTCCATTCTGATTTTGGATAAGAAGAGCTCTGGAAACATTTACAAGCCTATCTTTTCTTTTTCTTTTCTGCCCCTGGAATGATAGTATGATTATTCATAGCCACAATATGAGTTTGAAGATGTTTTTCCTGAATTTTTAAGGTAATGTGTGCTCGTTTAGGAAAGTTTTCTGGTGTGTATAAAATAAATCTGTGCCAAACAAAACAGAGCCTGCAAAGTGAAAATACTGACAAAATTACAACGAATAACTTAAGTTCTTTATTTACTGTGGAGTTGGTATTCCATTATCCAGCTGTATGTTTAATCTTCAGCTTGGTCTTTAGGTTTTTAGTGATTTTTTTTGTCTGCTGCCACTCCATTCTCCGTTATGCTTAGCCAGAAAAGAAGTAATTTTTCCAATGCTGTTCCAAAAGTATCTTGTGGAATAGTTTTATATTGGTAAATATCCCAGTTAATTTTCATTTTACTTGAGGATACTGAACTCTTGGTCAAAGATCTTTTTCAGTCTAAGAGCTTGCATGTCTACTAGTTCCTTTAAAGAAAAAGCCAAAACCAGTTAAAACATGGTCTCAGGCTACTATTTAGAGTCTGCATATAGAATCATCGAATGGTTTGAGTTGGAAGGGACCTTATAGATCATCTAGTTCCAACCCCCTTGCCATGGGCAGGGACACCTTCCACTAGGTCAGATTGTTCAAAGCCCAGTCCAGCCTGGCCTTGAACACTTCCAGGTAGAGGGCATCCACAGCTTCTCTGGGCAACCTGTTCCAGTGTTTCACCACCCTCATGGTGAAGAATTTCCTCCTTGTACCTAATTTAAATCTACGTTCTTTTAGTTAAAAACTATTACCCCTTGTCCTATCGCTACATGCCCTTGTAAAAAGTCCCTCTCCAGCTTTCTTGTAGGCCCTTTCAGGTAGGCTGCTGTAAGGTTTACCTGGAGCCTTCTCTTCTCCAGGCTGAAGAGCCCCAACTCTCTTAATCCTTCTGCAGAGGAGAGATGCTCCATCTCTCTGATACGTTTTGTGGCTCCTCTGCACCTCCTCCAACAGATCCATGTCTTTCCTGTGCTGAGGGCTCCAGAGCTGGATGCAGGACTCCAGGTGAGGTCTCACCAGAGCAGAGTAGAGGGGCAGAATCCCCTCCCTCGACCTGCTGGCCACGCTGCTTTTGATGCAGCCCAGGGTATGGTTGCCTTTCTGGGCTGCGAGTGCACACTGGTGGCTCATGTCCAGCCTTTCGTCTATCAGTACCCCCAAGTCCCTCTCCTCAGGGCTGCTCTCAGTCCATTCTCTGCCCAACCTGTATTTGTGCTTGGGATTGCCCCAACCCATGTGTAGGACTTTGCACTTGGCTTTGTTGAACTTCATGAGGTTTGCACAGGCCCACCTCTCAAGCCTGTCACGGTCCCCCTGGATGGCATCCCTTCCGTTTAGTGAATCAACTGCATCACACAGCTTGGTGTTGTCAGCAGACTTGCCAAGGGTGCACTGAATCCCACCGTCCGTGTCACCGACAAAGGTGCTAAACAGTGTCGATCCCAATACCAGCCCCTAAGGAGTGCCACTCGTCACTGGTCTCCACTTGAACATCAAGCTGTTGACCACAATTCTTTGAGTGCGACCATCCAGACAATTCCTTATCCACTGAGTGGTCCATCAGTCAAATCCATGTCTCTCCAATTGTGACACAAGGATGTCGTCTGGGACAGTGTCAAATGCTTTACACGAGTCCAGGCAGATGATGTCGGTTGGTCTTGCCTTATCCACCAGCACTGTAACCCCATCATAGAACATGAATGGAGTGTTTCCAATGTAACAATTTCCTGTAGGGATTTTTTTTCAGTCTACCTACTAGAAATATTATGCATTTGTAGGCTTTTCTAATAGCTTTAAAAGCATTTTATTATTGCTTGAGTATTCAAATACTTGTGTGTTTTTCGATTAGTGCTTATTGGCCTGAAATTTACATATAGACATAAACATAGTCCAGTATCTGATTATTTGAAAAGGATAACAGGTAGGGAGGAAAAAAATTACATGATATCAAAGGAACGCAGAGTCACTGATGCAACTATATCTTTGAATTTTCTTTTCATTCTGGATACCGCTCTACAGAAGAGTTTTTAGCCAGATTATTGGAAGACTTGTAATAGGTAACATATACCTGTTTATGTAGGAAATAGAAATTCAGCAGTTATTGATCTCTCAACTGGAGCAAAAAATAAGCACAATTTTTACAGCTTCTGTGTCAAATGCTATTCTGTCTTGGTTGGTGTGAATGAAAGAAGTGATGAGTAAAGATGTTTTTCTTCAACTGAAGTACATTTGAAATATTGCAAAATCAGTAGCTCAGGAATTAAATGTAAAATAGGTTTCAGTAATATTGCATGTATTGTATTTGCTCGCATTATTTAGGTAGGAGCTTTATTTACATTACCATGTAATGTAAGCAGTGTAGTGATCCCATCCCCTGCCCAGCTGAGTACCAAGAAATGGAAGGAATATATGGCTAAGAAACCAAAGGTCATTACTGGTAAGTAAAGGGGAGATGACTACAGGTGTATTTTGTTGTGGTTGTATCTAAATGTGTATGTATATACAGATATACATGGTGGGGTTTTTCTGTGCATTTGGAATGCCCTTTTTTCTCCAATGAAATGGAGTCGGTGATTGTAATCTTTATTAACACAGAAGATTTTGGGGAATGTGAATTCAGCTATGCAGAATTGTTGTAGAGGAAAATTGAATATAACATCATGGTGACCTTTAAGGAAACAATGTGCACCTCGTTAAACCATTTCTGTGTCCTGTCTGTCAGCTAAGATGCAGCTTGCACATACCTTTGTAAGGTGATTGTGTGATCCGTGGGTAAAGAGGTTTGCTTCTGCAGGTGGAAATACGGTATGCTTCACCTAGATTCTTCTGTTCTCACTTAAGCATTTCCAGAGGTTCTTCAGTGCACTTGCATTTAGTTTCAGCCTCTTCCCAGGAGAATACAGAACGTCAGGAAATGCCGAACGCTTCCATTCACCAGAGAGCCAGTGTGCTTAACTGGCGATTGGGAATAGGCCCCTTCTTCCTGATGGGGCTGTGCTGATGGCAGCTGACTCCCCTTACACAGTGTGCTAATGCTTAGAAATGTTATTCAGGAAGTGAGAGAACAGAATCATGCAGATGAAGACGGGGTGGAGTTTCCCAGTCAGACAGTATTTTAGGTGAGATATATTCACCTTTATATGCTGCCTTGCAAGTGGAGGCACTGTAAGAGTAGTGATAGTGAGGTTTGTAGGGACCAAAAACATCAGGCTAAAAGGAGCTTGGTGATAGCCCAGTGCTTAAAGTGCTTATCTAGGGCAGGATAAGATACAGGATTCTGTCTTATTACGTGATTTGGTTGTTTATACAGTGGTCTAAGTATATAATTCTTACGGATTCCAAGGAACAGTGACTCCTGTTGCCTGCTGAAGGTATTGTTTGTAAACGAGTATGCAGATGAGGACGGCTGACAAAGACTGATGCTCTTTCAGGTTTTGGGATAGGCAAAAATTTGAGAGGAATTAGGAATAGCCATGTAACAGGGCAAGAAGCTGAATTCTTGTGAGTGAGGCTGTCTGTATCTAGATTCAAAATTATGCGCATGTTTGGAGGTGGTAGAGCAGAGCAGAGAGGGTGTAATTATAGGAACGATCACAGCAGCAGCATTTACAGTGTATTGGAGAGATACTGCTAATGCAGTCAGATGAGCGCAAGATGCCTGCAAGATCTCCTTTGCCCGATAGTTCAGTGGAAGGGTTTTATACAAGTATTAACTGTAATGTGATTAGTAATATGCAATAGGTTATTAGGCCTCTTGAGCAAAACTTTGAGTAGGAGGAGAAACATGGCCATTTAGACATATTTGCTCATTTAGCTGAAAACTTTTCTAGTGGCTACCGCTAATCTGACTATACTAAGGATTTGCAAGCAACGATCTCTTCGGTCAATGGGAACGTGCAATTCTCTGAATTGGTAGTTGTCAAATACTAGGTAAGATTAAAATGAGAAATAAAAGCTTGCCCATGAGGAATGAACTTTGAGATGCCAAGGTAAACTGGAAGGGGAAAATATTTCAGATTGCTAGGTGAATGGGGAACAGGATAATAGTGAAAGAGTGTCTGGAATCTTTTAGCTTTCTTGTTCCTTTCTTCCTTTTTTTCTTGAGTTTATATAGTTTATATATAGAGATAGTGGGATTTGCCATCTCTTCCCTTCCCCCTACAACATAAACTTTTCAAGAAACATTGGAATACTTTATATTTAAAATATGTAGTACAAAAAACCGGCAAGCTCTTCTTGAGTTATTTATTGAGATAGTACTGCAAATATCTTGTGAAGTGATTTGACCTTTAAAACTTAGTACCTTAAGAAGTATTCATTCTCTCAATTTCTACATCTACCGAGGTGCTAAAAAATGGGTTTTTTTGTGTAGGCAGATAGCAAGCCCATCCTTTTAATGTTACTACTAATTCCTACGTTAATTTATTTTCAGAACTGCATACTATATGTGTGTGATTTTAAAATAGAATGTGTTTATCTCTCGCCCAGGCTATGCACAAGTGTAAAGCAGTAAGCAAAACTCATATTAATAATGCAGCTTCCCTGGGAAAAGCGTGTACAATATTGCCTCTTTCTTCTCCAGGTACATGTTCTTCCAGCGAACATTTACCATTATTTCAATCCACATATGCAAAAACGCCTTGTTTTACGTAGCAGAACCAGAAGATACCTAGCACAGTGTTTGTCTAACTCTTCATTGTTTCACGGTGGAAATATAACTTAGCCAGTTGAAGACTGGCCTTTGACTAAGACCAATTAAGGAAGTTCCCCTGGCTGGCGGTGAGAGTTGCCAGATGCACGTTGGAGCCTGCATTAGAAAGCTGGCCTCACTGTGTTCACAGCAGTTTGGTGCTGGTAACGTGCTAGTTTTAAGCCAGCAGCGTAGTCCAACTCGTCTTTGCTGCTGTAGCTTGCTTTTTTTGCGTGTTCTTCAGTTTTTGGCTGTAGTTTAAGGGGTAAATACCAGCTGTAGTTAGTGTGTCTCCTAAAAACATGTTTTTAGGATTTCTCACAGAAGAGAGCAAGTGAAAGAATTTTGATGGCAGGTTATAGCTCGTTTTAAAGCTGTTTTCCTGACAGTGTTTCACAGTTATGTCCTGGTGTTTTTTAAGTTCCAGAAATTGAACTGAAAGGAGAATCTTGCCGATATTATTTCTTGCTACAAGGCAATGGCTCTGGAGGATGTAAAGCAACCTTGATTCATGCAGCTAGCCAGATCAATGGTACAGCCGCTCTTGCTGCAGTAAATAGAAAGCTAAAGACAAAAGAAGAAGAAACAGAATCAGGTAAGAGTTATTACTTATTTGTTGAAGAGTATCTGAGTGCAGGCAAACGCTACTAAAATTTATATGTCACTTTTATTCATTCCAGCCTGTGTTAAAAGGGAGAAAACAAGGAGAAACATTACATTTTTATGAATATTCTTTCATCGATGTTTTTTCGAATTGATAAAAAATATAATAAGAGCTTATTTATTCACACAATTTGCTACTGCCATATTTTAAAAACCAACTACATACAGTTGTAGTCAGTCATTTCTCATAACTGTGATTAGTTGTAAATATTTTAATATACAGAGGCATCCAGGTAATATTAATGCAAATCAAATTTGCAGAAATTAAAATTTTTAAAGTATGGATTGTTGGTGTAATGGCTGACCAGCCTGTTTCACTGATGATTTAAAATAAAAACTGCAAGGCCAGCAGGCAAGTTGAATTTCATGATGATGTCTTCAGTTACCTGGCGGATGACCATATTACTGCAGGGTGATTAGGATATGGGCTGTCAGATGATCAGCTGCTCCACTGGGTAAGAGCATGTATGTAGACATTTATCTTAGAATAGTTGTCCTGTTACAACTACACGTACTAGATAACTCTGCTAATTTGTGTATTTGCTCTCAGTAACACTCACAACGAAAAAGAGCACAGTGACCTGCATCTTACCCTCTTATTTGATTATTACTGAAATAAATCTGTGTGCGGTGTGACTGACTGCTTACCATTTGTCCCAATTAAAATCCCATTACTGTGGTGACGGGAGACTGAAAGTCCTTGACCACATGCTAGGAGAAAACTTTTCTTTCCTGGTATCAAAATTACGATTTTTTTACCTTCTTTAAATGTCAGTCATGTTAATTGTGTTGTCATTATATTGCTTTTGTACCGAAATTCAAGAATACTGGTCACACATCTATTCCAACTTATCCACCTGGTGTCTGGATTAAATTATAATTAATTTCCTTTTTTTTTTTTTAATTTTGATTAGCCATATTTGAAAGTCTGGTTCTTTCCTTTGAATATGAAATTTGTATGTCTGCTGGTTTTGTGTCTTTTTTAAGAAGTAATGACTCGGTGTATCCAAAGTAATATGAGAGAATCTAAATAATAGGTTTCTCCTAATCTGTACAGGCTTTCGTATTGCTGACTTTATCAAGTCTCTGCCACATTTTTGTGGAGAGGAGATTGTACAGAAAGAAAAGCAACTGTGTCGTCTCCAAGTGTTTGCCTTGAAGGAATATCTCAGTAAGTAATGAGGAGAGCACTGGTAGTTCTCAAGCGAGTGTTTAAAAGGTCTTAATTTCTGACTGAATGTGACAGCTCACCTGACCAGTGGGTTGATCACTTTGTGAAGAAAAATGTGGAGCTTTAAAAAGAAACTTATAGTATACCCATGATTGTATGTCAGATAATGACTTAGATATTGAGGAAAAGAGAATGCTGAACTTAAAGTTGGGGGGTGTTTGTTACACTAAGACTTTGAAAGTTTGAGCATAGTTTTGGAATAATTCTGTGGTAATTAACTTTTTTCTCTGCTCTTATTTTTAAAGCTGCTTTTCCCCAAAAAAATCTTATTGCTGGATGTACCTTTTACAAAAATAAGAATTCTGTTTTATAATTTTCCATTTTTATTTTATTTTATTTTATTTTATTTTATTTTATTCTTTCTTGCAAAAGTCTTGAACAGCAGAGGAGAAGTATGCATTGGAAATTTGTTACATTTATCTTGATACATCATTCATAATAATAACTGAAATATCCTCCTCTGTAGATTTTCATGACTTTGCAGAGAAATACTTTTGACTGTCCTGCTTTTTTCTAAGACCATTGCTGAAAGAGACTCAATTAAAACAAAAAACGCTTCTGAGAGATTGACTAGATTATTGAAAATGGCATACCGTGAAGAGAATTTAAGTGTATTATCATTAACAGAATACCAGCTTAAGGAAAATAAGATTTCTGCTAATCGTCTTGTCTTCCACCCCTCACCCTACCAACTGGCAGTCCTTCTCAGATTCCTCTCTACTTATTCCTGAGGTTGGGGCTGCTTTGGATTTTGTGCTTTAGTTTATTTCGAGTGGGCTGCTCTTTTCCATTGGGATGAAGGCTGAATAGGAGTGGTTGGGATTTGCTAGTCATCCAAAATCATATCAGAATTACCTGACCCTTGGTGTTCTGACCAAAGAGACGGGAACAGATTGTCTGTGATGTTGGAGCCACACTGCTGCAACAGCAGTGAAAATAAGACGAGTAGGAGGCTCTGCAGGCTGGAGCTTTTCGTGTTCAGGCTCAGCAAGTCCAGGTGTTCATCTCTACTCGGAAATGCACATATACAGAAATGAAAGGTGATTCACATGTGGCTTCAGCTATTCTCACTGCTAAATTTTTTTTACTTGCCTATGGAATAACCACCTGTGCCTTGCTTAAGGGTACAGTAGTAAGTGTCAAGTTACCGTACTTGCATTATTGTTTTGGGGTGGGGAGTTTTTTGTTATTTTTTAACAGGTTCCAGTTGTTCTTTGTTACTTAGCAAGTGCAGTAGCTTTTCTTTCTTTCTCTTTCCTTTTATAGAGAGAAAGGAATTGACCGGGCAGCCTCCAGTTATTTCTACTGAGGAGTTCAAAAACATGTTAGAACTTACAAGAGAATGTTTTTTGGACCTGTGCAACACCAGTCTTCCTAAACCTGTTCTAGAGAAGGTTGCCAGTGAAACTAGGTCATGCACTGTGATCTCTGGTAAGAATCATTATTTGGAAAATACACTGCTTATTCTCTTTTGATGTGTTTTCATACCTGTTGTTCACTAAAAGAAGGAGAGTCTTTTACCAAAACAGGGGAAAAATGGAAGCTTTCTAGGCTTTTTTTTCTAACTGAAATTACCCTTGCATTAACTATTTCCTTTCTTTTCCTTAACAAAAAAAAAATAAAAATGCAGAAAACGTTTCTGATTACTGCACCAGGCAGGTTGTCCTTATATTTTATACTTTTATATATAGATAAAGGAATATGTACATACATATAGGTAGATAAAAGGAGTAGAACATCTAGATAGATAAGAGGAGTATATATGCAGATATATATTTCTTTAAAGAATAAGATTCTTTACTTCTGTTAAGGGTTATCCATCATATATTCCTTACAGAATCTGATTTAATGGAGCTAGATCCAATGGAGTGGCCAGAAAGACATGTTCTTCAGAATTTGGAAAACTCTGAAAAAAGCAAACAAAAAATGAGGTAATGGTTAAATATGGGAGATTTTCTTTGTAGTGGCCATTGAACATCTCTCTAGAGGAACTGTATATGTTGATAGCCATTTTGTAAACAGTTTTTAATTATATTCATAAGCTTTCGGAGGAAACATTGCTTAATGCTAAAACTAAGTTTCTGTCAATTTCCAAAGGTGTATTTTCTTGGTATTTATAGTAGTATTGTTTTGAATTTTTTTTTAATTGACAAAATGTAGCTGAAAATGAGCTAAAAGTAACATAGTTCCAAAACTAAATTACCAAAATGGCACTACTAGAAAATAGTAGCTATAGTAGAAAAACATAAAAAAGCTTTTTTTTCCCCCCAACACGCGTAGAAAGATAGTACAGCGGTTTTTGTCAGCATGTACAATGTGTTTCTAATCTCCTCATATTTCCTAAATAGTCAAGACATAGTATCAGATCTCAAATAATTTTGAAGGTCCTATTGGTTTTATGTTTGAAATCTATATTTAGTTTTCTTTTTCCTTCAGTGCTATTTGAGTGAAACCTGTAGTAGACCTTTGTGTCACTTAGTAGAGCCTATTGATTTCAGTTTAGTTCTCGCTTTTGTATAAGACTTAATGATCTTTGCTGGGTCTTAACATTTTTGCTGACAGACCGTTAGAGTCAGGTGTCCAATTGCCTTTTTCTTAGTCACTTCCAGCCCCTGTCTGTCTTTAAAATACCATCGTTGGCCATGGCTTAGATTGGAGTTCTGCATGTCAGAAATTCTCACGTGCAATATCTGCGTTTGCATGGCTATTATTATTATTGGCTTTTGTTTCTTAAATAGGTAAAATTCTTCCTTCTAATCAGCTTTTGAAAAGCTTTCTGAAGGACCTTTCTGTTTCATAGTCAGTTAGTGTTTATTTAATTGTATTCGGAACTGGTTATCTTCTCCTTATATTGAATCAGCGTACAGCATGTTGCTTAACAGTAAAGAGTGATCTTTGTTATACTTGAGTGAAGACACTAAAACAAATAGAGTTGAGAGTTGCATACAGTAGTGGCTTTTTGGTTCCTTTGCTGAATATTGTATGTCTCTTTTTTCTTAAATGGGGATTAATTTTTGATTTTACAGGTCCATAAATAGACAAAAGGGATGAATAATGTTCTTACTCTGTTGTATTTCATAACTAAGCTATAAAATCTTCAAGAAATTGCTTTCTTCAGTAGGATGGTAGAGAATTTGCATCAAATATAATTTATCATATATCATAACATTCATGTAAATGTTCAAGGAGCAACCTTGTTCATCTTACTTTGGAAATACATTTAATTGCTCCAGACTAGCGATGGTGGGGTTTTTTTTTTTAATGCAATGAGATTACTACAGTGAAAAGAAAAAAAAAAACCTTGGATTGGTCTTTTTTTTGTTTCCTTTTTTCAGAGTTTCTATGTTTGCACAGTCATCTGAGCAACTGCTGGGGCATGAAGATAGCCAGAGGGAGTCACTGACGTTGCTCGATGCTAAAGAATTACTGAAATATTTCACACCAGAGGGGCTACCAGTTGGTGATCTTCAGCCACTACAAATTCCCAAACGGTATGAATCCGGCATATTAAAACCACTGAAGTCCATACTCGGAACTGATGTAGGGGAATGTGAACGACTGAATGAGAGTCTTAGAATGGCCTAACTGGATCTGAGTTTGCAACTTGCGACATCCTTGCATCACCTGCCTGCCAGTGAGATCAATGGTTGTGGTCCTCCAGTCTGTCTTGCTATTTAGTTCTTTCAAAGTCTGCAGTGGCCAGATGTTGGTCCTATGCATTTAAATAACCAGATAATCACCTGATGTGCAAAGGTGTGCCAGTAGACCTTTGCCATGGGTCTCCTACAAGCTGCCGCCACCATACGTGTACATTTCCAAACGAGCCTTTCTAGCAAAGCAGAAGTTATGACCAGGTGACCCGCCTAGTGGATGAGGGAAAGGCTATGAATGTTGTCTGCCTGGACTTTAGTAAGGCCTTTGACACTGTTCCCCACAGCATCCTCCTGGAGAAACTAGCTGTCGGTGATTTGGATGAATGGCCGAACGCAGAGAGTGGTGGTGAATGGAGTTAAATCCAACTGGTGGCCGGTCACGAGTGGTGTCCCCCAGGACTCAGTTTTGGGTCGGGTTTTGTTTAACATCTTTATCAATGATCTGGTTGAGGGGATTGAGTGCTCCCTCAGTAAGTTTGCAGATGACACCAAGTTGAGTGGGAGTGTCAATCTGCTCAAGGGTAGGAAGGCTCTGCAGAGGGAGCTGGGCAGGCTGGATCGATGGGCCGAGGCCAACTGTATGAGGTTCAACAAGGCCAAATGCTGGGTCCTGCACTTGGGTCACAACAACCCCATCCAACGCTACAGGCTTGGGGAGGAGTGGCTGGAAAGCTGCCCAGCAAAAAAGGACCTGGGGGTGTTGATTGACAGCCGGCTGAACATGAGCCAGCAGTGTGCCCAGGTGGCCAAGAAGGCCAACGGCATCCTGGCTTGGATCAGGAATAGTGTGGCCAGCAGGAGTAGGGAGGTGATCGTGCAGCTGTACTCGGCACTGGTGAGGCCGCACCTGGAGTACTGTGTTCAGTTTTGGGCCCGTCACTACAAGAAGGACATTGAGGTGCTGGAGCATGTCCAGAGAAGAGCAACAAGGCTGGTGAAGGTTACGAGGAGCAGCTGAGGGAGCTGGGGCTGTTTATTCTGGAGAAGAGAAGGCTGAGGGGGGACCTTATTGCTCTCTACAACTACCTGAAAGGAGGTTGTAGTGAGGTGGGTGTTGGTCTCTTCTCCCAGGTAACTAGCAATAACTAGCGATAGGATGAGAGGCAGTGGCCTCAAGTTGCATCAGGGGAGGTTCAGATTGGATATTAGGAAAAATTTTTTTACTGAAAGAGTGGTCAGGCATTGGAACAGGTTGTGCAGGGAAGTGGTTGAGTCCCCATCCCTGGAGGTGTTCAAAAAATGTGTAGGCGTGGCACTTCAGGGTATGGTTTAGTAGGCGTGGTGGTGTTGGGTGGATGGTTGGACTTGATCTTGGAGGTCTTTTCCAACCTATGATTCTACTGTGGCAGAACGTGAATTTTATTGGTGTGATTTCTGTCATTCAGTGGAGGGGCGACTAGGTGGGAACGCAAATAAAGTGTAAAACAGGCAATAGCTGAGCCTATTGAGCTGTGTTTGTCTCGTGTCATGCTGTTCCAGCATTTCTATCTGTAGTCTTATGTGGTAAAGTGCTCCTTAAAGGAAGGTTGTGTACTCTAACTGCTTTGTAAGAATTCATCCTTATCGTGTCCGCTGGTGCTAGTGTGTTAACCACTGCTTTTGCAGCAGGAAGATTGATACGAGGAGTCAGTGGAGTAATTTTCAGGATCTGCACATCTGTTAGACTGAAGGCCAACCTATGTAAAAGTCAGATAGTGTATGCAGAAGCAGAGCCTATACTGTTTGTGCAGTGTGTCATAGAATGCTAGGCAGGCAAGACAATCTTGGCAGTCACTAGAGTTATATTTATTGATCTTTTTAATGTTGATTTATAGAATGTATAATGGAATTATTGGATACAGCCCTTGATCCTTTTTTAAACTTCTTTATATGTAACAAATCAAGAGGACGTGAGAGGGAAAGGTTCTGTAGGGTTTTAGAGATTTTTCGAAGTACTTATTGGAGTTTTGAAACTCATTTAAAGATGTTCTGAGTGGAGAATTCAAGCAAGTTAGAAAATACCCAGTGAAGACTGAGTCTCCTACAATGTCGTTAGTTAATGAGTGCAGATGATTTAGGATTTTGGCTGTAACATAAAATATTTTCATTCCACTTAGTTGTGTGGGAAAAGTCAATAATTTGTTTGCTACAAAAATGTGGGTTTAATCCCTGACTTTTCAAAGCCTCCAGAGAAGCTTTGTAGCATAAAATACTTTAAAGCATTTGCTTTGAGCTATAGCTGAGTGAGGTCTGAATTTGAGGGGTTTTGCCCCAGTTTGCTTGGATTTCTGCCAGTTGTTAAGAGAAAGTATGATGACGAAACCTTTGCTATGTAGTACATTACTATGGGTCTCTCTTGTAATACTTATAGATCTTGGATGTCTAAGGGAGGTATAAAGCCAAAATCAAGATTCTAGATAATCGCATAATCACAGAATGTTAGGGGTTGGAAGGGACCTCTGTGGGTCATCTAGTCCAACCCCCCTGCAGAAGCAGGGTCACCTACAGCAGGCTACACAAGACCTTGTCCAGGCGGGTCTTGAATATCTCCAGAGAAGCAGACTCCACAACCTCCCTAGGCAGCCTGTTCCAGTGCTCTGTCACCCTCAGAGGGAAGAAGTTCTTCCTCATGTTCAGACAGAACTTCCCATGCTTCAGTTCGTGCCCGTTGGCCCTTGTCCTGTCTCTGGGCACCACTGAAAAGAGTCTGGCCCCATCCTCCTGACACCCACCCTTGAGATATTTGTAAGCATTTATAAGGTCGCCTCTCAGCCTTCTCTTCTTCAGGCTGAACAATCCTAGCTCCCTCAGCATTTCCTCATAATAAAGCAGACTAAATGTTTTTGCTTGAAGGCTGCAAGGTCTGCCAATGCTGTATGTATGTATTCCACTTGATCCAAAAAGAAACCAGAAAACCTAGGAAAATCTACAGCTAGATGGTTGTCTGGGAGGTGGTGAACAAGTCCCTTTCTGGCGTACCAGTTTGCTGTTAGTTGCCTTTGGCAGAACCCTGGGCTCCTCGCTGCTTGCCCCCCTAGCAGGAGCTCTGACTAGATTCTCTGGAATAATTACTGGCTTTGCATGGTAGATGTTCAAACACAGTGACTACAGACCCAAAGATTTTCCTGACCAGCAGAAGGAATACTGGTGAATGAGCAGAATGAGACTGGTGAATTAAAGGAGTTTTCACGTGTTGTCCATGTTTGAGCTTAAATAGAGGTTTGATAGATTAGAGTTTTGGCTGACAGTCTTTCTAAATGGACATCTTGCTAGGTTCAGCATCACATTGTTCCTGAATGTTTTTGCCAGATAATTTTTCCAATGGTAATGGTGCAGAGACAGTCTATGTGAATAAAACTTGAAGCAGTGCATACGTTTCAGATACGGCTATTTCTTGCCGTCATCTCTTCCCTTCTTTAGAGATAATTGGGATGTGACTTTACAGGGTATGCTAGGATCTGGCTGCAAGCTCTTTCTGTCTTGCTATGGCTTATTCTGTTGAAATAATTTCAGATACGTTCATATGATGTAGTTGCAGAGAGTTACTAGCTGGAACTCAAATATCACAGGAGACAAGTGATTAATTATGAAGCCTAGGAAAGGTGACTAGTTGGGTGAGACAACAGCTTCAAGCTAAAGGGAAGGAATTCACGGAATATAGCACTGGACTGTGAAATGGGACATCAGTTCCCGGTTCCTGTCAGTTCATTCTACTACTCAGGTGCCCCCGTTGTGATATGGGGTTATAGTTGTCTGGTTTTATTGATAAATTATTTGGAGCAGTGGCCTCTAAACTGGTGGAAATGTTAAAGAGCTTCTTTAATAATAATAGCTCAATAGGTATTAGTTAGTTGAACTTAAATTCGGAGCACTGGAACAGGCTGCCCAGGGAGGTTGTGGAGTCTCCTTCTCTGGAGATTTTCAAGACCTGCCTGGACAAGGTCCTCTGTGGCCTGCTGTAGGTGACCCTGCTTCTGCAGGGGAGTTGGACTAGATGACCCACAGAGGTCCCTTCCAACCCCGAACATTCTGTGATTCTCGCTTCAGTGGAGATTTAATTTTCCATTGGTGCTGTACCCCGGGTGCTTAGCTACAAGACATGCTGTTTTGGTCTTCCTGTGCCAAGACATTTGTTTCTGACTTCTGGAAGTATGATTTATCTTGACTGTACCTAGTTAAGAGATCTGTATTTTTTTCCTTTCAGTGAAAACGCATTCCTTTTGACACCAGAGCTTACTCCTCAGCAACTCAGAGATTTGCCGTTTGAAAAAGCAGCTGGATGCCATTATCATGGACTTGAGTAAGTTTCCTGGCTTCTTTTCCCCAAATTGTTTTTCAGCTTTCGTTCAAGGTATAATTAGAAACATTTCAAGCAACGTGAACGTTAATTATGGAAAACTTTGTGTATCCTTTTCCTCTGTTGGAGCAACTTTGCACATGCTACCTCTCCCTTTTTTACCTTTATTTTATTCACTGGTTTAAATTGCAACACACCTGCCTTGGTGGTAATGTAAAAACATTTAGATTTTGGGTGTGGTGTTTTTTTCTAAGTTGTACTGCTGCAGCTATTCTCAATGTCTCCGAAAATTTTAATTGAGAATTGGAGGTGGCAAGGAGGAGAGGGTTCGTTGGCACATAATAGATCCCTGGAGCAGCACATGAGTGAATTACATGTGTAGTTCCTACTTCAATATTAAATTGTAGCCACTTTCAGACTAACAGTCGTGAGGTTTATGAGACCTGCTGTGAAGCTACCTCTGTGGTCAGCGAACCTGAAAACACCACCAGCAGGCAAGCGTTAGCGGCAAGAATTTTCAAAAGGATCGATGTGGTTAGGAGCATATTTAGTCCCAGAGAGACAGCTTTAGTTAGTTGTCAGAGCTTCAGATAGGCAAACATCATGTGATGTAACTGTATAAAAATTATTTAGAAGAATATAAATATTGTCAGTGAGGAGAAGAAGAAAAGGACATAGACAAACACAAGAGGAGATAACTCAGCGTAAGTCTTCCTTGTGAACAGACTCCTAGTCTTAACGCAGTATATGTTAAGAAATGCGGCGGATACCAAGTGTAGGCAGTTTGGTCTTCATGCAAATTTCTACTGCCTCCTAAAATCGCATTTTCAGTTTATCAGAATTTGACTAATGATATTACTAGTATTTTTTTTCTTGTCAACCTCACCTATAGTTTGGTTAAGCCTGTGCTTAATACCTGGTAATTTTATCCACGTTCTCTAGGGAAGTGAAGCAGTCATTCTATCTGTTCAGCTATCTGTTTCTTCTCTTTTTCTGAGTGGTAACTCATCAGCCTTTTAGCTATTTTAGATTTGTAACAAAAAGCACAAAGAGGCAACTGGGCCAATAGGAGAAATGCAGATTTGTCCTCCCAGGTGTGGGAAGAAATCACTTGGCCGTTGACTGTCGGCGCATGGTGGCTTGCTGACCTGCCTGACCTCTGCAGGGAGGGTGCATGGGGATGCAGAGCAGGCACAGCATGGCTGGTGCTGCCTCTCCTCGTAGCAAAATATAACAGGTAGAGCCCAGAGGGATATTGTGGAGAGGAGGGGGACACTGGCATTTAATATTACAAGGGGAATGTGCTAGCAGTAAGGGAGGGAAGCAGTAGAGTGAGATGATAGAAACTAGCGTGGAAGGGAGGAGCCCAAAGATGTACATCCAGAATATATTGTAGCAAGAGTATCATAGGAAGCATACGGTCTTTTGGAGCAGGTGTGTTTTGTACCACGCAGTTGTGATTGCAGTTTCCATCCGCATGGCTGCTGTATTTATATTTGGAAGTAAAGTCTTGTCAACAACACCAGGAGTAGCAGTTATGATTAAATCAGATTTCTGGTGTAATGAACCTGTGCCAAACACTTGGATCCTGTGTTGCAAAGAGAAAGTAATTGCCGTTAAAGCAGAGTGAGTCAAATGGCAATTTAACTTCTAAAGATAAAAACATTTTTATCTTTGTAGGGGATGTGATTGCTTAGGGGACTGAGAATATAAATAAGGAAAATTAAATACCTTGAAATTTGTAAGGTAACTTACTGTTATCAGATAATGAATTTATTCTAGTAGAGAGTATTACTCAGCTGTAGAAATGGATTCAGTGGTCTGCTATTAGAAAAGTTAATTTCTCCCTGCATATGAAGAAAGCAGAAAAATCAGATCCAGCAATTTAACGTAACTCTGTGTTAAAATAAAAGTAAAGAATATGTCTAGAGTTCCTAAGAGTAGGAAACATCACTAAGTAGTGTGGAGGGTGGGCTGAGATGTAGGTCCCATTGTTCAGAATGCTTGTAGAGAAAAGGATGGAATGATGCTGGATAGTACTGTTCTCTTTCCTTGCAGTAGAGGTGGTGTAAGTTACTGGGCGATGAAGTACTCATCTCTTGCAAGGAATCTTGGAGATCATTTACACAAAAGAAAAGCTAGTTAGGATGCATTTTGTAATGTTGTAATCTCATGAGTATGTTTTGTTCTCTTTCAGCTCCACCATGTTTAGTACAGTTTCTTTGTTTTCATTTATTAAACCACCTTATTCTTTGTAAACTGGGAAGCCTGTGCTTGTTCAGTGACACTTCTGTATTTTTAACATTTAAAAAATGGGACTTTCTCATGTACCAGTGCTTATCTTGGACAAAGCTAAAGGTTGCATTTGCAAAGAGTGCAGTTAGCAAAGAATCTGTACTAAATTGCATTTAAAACACTTACCATGCCCTATCTTCCTCATAGTTACACTTGATTAATACAATCTCACAGCAGCCTAGGTTTTGGCACAACCTGGTTCGTCCTAAAATTATGTCAGTATCATTGCATTTTGGGATTACTGAAGCACTTGTAACTTGCAAATTACATATATTGTACTTTGGGATGTTTTCTTCAGGCATTTCCTATGTGATTCTCTCATGGCATACATGCTGAAGACATCTGGGATTGTTTGGCTGGGAGGTTTTTTTGACTAGGAAATTTGCATTCTCCCAGGAAGAAACAGAGGCACATTGTATAATCATATTATCATTTTAGAGTGTATCATTTTATGTATAATAACCTGGTATTTTCTGGGTCTCAAAGGTTTGGTGGATGCTTGCAAGGTCTAAAAATTCCGTATCCATTATGGTGTGCTGGGTTCATCATGTCTTTGGGTTCAGAGCTGTCTTCATCACTGTTTTATTGGAGAGTCTAACTGGTTAGTGTGTTAACAGGGGTGACATCTGTTAAGTATGGACTGAATACGAAATCAGTGAAATCTAAAATAGGGACATTGATGATACAAATCTAACACAGGGCTAAGGAGAAAAAAATCCATTGTCAGCATCCTAATCCATCGCTTATTGTTCAAGGAAAAGAGTCTACTCATGTCCATGGAAATCTTACTTGTAAGACCACAGGGTGAAGACTTACAAGCAGTATATTATTCAGCTTCTTTGTTGATGTTAGACTTAAATATAGCTAAATTCATCAGACGTATGTTAATTTAGTGGGCTGTTTGAAGGTATCTTTCAGAACAAAACACCAGTCCAAACATAAAAAGTTTTGGAGATTGTGTGATAGTCGATAGTAAGTTGTTCTGGTTTTTTTTCTGATTGTAATAAAGCAAGAGACTTTCTCTCGCAGATCTCTCACCAATTTCAATTTCAGATTCTGTCTAGATAACGGAAGAGCTTTAGAGAGAGATGTGGGATATGCTGAACTTCAAACTCGTCTTATTCGTTATGAAACTCAGACTACTTGCACCAAAGAGTGCTGCCCTGTGCCGTTTGTCTTGAGCCCTCTCCCGTCTCCTGCAGTCTTGTCAGAGCCTGGAAGTGTCCCTGATGGAGAGTCTTTACAAAGGGAATTCAAAACAGAGGCATCAAGGCTAAAACGCAGAGCAAAAGACTTGGATTGCTTTCATCCCAAGAAAAGGTAATGCACTGAATAAAATAAATCTTTAGCATGAAATATTTCAGTAGTCTCTTGTGAAACGCATCTTTTCTTTCATCTTAAAATGTTTTTAGTGAAACTATCTAGGCAAATGTTCTAGTTGTTTAATTCTCTTCTGTAGGTTCATTTTTTTTTTTCTCAAGTGTGACCTCTCATTGATAGCACGAGATTAATCAAAACCATGCAACACAGGCACCTTTTATTTAAGAGATTTGGGGTTTTGTCTTGCAAAGTCTCAAGCGCCTTTGAAAAGACAACAGATAGCCTCGTCTGGGACCGAGACTGTCAGTGCTGTTGCACTACAAATAGACAACTAAAGGTTTAGAAAGCCAAGCATTGTACAAGCAGAGTAATTGAATTTCTAATCCAAAGAACTGCTGGTGTAAGATGACGTACCAAAATTCAAACTTATTGTCAGCCTTGTTTATTAAAGTCTTTTCTGGAAGTCTATTTTTTAGGACTTCCCTTTGTACCTTGTCCTCACTCTAAAGATGCAAACTCTTTGCATCAATAAAAAATTAACTGCTATGTAACACTACTTCTGAGTTCACTTTTTACTGTAATACTTCTTTCTTCTTTCTAGTTTGATACCCTTTGTGGTCTAATCACAGTAAGCCTGCAACAGAGTTCTGGTTTTAGGAATAGCCATATCTTTTGCAGCTTACTGACCAGTTAGAAAAGAAGGTGCGATCGTACTTAGCACTTCATAAACTGGAGTTTCAGAATTACAAACACTCTTATAGTTGAATGATCAAGCATTACAATGTTCCTGTAGAATTGTAACACCCAACTTCCCATAGTTGTGATATTCCTGTAGGGCCAAAAGAAATTAGATAGTTTCAGGAAGTTTTGTCTTATCCTGAGACTGAAGGCCAGCAAACTTGGCTTTTCCTAGCCATCTAGATGAGGGGTCCGTGTGCAAAACTACCCTTTCACGCAAAGAGTTTCTTGTAGTTATCTTGTTTCTTCAGTTTGTTTCTGGACTGTTTAATCAGAGGTGCAGTGGATCTACATATCGGAGACCAAATCAGTTAGTGAAGTGTTCTTCTAATACAAAAGAAGTTATGTAGTAGAATCCTGTCTACTGCTTTCAGGTGCTGTTTGCAAGAATGTACATTACTTAATACTCTTAGCAGCAGCCTCTGAAGCAGAAACAAAGGCACCAAAAGAGTCAGTACAGAGTCTAAAAGTTCTTTTTACCCTTTTTATTTTTTTTTTCCTTTCATTCCAGGCTAACCAAATCTGAGAGTACAGATTCCCTCCTCTCTCAGGCAAGTGGAAGTAGTGGGAGTCACTACACAGCTGTGGTAATGAGGAAGTGCACTGAGAGATCAGTTTCTTTAGCTTCGATGCCATTGAAACAGGCTGGTCAGCCCCACAAAGTAATCACTAAGGCTGGATCAGCAAGTCACAGAAGTGCAACTGAATCTGAGACTTCAAAGCCAGCCAAGGAATCGAGGTCTCAGAAACATACAAGGGTAAAGGTTTATGTTGTTTTGTTTGTGAAAAAGCATCTGCTTGACTTCTTTCATGTGACTTGATTTTTTACTTTTTTTTTTAACTCTAAGTGAGCTGTCTTCATCTCTATTTGTTGTTATTAAATTTAATTTGGTTCACTTGTGTAAGTGAATCCTGAAGGCACTGAGGACAGTGCTGCAGAAGCAAGGAATGAAAAAGTATGTACGGAGTATTATGTCATAGAATAGTTTGGGTGGGAAGGGACCTTTAAAGGTCATCTAGTCCAACCCCCCTGCAGTGAGCAGGGACATCTTCAGCTACGTCAGGTTGCTCAGAGCCCTGTCCAACCTGGCCTTGAATGTTTTCCAGGGATGGGGCATCTATCACCTCTCTGGGCAACGTGATCCAGTGTTTCACCACCCTCATTGTAAAAAATTTCTTCCTTATATCTAGTCAGAATCTACCCTTTTTTACTTTAAAACCATTACCCCTTGTCTTATCCCAACAGGCCCTGCTAAAAAGTTTGTCCCTGTCTTTCTTATAAGCCTCCTGTAAGTACTAAAAGGCCACAGTCAAGCCCAGGGAATTAAGGCTGAGAGAGATAACAACTAGCAATAATAAAGGTGGGAATGGATATCAATATAGGAGTCATGAAATGTAGAAAATTAATATAAAATGTATATATTATTTTGGAGAAGAGAAAACCCAAGCCATTATCAATTTTTTTCTGTCTTCTGGGCCGCATATGAATATTCACTGAACCTTTACACTGCTTTGTAAGCATTTCCTTTATTTTGGAGATAAAGGAAATGGAAATGGATTGTTAAATAACTCTGCCCAAATTTGGTCAGTGGATTGACGGCATTTGGCCAATGGATTAATGACAGAGGCAAGATCAAAAAAGAGAGTATGTTCTTTTTTTTTTTTTCTTCTCCCTTGGACTAATTTTCATGCCAATAATCAGGATGAACTTTTGAGGGTGTTTCTGTTTTTCCAAGATGCTGAAGGAGGTGGTTGCTAAGACTCTTCAAAAACAGGGAATTGCAAAGGATCACAAGTGCTTTGCATCGTGCAGCCAGCGTCTATTTGAGATATCAAAGTTCTACTTAAAGGTAACTAGAAGACATGCTCTTACAGTTGTTTGTTCTTAGTTAAGTGAATCCAGTCCTGAAGAAAACTTGAAATAGGCTGTGTCATATTGAGACTTGTTTAAGCTAGTGTTTCCTAGTAGTGTGTAGAGTGTGTGGATAAAACTTTGGACTTGTTGTCAAATGCAGAAGCTAGTTTTACATTATATTTTGGTGGCTGTTTATTTTGTTTTAAACCTTACAAAGCAGTAATCTTTTATGTGAGATAATATGTTAAAGCAGTGGTCTGTTAGGAAAGGTCACGCTTATACTAGATTGTTTTCCCTAGCTGTTGTAGCTGTCTCCAGCCATAGCTGTGACAGCTCAGCTTCTGCCTTGTTCCAAGGCTATTGGCTGAATAGGTAGCTTGCACAACTGTTTCAGAAATTCTAGTTCCCTGCCATGCTCACAGAAGTCCTTGTAAATGTGCACAACTATCTAACGCATACTGACTTGGCACAACGGTGTAGAATTGCATCAACCTCATTTTTAGGAGGAGATGAGAGTTTTTTCCACAATACCTAGGGGACTTTATGAGTCAATGCTTGAGCCCATGTTGCTTAGTCTGGGCACCAAAACAAATTAAATTACAGTACAGGGTGTTTAAAAGCTGTTGCTCACGTCTGAGCTGCTGTTTCTGGTCATTTGCATCCACTTAGCCTACAGCTATTTGTGAACTGCCTCAGTTTAGTCAACTTCAGTAAAGGTGATTTAAGCTAAATGAAGTTGCAATTGAAGAGGGCTGAATGCTTACACAGACAATTAGAACATCTTGCTGATGAGAACCAACTTCTTAAGTAATTAGAACACAGTCGCGCAGTCGTTCTGTAAGCACTCCCAAAATCTCCCTGAAATATGCCCCGAAGGAAGATGTTCTAATCCAAAATCAGAAAGAGCTGTGTGTAGGGATGAGCGAGTAGGGCAAATCAGATGGGTTCCCCGCTGAATTCCAAGTAGAAGAGCAAAAGGAATAGTACTGGAGGGATCCTGTCCTTCGGAAAGCTGATCTAGAGAGAGGGGTAGCAGGGCTTTGTTCTCCTGAACTGTCTTGCAGCTCCAGGTCTGTGGGAGCCCTTTGAATCCTTGTCTGCTGCTTCAGAAGCATGATACCATAGGTATCGCCTTCCTTTGGAGACAAGTGGTAAAGGAGTTTTCTTAGTTCTCCTTTCTCTTTAGGCAAAGTTATGTGCTTGCTTTGTTTCAAGAGAGTGGATTAGGTTGGGCTGATTGGACTACAAAACAGACAAGACATTCTAGGTTTTTCCTTTCTTACACTGATTTTCTTTCTCCCCATCTTCTCTGTTCTTTGCTAGAACTCTGTATTGCAATCTAAGCGCACAGTTGATTTACATCTTTGTATAGAAATAAGATTTCAGTCAAGGCTGTAAGAACTTTGAATATCATTTAAGAAAAAAAAATAATTTCTGGAAGTGTGCGACAGGTTAGGAAGGCTCAGTTGCACACGTGAGTACTAGGTTTGGACTACTGTAGGGAAAGCTGCAACCCACTGGAATAGATTTAGATTATTTATTTTAAAAAAAAGGTCAAATAATTCTTCTGTGGTTCTGCACAAGTTGATAAAAGGGTAAGACCCGCCCTGCTTATTAGGGCTCTTATAATCCAAATTAGAGTGAGCACGTGAGTTTGCTAATATCTGTGGCTTTGTGTTTCATGTTTAGGATCTTAAAACTTCTAGAGGACTTCTTGATGAGATGAAGAAAACAGCATATAACAATGCTAAACAGGTAAGACCATTTGTTTATTTGCTCCTGTAACTAGCCAAGGCTAAATGTGGTGGTGGCAGTTTGACTGTAGGATGGTTTAGTCCACAACTTTGAGATGAAGAGATGCATTCCGTTGACTGTAGGTCTCGTTTCACTTTCTGATCTCATAAACACATTCTCTCAATCAGTAGTCCCGTGGCAAAATTTCCAGTTGCATATATTCAGGTTTTAGATGGTATTCTAGTTATAGCTGCCAGTATGATGTGGCCCAGTGAGAAATGGAGATGAAGGCAATAAAGGTTTCTGCATCACTGGGAAAAAAAGGAGAGATGAGATTTTTCTTCATTTGAAAGAAAGCCTGGATCATTGGGGAATTCTTCTTCCCGTGTTGTTGAAGGAAATAACATTTCTTTGCAAAGGTTAGGAAGCAATAAAGGCATCTATAAAGGAAATAAATTTCTTAAAAGAAGCAATGAAAATTAGTAATTTTAAGCTTGTGAATAACTGTAAGCACAAGGGATATCAGATGAGCTTACTTGTGTGTAAGGTAAGATTTATATGAACCGTAGCGCAGAGCAAATGACAGGAGTAAATACTCCTGTCCTCCAGAAATTAAGTAAGTCTTTGATTTAAATTCTGAAAAACATGCTGAAGTGACTCTATGATTTAAAAAAAAAAAAACAAACGATCCCGTGTATTTACAGAACAGTTCTCAAAATCATAAATTAAATGGAAGGATTTGGAATGGGGTAGTTAAATAAGAAACCCCAAACTCTTAAGGAAAACTGCTAGATCCCCACAGAATTTATTCTAGGAGAGTAATATTTATTGTGTTCTGTACTTTGTTCTCTTGTGAATTGCTTTCTACAGATGATAAGGTTTCAAAAACTACATGGGTTCCAATGTTTGGTGTTGAACTGGGATATTGTGCTGATACACTGTTTCTCACCACAATTTTTGTCTGGAGAGACCAACTGGTAGTTTTATGTATGTTTGCTGTCGGAAGGAGAGGCATTAAAATGGGGGATCTCTTAAGCTGGGCATCTCTCCCTGTCTTAGAGAATACTTTGAAACTACCTTCATTTAACAAAATAATAATATAGTTGCTCAGGACTTGTCAGTGGCCTGAAGAACTACCCTGTCTGGGAAACAGCAGTAATAATGGTGGTAGATACAGCAGTGTACAAATTATTCTTTACCCTTTCTTTTACAGCTTTAGGAATTTTTTTGTGCTGGAAACACGCGCTGTTTAGCATTGTGTGTGCAGCGTGTTGCTAGTACATGGAAAGAGTGGCATGAAGTAGCTCAATTCAGGGCAAATAAAAATCCCTTTTTCTAAAGACAAGGTGTTCTATAGGGTTAAATATAATTCTTGGGTAATGGTGTATCCTCTCAGTTTATTACCAACTCTTTCTCCTTTTGAAGGAATTACTTTTAAATCCTGTTTAGTAAATACCACACAGGTGGTGATTGAGGTGGTGATAAAGAAAGAATTGATAAAGTGTATGAGATGTTCTTAAGTTGCTCTCAGGAACTGGAGTTATGTAAATCGTTTGTTTTCTCATTTATTTTCCCAGGTGATTGAATGGGTTTTGGAGAAGACTGGCAAGTAGAGGTACTGCCTGGCTGCTATTCACGCCCTCCTAGAAATTGAGGAGACGGAGCACTTCGGATTTTAAGAAAAACATTCTCCTGCCAAACATGTGCGCACACATAGCTACACACCAGAAGGACTTTGGTCAGTGTAATTATATAGACTTAATTCTCAAGCACAGTGGCAGGTTTTGAAACTTTTGATACTGAAAGTTTTAATTTAAAAAAAAATGCAAATGAAAAAAGGTTTTATTTTAAAGGAGTATTTATTATGTTTCACTGTTAAAAGGAATATGGCTTGACTTGGTTTGATAAAGCTTTGTGTGTTTTTTAACCAGTGTATTTGTTTTGTCTGTGAATAAAGACCCAACAGATTTAATTTTAATAGCAAAACTACTTTGTTTTACTTTTTTGGGTGAAGACCTCTATTATATTTATTACTACTTACTGTTGTATAAACAGCTGTTTACAGTGCCAGCTGTCGACATTATACAGAATAAGAACAGTTCCTATTCCGCAGGTGAAAGCAAACATAACTGAATTCGAGTCACAATTATCTCTGTCATAGTATACTAAAAAAAAAAAAAGCAAAAAAAAAACAAAAAAGCAGGTCTTTTGAAACTTGATGCAAAGTCCCAGTAAAGAAAGGATCATTGTCTGACAAGCTGAATTTCCAGGATAATTTCAAGTGTACTTTTAGTTACACTCCTTAGAAACAGTTCATAACAGAGTGCTGAGATTTCTTTTCACAGGAGAGGAGAAAATCAAACCGATAGCAGTAATTATGATTGAGAGAGCTGTGAAAGAGCTGGCATGCTATGATGAAATGCAATGGAAAGAATAATTTCTACCCAAGTTGCAAGCACAGTAAAATATTAAATTCGGCCTCGGTTTGCTGAGGTGGCAGACGTGTAGCTGGCTTGTACTAGTGTGATTATTCAGGTTAGTATTGTGTTGAGGTGAGGAGTTCCTACCAAAATACAGTTTACAGCTTTCGGTGTAAGGATTTCCTATTCATCATATAAACTAACACAGGATCACAGAATCACAGAATAGTTTGGGCTG
Organism: Opisthocomus hoazin; assembly: GCF_030867145.1. Lineage (NCBI taxonomy): Eukaryota > Metazoa > Chordata > Aves > Opisthocomiformes > Opisthocomidae > Opisthocomus > Opisthocomus hoazin. Next base: position 15,531,524 of record NC_134416.1, on the reverse strand, counting down.
TAAGGGACCTTACAGATCACCTAGTTCCAACCCCCCTGCCATGGGCAGGGACACTTCCCACCAGAGCAGGCTGCTCAAAGCGCCGTCCAACCTGGCCTTGAACACTGCCAGGGAGGGGGCAGCCACAGCTTCTCTGGGCAGCCTATGCCAGGGCCTCACCACCTTCACAGTAAAGAATTTCTTCCTTGTATCCCATATAAATCGACCCTCTTTCAGCTTGAAGCCACTACCCCTTGTCCTATCACTGCACGTTCTTCTCAAAAATCCCTCTCCAGCTTTCTCGTAGGCCCCTTCAGGTACAAAATTGATAGAGATGCAGTGTTACCGTTTGCTGTATTCTCGTGGAAGGAAACTGGATTAAGCAATACTGATACAAACAAAACTCAGTATTATGAAAAAATAATTGAACTAAACCATGTGTAGATTAGGCTTGATACTGTAAAATCTACTTGTTCTCTGAAGAGCCTTCCTGATTTTGTGACATTATTCTGGGCTTAATTCTATTTTGTGTAAAGCCAGGCCCTAAGGAGGTTTTTTCTGTCTAACAGGATCTTGCATTTAACTCTTCTGTTCCCTCCTTCCAATGTTTATTGTTCTCCTGAATGCTACAAGACCTTTTATCTGTGGGTGTGTGCTTGTTTTAACTGCACTCTGAGCGGCCATAGGAAAGCTGTGTCGCCGTTTTACTGTGACAGCAGGCTCTAGTGCGTCTTGGAGCGGGTTGACACTTGTCTGCAAAAAGGCACACATTCATAGCGTCCAGGTTAATAACTTAAGGGGTTTTACTGATTTGGTGAAATAGCAACACGATGAAGGTAGATAATTAAGTAATTGTTTAATACGTGCATGCACAAAATCGCTCCAATGTATTAATTAGTGTGTACGGTTCACATTTCTTTGCATTCAAGGCAGAAATTGTGACCCAAACACTTCAAAATACATGAAGACTTACATTTCTACTGTGTTAAATTTAAAATGCTTTGCCCATAAAACAAGAAACTAATCAAGATACTGATCTTCCTTAACATCCAATATTGTATAAATACTTTCACATAGAGTGAGAAAAGCCTTAAGATATAATCTCCTATCCTCAGCCTGAATGCTGATACTATTATCCAGATACTAAAGCAAGCCACTGAAAGTTGCATTTCCTACTTAATTGTGGGCGTTTCTATATACTTGTAATTACAAAAATAAATTATAGTTAATAAATTAGGCATGTTGATAAGCAAAAGTACAGAAACTCTACATTGTGTGGAATACTTCTGGCTAGCTGCCACAAGCAAAGCAAATCCCCTTCAGGAATTTAATTAATACTCTTTAATTGGCTTTCATGGTGAAAAACTATCTGCATGCATCTGTAGAAGGGCTTCCTTAAAAAGGTGCTTTTTAAAAATATTTTTTATTGATTTTCTCATTCCTCCCTTACCTCTCTATGGTGTCCATAGTGGGCCCTGGATTTTGATACGATCTATCTTACTTCATGAGCAAGTAGACCCCAGTGTTTATTGTTTTAATTAATTCTGTAGACTCAAAGGCTGACCTGAAATAATCAGCAGGAAAGCAGTTAGGGAAACATAAGCATTTTGATGTATTGTTTGTTTGCTTCGTTCCCCGAACTGAACTAATGCGGTGCTGCCCATGTCTCATTTGCACTGTGTTATTATGTTGTGGGTTTTTTAGGGGAAATGATAGCTAGTTCATTATCATGGCTTAATAACACTGTGCCCCGTTTGAGCTGGGATAACTGTCCCTGTGCATGCTCTTAGCCTACAAAAAGCATGCAAAATAATTTGACCTACAGTGCTACCAAATTATTTTATCTGTTGTAGTTCAAAAATCCCACACTAAGAGTCCCCACAGCTTAGCTAACATGTCACTTACGTGATACAGCACATAATGTCACTCTGCCTCTGAACTTCAAATTATTTTCTTTTTCGTGGCTGATGAACCCAAAATCCAGTCTGCCCTATGCATACTTTAATGTAGGTGGTTTGGCTGCTTGCTCTCATGTTTTTGCAAGTCAGGATACAAGTCATACTCACCAATACACATTTATGGTCTACCCGTAACCCATGCTATGCCCTTATAAAAGATTGGGGTAAGTCAGCACTGATGTGGTGGTGATGACTTGGCGAGATGATTATTCGAGTATTACCACAGTCACATGACGAAGATCACTGAGCTACAACGGAACTTGACCTGCGTACAAATGCTTTTCCAAATTCACAGACTCTCCAGTTCTCCCTTGGGATTTGTTTTCCAATGCCTCTAATTATTTGCGCCAGCACAGAAATTCTGACAAAGGAAACAAACTGAAAAGCTACATGGAAAAAGTAGCTGATGCGTTCACAAGAGGTTGTAATCTTTGTTACTTAAATATTTAATGTTTTTGTGCTTTTGAACTAAACTTTTGCCCTGGTTAATCTAGGGGTGCACTGACATCAAGCAGGCTGACTTTAAGTTTTTCTAGTATATTATTAATATTTGCTCTTTCAAATCAAAGTCACTGCTGAATTCAAAAGTGTCCATTTACAATTCCCATTTACTTTATATTAATAGTGTATATAGTAATAGAGTGTGTGTGCATGTATGTAGTAATATATATATTATATACTATAGTAATAGTGTATTACTACAGGAAATAGCCCCAGTATACAGCTAGTTATAAAGCTGCTGGTTTGGCTCTTACAAAAAGTAAGATAAATTCACAAATCAACGAGAGTAATAGCAATCTGGAGCACAACGTTTATTTAGGCTCTGATTCTGCTTGCACTGAAATCAAAGAACTGCCAGTTAACTCTTAAAACGTGGGGAAGAGGGCACCAAGAAATCTCTTGGCAGGTGGAAATCAGATCAACGTCCACTTCAAATTGGCTGTGCTTCGAAATGCAAAGAGCTGGATGGAGCGTGCTCCCATCTCCTGTGGGGAAAAGGAATACTTACCTTCCACAGAAAAATGCTTCCTTCTTTCTGGCACTTAATAATAGCACTTAATTGGCAAAGCCCAATTCTCGTGATGTTCGTGGCAATGGTGTCCTTGGTAGTGCGTGAAGAGTTGTGTTCTCATTTATGAAGTGCCTTAAGAGAGATGCTAGTTCCACTTAAAGACTCTTAGGAAACACCAGTATGCTTCCCTGAACGCAGTCAGCTCAGCTTTATTGTATTTTATTTTTTTTAACAAACACCTTATATCACATTTTACCAGTAACGGTGAAGCTGCTGTACAGCCCTTCTGATCAGACCGTTCAATTTACAGCCAGTATTTTGTGAAAAGAGTGAAACTCTGGAGTACCCCTTTTGAGGATTTCCCTGAGGTGGGTCTGCCATACCTCAGGTAAGACTGGAAGAACCAACTTAAAATCCCGCAGTTAGCTTTTCTACTTGGGCCACTAAGTGAAGAATTAGAGGGGAAGAAAACCATCCTTTTTTCCACAACTGTTCATAAGAACTAAGCAAGGCACGTGTTGGCCTTGCTCCTTGAATGCAGAAGCTTGAGCAGAAGTTTCAGTTGGATTTTTTACGACATCTGTAACCGCCCAGTTAGGTGTAAACACCAGTGAAAGCGCTGGAACTTCAGCAGGTGACTCTGAACGGCCTCTCGGTAAATGCCAGCAGCAGCAGCAACGCTGTGTACTTACGCTTTCAGCCTGTCCTTGGCAGCACCAGTGTCGCGTGAACGCTGAGCTCAGCTCACAGAAAGTACCAATGCGCCATGAACAGTAAGCGAATACCTCAAAATTGAATTTTTAAAAGTTATTCTGTCAACGCGATAAATAGTTCTGTCAAGTAACTGAATTCTTAACAGAATGACTGAGGTTTAAAATGTATTTTTCCCCAGCCCAAAACCAAAGGACAGCCTTCCAGGCAGCTTGTTTGGGTACAAAGTAAGCTCACCTCACAAAAATCCAATAAATGACTTTATTAAATATACTCTTTTCCTCTAAAATATAAATATTCACTATATTCTTATAAATGTGGAGTAGGTCCATAATTCGTCTATCCCATCCAAATATGAATCAGTCCAAAATCTGAAAATGAAGAAATAGCATCAGTAATTATCATTATTTTTTCTATAAATATATATAATATGAATTTTCTTTGCAAACTGTTTCGTTATTCACTTATACTTCATATAGTACTGAGCACCTTAGATTACATATTGTGTAATTTAATTGTTGATACTAATATAGGACTTTGTAATATTTACAATGCACATTAACATTCCAGTGATCTGTAAGTGTTAAAGGAATAAGGAGATAGTGCAGTATGGTTTACGTATGTATTTAACCTACCCCACAGTATGCAAAGTTTTCACTTTAACCTCTGGAACTTTTATAGGAGCTTGCGTACACGTTTTTCAGTTATGCTTTGGAACAGCAATAAAAGTTGTCCTGAATCGCTTTTTAGAAACGTCACACAATGTTTTACTTGATGATGTGATGCGAGTTCTTACTCAGCGAGCCGGTCCCCCAGCGTACCGACTGCTCAGCTGCTCGGAAGATGTTCTCCTAGAAGCTTCCAAGCCAGAGGAGACCCAAGTAACTGCCACAAAAAAGTCAGGAGAACGGCAGTGGTCGCTGCATCAGAAACATCCATTTGGAAATTTGTGGTCAGTTATGTAGCCCATTATCTCCTACCCTGTGAATTTACAGGAGGAATTCATTTTATAAGTGCAAGTACCATGACAGTAAAAACAAAGTTCACAGCTAGGTGATTCCCCTCCCCGGCTTGCTTTTGGCTGGGCGTGGGGCTGCTCTTCCAAATGGCGATTTAGCTATTGTTCTTCAACGATTGTTTTCGGTATTTGTGAATTCAGCCCATCGTCTTTATTTTTTAATTGCTTCCGACCATTAAGATATCTATGGAAACCACCACAAACTAATTCCCATACTGTGAATAAACAGCATGACTTCATGCTTAACGCTCAAGGCTTAGCTTAAAAACAACATCAAACCAAACTGTGTTTTTAGTTTTCCTCTTTGCCAATCAAGTGAAATTAAGTTGAAACTTGTGTGCTTTCTCAAGAGTAAAAGAAGTGTTGCAGTAGGAGAAGTGAACTTCTACAAACTTCTGATTTATTACCCCTGTACAGTTCCTGTCCTTCAGAGTGGGAAGTTAGGGCAAAACTCTGCAAGCAAACAAAAAACCACCCCTCTATGAAGCAATTCTCTTTACAGTGGAAGAGCAACATAAATGCCATCCCAGTTCTGCTTCTTTCTATTCCCACCCAAGCACATGAAGCCAATTCAGTAGTTCCAGGTGCAAGCTGTGTGTATCACCTCTGAAGTGAAGGTCAGTGGTCCTGCCTGCTTTGTGCCCAACAGAACTGTGAACAAGGCCGAAACTCAGGAATTTGCGTTTTGACTTAAAACAGTAAGTTCTGGTGCAAAACAGGAACTGGTAAGTTACGGGTGAGCGCCTTATATTTCGCCAGCAAGGAATAAATCTGGACTTGCTAAGTCATGCTCGTAGGAGCAGTTCCTTCCATATCAAGGCTTTTCTGGCAGTGAAGTTCGTGTTCCTGCCCCAGTGCATTCCCTTGCTGTTGACTTTTCTGATCTAATCTAGAAAAGTCTCAGAAAATCAAGTCTTCCTCCTTGGAACACAATTTGTTCCTCTATGAAGACCACGCAACTAGCCGGGCAGAGCTGAGGGGGTGACACAGCAGGGGCAGGAGGACAGGAAGCTCAGCGTGGCTCTCTGTTGGAAAACTGCCATGGAAATGTGCTGGCAGCAGCTTCGGTCACGCTTCACTGTGGATTCAGGTAACTTTGACCTGCACTGGGGGTCCTGGGTAGCTGAAACTCATTAAGCCATTCTGGGAAGTCACTATAAAAATACATCCTGTGTGGACATTAACAAAGGACGCTCCTACCTACACCCCGCTGACAGCCAGCTCTCCATGCATCGCTATAGCTAGTCTTGCTTTGGGTCCATCCCTAGGAATGTTCACAAGCTGTCTCTCTCATTTAATTTGAAAGTGGCCCTCGGCAGGGACCCTCCAGCTGTTCACTGACCACAGCTGCGTTGCTTTAGAGCATCCGACTCAAAGGTGAGTATTTGCGTGCGCTGCTGGGAATTCAAGCAACAGGTTCTGCTGGTGCCCCAGAAGAAAAATCTGTAAGTGGTGCGCAGCTTAGCACAGAAAAAATACCTTACTTTTGGGTGGTGGGACAATCTTCTTTGGAGAACTTCTACTCAACCAACGTGGGGCTTGCATCACACCCAACACCCACTCTTGGCTGCTTAGCCCTTGACTTACTCTATAGAAACAAGTACATTGAAATAGGCACAAGTTATGATTCTGAAACATTTACATGTATGGTACTACACGCTTTTACTGTCTCATACGGGATTTTAAAATTCCATTATTTACAATGAAATCCACTGTTTTCCTTGTCATGCCACTTCTTTAGCAGATCAAAATGAAACCCGGGCCTTGGAAGACTGCAGAGATGACCAAGGCCCCGCACTGAACCCCTGGCTGGTGTGTGCTGCTCGCTGGTAGGGGTTGCTGCTGTTGACTGAACTTCAGATGAGCATGGTCGCTCCGTCTTGCTTTGAAGAAACAGATGTATCCCTCTTATGCCACCAAGCCAAGTCTTGTAATCTTTGCTGACAGGAAGGAATGAATGATGAATACGATTGGTTTTGGACAGGAATGAAGGTCCAGTTGCTGAAAGTACAGGAAGAAATCAAGTTGAGAATGATTAGATTAGATTACAGCTCAAATAAGCAATCATTTATGGAGTACTTGATTAACTGCTGCCTGGTGTTTTGAACATGCTTCTATTAATAACAACCCTTTATTACAACATATTGTCTTTCCTTTGCACACAGCTGCAAATATTTAAAGTACTAAAAGTAAGTAATAAGCATCTTGAGAGCAGATGAGATGCTGGTGCCTCTGGGCTTGCATCCACCTGCGTAAGCAGCAGCAAGAGTCAGATGCTGCAAGCAGCTTTCCAAGAGGTTCAACCCCTCCAACTTTTCACACTGTTTCTGACCAGGGATGGTGGTGGGACTGCTGTACCCAATACCCAGTGCATCTGCTGGTGGTCACAGCTGGGGCCAGGATACTGCACCTTCAGCTGATGCTGCAGGGCTCCTCTGTCCGCACGGCCGCAGGGAGACGGAGCTGACAATATTTTTTCTCCCGTAGCCATGGTTCAGATGCTCTCACCCCAGGCTTGCTGAGCATGACAGACTTGTCAGTGTGGGCAGCAGGTTCAACAGTAGGTTCACATAAAAACAAACCAGATTTGCCTTTCCACCAGTCACGTATCAACTTTATTGAGAGCTAGTAACAAAGTCCCTTCTGACAGCCTGACAATAAGCAGTTCGCAGAATATGTGTTGTCAAAAGGGATGTGAAGAACTAAGCACCCAATGTGCTTAGGAACTGCTGGAAAAAAATTGGCAGGAAAGACCATGTTTACATGCATCATTTATGGTATCTAAACTGCTCGTAGGAATATGCACCTTATTTTTAGGCATGGTGACAGCTAACTTAGAGGCCTAAGCAGACAGTTTGCATTACATTTGTAGACTTCAATTTTTTTCGGCAACTAGATGTTCAAAAATGTCTAAAACATAGCTTGTTGTCATAACATAAAGTCCCTGTGTGTATGCTGGAATTCATAGTATCTCATTCTTAAGTTCCTTCAGCTGCAATCATTTAAAAAGTGAAATAGATACATACGAAAATTCCAACATCTGGCTATTTAGAAATACAATTTGTTCTTGAATGTGAGAAATCTTTCATCCCTCTTTGCATGATTTTACCGTTTTACTTTCTTTTTACTTTCTCTCCTTCTAAAGCCAGATCATTGTGCTGTGCTAGAAAGCACGACCTCTAAATATTGGTACTGGAACGTGGTACTGGCCAGCTGTTATTAGAATAGAACAGAACAGAATATTTCAGTTGGAAGGGACCTAAAACCATCATCTAGTCCCATGTCCATCAGTGCTTCTCCACCCTGACAGCCTGAAGGCCCACCAAAGAGATGGTAACGTGCATCCCTTTGCCAAGCACAGTACTTACAATTTCTCCATCCTTTCCTCCAAAGTCTAAATAAAGCATCCTTATCCCATCATCTGAGGACATTTTCAGTTTTTCGTAGGGATATTGTGCAATTGTCTTACAGAAGGCACCATCTTGCGGTTCAGTTGTAAGAGAGAATCCGTGTTCGTAATGGATGGTCAAACGGCACTCCTGGCTTTTGTATGTACAAGCTGAAGAAGGACACAAAATTTAGTCTGTAACGTTCTTAAAAGCAACAAATTCCACTTGGCTGCAGGTATCTGCATTTCACGTTCGATCTCAACACTATCTTGTGGAATCTAACCTTTCCTGAAACGGGGCTAATCGTGCTCTGACTGCAAACCTGCAGGTCTGGAAAAACAGCAGAAATCTTTGTGTTGTGCAAGGTCTGTCAGTTCTGGTGTAAAGGCACAGGCTCAGACTGTGCTGGGCAGGAGCAGCACGGATGTCAGTCCTCTCAGTTACTCGCTGCGTTCTTCACGTTGCCGCGTACGCCTACAGGCTGACGCAAAAACCATCGACTGAAGTCTAAGACGGCTCAGGCTGGCATTCCTCCTGCCGAACCTTGACAAAGTGACAGCTACTCTTCTTCTTAGGCCTGACAGAGCCAAAATCAATAAACGCGGCGCCCAACGCATGAGAAAATTAGAAACTCTAGAGGGTTTTCCTAAAGTATTTTGACAAAGATGAAGACACTCCTGAGTCCTCATTAGTGTTGTCGTAATTGAAAAAGGGCCCAGATAACCGTATATACAAGCTACTGCAGCAGAAAGTTTGCATCTTCCCTCAGCTCAGAAATACAGACCATGATCCAAATAAAAAAATGAAGAGTTTAGGCGTTCACATCCTGAATTCTCTTTTCCGCCGCTTTCCTGTGAACAATTCTGCCAAGAAGGGTCCTTGGCACTGGGATAAAAGCACTGCAATAAAAGAAGGGGCTGATGCCCTCCTGCTTTTGGAAAGAAAGGCATCCATGTCACTGGGCTGAGGAGATGGCCATGCCCTCGAGGGGGTTCCCACTCAACACGCGGGTTGGTTTCCACATCAGAGGTCCTCGAGGCTCGGGGCCTGGCAGCCCGTGGGCGGGCATCCCCGTGCTCAGCAGCACGTGGCTGTACCCGACAGCTTCACGCAACCGGAGCTGCCCTTCGCCATGAGGCAGGTCTGTGCTTTGGCTTGTGCTCTCACATTTTTAGGCTAAGAATGCAGATAATATTCAACAGCAACAGCCCTGTCAAGTGGAGAAGCTAGCAGGGGAAGGGCTCCCAGATCCTGGGGACGCTCAGGAGAAAGGTGTGGCCTCAAAGCCCCAGAGCCAGCCCAGGCTAGCAGCTACCTGGCCAAACGGGGCATCACTCCAGACCATCTGCAGCTGATTACTTTTATTCCAGTCGATTTTGCATGTGGAGGGATGTTCAGGGATGATGTTCAGGGATGGACACCCTGATGTTCAGGGATGGAAATGACTAGCCATCCAAATGTGGCTTTGGACTGGTTTGTATTTTTTTACTCTTCTCAAGTGTGCAGAGCTGGGTGAGTAATGAACAATTCACATTTGTGAATGTGCACGGCCTCCTCTGCCTCCTCCCTTTCCAGGAAAAACTCTCACCAAGCTCTCAGGGCTCTCCCAAGTCTCAGCAAAATGCTCTTTTCTGGACAAACCTCTGACGATCACTCCTCCATGACACGCAGCCCTGTGTGGCTGACTACAGGCTTGTGTCTAAACCAACGTGCAGAAAACAAGATCAAACGTCAGAATGACAGTGACTGTGTCACTGGCATAGGCACCACCAAGGGGACAATATGTTACACACATAGAACCCTACATATGCCATTGCTATTAAATGAATCACCTCTAGCAGAAGCAGCTTGAACTACCCATGAGCGTTACAAGGCGGTGTGGAGATGCAGTGCTGCGGGTATTACTCACATGTGGTGATTTCTGTGATGAGCTCCGCAGAATTGTGGCAGCCCTGCACTACGCTCCTTGTCCACAGTGAGAGGTCTCGGCTGGTCTCCGTCCTGAACAGATGGGTTTCGATCCCTTGCCTTGTGCCGGTGCGGGTTGCAAAAGACAAATCCACGCCGGACTGCGGTGAGCCTTTTCCTGGGCCGGAATGGACCAACCTGCAATTGGATTTCAAAACGCATCAGGGAATTGTAACACTGACACAGCGCACTGTGCCAGAATCCACACCTGAGCACAGCTCTGCTCTGCACGTTCCTAAATGCACCTGGCTGGGAGCACAAGAATCATAGAATCGTAGAAACATAGGTTGGAAAAGACCTCTAAGATCATCAGGTCCAACCATCCACCCAACACCACCATGCCTGCTAAACCATATCCCAAAGTGCCACATCTACACATTTTTTGAACACCTCCAGGGCTGCTGACTCCACCACCTCCCTGGGCAGCCTGTTCCAATGCCTGACCACTCTTTCAGTAAAGAAATTTTTCCTAATATCCAATCTGAACCTCCTCTGATGCAACTTGAGGCCATTGCCTCTCGTCCTATCGCTAGTTACTTGGGAGAAGAGACCAACACCTGACTCACTACAACCTCCTTTCAGATAGTTGTAGAGAGCAATAAGGTCACCCCTCAGCCTCCTCTTCTCCAGAATAAACAGCCCCAGCTCCCTCAGCTGCTCCTTGTAAGACTTGTTCTCCAGACCCCTCACCAGCCTCGTTGCCCTTTGCTGAACACACTCCAGCATCTCCTCTGTCTTTGAGCCTGAAAAGGACTCCTAGTGACATGCAGAAGAGTGAAGGTCCAAAGCAGCGGACACACAGGTGACAACAGGGATGTCCCACAGGGCCCTAAATTCCTAGCGAATTGTAGAAAACACCCCTTTGGGTGAGGAACTGAGAGAAGTCACCAACTGGTCTGCAGTGATGGGTTCTGGCGCACAGATACAAGTGCTCCTCAGATGAGGCAGCTCAATTTGACTTTCGCTGTCAGGCTGAGTTGCCATAAAGCTTAAATATCTGCAGACAAACTCAGTGATAAATACTGTCAGATGAAGTAAGAAGTTTTGTAAATATGCAGATGCCAAAGTACTGTCTTGGGCATGCTTTTCCCATAAGGAAAATGCAGAATGCTGCAGCTCTTTGTAATCTGAAATTCTCTCACATTTAGCTGCAATTAAAATTTTTTTTGGATGGCATCAACAGCTGATTTCCCATGACCAGGAAAGGTTTGTGCATCCGGGCAAACATTCATCGCAGGGAATACCTCTGAGTGAGAAAATCAGCACCTCATAATATTTAATTCTTTAAGACTGTCCTTTTGGGTTTTTTTTTCCTGCAGAAGTGTGGACAGTGAATACAGAATTGGCTCAGGGACTTCACACTGATTCAGACGAAAATAATAATCCAGAGGAGCTGATCACTCTTTGAGACTCAGGCACTAACCCTCTGAGGGATTCACAAAACGAAACCACGGAAATAATTCTGAAAAGCTTATTTCTGCCTTGTGTCTCCTGTTTCCCTTTCTATAGGCAAACAATACATTTCAGGCGAGACTATGAAGCAAGCATGTAGTGTGGCAGCAGAATACTTGTGCTGAAGCCTAAAACACCAGATTATACCAATCATCTACTGAATGCTAATTCACCCTCAAATTATTGTTTTGTATCTGGAAGAACAGTTGCCTGTTAGCTGACACTGTAGAAGTATGCCATCAAACAGAGATGTTTTAATAGGAACAAAAAAAAAAAAAGCAGAAAGGAAAGAAAAAGCACAACTTGAGCTTTTCAGTTATTGAACACTAACCATAGGGCGTCTGAAATTTTCCCCAATTCCCTGGCAGTCCACGCTGACATTTGGGATGCGCATTGTGCCAAAAAGATGCGTCCCTCTTTCACACCCTGCTACAAGGTTTCCAAGATCTCCTCATCCTCAGGTTCGTGGTAACTTCCTTTGGATTTTTGAGCATCCGCCTTGATTTCACGGTCCCAGGAGGCCCCAGGAGGCGAGGGCCAGAGTATCCTGGGCAGAGCGGCCCGGTGTCTGGGTGGGAAAGCGTCTTTCACAGAGGCCCCACCACCCTCCCCCAATGCTTTTTTTTGCCTCCAGAAGGGCTGTGTTAACACCCTGCTCGAGGCCTCCTAACTGCATCCTGCACAGATTTTGCAGTCAGGGAGTCAGCGGCAAACAAACAGCCCCAAAACTTTTATTCACTTTGATTTGGCGTGAGGAGGTGCAAACTCTGAGCAGAAGCTGCATCTTGGTGATTCATAGAATCATAGGTTAGAAAAGACCTCTAAGATCATCAGGTCCAACCACCCACCCAACACCACCATGCCTGCTAAACCATATCTGAAGTGCCACATCTAGGTGTTTTTTGAACACCTCCAGGGCTGCTGACTCCACCACCTCCCTGGGCAGCCTGTTCCAATGCCTGACCACTCTTTCAGTAAAGAAATTTTTCCTAATATCCAATCTGAACCTCCCCTAATGCAATTTGAGGCCATTGCCTCTCATCCTATCACTAGTCACCTGGGAGAAGAGACCAACACCTGCCTCACTACAGCCTCCTTTCAGGTAGTTGTAGAGAGCAATAAGGTCTCCCCTCAGTCTTCTCTTCTCCAGAATAAACAGCCCCATCTCCCTCAGCTGCTCCTCATAAGATTTGTTCTCCAGACCACTCACCAGCCTCATTGCCCTTCTCTGGACACACTCCAGCAACTCAATGTCCTTCTTGTAGTGAGGGGCCCAAAACTGAACACAGCACTCCAGGTGCGGCCTCACCAGTGCCGAGTACAGGGGCACGATCACCTCCCTGCTCCTGCTGGCCACACTATTCCTGATCCAAGCCAGGAAGCCGTTGGCCTTCTTGGCCACCTGGGCACACTGATGGCCCATGCTCAGCCGGCTGTGAACCAACACCCCAAGGTCCTTTTCCACCAGGCAGCTTTCCAGCCACTCCTCCCCAAGCCTGCAGCGTTGCATGGGGTTGTTGTGACCCAAGTGCAGGACCCGGCATTTGGCCTTGTTGAACCTCATATAGTTGGCCTTGGCCCATCAATCCAGCCTGTCCAGCTCCCTCTGCAATTAAGGCAGGAGATGGGGAACTGAAATCTCCAGTGACTTCTGCTGCTGCCTGGCCACATCCAGTCGCTCAGGCGCAGGCAGGGCTGCCACTATCGTGCTGCCTTCTGCTGCTGGAAGGGGTCACGGACAACTGTGGGAAAGCAGCCTGGAAAATCACATCAAGATCGACATTAGAAATAAAACTATCCCAGCTTCTCCCTCGGTCATCCCTTCTCTTTTATACAGTGCTCATCAGCAGTGCTAAAAATCAGTTTCTAGTACTTGTGATACTGAATATGTGACAGATAGATGGTTCCAATATTTTATTTAATTTCAGATTCACCCTGGTGCTCTCCTACGTCTCCACACTTTAACCATAGCAATGGCATTTCAAGTTCTTCAGCAAAGGGATAGAATAAAGATGTACTGCTTTACAAATTAAAGTACGTGGACACATCCAACATGAGCACCATTTCTTGCCTGCCTTCTCATTCACATTATCCTCTCGTTATTAAAAACTCAGTCTCACTATTTAAAAATACAACTCCAGACCATGCTTTGGAAAATCACGCAGTTAAACATCAACTAGACAAACATGCAGGGGAACCTTCGATAGTATTTATGTACCGGCTGTCAGCACCAATGTATTTGCGTACAAGTCAAAGGATTCCCATGCTTTAATAAAGTTGCATTCACAGGAGCTATTTCATTTACATAAAAGATGTTTCATCCTGAAGACCACAAGAATACCTTAAAAGGCAGAAGAATAGGCTTAGAAACTTCACAGAAGGCTCCCCTTGCCCCCACCTCCCATCGCTCTAGCCACAGCAGAGGCTGTGTGCGTGGTGCACCCTGCACCCCAGCGCCGAAAAGACGCCCCGGGGCCGGCTCTGGTGACATTCCCCGCAGTTCCCAAAGGTTCCCAGCCTCCGTGGGGGTTTATGAGATGCCCGAGCACCCTTCCCCAGAGCAGCCAGAGCCGCAAGAGGGCAGGAGGAGGTTGGCCATGGCCAAGTGTCTTTGCACAGCGCGTAGACAGCCGGCAGCGGCTGTGAAATGCAACTCTTGGCATGCTCCAGGGAGACACTTCTGATTTTCTCTAATTTCTCCCTTGTCTCTCTACGTTTTGAGGACCTTTTTAGCATTGAGTTTTGCAAAAGTGTGATAGGAAGATGGATATGGTCCACCATGAAGTGCCGGTGCCGGGTGAGACGCACTGGGACCTGCTTCTCATTCTAATGCTATGAAAAGAGTTTCAACCACTTGCTGCCACAGAAAAATCTAATGGCCTCTTCAAAAAGGACAGCGAAACCAGCACTGACATTCAAAGCCAGTGTTCAGCTGCTCATTTTGAGATTTGTCTCAGAAGAGGCAACGATACAAGTGCACCAACAGTCATGCTGCTCTGCCCAGGAGGAAGCCACTATCATCTGACCTTTCTTATGCTGAAACCACTCCTTACGCTGACTTAGCGTTTGAAACCTGCTGTGGAATGGCTGTGCTCTTTGGAAACCTATGCGCAGGCTCTCAGTTCACCGGCGGGAGCCACAGCCACCCTCGCTGCCCCGGGAAGAGGAGCGGAGAACTCACCCAGCTCATGCAGCACCTCGTCCACCTTCCCCAGGGTGCGCAGGGACCCCAGTGCTGCCCGCCTGCCCCTCTGCCCGCTCGCACAAATGGCTAATCAGTGCCCAAACTCCTTCCTGACTTCCCATGGCATTAACTATCAAACTGCTTATCAAATTAATAATTTCTGGTTGCAGACCTCATCTTTACACAAAAGCTACTTACCTGATCTTTAATCAGAGCCCAACATGGCCTGCTTCTTTTCTTTTTTTCTTTCATTTCATATCTGGCTATGGTAGATAATGGAATTTGATTGCAAACATTTAAGATGTAATTACTTAAGCCCCATTCCCATGCTAGAGGGAGGCACTGTTATTCAGGCATAAGGAAACACTGGAACAGAGATTATGACAAAAAGGTCCTTGGTGTCAGGGCTACGAGCCAGCCGCTGTGCCTCCTGGTGCAGAGATTTAAAAGAACAACTTAAATCTCCTGATCTCGGTTTTATTTGAGCTATTACTTATGTTCCACACAAAGCTGGGAAAGGCTGACTGGGAAATATTTTAAGGTCTTAATAGCATCCATAGGTTGAAGGCAAACTTATCAACAAACAGAGAGGGCATGTTGAAATTCTGTTGTTAAAATACTGTAAGAAGATTGTACTCCTTTTACCACTTTCCAATTTTCTCTGCTCATTATGCCTTGGGTAGATTAAGCATGACTCTGTGCAGTATCTGGCACTGAAGTTTTCCAGTTTCAGCAGCTTTTCAAATATGCATTAGCTAAGCAAAAATGTTTTCGCAAGGACTCATAAAAATCTGAAAGATGGGAGCAGCCAAGATTACAACATGTGGTCTGCAAACTTTCCAGGTGAAAAGTTCTAAATTGCACTGATCAATGCACGGAGGGGATTAAAAAACCCGTCACGAGGAGGGTAATCACTGACCGAGCACCAACGGAGCAGTCAATGCCAACAGCAAACCCTGTGCATTTTTTTTGTTATAACTGTACTCAGTGTGACAGATCTTAAAAGCAGAATCCTGCAGGGTTTTAATCAAAATAATTCAAAACAGTAGGTGTAATGATTTAGGGAATCTGTCAATTTATGTAATCTGCTCACCTTGGGGATTTGCGTATTTATACGCATTTATCAGATTGCGACTCCATTCTGAATGTCACCTTCTCCACATCTGCTGTCTTTTTACCTGAGTGTTAAATTCACAGTGACACTAGTCAGAAATCACAGAGATGGGGCTGGAATGGTCCTCAGGAGGTCACCCGGCACACCCCCCTTCCCAGAGCAGGACTAACTGTGCCGACATGGTCCTGAGGGTTACAGTGTCATCCGTCCTTCAACATCCCCAGTGACGAGGATCATGCACCTTTCCTAGAGAATCTAATCCAGCACCTCATGCGCACACCAAGTTTTTCCCAGGACTCACCCAGAACCTCCCCTGCCACAAAAGCAGCCAACTATTCCTGTGCTATCTGGCAGAGACCTGGAGAACATGCTCCCCTGTCCTCCTCCTGGTTTCTCATATTCATACCTGAAATGACATGTTTTCCATGGACTTCTCCAGATTAAACAACCAAGGTTTCTTAAGTATTCCCCTACTGATAAGTGTTTTCTAGGTCTTACATTTGCATTGCTTTCTTCTAGACCTTCCACAGTTAACTAGCATCTTTTTTGGAAGTGCAATGCCTCACATGAAGGTGGTGTATCACCTGAGGCTTTACTCATGCCCTGTAGTTAGGCAGGGTACTACATCTGCCCAACATGCAACACTTCTGCTATAACCCAGGATGGTTGTCTTTATTTTCCTCTCTCAAAAACATACCACTGTAGATTTAAGCAATTTTGCCACACTGCCCAGATGCTTGCTGGCAGAGCAATGACTTTGTCGCTCATTTTCCACCCCTAACCAGTGCAGCTGATTATCCCCCAGCACTGAACTTTGCACTTGTCCTTTCTGAATTGCATCCTGTCTTTCCTACAGATCATTTTCCCAGTCTGTAAAGGCCCTTCAGCAGCCTGACACCCATGTCGGGCAACTTCTCATTCCTGTCCAGCCTGAAGGCCAATGCTCCTCCACTCACATGGGAATCCCATTGGACATGGACATGACTATCCCCACCCAAGGAAAGCCAGCCTGCTATCAAATCTGGCTCCTGAGAAAAAGTGATTAAGTAACAGGCCCTCCAAGACGAGGACTTAGATTGTCTGAGCTGGTAAATTGGTGGTCACTGACAAGGGAGGCTGGCGATGCCCACCAAAGGGCTGTCTTCACACATGGCAATGCGTGGGCAGGAAGGGGCAGGGTGTGCTGCAGGATCTCCAGTCGCTGTTAGGAGAAGGACTTGGGTCCTCCCCGAAGCCCTAGGGAGGAGACGCATCACCTTCTGCTGGGGGGCTCACAAACTGTAAGGCCTCAGTGACACACCTGGATGCAGCCTCTGGCTCCAACACCTTACCCAGTTTTCATCAGGAACTGCCACCTGGAATTGTCAGCCTTCACCGCCACAATGTGCGACAGGCTGCAAGCTGCAAAGCATGGGGCTCTCACCTCATGTGACGATAACAAAGGATGAGTCAGAAGCTTCCCAGGAAGTCTGAAAGCTCCACCATGGGTAGGTAGACTGGGACAAAACAACCATCAGTGTAATTCACCGAGTTCTTTTTTTTTTTTTTTTTTTTCAGTATAATGATTTAGCAGCAAAGCCTCAGTTCATTTGGGGGGAGAACTAAGAGACCAAGAACAAAAATTAACTAATGAGAGTGCAGTAAGAGACCCACTGCTTTTGGCTATGGGCTACCAGCCCTTCTGAATGAGAACTCATTGAGAATGGTACAATAGGGGCCTGTAGCAAGGCCAAAACAATGGAACAGCAGCTCTTTCTCAAGCCCTTTGACCATACTGGCAGAGAAATGTGATTAAGATTCACATCAAGAAGCACAGACAGTTTTCACTGCACAAAGACAGCCATGGGAAAACTCTTTCTGAATTACTGTTGATGGATACCTCTGAAATAATGCAGATGGTTATTTCCAACCTAGATTCAAGAATGTGTCTTCCAAGCTCACCATTTTAAGCTAAAAAACACAGGAATTTGTTTCATGGAGCAGCAACACAAACCGTGCTGAAATTAAGTGTCTCCATCACACGTGTGAGCCCCAAAAAGCCCCAAACCAGTGGTGCAGAACTGCCACATCAGTTTGTCCAACTCTGGGCAACAGTTTCACGTTTTTCAGCCTGGAGAAGCAGCTGGAAATCGGAGTCCTTCTGCAAGCACTCAGGTCTGCACACTGAGACAGAAATCTCAGGAGATTGAGCTCTTGGCTTTTTCAGCACTCCTGCCTCTGGATCTGGGCCAAATGGCCTCCTCCATAATCCTTCTGGTGCTCTTCTGGCCATCAGCCTCAACCAGAACTTTAAACGGAGGAGAAGTGAGGAGTTAAGCTGAGCCCACTGGCCCATTGAAGAAGACTCTGCTTCTCAAACCACAACATTTCAAGTGTGATATACAGCTGTGCACCAGCTATGCCTATTCCTGGCTGACTCATCTCTTCCCACAACTCGTAATAGAAAGCAGTCGTAATAGAAAAGCGGAGGTACCTGGTGGCTAGCAGGGGGTAGGTATGCAGAGGGCTGAACCAAGCTTCCTTCATCCGCGGCATGCTCTCATATATTAAGAGGTCTTTCTCCGTCAAGACCACTAACACTGGCTTCCAGTGCTTCTCGTTGTCTCCTGGCACCTGAAAAAGAGCAAAGTCTCAGTGAAACAACAAGAGAGAAAGCTAGCATCGTGCAAAGCCTGACGGTATGAACGTGTCGAGTCCTGGGTGAGATAATGAACGAAAGAGAGTTTTACTTCTTTGGCTTTTTGACCTGTCCAACCTGAATGTATAACCAGCTGCAGAAGAAATGAAGTGCAACAACATCTGCTGCTCTCACCAGCACTGCCATTTCCAGCCCTCCTTGCAGCCTTCCCTTACTACAGGCTACTTCACAAATGCAGCAGTGGAAGAACACCGAGACAGAGCTGGCTGTTACTTAGCCATGGTATGCGTGAAAGGACCCTAAATGTATATTTATAATGTGCACCATTCATGTGTAGCTGGCACATCAACCTGAGTGCTGGACACTGCTGCTGCTGTCTCTGTTTTCATGAGCGAATAAAGCTGCAACATCACTACTGTTAAAGAGTGTCAGGTAGTAAAAAATAGTGGTTTGGGAGCAGATGCTGCTTTGGGAGCAGTTCACATGCTTCTCCCTCCTTCATACTGGTCTTCCAGCTTTACAAGTGCAAATTTATAAAGAGATCCAACCTAAACACGGGGTTGAGCTGAAGCATTGACTCAGCAATGGATCTGCATCCACATTTCAAACCCATCTGTATAAGATGTCTAAAGACTGGGGCACTGGAGCCCTTTACTGACTGCAGAATCCAGATGTTGAATTGTATTTTGCAGGCTAGACATGTGGTAGTCCACGGGGCTACAAAACTACTGTTATGGGGACCAAGTACGGATCCTGGTTTTTACTACTTCTACTCTGGCAGCATAGAAGTGTCTTAAAATAGATGGGAATATGAAAAGGTCTTAGTTTCAAGTAACAATGAAGCTCATGTCTTTCACAGACAAATTCGTTGTTTCCCTTTTGGTGCACATTAAGAAAAAGAAACCCCGTTACTCAGTAACGCTCACAGCCATGCTTTCAAACCGAAACATCTTGGCTGGGTACTAAAGGGAATGAAACAAATTCTGAGATTCACCAGAGAATCTGTTTGTCTACATGACGCCTCCATCAAAACCTTCTCTGGCAAAGAGAAGTTGCCTGGGCTGTTTCATGGGTGACATCAGCCTACTTGCCATGGCTGTGCATCATTGGGCACATCACTGGGTGGAGAAACACAGAAAGGGATCAAGTTGGCCAGGCTAGGCCTAGCACAGCCAGGAATGGTGATTCAGGTCCTTAAGTATGATGTGTTGGAAGTGGTGGATTCAGATTGAGATCCACATTTGAAACACTTGTATTTTATATGAAGACAGGGTCCCACAAATTTCTAAACTTTTAAGACCTTTCAAGACAGTTGTAAGATAGCTTCGCACCAGAACAGCAATGCCGAAAGCAGATCTTAAACTAAGATTTTTGGTTTGCATAATTGTTAAGAGGTATTTTGTCTTCTGAATTAAGCTCTTCCAATAATCATATTCCTGTTTACAGCAGTACTTGCTCATCGGTTGTTCATGTCTGTGTGTTAATCAGCTTAAAGTCATAAATGGCTCATCCTTTCGATTTCTTCAGAAGCATCAATACTTCTTTACAGTTTTCTTGTGGTGACAGTTTCTTGAAATGCAACCTTTCATTTTCAAATAGGGCTGAACAGACAAGCCGCATAATTAACACACCTATTAATACACTCCAGCAAGAATGCAAAATTTAGAGTTCTCGCAGCCCATATACTATGGAAATATTCATATGAGCAAAAAGCATCCTTAGGTTCTTAACACCACAGTTATTAACTACACCCCAGTTCCTAGCACGGGAACAAAGAAATAAATGTTACGGTTAATGTTAACATTTAATTTTTGAGCACCTGTCTGGGTTCTTTAACTAGAAAGATTTTAGTACTTTCTTTCAAAGATTTCCAGAAAAGAAAAAGGAAGATAAATATGGTCTCTCTCATAGGATAAAAAAACAGGATCTTCAGATCCATAACCTGGAGGAGAAAGTAGGCACCATACTGGGCTGTTACTTCTTAGAGTCATAGAATTATAGAATTATTAAGGTTGGGAAAGACCTCTAAGATCATCAGGTCCAACCATCCATGCAACACCACCATGCCTGCTAAAATACATCCCGAAGTGCCACATCTACACGGTTTTTAAACACCTCCAGGGATGGGGACTCCACCACCTCCCTGGGCAGCTGGTTCCAATGCCTGACCACTCTTTCAGTAAAGAAATTTTCCTAATGCCTAATCTAAACCTCCCTTGATGCAACTTGAGGCCATTTCCTCTTGTCCTATCACTAGTTACTTGGGAGAAGAGACCAACACCTGACTCACTACAGCCTCCTTTCAGGTAGTTGTAGAGAGCAATAAGGTCCCCCCTCAGCCTCCTCTTCTCCAGACTGAACAACCTCAATTCCTTCAGCCGCTCCTCATAAAGCTTGTTCTCTAGACCCTTCACCAGCCTTATTTTTCAGTTCTGTGACCACCAGCAACCCAAAGACTATGGGAAGCTCCTCACAGCTTTTCTGCAGAACCATCCTGCCTGGGTAGCATTTTCAATCATAAGCTTTGTTATTAGGTGGCTGGTCGGTTAACTGGGACTCCAGAAACTTTGGGAAACACTGTTCCTTGTAAGGCAACCACAACAAATGGAATAAAATTCATTTTGCCAGCTGGTCCCACAGCTGTGTGCTGGACAGCTGTAAACACCAGAAGCCAGAATTTCCAGCATGGATACTGCAGCCACCACCTGCACAGCAAAGTCCACAGCATTGCCCCTGTTCTTCCCAACAGCAGGGTGACTATAGAGAAGATGTGGCTCGGCCATAATGTATTGAAGACTTTTTCTCAAGAATAAGTGACCTTATACTACCTCTCCTTGTAGGATGTATCCCCTGTTTGTAGGGTGTGTACTGGGAAGGGGAGAGAGGAGAACAATGTTTGCCTGTGCCCTGCTCGGAAGCCCTCCCCAGTAAGAAGGGCCATGCGACACATATTTTAAACACATTTTTAAAATCTTGCTGGGACCATAGCTGTCTCACTGGTAAGGAATGCTGGTGTAAGCAATACTGCTGCTATTTCAGACCTGAAGACGGATTTGTGTGCCTGAAAGCTTGTCTGTTTTTTTTCCAACTCTAACAGCTGATCTAATAAAAGATATTGCCTTTCCTTGAAAACCTTGATATACATTACTGTTCCTTGATTTCGCTGGGGTTTGGAGCAGGCTTTAATCGCTGATGCCGTGCTGTTCAACAGGCAGCTGGCACTTCTGGAAGGTGGCAGAGAGAACACACTGTCCAGTAAACGGTAATCGCAAATTTTACAAAGGAAGAAGAGAGACTGCAAAGATACTATTAGTCTACAGGGCACAATCAGTACAAATCAGCATGGGAAATTAAACCAGATCAAGCTAGTGTCATACCAAACATGAGTATAATAGCAAATTACAAAATAAAAGCAAAAACCATGCTGCTTACAGGCAGCTAAGTGAAGGATTTGTTCAAGTTTTAAAGGTTTTAAAATCTGACATACCATAAAGGTGACACGAAATACTTCTGTAAGAGCAAATTCAAGTATCATCTGAGATACATTTTAGAGGCACTATTGTAGACGATGGTTAGGGCCAGCCTCTCTGCCAGAATTTTGCAGAGTTCTGGCACTTGTGCTATAGCGTCTTTGCTCCAGTTCCCACTTGCACACACACAATTCAAAGTGTGTTGATCTGTGTTGTGGAGAAATAAAATCATCATCCACTCTAAAGAACTTTCCAAACTCGTTCCTTTTTCAAAGTCAAAAATGCACGATCAAATCTAGACGAAGAAGAGAAAAGAAAAATCAGTACTCCTCAAACCTCCCACCGCAATGAAACGAATGAGCACTTCTGGGCACTGTGGAGGTAACTCCAAGCAGCAGGTACCAGCAGGTACCAGTGACCCCTCTCCATGCTCTGCTCATCTCCGCTGAGGATACTGCTTATGTTCCCAGGTGAAATTCCACTACAAGTCAATGAAGCTGTAAACATTTATACCAGAAGCAAACTTGTGTTTTTTTTCTTTCCTAGACACACTGTGCCTTTAGATCAAAGTGTTCAAGTACAAACGTGAAAAGGGAGAACATATTCCAACAAAAAACCCCAAGTGCGATGAAGCATCTTTTCTAGGTAGCAAGCTCAACGCTACCCCTGCAGCTGTGCTGTGACTGCTGGTTTTCTGGCAACTGCTCACGTGCGTAAGGCCACTGCTTGCAATGAACCCTCAAAGAGTAACTCCTCTGATACATAGCAAACAACATCTCCAAGAGGAGCCAGCTTGTTTTCCCTGCAGGCGATGGGGACCCTTGGCCCCTTTAATGGGTATCACAGCTTCCAAATCTTTAATAGTTTTTACATGTAATTAGTTGTCATTAAGACAACGGGCATCTCAGTGGAGATAAATCCTTTTACAAACGGTTTGGCCCTTTGCTCTTTCATCTGCCAGGTCTCCTTTTCATAAGGATTTTCTTTGAATTTCAGTTATTCACCTACTTAAGGCTGCCAGGAATGGATGAAAGAATACTTCTAATCTATGAGGCTCACAGATAATTAAATTAGTGGCCTCAATCTACTCTGGAAAGCTGTTTTATATTTTCATTAACTCAAAAGGGACATTTCAATTACATTCCCTGTTTAGTAAACAAATTATATATTGCCAGCAGACTCCACTGCAGCAAGTATCCAAAATGTGGCCTTTCAGAGAACTGCTGTGATGGTAGCCAGCTTACACTGACAGTAAGTGGTTTAACCCCCTCTACCACCACCCCCTCCCAAATCCAGGAGCTACTCTATCGTCTCTCACACAGAGCACAGGAGGAGCGACCAGCAAAGAATTTTCTGAAACTTTTTTTGCTATTTTCCCTCCTCCTTCGCTTAAAATCTCTCCATGCTGACAAAAGCCAGCTTCCACACAGGCTGGGATATGTTCTGCTACGTATTTCTTGCCTTTTCATTGTCTTTAGATGAAGGGCTACGTCCATGTTCAGAATAAAAATTTGATTAATTTACAGAAATCTACTTGT
This sequence comes from Opisthocomus hoazin, assembly GCF_030867145.1. Taxonomy (NCBI): domain Eukaryota; kingdom Metazoa; phylum Chordata; class Aves; order Opisthocomiformes; family Opisthocomidae; genus Opisthocomus; species Opisthocomus hoazin. Next base: position 15,508,093 of record NC_134416.1, on the reverse strand, counting down.
CAGTTCCTGACAATAACAGCTGGGACTGAAAAGGATTTTTGCAAGACGAACAGCAACGACGCAGAAATAACTTTGTGCAAACCCCAGCATAGGCAACAAGGCTGGTACTTCTGCGAGCTCACTTGATGGGAGGCGATTTGCAGCGCAGGAGTGGGTGTGAGTGACAGCCGAAGGCGGCAGGGGATGTCAACACCTCCCACGCCACGCGCAGATGAGATGTATTTTGCTGCTAAATGTTGTAGTTTTAAACAGGAAATAATGTGCACATTGTTTAGAAGAGAAAAAAAAAGAGCTAATGAAAACGTGTCTGCTTTTGCTCTTCTCTCTCTTTGACCTCAGTGACAGCTCAAAGGTGGCTTGTGCCGTTATCGGATCTGGTTTACAGTCGGCGCACATGCAAATATCCCCCAAAGGGCACAACATCGCATCCCACGAGCAGCGAGCGAGCAATGCCCGCGCTCGGCTGGGCCAGGGCCCCGAAGGTGAGGCGGAACCGCAGCGGGGACCGCGCCGATCCCGCCCTCGGGCTCTCCTGAGCAGAGCTCCAGGGTACGCCAGCAGCTGCGGGTACGGGTACTGCTGAGTGCAGACAGGACACCCGTTCTCAAGCCAGCTCTGTTCAAGTCCGAACTCCTTCTAAACAACCTTTAAAATGACAAGACACAAACCAGCTTTTGTCAGAAGTAACACAGTCAACCACATCAGCACGACAATATGTTCAAGCCACTCTCTGGACTAACAGGATTTTCAGACAGCTCTGGCTCAAACCCAAATACCTCTAAACATCAAGAGAAGCACCTCAGTCCTCTGCACTCACTCACACAAGAAAGACAGGTGATCTGAGACCTTTCCTACAGCCAAACAAGAATGTCTGACCCTGGTTTTGTAGTGGAGATTTGCTCCAGAGCTCGGTGAAGTCAACCAGAGTTTTTCTAATGACTCTTTAGGTTTTGGACTACAAAACAAGCCTTGGGAAACAAGCCTGGCGGGCTGCACGTCTCCCACATGACAGAGAAGATGAAGCCAAATTCTTTCTGAAGGTGCACAGCGAGAGGATGGGATTCATTACCCACGAGTTGAAATAAGGGAAATTCTGATTTGATACTCAGAGAAACTTTTTCCCTTTGTCGTGGTGGTCAAACACTGGAACAGACTGTGAAATGTCCACCTATCAAGATACTCCAGCGTGACTGGGCAAGGCCCTAAGCCAGCTCATCTAGTTGGCTCTGCTTAGAGCAGGGGGGCTGAACCACAGGAACTCCCTTCCAACCTCTATTATTCCGTAAGCCTGTGAAACACCAGAAAAAATGAAAGAAGCAGTCCAGATTTGGATCACAAAGTCATCGTTTAGGATGCCCTTGAGTTAAAGCTGGTTGTATAATTATTCTGTATGCATGCAGTTTTTCATGCGTATGTGTTGCATGAATGTTGCAGCAGTCATATAAAATGGTTCTTGCAGCTTAAGGGTTTGCAGGACAATTTGCAGTTACCTTGTACCTTGAAACACTTAGAGCTGTATAAAATGTGTGTCCTTGACCCTTCTGACTTGGTGGAGTTTAACCCTCTGGATTTCCTTTGCAGTAGATTCCTTGCAAAAGATACGGAATGTAAGGGAGTGGAAAACCCAGCATCACATAAACTTTATTCACTGTACAACATACTTTAAGTAAAAATATATTTCACAACTGCATGAGAAAATTTTAAAATCCTGATGTGTTCTCTTTCTTCTCAGGACTCATGAGTCCACAGAAAGTAGTTAACTAAATACACAGAAATCCAACTCCAGGGGACTCAAAAAAGAAAAAAATGGTCATTCATCTATTTTAGCAACGTTTGCCATGACCCAGCATCATTTTGCTATGCATGAAGTTGAGATCTGAAGGTCCGTAAGAGCTCTTTTGCAGTGAGACGGGAGACACTCTGACAATGTCAGGAATCTTTCCAGGGAAGAGCACGCAGGCAGAGACCCCAGGAGATGGTAAATGCCCCACACCATTTATTAAAGACACCGACCACTCTTCGTCTTAGAGACGGTGACAGGAACTCCACTGTGTTTTAAGAAGTATGCTGATGATTTCTGAGTAAAACACATTTGCTTCCATAGCACCTTCTTCAGACCACGAGAGCACTGTCTGAAATTAAGTAGTGGTAATTTAAGATAGCAAGGTTTTGCAAACAGCAAAGGTCCACTCCTGAATAGATACAGTGTTGAGCTAAATGATTCCTGCAGAAAAACCTACACTTTGCTATCTTCCCCCCTGCCCGCCCCCCCTTTTTTTTTTGTCGCTTCTCAGAAATTGCCAGGGAAGGGCATGGAGGGGAAGGGGACATTTTGTCACTCCAGGGCTGTGGCAAGGAGGACCTACCCAACCTCTAAGTCGCCAGGCCAGAGACAGAAGGCGAGTCTGACAGGTGGGAAGGTCCAAGCAGCCCAGCTGGCACTGGCAACCGAGGCTGACCAAGAGACAGTGGACAGGCCAGCTACAATTCAACTGGCCTTCAAAGCCAGTCTGACTGGGAACAAACCTGTGCTGGAAGAGGTCAGATTTTAAGTATTGCTTATAAAAGACATACAGGGGAAGGAGGAAAAAAAGGAAGGAAAGACCATTAACCTCGGGCTTTTCTCATCAGTTATACCGATTGAACCAAATGAACGGAAAGCCTGACGAGTGGAGGTGGGCACAAAGCTGCTATGTAAAAGCAAAAACCTGGGCAAAAGTGGAGACAATCACAGCAATCTCTCTCCCAGCACACTTACACCACACGTTAAGGATTACAGAATCATAGAAAGCTTTGGGTTGGAAGCGACCTTTGGAGGTCATCTACCCCAACCACCCTGTAGGGAGCAGGGACATCTTCAACTAGACCAGGTTGCTCAGAGCCCCGTCCAACCTGGGCTTGAATGTTTCGAGGAAGGGGCCTCCACTTGCTCTCAGGGCAACCTGTCCTGGTGTTTCACCACCATCATTGTAAAAAATTTATTTCTTATATCCAGTCTAAATCTACCCTCCCTTAGTTAAAAGTAAAGTGAAGACGCTACTAGCAGACACCTTTGCACCTCTTGTGTGCTCACGCATTTTGTGTATGCATGGCTTACCTATGGGCTGTCTGGGCTCTTCAGACTGCGAGCTGTAAACTTGCTTTCTGAAACACGTCTCATGAACACATCACAGAAAAGTTGGTGACAGCAACTGCCTGCAGTTTAACGAATATTTAAATAAAAATAACAGAATTAAAATGTGGGATGAACTGTACTTCTACGACACAGCTCAGCTCTGGGAGAGATGAGCAGCTGTGCTGTCTCCAAAATAAACACTGGACCTCAAAGCACAACAGTCCTAGTACTGAGGGAAAAACACTAAACTCCCCATTAAAATGGAGCAGCTCCCTTCCTCCAGTAAGCCAAGTTTGCCCTAGGAAACACTAAGAAGAACCATGGCGTGCTCCTGTATCTTCCTCTTCAGTTCAGGGAGCTATTTTGCACATCAGGATCAGCCCCAGAAGAAAAGGGATCATACCTGTGAACGGCTTTGAGTCAAAGACAAGAAAAGAGAGGGAGCTTTGGAAGCTCTACACATCTCCTGTGGTAGAGAACAGATACTATTACTCAGTGGTAGGGAAAACCAGTTTCCCCTAGGTATGCTCCAGGATACCAAGAGCAACCACTATTCTCTCTGATGTCCTGCAGGTTGCTATATGCTGGGGTTTTGCTGTGAGCAGTTTTCTGTTCAAGCCAAGGTGAAGCATTTTATGAGGGAGTTCATCATCATCAGTGGGGTATAACGCTAATTGTACAGGAGCAGAATCAATGCAAAGACAGCAGAGTTTCAACTCACTGTCTCTAAAGAGTCTATAATTTACAACTGAGTCTGACTTCAGCTGATCAAGTGGGTACCAGATTAGGATAAATGAGTAATAATACCCATTACATCAAAAGATACACACATCTCATCTTTCAATTCCACGAAAGTGCATGGATTTCTAATCATCACCTCAAGAACACTTGTCAACAGCGCCCAATCAAATGTGAATGCTGGAGGTGGAGTTTCGATTTCAAAGCCGCTTGCAGTTTTTAATGATGGCTCAAAAACGTAAAATGCCATTTGAAATGATTACAGTATCTGTTTGGTGAAGGACATGTAGTCATCAATGTCTACATTACAACTATAGTGACTGAAATCTGTCCCAGAAGATGTTCTGTGCCTTTATCACACTGTCTTTCAGTCTCAGAAATGATGGCCCATCATGACAGGTACCTTTTCAAGACAGACAGATTGGACTACTTTACTCAAGGGTCATTACAAATCACAAGTGCTGGAAGAAAAAATAGTAGGGGAGCAAAACAGAGAGAACAAGATGTTTCTTTGTCATTGTTGTTAAGTTGTCCCAAGGACAGTCCAGAATACTGTGTCATTTCAGTCGATTGTGTCATTGATCAACATTCAGTAATACTGATGGACTGCAATGCAACTAACAACCTCAAACAAATGAGTGAATTCACTACATGCCCGGCACAAAAATGTATTATCTTCAAAAAACACTAATAAAATCTGTATGTTACACTCCACCAACTGGAATTTTGAACATGCTGAGAAATATTTGGAAGCCTTATTGAAAAAGCAAAAATGCAGGTAGAATCCTTAATAATTTGGCTTAATTTTGAAAAAAATGCAGAGCAGCCACAGGTTTTTGAAAAGTTTGGTGGAAATTAGTCGCAATTTGGAATCCAAACCTACTTATTAAGATGCCTAAGTAAAGATCTATCACAAAAAGTTCCTATATTTGTCTTTTTTATGATTTATTTATTTACCTGATTGTCATTTTCACAGCGACTCAATTATTTGAGACCGCATCTTTTTTTAAATGGATGGAAACAGAAAGTCTGTATCTCCACCATTACAACAACAGACCTCCACAAGCTGTCAAAGATACTCCAGGAACATACCTGCTCTCGTACTGGGCAAAAAAAGGAATGTAAACATGTAATTTTCATTAGAATTTGCTTATCAAATTCAAAATTTTCTGGCAGGCAGAGAGATTTTTTTTTTCCCCACAAACCCAGCTAAGCTCCCAGAGATCCCTGCCCACCAAACAGGTTTCCAGTTTGCCACACCCTGACAACCTGTATGGAGATCTGGAAGACCATCCAGTTGGTCTTCATGGTGGATCTCAGTATTGGTGGATCCCAGGGTGCCAGTAAAGGTAGGAAATACACAGTTCTTCCATTTAATATCCAATTCGCCGTCTTTCACTTCTTAACCAGGACAAAGTTGAATTTTAACAACTGTGTCCCTTTACAGAGCTCTGTTTGATTTGGGATTTGTTAGTTTTCTAAGGAATGGGTAAAGAACACAAATAGGATCTAATAAAAAAAGGCCAGTTGCCCCACTGAAAAGCTGAGAATATCCTTTTTCTGCCTTCCAGGAAGTCTTAAGTCAGTCACTGGTTCAGAAACGTGAATGCTTAGATTCACAGAAAGAGGGCTGAAGGTGACCTGAAAAATCAACTCATTCAGCCTCTGCTCAGGAAAGGACAGACTTTGCTCCCAAGATTTGTCTAGCCTGTTCTGTAACACCTTCCCTGACAGAAATCCCCAGCTACTCTATCGTAGTCCTTGGCCAGTTTCACCATTAGGAAATTGTTGCCTGTGCTGTAGCACATGCCACTGTGGTCCTGGGGGCATCATTACCTGCCTCGAAGACTAATAACAAACTATAATTTGTTTTTTTAGCTAAATATCTTTTTAAGATGGTCGTTACTCTAACCCTGCCAAAGTAACTTCAGGAGAGTGATGGTCACAGCAGAAACGGGTAAGTGGGGAGAATGCAGGAGAGAAAGATCAGAGCTAGAGGATTACTGCAGTTTGTTGCTGGTGCTGTGATTTGCTGGAGAGCTGTCACCACTACCTATCTGGTACGTGAAGGAATGCACACACATCCCTGACGTTGCAAAAATAACTGGCAAGGCAGCTTTAATAGGAAACCAGTATTACCAACTCTAGCCAGTCAAAGCTCCCTTGGGGATGTCAAGTGGGGCTTGAAAATCAGTCTGAAGTTTGCTTGGTATTTCAAACGCATTTTTAATTCTTGCTGATCCATCAAACCTTTTGCTTCGCTGCCATTCCACAGTTCCAAGCTTTTCTCTGTGGCTAGGAACCTACAATAAAAATGAGAGCTTAGCTTTCATAAAATCTCTTTATTTCAGAAGATGGCAGTAGAAGAAATATCCCTAAAGCAAAAGTATTCAAGCTATGAGGTTTGGACCTATGGTCAGGATGTGAGCTGCCACTTCTCAAGAGGCATCACTTTCCCAGACCTGATACTGCTTGTACTACCAGAGCTGACAAGATCACAGCCCAGGGGTTTATGGCATCAACTCTTTTAATTAATCTACTATCTACAACAAAAACGTAGCAAATATTGAAGGGCATGTGTTAATAGAAACTATGAATATTCAACAGAGCCATACAAGGAAGACAAACATAAAGAACCTTTTACTTGGCAGTTATCTATGCTGAGCTTTAAATTACCCACACAGGACAAATGGATTTAGTGCTGTGCCTTGTTATTTCATCTAGATTACTAAAAGGTACACAATTAGGGCCATCAATCTACAGACCCAAATCCTACAAATATCAGCAAATTACATGCTATAAGCCATGCAATTTTGAAAGCTAATGCTCTTTATCTGGTTCTAATTCTCTGTGTTTCACATTTTTGCAATAATCACAGCATTTAACTGCTCATAGGACAATCCTACTGAGAACTGAATATTTCTCTAGAAGAATAACTTGGGAGAAATAAAGTTAACTTCCAAAGCTAGTATAAACAGATTGTATGCTACAGGTTATCTCCCTGGAGCCAGGATGGGAAACTGAGGTTTCAGATTGAAGAATTATCCCCGAAATACAGAATTTAATAAAATAAAGAACTTCCTGGTAACAGCATCAGACTTTTACATCTCTTAACAAACCCATCCCATACCCAAAGAGAAATGATTTTTGGCACAAGAGACATACTATCTCATGAACCAACTGATCTCATCAGTGGAAGACTTTCCTGCTGTGGGCTAATAAATCACCCCAGCCAGCAAAGTGCCAGCCATTTACAGTAAGAACTGGCTGAGGATAACATGAACATCAGAGAGCAGCTATTACTTCTGCAGCCACAAGAAAGTGAAAACCCCAAGAGGACAAACACGTGTGAGTATTATCAAAGTGACTACACGTAATTCTACCCTTGGTATTAGAAACGTGTTTGCACTGAAGTCACTGGGAAATTTTATAAATTATTTCCTCCAGTTTTATATTAAGATAAATATTTGTCTTTTCTTTGAGATCTCTTTTGTAGTTTGTACTGGCCACAACATCTTACATATACCGGTATAAAAAAATCTTAAGCAACTCAGTAAGTAACACCAGTATAAAACTGCAAAAAGAAAATTAGAAAACCATGTATTTCAGTAAGATTGTCATATGCAAATATTCAAATAACCCATTTTAGAAGACTAGCAAACGGGACTGGATATTATACCAGTGGCTTCATACCAAAATTTCTGGATTTTTAAACACCATGTCCTCATTGGCTTTTTTATTTCCTTAGCCATATGGAAAACAGTCAGGGACAATTAACTATTTGTCAGAAAACAATCTATTAATTAACACCATTCTGTGCGAATGAGCTGAAAATCATGTTCTTTGCTTGCCAGAAAGCTTCCATTTCTGCCTCATGTTTGTGCTCAGAACTAAACATAGCTGCAGATACGCTGCTTGACATAACTGACCAAGGGAAAAAAGAACAACTGCTGCTGAGGTTTTTCAGAACCAGCAGCCAGCAAGTTTTCTAAAGATAGGTGGGGGGTCAGCAGGCCTTCACCTCTGCATCTCGTAAAATTCTTTACTGACAGATCTTTGATTAAACTGAGCAGCAATAGATTAAATCCCAATTAAGTCATTTATATTTGTGGCAGGGCTTGAAAGAGAAAAGAAAGTGAGGAGGGAGGGTAAATTACAGTGTTTTCTAGGCTTACCCTTAAAAATATGGGACCTGACTTCAATTATATTTATATCCATTCAATTCTACTGACGTCAATGGATTTACTCCTAAATTATGCCAGATGGAAATCAGGCTAGCTATTACCACATTTTCATGCATACAACCAGCACCCCTTTAAAAGTACTGTTTATTCAAAAGCATGTCCTCAGACAACATGCATCCTCAGACAACCCAGCTAAAATCAGAGGAAGGGGCAACCAGGGAAGCGGAATGCCAGGGGAGAACTGTGGAGTGATAGAAGAGGAAGGGAAAGAGGAGATCTGGAGCAAACTTCCTTTGCTTTATCTGCACGTGCACATAACCTTCACTGAATCCTGGGCACCAAACCGATAACCTCTGGGGCTGACACAAGACAACATGGTGGCTATTTGCTTCCCTAGTAGAAAATCAGTCTGTGGTCTGTTTTACTTCTGACATTGGTATTCTTCTACTTCAGCCTGCAATGCTGCTGCTTTCAAAACTTTGAACCCCTTTGCAGGTCCACGCGGGGTTACAGGTGCGTAAGTGTTATCAGTCAGCAGCTGGCTCCTCTAACTGTTTTACAGAACTGTTCACTCGCTTGGATGCGATCCTACAACCACAGCCCACTCCTTCTGCTTGTGCTTGCAAATATCCAAGCAGCTGTTTCAAGCTATTTGGAGGGGCTAGAGACTGAGGTTTTACTTGATGGTGTCCAGGCTAATGGAAATGGATGATGTACGTGACCTTTGATGAGTGCAAACAGCCCCTGTCCAATCTGAAGTGAAAGAAGACAGAGAAGCTAAAATTCCTCTCTTTGAGGTCTCCTTGCAGCTGTGAAGACTTAATCTCATAGGGTTATGGAAGGTTCAGAGAAGGCTGGTCCTATTTTTGCCAACAGGGGATTTTTCAACACCTTCCAGCCCATTCAACAATTTGTACCCTTGTCTGCACTCATGATCTCTGCAGTGCTTCGGTGGCTGCTCCTTCCACTGCCACCCTCCCGCAGGCTCCCGTAGCTCAGCTTCATCTCCCGATCTCTTTCAGTGCTGTCCCACTCCTCCCTTCTCCCAGGCTCTATTTGCCTGTCTGCACTCCTCCATTTGGCTTATGTCTCACAGGAACAAAAATCACAGCAGAGACACAATGTCTGATGTGTGGTTCCATGTTTCCTCCTTCCTCTGCCCTGCCTACTCAGATGGTTAGAGTCTGGAGCAGGGTCTGCTCCTGTTGGTACTGTTTGTGCTGCAACCTCGCACCACGGCGTTCCAGGTTTGGCTAGTCCCTAGGCTCTCTCACACTAACATAATTATTAATATTCTGTTATTAACAACAACAATCGCCACCAGAATCAGTGCTGCTCTCTTCCTCATTTCAAACTCTTGCAACAACAAAGCAAAAACCCCACAGTAAGTCAGCTTGTCCTCAATAATCAGCTTTCCCAAAAAAACACAAAAGCAGGAGGCCTCAAGACAAAAATGTCACGTAAAAGATTCTCACTACCCTGTGCAGCTGTGCGATCCCTCTCCACACTGCTCCTCTTTGTGATCCCTCCAGCTTCTGCCATCTCTTCCAGTCTGCCTTGGTAACATCTGCCTGCAGTTTTGGGCATGCATATTTAAACCTCTGTTTGGAAATTTTAGGTGGGAGAACGTTAATGCATTCTTTAACCCTATGATTCAGGGATCCAAAGAACATAGCAATAATAAGCATTTTTTAAGTGGAGTGAACACATGTGTGTGTTTAAACCTAAAGGTTTAACATATTCCCTCCCGAAGGACCCTGCAGAAAGACTCACAGGACAAGACAAAGCCAGAGACAACACCATAAAAGACTTCTTTTCATAATAATGTACAAACTTTTAATTCCATAAACAAATAGGTAAGCTTCTATTTCCATAACAGGCTTCTCCTCAAAGTGAACTTTTTAGAGCCATTTCCATAAACACCGCTGACATTTCCAGTATGAAGCACACCGAAGCAGCTATGTCCACGCTACACATCGGCAGCCTACTCTGGCCGACGGTTGCAACTATTTTCAGCACAAGATCAACAAATGAATGTTTGCACAGCAGCATCTGCTCAGCAGAAACGTCTAAATAAAAAAAGCCCCAACAATAACATGATGTGTTCACACAGTTTCAGGAATCTTCACTGCGGCTAACAGTCATTAGCATCTAGTGATTAAAACCCAGGTGCTTCCTTCCATCAGGGCTACTGTTACCGTACGAGCACCTGAAACTCTGGGAATCCAAACAACATCTGAGAAAACCTTTGGCAAGTCTGTTTGTCTGCAACAGCTTCACTACATTGGGAGCAACAGGTCCAAACCCCCATACAGAGTCTCCTTCTGATGTACATCCCAAAGCAACAGCCGCTTTAGGTCCAGAGCCCTTTTTTGTCCCCTGGCTATTGAGCAGGCGCACTGTGCAAGCCAATACACCCTTCCAAAGGACGGGGTGGAAATCCCTGTACTTAATAAAAACGTTCCAGGATATCCATCTAGATCTCCAAGATGGTCCCTTCTCTACCCCATCCCTTTCAGGCTGTTTTTTACCTATCTTGCATCCAAAGTCTAATGTGAACACTGAAGACTGCATCTCTATGAACTCTGTGAACTTCGGGTTTTTCCGCTTGATTTCACTAGATTTTCTGTTTGAAGCAGTAACGGTCCTTTACCCTTCTTGACCAGTTTTCATTGCACAAAGAAGAGGACATAAAACCGTGTGTGACCTGTAGAAATCACATTTATTCTGTCTCTATTTCTCTGTCCCCTGCAGCTGGTTGTTTAGCGCTTGCATTAAAACTGGAAATGTTGCTTTCTCATGTAGTCATTGTGCAACTTTTCCTTCCTTCCCTAATCCTTCAAGCGAGGAAAATGGCCAGGAGAAGGTTATTGTGCATGTTGGGCTGTTTGTCCATCTCTCCATGGGGATGATTAGCAAAATACTCTCTCCTTAGATTTACAGTTGTAAAATGAGATCAAAATTTGGCCGTTCAAGGGATGTGTTACTGCTGGAAGTGATCAGAAACAGCTGCTTTCAAAAGCAGTGATGCTGGCTGTTTGTGGTAATTCAGCAAGTGGTCTTCAGAATTTTACTTGTGAGGACAGGAGAACTTTGTTGAAGTATTGCTAAATAAGGTATCTACTGATCAAAAAAATATAGCAATGCTCCCAAATTCCTTGCAATGCCACGATAATCATCAGATGGTAATCTCTGACAAGGTTAAATCTAATGTTATTCAATGGCTGTTCCCCAAAGTAGATTCCCTTTTGGTAGTAAAATCATTATCTTACTGTTTAAACATTCAGGCTTTCCTCTCTATTTCACAGTTCATAAAGCACCTTTATGGTGTCGAGGTTTTTTTTTTCCGAACAGACAGAAGATGGTTTGTTTTTCCTGCTTTGATTAAATCCTACATCCCACGAGCAGTGAACCTGTGATAGTGCTCTACTGTTTTTAATTGTCTCTTTCTATTAAGATGCCAGCACTGTACATCTTTCCTGCAGGCCCAGCGCGATTTTGCTACGTGCCTGGCATTAGCGCTGTCGGGTCTGAGGTTAATATGTACACTGTACAACTCATTAGCTGTGCATTACTATCAGAGCCAAAAATCAACATGATTGATCCAACAATATGCTTGGGCTCGGGACTGAGACTCAAATGAGGTCTCACCGAAAGCAAAGGTCAGCAACTTGGCACAAATTTTGCTGCGCACAGAGAAAGCTTTTCTTCCAAACTATTCATCAGGGAAGGTACAAATGACAACTAATATGGGCCTCATTAAAAACGAGAAGAGGAAACCCCTTGGAGAGGGCAAGGAGGCTCCCTCGCCATCAATTTTTTTTTTTTTCCAGTCCTTTCCTAAAGCTTTTATTTACGTTACAGTAAAGACAATGTGGACCTTAAAGGTAGCTGTGGGGCTTGGGCTTTAGGAGACTCATTAGACTAATTATCTTGATGTGCACTATCAATTACTGTCCAGTTAAGCAGAGAGGAAAACTCTGCAGGCAGAAATAAATCTTCAGAACTGAAGGAACTGGGGGAAGGGAATAAAAGGATTTTTATTTTTATCAGCACTATTGTTTCTTTCAGTTAAAACTCCAGCACCAAAACATTTCCCATCTTAAAATAACTAAAATAAAACAGATGCTAGTTTAAGAGTGGGAGAGAGAACGATACAAGAAACCTTTTCAACCGTGGATTTGTTTCAAGCGCAGTTCTTACAAGGATTTCACTCCTAACTCAAGCACTCTTGCCACAGCCAGGCCCTGAAATCAGTACTTCAGAATATGCTATTTTACATACGGTATCATCATGTTTTTCTTCCTCAGTAAGCAAGGGTGTTGAAAATGCTATCGATACAACAATTAGGCTGCTCGAGAAATGCTTCCCTGCAGTCTCCAGAGTTGCTGTGTTGCAATGTAATTGTCTAATGGCCCATTTTTGTAAGGGCTGTCATGGTATTATGGGAATAATTTTATTTTTACAGGATACGATAATAAGGTAAAAGGCTGGTGTGAATAGCCTTAGGAACCTATTACATAAACAGAGGTTGAGGATTAAAATTGGACCGGATTTGTAGAGCCTGCATCAAGTAAATGTCTTGCCACACTGAAAATACATAATGCATACAACTTTTCCCTCTCCACTATTTTTTTTTAAACTCTCCTATTCTTCTGAAGGTCAGTCCCTCTTTCCAACAGAGAACATAGCTTCTTCTCAAGGTATTTTTAGAAAATCCGTTTATTTTTCTCTGTTAACAGTTGTTTGGCAAAACAGGATACAAGGCATATATTGCGTCTGCTTGTACCAGCAGCGATACTCTGCTCCTCTGCAACACCCCTCAAACATTAACCATCGGTCCTAAAAGCACTTGTGGGTAGAGACAACGCACCTCTGACTGCAAGCTGAGTGGGCGAGCAGGATGCAGCAACCGCTATGCAAAAAGACAGGGAAAAAAACCCCCAAAACGTCTTCCTCTAAATTAGGGCATTTTTACTAGGAACGGCTCCGCTTTTGCCAGAAGTTTTCTCCATGGGAATCAGCTGGAGGTCCTGGAGGGAGAAGAGCTGCCGGGCAGACAGAAGAGGGGTTTTTTATGGCCTATTCTGCTGCTTTCTAATCTATTTATTCATGTCATTAATCAAAAAGCTGAAATGGGAGTATTGTTGTGCTAGAAAAAAACCCCCGATGACTGGGGTGAGAGGAATTAATATCGGGCAGAGCCTGAAGGTCAGCATGCCCCTAATGGGCCCCTCTATTCCCCTGAAGGTGATTTTTAACTTCAGGAGCAAATGAGCACAAGGTAACTTTGAACAGAGAAACGCAGCTCCACGGCAACTTAATGTTTGGAAAATCTGGGATTTTCGAAGATAGACGATCCCTTTCCTTTCAAACTCCTTACACGCAGCCAGCAAGCAGAAAAATGCAGACAAACGAGCAAACAGACCCAGTGCAAGGGCGCAGCTCTTGTGAAACGCTGTCTTTCAAAGCGCTGTCTTTGTCAGCGCCCATCGTGTCGCAGCAATGTGTACTTGGGGCAGACCGGCCCCAGAGATGTAAGAATGAATCTGTTTGTCCCGTCGAACTGAAGTGGGATCTAGGGGCTGGAGGGTGAGCTGGGTGTCCACAGCACTGCTTGGGTCAGTGCGGTTGATGGGGGAGATGCTCAGGGCTTTCCTATTGCTCAGGCTGCATTTGCCTTGCTCTTTGTTTCGGCTGAGTTTGCCCCAGAGCATTGCCTTAATAGCAGCCTCCCCACTCTGGATAACCGTTCCACAGCATCTCCGAATGCCGAGGATGAGCTCCACACCTTCCCAAACTAACATGCCAGTCTGCTTTCTCCCACCCTACATCCCACAGCTGGGCAAGCCCTTTCCTACCCTGCCACTGCTGACACCCTACTTGCACCAGCGGAAGGAGGCAAAAGGAGACCAGTTGTTTCGTTGCTTCAGCTCTTAAAATAATTGGGAAGGGCACCCTCTGCTCCCAGCTGATGGCAGGGCTGGGTACAGGTTCAGCAGAGGTGTCTGCTACCTTATGCAACCCATGTTTTATTAAGGAGAGGCTCATGTTACATCGAATCGCATTTGAAAACCAGGGAGCATCACTGTCTCAAATTCCTTCACTTGCCTTTCTTGCAATACTTACTGTCAGAGGCTGAGAGAAAAAAGGCCTTTCGCCTGCTTCTGAAGGAAGGAGATCAAAGCCTTCCTTCACATCACACCTGTATCTTTCCTGCTTTTTTTTCCAACTGAACTTGACTGCAGATATGTTCAAAACACGGGCTTTCAAACCTGCAAAGCCTCAAAAGGTGAGCTGACCTGGCACGTGTGTGGGGGTATGTGGACCCTTTTGGACAGATCCAACAGCAGCTGCCAAGGCGAAAAGAAGGAGACTCCAACATCCTGAAAATTTAGCAACATCTAGAAAGAAAATCCTTCATCTACTAAAACCTAGAAAGTCCCTTGTCCAGCAAAATCCAGCCCAGCCCAGCCAAGCAGCAGTTCAGGTTTGGGTTATGTAGAAGAAAGAGTTAAGCATCCATGCCATGGCAGCCGTGCCGTGCAAAGCAGCCAGTGCTCAGGACCACGTCGGGATGTGCTCCCACAGCCACCACCCTGTCACGTTGGAGGAACGAAGAGAAACAGCTCCCACACCCCGGGGAGGCAGCGAACCCCCCCCCCGTTTCCTTTCTGCACCCTCTCCTCCTTCCAAGCTACAGCTCATCGTTTCCCCTCTCAAACCCTGCCCCAGGTTGGTCAGTGGGACATCTGCAGAGGTCCCTCTTGCAGCAGAGCCACGGGACACCACAGGGATCCCACTTGCGGTCCATGTCCCCCCTGCCCGCGCAGGCACAGCTGTCAGAGCAGGAGTCGCCTCTCCGGTCTCACCATTCCTCCAGACGCAGGAAGGGAGAAGTTAAATAAAACTTCACGGCAGGATGACATTAAAAAGCAACCTGCTCGTCATTCCCAGGGCTCACAGGAACAGCAGCAGCAATACGCTGGCTTTTGTAAAAGACGTTAAGCCAGTTGTCAGGATGGTCAGACCGAAACCGAGGGTGGGCAGGCAGGGCGTGATTACCTCTGCTGGGATGCAGCCAGAACTAACACGACCCTTGTGAGAAGGGCGAGCGGATGTGCAGGGCTGGAGTTTACACTTCAGCTCAATTTCTGAAAGAATAATTTAACACCTGCAAGCTACTGCAAGCACAATGGCGCTCGCTCCCCATTTAACGGTGCTCCGTAATTATCTGACAGAGGGGTTTTCCTCCGCTGTAACAGCCAACTGCACTGCAGAAGTATAAACTTCCAAGCTCAGGTCCTTCATGCCTTCCATTTACCATCATGTCCCTATAATTTTTCATTATTTATTTAAACTTTTTCTTCTTTCCAATCTCCTTGTACTGAGCCCTTCCGCCTGACTTGGACTTACCATGTGCTCGGGTCTCACTGGCATGGGAAAAAAAATGCACGTGTGTTACAGATAAAGACTGGCAAAGCCTTTAAAACTGTATGGTGAGTTAAATGGCTGTTTTCAGCCCGAATTTTTCTTACTATATCCATTTACTGAATGCACCTAAAGCAAGAAAGAGAATGATGTTACTGCTGATAAAAGTGGCCTGCGGAGGAACCTCGCTGAAGCTGGGAGAGGAAATTACTCTTCATGCTATTTCAGGTTTACGTCTTTCCTAAGAACAAGCTGATCGTTATCCCAGATAATGAAGACTGTTAATGTAATTAAGCACTTTGTTGTGGTGTTTTACAATGCAAACAAATAAGTTCCAGAATTAATAACCTGCAAGGTTAAGTGACACAGGGCAAAAGCAGGACTCTTCATTTGGATTTAAGAGCTCCACAGCAAGTAATTAGCTGGGATTTAAAAGTACAATTTCTAATTTAGGGGACACAGAAGATTTTCTGATTTGAGGTATGTGTTATCTCCAAATGGTCAGATCAATTTTAAGATTATGACCAGCTGTGTATTATCAATATGAGAAATCGGGTCCTTCTCTAACCATTCAAAAGAGGAGGCCAGGATGAAATTGCCTTGCTCTTTTTCCTGGGCATTATAGATGGGTCTTATTTCCAAACATCTCTGGATAATTAGTAAAGAAAAGAGAGATTGAAAGAAAAGAGTGAAAAAAAACCCCGTAGAGAGTAGAAATTGCAAAGGAGACCACACTACAGGAATGTAATTTCCTTACAAAGAAATTAGGCATTTGATCAGTCCACGTTTGAACACACACTGGAACAGGCTGCCCAGGGAGGTGGTGGAGTCACCATCCCTGGAGGTGTTCAAAAAACGGGTAGATGTGGCACTTCAGGACATGGTTTAGCAGGCATGGTGGTGTTGGGGTGACAGTTGGACTTGATGATCATCAAGGTCTTTTCCAATATATGATTCTATGATTCTACAGTTTATTTATCTGGTCAAACCACACGCTGATTTGCACCGGGTGTTAAGACACAGTACAACCCAAAACTTACTGACGTTTTAGCCTAAACAAGGTACTTTCTAGGGCTAGAACATGGACCTGGGGATTCGCACAACCCAGATTTTATTCCTGAACATGCCGCTGGTTCAGCCTGCCGAGGGAGAGACCAGCCACACACTGCCTAACGAGGCAGCCCTCCTTCCCAGCCCCTTCTCTTGCACTGCGATTTGCATTTGTCACAAAACCTGCAGAAAGCTAATGCTACCCCACCGAGAGTAATGAGTTTTCTACCAGCACAACTATCTGATCTGGCTCAGGGTCAGAGCAGCATTGCCACCACCCGATGGAAGAGCTGGGAGAGTGAAGGGGGATGGCGGCAGCCCCAACCACGGATACGGCCATGCCAGGGTTTTTAAAATGCTGCTTGGCAGCTGCTGTGCTTCACGGGAAGGTGCTTAAAATCAGATCTTCACAATGTTAAATAAAGGCAAAATGCTGTAACCATGTGATGGGCTGGTGGTTTTTTGTGCAGCCCGCTTTGTTAAGCCCGCTTTTACAAATTGGTAATTTTATAAAATTTAAGACTGAAGCTTCCTTCCCATTCTTTGAAAACTCATTTATCTATGATGAGAATAACAACGTGTCTCTGTTGCTGTCTCTTATTTTGCTAACCAAAATGCTAACCAGTGAGCATACTTCCAAAGGAAATGGTAAAACAGAAATGTTTTAATTTCATACTGGGGGGAAAAAAAAACAAACTCAAATACACTCTCATGCCATTTGCCTAAATCTTGTTTGGACATCTTGCACGGCTCACAATCTTATGTTATCACTCCCTCCTCTGAATCAGAGCAAGAGCAGAAAGATAAATATAATACTGCAATCCACGGCTCGATACCGAAGAGGATCACTCTGCTGTGACACGCCTCGCACTTCGGCTCTAACACAATGACACGGTTGTCTAAGGTTTGCGGAGACTGAACAGCCTGTCATGTATTAACACACTTTTCATTTTGGAGATAGTGTCAGGAGCTGAAAAGCAGCTCCGATTCGCCGTGCCGCTGCGGATATCTCCCTTCTGATATCAGGTGTTTTCTCCCCTCTGACCTCCACGCCAGCAGATTTGTGGGAGCAGCGACACACTTGCCCTACGCATCCAGAGAGATGGGAACGGGAACAAAGCGCTGGGGTGAGAAAAGCCCAAAAGGGCTCTTTTTCTGCAGCTTCAAATATTAACATTATAAAAGACAACTTGCAGCGACTCTTTTTTAAGTTTCTCAGAGGAGGTCTGAGATCATTTTACAAAGCCCACTGCCTGGAAGACATTTGACGTTCAGAAAGGAGAACAGTCCCTGGCTGCAGAAGTGCTTGTTCTTTCCTCCAAGCCTACATTTAAAGTGTCTCTGGCACAGTGAGGACCGGGAGAGATGCAGAGCTCGGGGTTTCATTTAGGTTGTTTTGTTTAACCAACCCAGCTACAAGCCTGGCGCCTGGCTACAGCTTCAGCTTCCCCTGAAACCAGTCGGGCTTTTGCTTGTGTGGCCGACTGCTGAACTGGCAAAAGCTACCTTTGCAAAGACACTTTTGCCAGGACACCTTTCTGTGTTTGCATTCAAGAGGCAAAAATGTAGATAAAGCTTTTGCCAATGATACCTTGGTCTATTGGAAGAGATGTTATGAAATGATAAAATAAATGACCATTTCCTCAGTGTTTCAGCTTTCCAGTGCAAGAGCAGAACTTGCTCCTCACGAAGGAACTCCATGGTAGGTGGATACGCGTGAGCAGAAAAGGAGCAACGCCTGTTTCAGCTCCTCTCTGAGCCACAGGATGTGCAGAACTATAAAAAAGTGGGGGAAAAGAGGTGGAAAAGACATTTTTACAAGGATTGAAAGGATTCCTGGAAAGAAGAGGGGCAATTAACACACACATGGAAAAGCTCCTCTGTTAGGATGACATTACTAACTTCTTTTTTATTCTTTGGTCACTAAAAGTATCTTTACGGAGAGCATTAAACCAAGGAAACACCTGGAAAGATTAAAACCCACATGTAGCTGTTCCTTCCCACTTAGCACGCTTGTTAATCCCACAGGTCTTGCTGAAGTGAAAAGACAAATACAAGAAAGAAAAGGTGATGGGGATCAGGCATACTTCATTACAAACCAGCCCTTGACATTTCCCTTAGTTACGCAAAAGTTTTAGGACGCTGGTGACTAATAAAACTCCCCAGTCCTTGGCCGGCTTCAGAAACCCTTGCCGTAAGGTCAAGGTCAGGACAAAGTTAGTGCCTTCATTAAAAAAAAGAGGGAATATGGCATCTCTAATGATTGCTTCTGGCTGTTTTTCTCCTTAGCTGTAATAATGCCACAGTAAGCGTTTGCTTTCTTAAAGTGATGCAGAGCTCTTTTCTTTACCTGGTGAAGGACCTCACTGCCCACCCTGGGGCACAGCCAGGGACCTGATGATGGAAATGGATGTTCTGTGCTGAAGACCACAAATTTAGGGCTGTCTTCACAGGGAAGTTCAGGGAAGGTGGAAGAATCCTGTTAGCATGCAATTGCATAGTACCTTAGATAACCTACTATTTATTTTAATGCTAACCACCTGAGGGAGGCTCAGCTAATGAATCTATTTTTGTAGTACCATAAAGGCTGAAGTTTAGAGCTAAGTTTAGAGCGGAGACATATAAAAAAATGTCAAACCAGGAAATAGCTTAATGAAAGCAGCAAGTAATCACGGCAAATTACAGTGAAATTTCTATGGGATTACATTTTGCATTCCCCAAACAAGAAGAGGAATTAATTTCATTTAACAATGTTCCATTTTGCTGAGAATTCACTGTAAGGATATGCTATGTAAATAACATAATGTGATGCCATAAAGGCTGTCTTAAAAGTCACAGTCTAAGATGCTTTTCAAAATGGATTTCAGATTTCTTCCCACTGCAGTCTATGGAAAAATATTTCTATATGGAAAAATAGCAAGATATGCCACAAATTATCACAGAGAAAAAAAAAACAATGGCAATATTCAGAGGAATACAAGGCACATGTTTTATTTGGTGGCTACTAGCAATGAGGTCCTTTTCTAAACTCCAACATTTAGAAAACAACCAGCAGTGGATGTGGTAGGGAAGCTCACCCCAGGAGACTAAAGCTGGTATTCCCAGGGTGCTTCCAAGAATCACTGCAGAATTTAATCTTCCCCCACTTGGAAACCCAGGTTTGTTTCTTGCAAATGCCCTGTGGTCAGCACCTCACCTAGCTGCCTTGAACACCTCCTCTGAAACAGTATATATAGAGTTTGCATCTATATGGACTGTATATACACCTTCCTCTCCCACCCTGCAGGTTATCTTTCTTTCACCCAGGCTTTACAAACACTCCAGTAACAAATAAAAGCAATTTCACAATGTTTTTTACCATATGTAGTGATTTTCTCTGCTTTTCAACACGTCTCCAACATGAGAAGTAGCGGGGAACTTTTGACCTCAGTCGGCTACTATTGCACAGCTTTGGGTGGTTAGTTTAGTAAAAAAACATGTTGACTTTTGGGTAACAATGTCACTGCAAATCTCTCCAGGCTAATTCTTGATGACAGCCACTGTAAATACACTGGAACGTGCACAGAGCTGCAGCCTGGCCCTATTAAAGGCAACGCAAGTTTCACCACTAAATTCAGCAGGACCTTGAATCACTCCATAATGAGTAACACGAAATAAAATCTCAGTCCATTAGGCAAAAAAAGAGGAGAAAGAAGTGTGTGAACAGGATATTGTGTATTAACTGTAAGGAGAGGAGATTCATAAACCAGAAGTGTGCCATGTGTCTGCTTAAAATGACCAGCGAATATTTTATTTATAAGGTCTATATGATTTGCTACAGAGCAGTTACCCTTTCAGAGGAGAGGATTTTGCAACAGAAAAAGCTGCAAAATAAGCTTTTCATAAGTTTATAGAAATGGATACAAAAGGGAAAACAAGATTAAAGACCCCATGGCTGAACAGTTTAATACTGTTAAAATTTACTTACCAATGCTTTGGTGTTTTAACCTCAAATTATTCCCCCAATTTTTTACATTTTCTACAGCGCTAAGCCACAGAGCTGTGCTGTCCTCCCCACGCTGCAAGCTTGGTGGGAGGGACAGGAAAACACACAAAATCTGTCTGGAAGGTTTTGCAATCTTTGCCTCACTACAAGAGGTGTGGGCTGACCCAGGTGTTACTAAAAATTAATGGTGTACCTTCTTAAAGGACGCTAGCTAGAAATATAGCACCTGGGCCTGTGGCTCCCATATTTTCATCTACAAAATCCCACACAGACCTAAAACGTACAATATTTTTTTCCGGGGCAATGGCAGTCAGCTTTCCACACCTGTGCTGGATGCAGAGGCTGAAAAGGCAGCGTGTACAGAGTGGCCATACTTCCACGCGCCCCAGCTGGAGAGGCAGCGATGCTCTGAATGCTGCCCAGGCCATATCTGGATGGGAGGTATTTCTAGGCATAATCCTAGTGCTGTCACCGTAGCAAATCCACACCTATCGGTACAGTGCCTAGAACAAGTTCTGAGACTGCTGATTTAAAACCAGATCACCTCATACAGATACCATCCCTGTGCATTCAAGGCTTGGCTTTCCACAGGTCAACAGATTCCAAAATACTTTTGAACTGAACACCAGGTTTCCCCTGTGGCATAAGATATTTTGAGACTTAAACTGTGCAAAACACGGGCTAAGAGCTGCAACTGTGAGCTCAGCCTTCTACGAAGATCAGCTCAAATGTAGGGTTACAATTAAAGAACAAGCTCCCAGGCACATGGGGACACCACCTCGCGCTCCAGACCATGCCCAGGTCCTGTGGCCAGGCACAGTGGAGGGGTGGACCATGGACCAAGTAACTGGTTACTTCCCAGGCTGGGAGTAGGAAGGTGGCATCTCATACATGAACAGGAGACATAAAAGCAGGGGAGCTCGAGGCTGGTGTCAGTTTTTGTGACATGCCCCATGCCTAAACTTGACAGATCAAGAGACTTCTGATCTCCCAGGAAAGTCTTTGCTAATTGTCATACAGAAGTAAAGACTCAGGGGGCCTTCAAGTTTTGGTGGTTTTTTTAAAAGCACAAAAATTGGCACGTTAAAAAAGAAAGGTCTTCACGGAAAGCTAAATCAAAACCCAGAACCTCATTTAGCCTCTTCACTTTCAGACAAGGCTGAATTCAGGAACACAGAGAGAGCGAGAAAGAGAGAGCATAGAAATGAAAATAAGAATGTTTTCATTACCTTTTCTGCAAGCCAGCCTAGATGCCTAATCTCTCGACTTCCAGCAATCCCTGTTTTACCCAGCTGGTCTTTGACCTCTGCAATCACCCTGGGGATGAGCTCATTGACACTGGAGTGGATGGCATTGAACCAGGCCTGGGCTGTAGCCGAATCCTTACTCCTGAGCACCACGGTGTGCTTGGCATCAGGCGAATGAACTTCAATAAGTCTAGAAAAATGGGGGGGGAAAAAACATAATGTTCACTCATATATCGTTTGGCAGCTAAATTTATTATCTCGCTTAGTGTTAGCAATGCGAGAAGGATGCTAATATCAAGACCTAGCACTAATAACTTACCTTTCACAACACCTGAATAGAGTAAGATCATCTTAACTGAAGCCAGGTCTGTACCGGCATTCAGGTAAAGTCCTTGAGAAGGGATTTGCCAATGCTGATGCAACCTCACTTCTAGCATGTCAACAGGAGTTTCAAATATAAAGGCAAGAGGAGCATTCGCCCGTTAACATTCACTGACACGGCAACCGCCCAGAACTGCACAGGAGATGACTGTGGAGAAGCAGGGGATAAGCTGCTGCCTTCTTTAGCTGGATATCACCGCACACCCAGAGTTTCTCAGTGTGCTTATTTTACACATAACACAGCTAAACGAAAACCACCCACATCCCAAATGAAGGAGTTTCCTTAGGATTGCACTGTGGTTTCAGCGACACCACTAAGCATCAACCAGAAGCCCACTGCAATTTCCAGGAGTTACCAATGACCTCAATGCTCCATTTAGATCCTGCTAACAGCGGCAGCAAGAAAGTGCTAACCGCAACTGTAAGATTGCTTACAGGTATCTTTTACAGTTTTCCAAACTCCTGAGGAGACAGATGCTTTTTTTCCCAAAAAACATGCTTACTAGCCCATCCAACGGGCTTCCAGCCCACAGCTGTGGTTTGAAAAGCACAGGCAAACACAGTTTCCAGGAAAAAGAATTGTGTCATGGATCATGCCATCCATCATGCCATCCATCATGCCATCCATCACGGTTATGGGACCTGTGCCAACACCTTTGCTTACAACAACAACAACAACAATGCTTTAAGAGGCAGCTGCAGCTATTTCAGCTCTGTTCTCAGTGAAGTTATTAGTTACTAGTGGGGCTTTGTGTGCTCTTTATAGCTTCATGGGCCACTTTTACTTGAACATTTGTTAAATAACCCACTAAGTAACAGTCTGGTGTATTTTTATGTAGTGATTATAAACCCAAGCCCTGGTCATTGCCCATCATTGAACTCTGTATCACATTTGTGCTTTTTCATTACACACGTACAGAGACTGCCGCTGAACATTACCCACACAATTTCAACCTGGGATCTGAGCTTAAGCCCGTACTTCTGTCCTGTGTATTGCTGCCTGATCTCTGCGACACACAACGACTCCTTTCTGTGGCAGAAAAGTAATTAGCAATTTATTCAGGTTGAGGTTCAACACAGTACTGTAATACAAATATGTTATGCAACTACAAAATCCTGCAATTTGGAGCTTAACTAACAATTAAGAGATTTTAATTAATCAGTTAAACCAGAGCAGACTCCAGAACAGAGGGTGACTCGATCTGCGCAGCTGTTGGGCTGGGAGAGCGAGGACTGCTGGTCTTGTGTTTGTCCATTTTGGGAAGGGGATGTCTCCACGTAGACACTGCTCTAAAGATAGAAAAGGTCATGATTTTCCAAACTCAGCAGTTGGACTGTTCAGGGTTCTAAATCACTGTTTGCATAGCTTAGAAGTGGGTTGATTCTTCAAAAAGCGCTGAGCCAACACAGTAATGCATGTTTCCTCGGTAAAGCTGCTGGAGATCAGCACTGTCTGAAAATAAAGGCTCTTATGTAGCCACTCCAGGATGCACCAAGGACTCAAGTTCAGGTACCAAAAGCAAATTTCCTTGTCAGACAATGCAGTTCTGGTGAATAAGAAAACTATGTCTGTAGATAGGCACATTCCCAATCACACTCTCATTTTTTTTGAACTGCAAGGAAAAGCCATCTCCCTGACGGTTCAGATTTAGCCATTTGTGTCTGATGATCAATACAGTCATGCACAGCTATCACACCCTGGTCTGTCTTTCCATCAGAAACACTGCTCTCCCACTGCCGTCCAGATTTTAGTTTGAACTTGTTCTTGTAGGTAGCAGCTATCAATGGAAACAAACTATACATCATGGTAATTGGTAAAATGTTGCTTATTACTTACAGAGCACTTTTTGGCACGAGATCTCACGGCATTTTACAAATGAGGTCAGTGACAGCACCCCTGTTTCACCACCGAAGAAGTGGGAAGGTGCCTAACCCAGATGAGGCAGGGAACAAGCCAGGAGCAGCACTCCATATTTTCGGCACTCTAACTCCCATTTTAATACTTCTTTGAAAGAGAAGAATTATTTGGACAGCGCAGCAGTACTGTGCTGTTTTTGAAAATGTTAATGCGCCGTATGGATTGTGTGAAACAATGCTCTCTACAAAGCCTGTGGTTTCTATAAGGGAACTCCCACCTCCAAAGCCGCTGCGTATCGTGCGGTAAACAAAAGCGCCGAACAAGGACTACAAAGCCACAGAAGAATGTGCTGCTTTTTCAGCTGCAAAGAAACAGGAGCAAACTTGTGTAAGTTCTTTTTAAGTTACAGTTGTAGCAGGCTTTGGTTTAAAAATAAATTATCTAGACCCGAAAGAGCTTCCAAATGGCAACTCGCTTCCTTCCAATTTGGAAAACGCTTAAATTCTTACTTAAAGCAAGTGGATTAACACACAAACTAGTATTTTGCTACTTGGGCCTTCAACAAAGCGCAATTCCCTTGATGGTGGCTATTTAAGTATTTGTATAAAAAGAGCTCTGTTCTCTGAAATAATGAACTTTTAGACACCTCTTAACAATTCTGTTTAAGAGGTTCTAATCTATCTATATTCTAATATATACACATTCTATTCTGATATCAATGTATATATTCTAGTATACATATGCACACACACATACTGAGCCATGCTTGCAAAAATACTCTTAAAATATCATTTCTCAGTGACTTCTAATGGGGCTATTTTGGGGACTGCTTGTCAGTCATCAAAGTTTGATGGCGATGTACTAACAACTGCAGCAAGTCTACCTCATTCCCCGAGCTGAGTGACAGGAAGATTGGATGATACATGCTATGCTTTTCAAAAGTCAGTTCAAAACAGGAATAAATGTTGCTTTGACAGCCCTGAAACTGAATCCTTTTATCCCTGGCACCGGTCCAGCCCGAGGAATATGTCTGCAAACACCATTCTCCTGCAAGCTGCTAGGTAAGGCACCTTTTTTATTCATACCTTAAGGACAAAAGTCTAAATCCTCAACTGCCTGAACTCTGCTACTGGCTCTTTCTGTAAGATCTGGGCACTGAATTATCCTTATAAAACCGGGCTTGCGGATTTCAATTACAGTTCCAGGACTCCTGTCTCCGCAGTCAGTTGGGACAGAGATACTAAAAAAAACTTAAAATCTCCCAGGAAACCCATGGGCTTTGACCGCAATCGGATGCTGAACATGCTGCATTCCTATAAACTCTTCCCTTTTCTGCCTTTCAGCCTACACTGCTTTGATTCACCAGTCCATTTGGACGATGGTTTTTGTAGAACAGCTGACTGATGGCATTTCCATATTTTTTGAAAAGCAAAAAAATACCAGTGACCTTAGTAAACTTCAACACTAAAGCACTTCAATGTTTCCAGCAGTCCAGCTATTGTAGCTCTGATTTGTTCCCTGGCTAAAGTGACCACCGCTTACTGACTTCTGTTTATCTGCAGTTCAGTGATAAAGTTCCCTTAATTCCCCACTGAATTGAAATATTTAGGGCAATGCCACAGCTGTGTTTATTCTCACACTCCACCACAGTTATGTAAATACTGCATATGGAGCTGTTTCTGATAAAGCCCATACCAACCCAAAGGAATTATATGTTAGCTCTAGATGGCTGCCAAGATGTGCGGCACCTCTCCAGCTTGGCAATGCATATGAACGATATCACATTTTCTCAGAGATCATTTGGCAAACCTTATAATAAAAGAGTAATTTTCTCTCTCCTCTCAAATAGTCCTGCTGAGCCAAGGAGTGTTTCCAGCATCCCCTTCTCCACCCGCGGAACACAGGGGTGACACAAAACCCGTCGCCTCAAATGCCACAACCTTGCACGTTAAGAGACCAAAATTCCCTCTCTCATTGCATCATCCAGAGCTTTTCCTTTACAGAGCAACAGAAGAAGCTGAAAGCAAATGTCTGATAGACCATACTCATTCCACATTTGATAAGGCTTCTCTCTGTAGGAGTGTTCATTGTCTAAGAAATACCTTTTATCACATCTCTGGAAAGCACTTCTCCCACCATTATTGGCTCAGGACCAAACCAGGCACTGATTTACACTTTGTGCCTTTTCCCGCATCAGATTATGTATTCAGTGACTGATTAAAGTGTGGAGTAAACCCCTTGAAGTTAATGATAAGCTGGAGCCAGAGTTATTCGAGTCCATCATGCTATTTTGATTTTGCACCGGCATAGCCAGGAACAAAACACTCTGCCACTGACTCTGTAAACTTAAAAAGGGATCAAGGGCCAAACTGCTCGCTCCATCTCCTCCATCATTGTCTGCACATGAAACCATGGAAAATAAATTTGTTGATTTCTGAGTGTACAAACACAGGAGCCTTTCCAGAATGGGGGGGGGGGGGGGGGGGGGGGGTTAGAGGAACACAATCAGAGACTATATTTAATTAATTGTAGGTTTTGTTATGAAATAAATAAAAACCCCTGTTAAACTTCTTTTTCAATCCTACATGAAGCATGAGGAGATGAACCAGGAATAAAATACATTAAAATTAAGCATGGAAACTTCGGGTTTAGTCTGCAAGGAAAATATTCCAGAGACACACTGTTAGGCTTGCAACAAATTCCCCAGCATACACTGAAGAAGCATCTTCATTTGATGCACCTAAATGGAGGCAAAAGCAGTTTTACCAAGTGAGCTATTTGGTAATCAATAGGAATTTTTCAATGTGATAGTCTCTTGTCCTCTCACCATCACAAGGGTAGCCGCTGCATTAACAGTTACTTGCTGACTTCCATCTTACAGTGGTAAAAACGATGTAGTTGCTTGTTTCTCGGGAGCTGGACTAGACTGATGTCCAAATAGAGGGTGTATATATCACTAATGAGTTGTCACAGTTGAATTCATTTCTATTTGCTGCCAGCTGGGCTCTAATAAAAAGGATATCAGCAGAGTTGCACCACATGCAAGTAAGGATTTTGTTGTACAACGGACTTGCTCACACCACTGTGTGCTGACGCCGACTTATCTGCAGAGCACATCATGTTCTGCCTTCTCTACCCAGAACCACAATAAAAGCCATTTAATAGTTTTTAAATGTCTATGGATGTTAAGAAGGAGAATTCTTTCCCCACATTCCCCAAAATACCTCTTATCCTTTTCCTTCTTGTATTATTCTTTCACATTTTGGTTGGAATAGGGCTGAATATTGATAACGCAGGAATACACAGTCCAGCCCTCTTCACAGTTGATTCAGCACCAAACAACGGCAACACTGCTGTTTCAAGGAGCAGTGAGGTCAGTTACTCAGAGGAGAAAGAATGATTTCAGAGGTATAGTAAGAATTTGATTTAACTTTTAAAAGATGCTGCCTGAAACTTTAGGACCAGAAGATGTTGTGGTTGGTGCAGTCAATACATTGACCGCAGCTCCCTGAAGCAACTCTTTTACAGCAAGATGGAAAGTTTATTAATGCTACAAAAAAAAAAAAGTTGTTTCGGCCACAAAAGCTGCACCTCTAGCAAAGCCACAGCCAACCTCAAAGCACCTTCCACAGCAAAGCAAACCTTCTGCAGCTGGAGCTGCGTCTGGGCTAAGCGAAGAGCACCTGGTTGTAGCTGGTAATAGTGGTAAATGACCCCTTCAGATTGAGATGAGGGTGCAGAGTCTCATGCTGCTGCATAAGTAAGAGATCATGGACTTGGAGAAGAATTAGATGTCTTCTGAGAAAGAACACCACTGTCATTGTTGCTGGTAGGCAACACCATAGTAGGACCTACAGGAAAGAAGTGTAGACGATCCACAAGCATGGACAAAACCTAATAAGAAAAGGGGACAAATGAGCAGGACTGCTGTTAGATCAGCTCTGTCTTGCGGATGAACTGTCAGGGGAGAAAGTCTTACTGGAAGAGACAAACAGCAAGTCCACCTCATCTAGCATTACCTGTCTGAATGTCTCATTATTTTATACGCCCATTGTTTGGCTTACACGATCAAAAATGCCCAATTAGTTGCCAAGTGAGGCAAAACAGAAGCCGGGACTGTTCACCAATCATGACGACAAACCCACAAATTCCCTCTGGATCAATTATTGACCTCTGAGCGCTGGTGAGAGGGCATCACCTGGGAGCCAGCTTCTCCAGGTGATGCTGCTGGCCTCTTCAGGGATGGCAGGCATGGGTCACCTCCTGGTACTTTCACTACTGGCAGTAAACTCATATTCCCATTTAATAGACTTGTAAATTGATGGAAAAGTTGTTTGCAAGTGATGAGAAGAACTAACAACTTCAGCCTAACTCTCCCTGATTCCTGCTACAAGAAAACAGGAATTTCCATCAGCAGAAACGCATGTGAAAGCTGGAAGTGACAAAAGGGTATTGAACTAGCAATGTCTGTGCATACCACTTCAGCACTAAAGCCCAGCCTCAGCACTTACCAACATTGAGCTGAGGCATCTGCAATGGCAGCCCATCACCTGAGGCTCACGCTGTGGCTGCCATTCGCCATTTGCTGCGATACAAGTGACTACAGAAGGGGCAGGAGAGAGCAGCTTCGAATACATCACCTGAAAACCCTGCTCGTTGATTAGCGGTGGGACAGCCCAGGTCAGAGCTGTAAGACTGAAATCCAATCTGCAGACTGGCTGATAAGTGAGGGAAAGCCCAGCACTGAGCACAGGACAACAGCCAGGCAGGAGAAAGGGTCTCCAGGTTGTCACTGGCTCCAAGCTGTAACACAAAGACCATGGGGACAAGGAGCACAGCAGGAAACTGAAACCCCTACATACCAACTTCCTTTGTTTGGCAGATCTCCGGGGTGTTAAAACTGCTCTCCAACATTATTTAGCAGTAGCTTGGATGTCAGCACTTACATACCTTGACATACAGAGACGTACGCACAAACCAAGCTTAACTGTTTGCCCTCCTCTGCCCTGCCCTGCAGCACTCACATCGCTCTTTCTTTCCCTTTAGTCTGCGACACATTGCTTGGAGCATTTCTCTTTCTCCATCTCTTCAGTGCTTGGATTTTTCTCTTTTTTTGCAAAAATGTTTACTAAGTAAAGCCTGCTGCAGTTTTCACTCTCTTGGTTCATCGCTTCACCTCGCTGGTTGGCTTCTTTCTTCATCACTTTTTCTTAATTCGTTCTCCTCCCTTCTCTCCATGCATTTCTCAAGGGACTTTGTTCTTCTTGTTCCCCCTCCCCTGATTCATTTCCAGTTCCTTTGCTCTTATTCCTGTTCCTCAGCTCAATCCTCTATAGTTGAAGCTGCTTGGAAAAATCAACATTCTTTCACTTTTTCAAAACTCTCCTAACTGGAGCAGTGGCTGAAAAAAAAACCCAAAAAACAACACAAAACCCCACCAGCATATCTTCTTTTTCTCCATTAACTAATAATTTAAATATTTTCACAGAAAAGAAAGACTTTGCTTACAAGTCTGTTAATCAAAAATCCAGCTGAAAGCGTTCTGTCAGCTTCGGTTACTGCCACCTCCACACCACACACATCCTTCCTTGTCACCCACTCACCCTGACACATTTTATTCCTCTCAGGTCACATTCGGTCAGGTTCACACACAGACACACATATATACACAAAGTTTTATTTACACTCACATATCTGCATGCATGCACAGACACTTTTTTTCACTAAAAGGTGCAGGAACTTTGCCCATTCCTATTCGATTTGTGCTGGAGATGGGAGGGACCCCAGGAGCTCGCCTGTCTGGCCCAGAAGGATGGGGAGGGAAAAAAGCCCCATGTCATTATGTCAAGGGAAAAGATTGTGACTTGTTTTTCAAGATGAGGAGACATGACTAATCCCAGATTCCCCAGGACCTGCACAGACTGAAGGTCAGTCACAACATGCCGTAAATCTCCAGTTCTACACTGGTATCTCAAACACCCTGCAGGAAATCCCAGCGGTTTCCACTGTGTGCCCATACCCTGGCACATTCCCCCAGCATTTCACTTCTCAAACTATCACCCACATACTACAGCAGGTCCTCAGGACATTAGAAAGACATTTTAACATGATTTAACAGAACAAAAATTAAACCTGAAGTAAATAAAAGTAGACGAACATCCACATTTCAACCCAGTTTGTTGATGTGTTTGTGTAGAGGAATACCCTTGAGGCTGCTCTGCAGAAAATGGCCTTTGAGTTATCTGGTGGGGTTTTTTTTCTTCTGAAAAACTTAGCTGGTAATTTGACTCAGAAGAGACTAAAACACTCCTCTCTACAGAAGGGACAGTCCTACAGAGGTGTCTGATCTCAGTGACCTTCCAAGAAGGCTGAGAAGGAACTGAGGCTGAGATATTAGCTAGTACAACCGAGAGAAAAACCAATGGCCTATTTGGCTGATAGAGAGTTTCACAAATAATGGAAAATAACTATTCCTAATAATGAAAAAAGAAAATAAAAATTTCACCCTTTCCACCTAGAGGCTTCAGAGCTCTAGCTCCTACAGGGTTGGAAAACTGTCCCTTAGCAAGGCAGATGATTGCAGCTTCCAAAATGCCCAGCGACTGCAGAACTGCCCAAAAAGCAGGTGATGCAGATGATAGAGGACTGTCAGACAGCCCAGCCTGAACCAGTTATTAACTCTAGTAGTTAATGATTTGCCCCAAAACTCTGTTAGATGAGAAGGAATGCAGTCTTAGGGGTCTCTCATCTGACGCCCCTAGCCCTGAATGCATTGACCCTAGCTACCAAGGAGGGTCCCACAGCCATGCAACTCTTAGTGAGGACATGTTAAAGTGTCAGAGGACATGTTCATGTATCAAGGAGGAGGAGAAGGCCTTCCCCATCGCCCAGCCATTCATCCATCCCACCATTCCTCTCCCCCACACCCCAACTTCTTCCCTCTCCTAGCCTCAGGGCATTGAAGGGGATGTTGCAAATGCCTTCTTGGCTAAATCACCTAACTTCTCTCAGCTTGAAAAGAAAGAACAGTAGATAAACCTCAAGTGCCGCCTACTTGTTCACCCCTTCCAGTAAACACCAGATCTGGGGGATAGATTAGTGGTTGCAGTACTATAAACAAAAAAGAACATGACAAGAAACATCCAACTTTACACAAAATAAGGATTTGGATCCATAACAATAAAATGCTCTGGAGCTAAGGTGAAAAACCCACATTTGCCTTGATCTTAAATTCACTACTCTTTGTGGGCAAGGATGTAAAGGGCTTCACCATGGTAGCTCATCCTTCTCTAACAGACCATGCGCACTACAATGGCCTAGCACAACAGGGTGGTGTCAGGGTGAGGGGAGAGTCAACCAGAGTTTCACTCTCATTATCGTCATTTTTGTTCTTTCTTGGATTTGAATTATGTCCTTTCAAGTTGCTTTACTTTAATGTTGGATTGTTGATTTCTTCCTTAGTTTAACAGTAATCTAAACAGATAATAAACACAGCCCATCAGGAACAAAAAAAACTGTAACAAAAATTCTTGATATAATCAGGACTTTGACTCTAGCAGGCTCAATGACTTCTTCAAAGGACTTATTGATATTCATATAGCAAAACATGTCTGTACCAATAATGATAATTAAGTGCTATATGCCTTTCATCCAAGGATCTCAAGCTGTAGCTCACAACAACACTGTGAATTAAATATGGTCTCTCCATTTCACAGAGATTTTGTCTACAGCCGGAGAGCAGCTCAATAACAGCATGAGGAGCAAGGCACACATTCCCTGGGGAGGTGTGGAGAAGGAGTTTTTCTGCTCCCATTATAGTATCTTTACCTGTGCTCTACGCCCCATGTATACATAAGTCCTTTCTCTTTCTTTTGTCCATCTACAACATATGGTAACAAAAAAAAGACCCAAGTTTCCTAAACCAGGGGCCAATCCTGATAAATCTGTACTGTCCAATAGGAAGGAAAGATTTCCGCCTCCCCAGGAAGCCCCACAGAACCGCTGGTGTCCACCCAGGGCTCCAGCGTGCTGCAACCGGGCCAACACGGTGATGGAAATGGTCCACCTCCTCCTTACTCTCAGGTTCAGAGCTCAGCCTTTGTCCAGCACTTCACCTGATCTATCCTTTTACCAGTAGCCAGTGTTGTTGGTTGAGCGCAGTGCTATCAAACTACCTCTTAAGAGGCAAGAGGCAAAAAATTTGACATATGGGGCCAGTGCTCTACAAGAGCAGCCGTAACTCCTTCTTGGTACCATGGTCACTCTCCATAGCAGTGCCCTGCTCTCTGCGAGCCCCACACCAGGTACATGGCTCAGGGGACCGGCTCCCTTGTTACCAGGGAAAAAACCTGGGCTGCAAAGCTGCACACCTGAATCATGCTGCTCTTCGAGGAGCATCCAGCCTTTGCTTTGCATAGCAGTGGCTGCTCATGCCTGGCAACACTGAAGTCTGGTCCTGTTCACCAAGGAGGAAATGGGCAGGGTAGAGGCATGAGCTAGCCCATGCTGTCATCAACAAGTTGTCCAGATTCTTCTGCACTGACTAATACCCTCAGTTGCCCTTAAATTATACCAGCATGAGCCTCAAGAAGTGCAGGAGCTAAATGTCTTTCGTTCATTCATAGAATAGAATAGAGTAGAACAGCATACAATACAATATAATACAATAGAAGAATAGCATATTTCAGCTGGAAGGGACCTCCAACAATCATCTAGCCCAACTGCTTGACCACTGCAGGGTTGACAAAAAGTTAAAGTGTGTTATTAAGGGCATTGTACAAATACGTATGTTGACAGGCTTGGGGCATCAACCACCTCTCTAGGAAGCCCGTTCCAGGGTCATTGGATCATTGGATCAGCAGTGAAAGTGGGAGTGCTGGCAGGTCCCAAACTACACGTGGTCATCCTTCGCAGAATTTTACTGAAAAGGCATGGAGATTATCCTAGTATTCCAGATATCACCTATATAAATAATCAGCCTCACAGCTGAAAATGCATCAGAAAAACATTCAAGAGCCTTTTAAAGATGCTTGTCTTTTTATTTCATCTTCACACTCTTGCTAACTTCTTCTGTTTGTAATCAGCAGTCATGACTCAAGTCTTTTGGCACAAGGACTGGTTTTTACTATGTTGTATTAAATTCAGTTGAAACTCAAACTTTCTATTTTAAAGAAGGTTCAACCTTTGTTTTCGTGACTTCTTGTAACAAAAGGAAATACCTCCAAATTCACCAGAATTTGTTTTACATTTAAGATTTTGAAATTTCATTTCAGAATCACATAGCGATATTTCATGCTTATGTAAATTACATGCTTATACACCAATTACAATTCAAAATGTTAAAGCCCACTGACCTTGTTACTGTGCATTACTGAAATGTTATGAAATAATGTAAGAAAATTTTAAAAACAAGAATGTGTGCAAAAGGAACCAGTTTGGGGAATGACAGCTTTGCAACAAATCTTGTAAATACTTCTTTCAGTGAATCAGTGCTTCCCAAGGCAAAAAAAAGAAAAAAAAATTTCACTCAAAGTAATGAAGCAGCTTAAGTCTATAGCTGCCTTTGGAGTACACAGGTCTCAGTCTGTCTTGAACCGCCCTGTCATCCCGGGAAGCTCAGGTAATTCCCAGATGCAACTCAGTGCACAGAGCTCAGAATGAATGGATACCAGCCAGTTCCCCTGCCACCTTTACAATGTACCTGCTCAATTTTACCTTCTGATTGTAATTCTCAGTCCAACCCTCAAGCGGACAACACCTAAGGAAAGTTTCTTATCTGTTTCTCTGCCTGTCCTCAGTGTGAAGTTTATGAACTGCACCCGCACTTGCTACAGGGCTGCCTCTGCCTGCAGCTGGCAGCCAGCACCACGCTGCTGGGAACTGGTCCTTGGCTCATTTTTCCCAGCTTCAAAACCAAAGCAAACCTTTCCCATCAGAGGGCCAAATCCTGCCAACAAGTAACTCGATCCTTAAGACTGGATCACTGCTGAAGTTCCGTGTAAGGATCACGCTGCTCTGGACTCCTGCCGCTGGAAAAACGTGATCTGTGCACAGTAAGTGCTGGTGGGATCAGGCACACACCTCCTGCGTTTGGCTGAGTGAAGTGCAAGCAGGATTTTACGGTGATTTCAAAAGCAGATGAGAAAACCTTTTCAGTCCGTGCAGCACGGCCTCATTCCTCCAGGGAATGTCGTGTCTCCTGTGCCATGTACCTTTGTATTATGTCTCACATCTTTAAAAGCACCAACAGAAAAGCACCAACAGAAAAGAACCAACAGAACAAACTTCACCTCAGAGACCTATTGCCTTTTTTTTCTCCTTAATATCACTACCAGAATTTGATGAAAAGCTTTTTATACTGCAGTAAGATTTACTGCTGATTGGTATTACCAGCTCTGACTATTCCCACATGTCCCTTCACTGGGAAGTGATGCTCCTCTGTGAGGTCTGACATTAACTTTTAATGCTGCCACCAAGAAGGACACTCATCTGTAAAATTGCAGGCAAACAACAGGCTTAAGTAGTAATTATTTTAACCTAGTTTATTCCAGCCTAAAAGATAACAATGGCTGCTGCATCTAGCAGAGAATGACATAGATGCCACTAAGGTCACTAAGATGCTCTGCGTCTTTTCTCCTGTTGCCATGCTTGTACTATTAAAAAAAATTTCCTACACACTAGGTTTGGAATTGGTTTGTATTAAGGATCTTCTCCTTCGTATCTTACAGCTTTTTTAGTTGGGAAACAGAGATGACAATTCCCTACCTGCTTCAGAGTGAACCCACAGGAAGGTTACGTGAAGGAGACATCTTTGAACCACTGGCTCTAAAAGCACCAAACTTCACTCCTGCCCTGAAATAACAGGCTCACCAAACCATCTAAAAGTAGACACAGGCTTGTCAGTCTCTTAACTGGGGCCAGTCTTCAAGGAGAAGCAGAAATCCTGTGCTGGGCTACCAGCTCTAGTGGGAAAAACAGACGTGTAACTTCCTCCCTGTCTGTTAAACCAACATTTCACCCCAGCTTTCTAGGAATTGGGAGGTGGTGCAGTGCCAACAAGCAGGTATTTCCTCCTGGGTCCCTTAACACAGGTCTCTTCTCATGCTGAACACCAAACCAGTTCAGCCTGGTCCCGCAATGCTGCTCTGACATGAACTCCAGCCTGCATTGGAGAAACATTTGCACTGGAAACCTCATGCTTTCTATGTCCATGCTTGGTCTTAGAAAAAAATTAGCTCAGCTACAGTCCAAAGGAGCCCTTTTACGGCCAGCATATGCTCCGGCAGCCTGCCAGCAGTGCTCTTCTAAGCCATCCAGCAAAGTGACACCATCAGTTACAAGATCTATGTGTGTCAGGTCACTGGGTTATAAAACAGAAGTGTCATAAGCATGTAAGGACATGGTTTGGGCTCTCTGTGAGAGAAGATCAAATTATTTTTGTGGAATCAGATTACTCTCTTGGGATATATACCAGTGGGAAAGGGCCACTGCATTGTAATAACATTTCTACTGGGAAGTATCAGTTCCAATATTCAGAATCATTAAAAACCCCTGAAACTGATAAAGACCTGAATCGATGGGATGTTACCATTACACTGCAGCTAGCACGATGGTGAGGTACTGTGTGCTCGGATGGAAAAACCCAGCTTAGACTGTACGCTGTGCTGTGTTGGACTACAGTAAAAATCAGAAGTCGCTCTTTCCACAGGAAATGACAGCAACAAGATGAAAACCATGGTAATAAGCAATACGACTCTCCCACGCGTTACTTCCTAATAACACCTAAGAATGCACACATTTGTAGCATGTTTCAAAAATGTTAGCTCCGTCACAAACCTATCATGAGCAATGAATGTCCCTCTGAATCGGCCCTCCTGTCCTTCAAACAAAACTGAGGACCAGGAGAGTGACAGAGGCTGAGAACTACAACATGGGTAAGGAAAAAAAAAAAAAAGGGAAACATGCTGAAAGAATGAAACCAACACGTGTAAAGAATCGATACATCGTGCTGATATACGCAACGCAACCTGCATGGGTATTTTTAAAATAAACTTCATGGTAGAGAGAATGACAAATTCTCGGGCTAGTGATACAGCTGTGAAACCTCAACTGCTTAAGCTATACAAATATACGTTAAAAAGAAGTGGCCCTTATCAATAATCTTCTTGATTAAAATTTGAGGAAGACTGCTAGGGTAATTGCTGTTTCAGAGTTGCACTTCTGTAGTGGTCAGTTATCCCTGACTATGGTGGTAACCACTTGGTGAGATGAAGAGCAGAAGCAAAGTAAAGCAATACTAAACAATAAAGCATGGGGTGGGGGTGGGGGATAAACCCCTAAAAGAAGGTCAGACAAATGTAAAAAAGAAAGAAGGAAAATTACACAGATGCTGATAAGTTTCTGAATTGCAGTGCAAGAGATTACAGAAGAACCCATCCTCCCCAAGCCCCCTTCTGCTCTCCCCTCTCCTCCTTATCCTTCTCCGCAAATAAAAATGTAACTTTTATTTATGCCTATACGTAAGTGCTGACAATCAAACACATTCCACCCAGCTTCTGGGTAAGCCAGCACACTGCAGAAAAACAAAAAAGCCATTATTTGGGTGGATTAATCAGTCTGTATTACTGACTTGACTGGTGCCTTTTTTATTAGCAGCTGTTAGAGCAGGGATCAGAGAGTGTGCTGGTGTGGTGCAGCTGTTCCACATATGCTATAAATAAGGGCTGGTAAAAGCTCATCCTATTTTTAACATTATGAAAAAAAACAAGAAGTCACAGAAATTCTCCATTAATGCCTTGTAAGTGGAACTTTTCTCCTATTCTTGACTTTAATGCCCAGAACTGAATGGACAAAACAGGCCATTCTTCAAATAATATTCATTAAAAAAGAAAAGAAAATGCAGTTTAGTAGAATTAGGTTAAGCCAGTGCAGAAGATGTAACCAATTAGTGTGTACAGCGTCTTTTTCTTCAAAAGCAGACTTAATCAGGATGAAAACAAACTATGGCAATTCTATTTC
Organism: Opisthocomus hoazin; assembly: GCF_030867145.1. Lineage (NCBI taxonomy): Eukaryota > Metazoa > Chordata > Aves > Opisthocomiformes > Opisthocomidae > Opisthocomus > Opisthocomus hoazin. Next base: position 15,471,087 of record NC_134416.1, on the reverse strand, counting down.
TAATAAAATTGTTGGATTACCACACCAAAGAGTTCCTCTAGCACAACCCAAAAGCTGAACCCGGCACCACGCAGCTCAGACACCACCACTCGCCCTTCCCAAAGCGGCCCTCGCTTGCCCTGTCACTGGGTTGCTGTGTGCATCATCATGTGATGATGTGAGCCCATCAGCAGCTCCTGCTCACCAGCTCCAACGCTGGAAAGGTCGACGTCGATTCAACGTGAAGGCAAACCCCCCGCTCACCTGTTTTCGGGGTCTGACACCGTCATGTTGCGGGTCACGTAGCACATCTTGAGCGGTATTGTCTTCTTGTCTCTGTGGACGGAGAGCGAAAGCTGCGACAGGGGGTCAGCAGAGGCACAACCCAAGCGGGGAGATTCGGGGGGAGGCGTCTCCCACCCGATTTCCGAAACAGGAGAGCCTTTCTTCACATAGGGGGTTGCTTCTCTCATGTATTTCACTACAGAAAAAAAAAAAAAAGAGAAGAAAAAGGAAAGTAATAAATAAGTGGATATTCGATAGTTGCATTTGTGTGAGTTCTTTGAACCCTCAGTGCTATTTATTATTTCTACTTGTCCCACATCGTGGCAATGGAAGCTGTGCAAATACAGAAGATGGAGATCTGACTGCAGCTCATCTCAGCATGATGAAATCAGTAAAAGGAGGGAAAAGAACAGAATAGGAGAAATAAGAACATACAGCTAATGTAAGGCCAAGAGAGCCATCTGACCTCTACTCGACGGGCTATAAGTCTTGACGCAGCAACTCCGGTGTACAGAAGCCATGGGCTGGCTGAGGTATAGGGAAGTTTTTACGAAAGATATTCAACCGAGTGACAGTGAATTTATTATTCCCCTATCTAAAATCTCCCAGCGATACTCCCAGTGCTGCAAACTCACGTCTCGCTCCTGGTTCACGCTTGTCAGTGTTCCTGCTACTGATCTCGACAGCTATTTCTGCTTGCTGGGAAGCAGTTTTAGCTGATCTACTTGTACACATATACATGGAGTAAACAAAAACCAATTCACCTCTTAGCCTTCTCACAGGGGAACAAAATTGAGTTCGAGTCTTTCATGAGAGTGGAGGTGTCAGATCAGATCTCTTCTCAGCCTCTTCCAATGCTTTTTTCCAGTACAGATAGGAAAAGTGAATGTAGGATTCCCAAATGATCTTAATGTATGCAAAAATCAATACCTCTTTAACACTCCTACTGCATGTTCCCCTCTTTATGAAGGCAAATATTGCAGCGTTTTCCCTGGTTTTGAATTCTTTTGGCAGTTCATCACTTTTGCTTTTGCTTTTCACGTGCTTGGCAAATCTGCCAGCCACAGTCTCCTCCTCCTTCTCAAACCTGACAGAGCTCAGCCAAGAAAAGACCTCACGTTTAAGCACCCTGGTGAAACGTACATATGCAACATACACAGCTGTGGCTGCCTAACTAGCTACTGCCACTCGATTGTACTCATGACTCAAACAGCAACGAGATGAACTGAAAGGGCAGGAGCACTGTGAACTTATTTGGGGAAGTTATTAAAATGCTGTGAGAGATGATTTCAAGGAACCCGTGCAGATCATCATGTCGGCTCGGCTGAAGAGGCTGGGAATGACTGAATAACAAAAAGATGGGTAAATTACAAAAGGGCATTGTGGTGAAGGAGGTTAAATAAGGGAAAGCAGGCTCAAGTTTTTAAGCTCAAAGCGGGAGCAAGGGAAGTATTCAGAGGAATGGAGCAGAACAATGATGTTTCTGTCAAAACCACAGATAAGGTGGGTAAGTTCAGCAGCACTATTTTCAAGGCACTTCATAACAGCTTTACCAAGAGAGATACCTGTGCAAAACTAGAGTCCAGGCTCTGTGAGCTTCTATTGCCATCTTTCCTCTAAAACACCTTAGTGCACATCTTGTCGTTGCTCTTTCTTTCCTTTTCAAAAAATCTGTTAACCTCAATATTAAGTACTTCTGTGTTTAGGTATTTTACCAGACATTCCTCTGTGAGAAGGATCATTTGTGATTTATCAGATATGCTGTCCTACCAACACTGCTGTTTTGATTTCTTTGACCCACACTATTCTGACTAATTTTTGAAATTCATTTCTTACCTGCTCAGGGAAGGGCTGGCATGAGATTCTATCAGGCTTCCAGAAACTCTATAGGCAAAGTGTGTTGAGATGGATATTTTGATCTTTTTGTAGACACCTGCCTGGAGTCCATTATCTAAAAACCTGTGTCACCTAACTCTCAAAACCAGTGCTCATCTTTGGGCACTCCATAAATTACCTGATTTTCAAAGGTGCTGAAAATGAGCAGTTTTAGCCAGTGCCATATTGGTTTTAGCAGTCAGCATCTCAGTTTGGATGTACTCACAGCCTTGGGGAAACAGAGAGACCGAACACATACAGATGTACTGAATCTATTCCTGTTTACACTGAACAAATATGACTTTCTCATTCATTTAGATGGGAGGAACAGCTGAAGCTGTAAAAATTATGTTTAACTGCAAACAAAATTTTGTTCCCTTTAAAACTAGATATTATCAACTAAACTGTTGGAAAAAGTCATCCAGTCAGCTTTCGAACTCTGTTACAGTGGCATGCCAGCAAATATGATGCTAAATAAAGGTCCAGGTCTCAATAGTGTAGCTATTTCAGCTGTGCTGCTTTCATCCTTTTGCAGCTGCAGCTATATGCATTCAACCTGAGCATCTTTTAATTAAGGAAAGGAGAGAGGGGCAGAAGGAGGAAGGAAGCTGAAGTGAAAAATTTGGCTCTAAATCTAAGCAAGAAAACAAAATGTGAATTTAATTCCCCAGAGATGAGGACAGAAGAAAAGAGCCGTCCCTTCCATGTGCCAACAAGCCAAGTTTCCATGCGACGCACTAGTGAATTCATGGCAGGCAGCTGCACTGTTTCAGAAAGTCTTGTGAAAGAGGAAGCAGGAGCAGGAGGAGAGAGAAGAAACACAACCTTCTTTCCACAAATTCAGTCTCAAACACAGAAAAAGCTAAGAAAATTATCTCAAGGAAAAATGTTCTATGAAAACTGCCAACTTCTGATCTCCCAGACATCTAGTTGCTACTAACTCAACAGGAGACGGCTGCTCAGACCCAGAGACTTACATGAATGAAGATCCATTAATATACTGGTAAACTGCAGAACACCATCTTCCTACAAAATTCTACAGGAGAATTTAAAATAAAGTGAACCTAGGTTTTCTGTCAAAAAAAGTATTTTAGTAGTTTTCTACTGATTACTTCTTACTTCCCACTAAAAACAAGTACAGCTCTCTAGATTCACCGCTGAATTCTGCTGGGTTTTACAAACCAGACTTTATGTCTCTTGCATATTCAAACGTGTTTCATATCTTAAAAGCCCCCAAATGGATACACACGAATGCACAAATGGAATATGGGAGTGGAACAGGCAGCAGAACTTGATCTATTTATATAATTTTTCATATTATTTAAATTTCAGAGCCATTGCTTTCCATTTGCCCCATCAACATCCATAATTACATGTCCATAACCAAAGTCCAGTTTATGAATTTAGCTGAAATAAGGCACACACTGTTCAGATGATTCATATGTTTTATCAGTAATTATGTCCTATTTACCTCTAAACTCTGGATGCAAATACTGCAGAACACTCTGTTTTATACCAATGCACCAGTAACCCTACTACACACACAGCAATTTGTGGTGACCCCACACGTGTCTACATTTTGCAGTCTGTCCATTAACCATTAATCCACCCAGCAGAAAACAAGCTGATACCAGTATGTATTACAGGCATATTCCTATTCCACACTGCACTATCAGAGAATCTTGAATGCAGCAATGTTAATGTGTAACAGAAGTTACACAATTCACTTCCATTATCAGGTTTTAAAACCTGAAAAAGTATGATACAGACTATTGGACATTAAAGTAATAACGTGGATAATATTCTGTTCTCAGACCATTACACTGAAGAGCTAGATTTCCCTTTGGATACAGTAGCACAAATGCAGGTACTGACTGAAAAAGTAAGCAGCTGTAGAGAACACTGTTTTTATATAATGCCAATGAAACTACCTAGTGGATTAAAACCCCAAAACATTTAATAAAATTAAATAAGGCATGCCATTGTATAACAACTCAGAATTAGGTACAACTATTCTATAGGCATGTATGTGTATATATATATGCCTTCAGAATAGATACATATGTCTAATATATATACAAACATTAAATATATATTTATATAAAAATGCTACTTTCTTTAAGACCACCAGAACATACTCTGCAAACACAGAAACCAACATACAGGTACTGAGAAAAAATATGGTTTCATTATTATAACTCAATTTACTGATAGACAGTAATTTCAGTCAAGATTTGTCTAAATTCATCCATTTGATGCTATAGTTCAGCCTTAGAGATCCTTTATTCAGTACTAATTAATGATCCATGCCCTTTTGGTGCATTACTAATTAGAAATTGCGGTCAAGCAATTAAAATTGCGATCTCCAGAGCGTCCCTCCCCAAGAAGACAAGAGGAAGGGAAGTGCAATCAAATGAATTAATCCACTGATACACACTGAAATATTTTGCATTTATTTTTTGATCTGCATGACAGGCAATGCAGCTTCCAAAAAAGCACTTCATTTATAGGCACTTCTGCCAAGTCCCAAGTCGCCACAATTAATCCTTTGTTACTGTTCACAGATGACTTTTGTTTTTCTGGGACCGAAAGAAGCAGACTTTTAATGAGAGAAATACTACAGACCAGCTTGGTCAGGTTCTTGGCCAGACGCAGTTCTGCGGAACTGGGACTCTTCTGACACATTCAAACTGTTTCCTGGGAGGGAAGACAAAGCCCACAGAAGAGAAGCCAGCACTCCTGAGCAAAGCTCTTTCATTACTATAGGAATGAGGACAGGATGTGTAGGTTTACAGTACGAAAGCAAAAGGAACAGCGTGCCCAAATCTGCTCGAAGAAAGATGATCAAGGAATTCCCCTTTGCAGGGGAAAAGCACAGAGTCTCCTCTTTACGCATTCATTCTCTCCTAAGTAAGTAAGCAGAGACAACTACCAAAGGTAAGTAGAACACATCACCCAGAAACCTCTTGAGGCTATTTTCAAAGAATGTGCTACGGTTACTGATACCTATACCTAAAAAAGATCGGTTTTCCAAAGTTCCCATAAATCCATCTTCATCTGGTCTGGTTCCTGCAGGGCACAAAGAAGAGGAACTAGGCAACTCCTCCACCACGCTAAAGACCTATTAAGATGGCTTGTAAGGATCAGCCTTTGGAGTTACTCAAGTCCATGAATTGAACATAATTAGATCAGTTGCTTTTATCAGCTTATGCAGTATGAAGGGGCTGTTTGACTCGTCTGTGCAGAAGCAAGTACATCAGACCATCTGCGAGGGTATTGCGGGCAGCATGGCATACAAATACTTTTCTTGCAAAAATGATTCTTGGTTAGTTTGAGAAGAGCTGCTAATGAAGAACTAGAGGAGGTCCAACCTGCAGGTACGCAGTTCCCACCTGGAAAGGAGGAAACGAAGGCAAACACTTCTGAGGTTGTAGATAGAACCACTACAAGTCCAAATTAAGAACTCAGAGACACCTAACAGTTGCTCTAGTGATATTGTCCCAAGAAAAAAAAAAGTGGACGGTAGCAAAACCTAGAAGTAATCAGTGCAGGCATGTAGCCTTCAGAAGGGCAGATCAGCCAAGCAAGTCAATCACTCAGCACGTTTGTGTCGGTTTGCTTGATGAAGTATTAAAACACAGAATTTGCAGTCTAGCAGTTTTGGCAAGGCACAAACCAAAATGCCCCAAATGGTTTCAAAGCTAGTTGTAACGGAAAGGAAAGGTATTCCCATAAAATTTATAAACTGTGCCCAAGTAATGCCAACATAAATACAGAGCATTTTACGCTGTTGTCCATGGAACTGAGATTAAGAGCTGGAGAAAGGTCTACTGTATTAAAATTAATTCAATATCATGATACCAGAATTTGCCTGCTAGGTTTTATGTTAGAGATCAAACTTCCAATAAAACTTCAGCAAACTGCATGCCCTACAGTGAAGACACGTGTACAAAAATGAGATGAGAATCTGTCCATCTGCTGGTGCCATCACCAGAAATAAGATACTTGAAGAGTTTATGAATCAGATCATCTATGAAGATGTTTCGCATGACTCTTTCAACAGCTTTAATGTGGGCATAAACCAAAAACCAGTCAACAATCCTGCTCGTGAGTGTTTCCACTCCATTTCCTACAGAGACATCTGTTACTACGTTCAGACAAGTAACATCCATTAACAGCATCTGCTTTCCTCCATGCTGAAAGGGATTTGAAACAGTAAACCTCTTGATCTGCCAAGAGCATCAGATCTCCACCTCTGGGAAATGATACAAATTAGTTAAAATAAACACCTTGTGAGAATACAAATCCCCTTTACACTTTGGCTGTGTCTCACATTTCAGTGAGACTAAGCCGAATTTACCATTTTCTGCTGTTTTTAAATTAATTCAGCTGAATTCAGTGTATGTTGCTCCACCCCTCACAGGGACACACTTGGATCTAAATTGTAAGGGGCTGTTTTTGAAATCCTTTTTTAAAATACATTCAATGTATGCACTTCTTATACTTTTTAATTGGAAGAGATGAATGAGGGTTTTGAAAGAGAAACTTTAGGAGACAAACACGCCTTTAGGATACAGTTTACCTGAAGGGAAGGAATTAGCAATTGGTGCCAAAAGGCTGCTGGTAAGCAACCAGGCTTCAAGTGGGCAACAAGCTTTCGGCGAGCTACAAGCAGCCTGGGTGAAAAAGATCAACAATCATCGCATTTTAAAAATACAAAGACTACTTTACTTTACAGTGTTCCTTTACATTAGCAGCTGCTTCTATAGAAATGGTAGAGAAACGTTAAGCAGTGCTCCAAGCACCATCACACGCTTGCACCCAAAAAAATGAAGGCAGTTCCTATTCAAAGCACCTTGCAATCAGCAATTTTGCGTGGCTAAGAGAACTTCTTTGTCAACGAAGTAAAGAGTCTTGTGGTCCAAAAAGCAGACCAAGAGATCAGAGTGTCCAGGTCCCCTTCAAACAGGAGAGAATGAGCTGCTCTCAGGAAGCCATGGAAGGGTGCAGCCTGTGAAACCTCATGGTTTTGATAACCCCAACAGGGCACAATGACCAGCCACACTGTGTTATCCACAGCAGGTCTCAAAAAAACATAACTCGACACCAAAAAGTCTTACAAGTCAAGAAACTGCAGGAGTAAACTCATCAGCAAGTCTTGGCAGGAGCCATGGACAGCCTTCTCCTTCCCACCGGCACCGCGGACCTTCCTCTTCCCCTCTGATTTCACCACTTGCGGAGCTGTAGATTACGTTCCCAGGCCATCCTATGCTTCTGTGTAACATCAAAAAACCTTCGGAGAGTTCCTCAGTTTCTTTTCCTGAGACTTTGCCTATGATATGAGCTGACTCAGCCACTGATTCCCTAGGCCTTATGGTCCTCTTTAGTATCACTTCTTCAATCATTTCCAAGTTTCCTCAGTGCAAATGTTTCTAGGGAGTGAAGGCTTTAAATGTCTGCTTATCTTATGCAGCATCTCAATTTTGTCAACTGCAAAATCCAGTAAATATTAATTCATTTTCGTTCCTTCACAGAGCCACAGTTTTATACTCCACAGAGAGCAAGCATGAGCAAAACATCCAACCTGCTCCTCTCCTCAGACACCCTGAAAGCTTCGCTTGCTGTCAGCAGTTCCCACTTCTCCCTGCTGTACCTTGGAGCTGGTCACTGCTAACCATCCTCTTTCCCCTCCTTTGTGAGTTACATGACCGGGTTCTAACATTATTATTAGCCTGTGTTTGAGGCTAACAGCACAGAAGCTCAAGGAAGCAGGACTACTTTCAGTGCCAAGGTGAGATTTTCATGTTTCTGTTCAAAACAGATGAACACAAACTAAACAAACGCGACCTTCTGGCACACAAAATCACCATGAAACCTTCGACTGGATCACTGGCCTGGTTCAAAGCTCTAAATACCTGACACTTGCTGGCACTTGAGCTGATGGAGTGATCAAAAGCAGTCACAGGTTGTCGGTAATCTGGTACACAAAAATTTCAGACTGGTAAATGAACAATAAACTGCAGACAGACTCTTCAAAGTTGACGTTATTCGATACTTTCCATTACAATTTCCATTACTCATACCTACTAAACTGAACGTGGCACAGTTTCCTTCAAGTGATCTAGTTTACTTTAAATTTCAAAGTTTCTGTTTCAATAAATTGCATGTTCTCAGTTCTGGGTTTTGAGATGTCACGAATGATAAATGCATGAATTCTAGTGGCAAGGTTCCATAAGCTATTCATCTGTCTTCCAGAAATTTTATGTACTTCCCCAAAATAGATGCAGACCTATTTCTTTCTTCATAATCCAAAAAATATATTTTAGCTTGGAGATATTCTGTAAATCCCAGAAGTACTACGTTTCATTAAAAAGGAGGTGCTTACAGCTTGATTTAGGAGGAGACACTGATGCTATCTTGAAGATCTTGAACTCAAAAGAAACACTACTCAGTGGAGAACAGAGAGCAGCTACATTGCACACGGGTTCCTTACCTAATAAACTAGCAATTGAAAAAGACTACTGTCAAAACCTGCAAGCAGTAGCTACATAACTTACTACATTTTTATGTAAAATGTAACACAGCTCATTTGCTACATTGTTACATGACATTATGAACTCTACAATTAGAACTATGCAAATCTTTCATCATGGAAGTGGAAAGCATCTGAAACAGGCAATTTGGGAGCCGAACATGGAAATTAGCAGTCACATTTTGAGCAAAACCATTGTGGGACCTGTGAGTCACTCATTGATAATCAAAGTGGAGCTTCTGCTTGTCTCCAAGGCAGAATGCTTCATAAGTTAAAAAATAAAAAAGAGGTTTTAGTCACATTATATTAGGACTAGGTCATCATACTCCTTGTAACTCTACTCAAAAGTACAACAGAAAAAAGTGGCTTCACATAAAGCAGGGAAATGGAGCAAAATACATTTCTTCAGTGGACTTGCAGTACTCAGGTTTCTAAGGACCATCTCCTACCCAATACTGACATGTTGTATTTTAAAATCTTTATCTAAATCTCTGGAATAAGTTGATTCAGAATTTCTCATGTGCTGCTCATACTTGTTGTTTCCCACTCTGTTATTATTTATAGATCCCTCTCCAATCACCCGCACGCTCAGATGGAATTGAAGGTGTCTGGCATCGCCATCATGCTATAATTTTTCTATTTACATGAGTAATCTCAAGTGTCAGAACAAATACTTCAACCGCTAGTGATTACGTGAAAAATACATAAGGGCATTACAGTTTTAGAGCATGCTGTTATTTCAGCAGTCACACAAATCATTAAGTACTACAGGATAGACTGAAAATGGCACTCACTGAGGGAAATTACTATGCTGTGTATGATTGTACCTGTTTTACAGATGGCTAAACTGACACAGGCAAGTTAAATGCCTTCCTCAAAGTCATGTGGTAAGTCAGTGACAGAGTTCTCGGCACTAAACTTAATTTCTACCCCTTTACAACTTTTCGTTTTTAAACAACCAAAAGGGATCCCAGTGCCAATGAAAACCAGATTCACAAAGCCTATGGTCTTCTCCCTACAGGAAGACCTTGAGGAACTTCCAAGATCCCCAAGATTTATTTTGAAAAGCAGGGCTGCAATCACTTCCAAAATTTCGAAGTTCATCATTTTCATTCTTCACCGGACAACACCAAGAGTTCTGAAAACAAACAAACTCAGGGCACCCGTTCAGCTAAGTCTTGCCTTATCTCCTGTGGCTGGGCTCCCTATTGAGAGATCACCACACAAGTCCTTATTTTTGGGGATCCTTCAGTTTGCAATCTTACCAACAGGACGGACCAGTGGCCATATCCAGAGCACTCAAGTGCCAGTGATTATAAATAATTATATCTATATGCATACAGGTATATAAATACAGATAGATAGGTAGATAGATAAATATAATATGAACACTATTCAAGTCCAGCGACTTGAACTGAAAATTCCTATGAATGCCCCTGTGTATGCCTATGTCGCTCTCCTTTTCTCATTTAAACTGGGAATAACAATTTAGTAAATTTGAAGAAGCACCCAGTCATCTCTACACTGTGAGCCCACAGGAATCAGTTCACTCCATCAAAAACTACCATCTCTGGGCTGCTGAGCCATCACAGTTCAAAGGGAGAAGCACAACAGGTCCTCTGACAAGACATAACAAAATCTGTACAGTAGTCTTAAGACTTCTATATGAGTAAGAAAAAAAAAAGAAACACAAATCAAAAGAGGTCCCTATATCAATTATGGGGAACTGGGATGAGTTTTTCTAATCAGAGGTGGGCATAATGTAGCAACTCTATTTTTATTTATTTCAAAGTGGCATAATGACAGCTCAAGACCACCTTTGCCTGGTTCTGAAGTCCAAGTACAGTCTCAAACTGCCTCTTCTCTACTTAAAAATACAATTGCAAGATGACCCAGCAGGCAAGGAGTGGAGGAAGCAGGACAGCATGTCCAGCAGGGGCGATGAAAGACAATGAAACATTAAGCCACATCCTTGTGCCTTGGTGCTTGGGCTTCCATTTGAATAGAGTCCTTTTCTCCCAGGGATTAAGGTTTTCTCTAGGAATAAACCACCAAAACCCTAACAACAAACTACAACAATTAAAGAATAAGCACACTAGTCTTTCGCACTGGCTAAAATGTATTCAGAAAGCACCAGCACTCAGTGCTCAGAAACTCTCAGAATTGCAGCACCCAAAGAGACCAAGACTGAAACCCAACTGTGCTGCCATAGGGCCATGGCATCACATGCTGCTCTTTGCAGCTTCAAGTCTCTTACCAAGGTGACAGCTCTTCCGTGCTCATCCCTGAGGAGCTGTAGTTACTGTATCTTAAAAAATGCCAATGATCCCTGATGGAATATGGTCCTCTCGGAACTCCAGTGCATAATGCAATTTTGGGGTGAAAAGGAAATTTTTTTTTTTTTGCAGGTTTATTACTTTCGAATAGCATCATTTAAAACTATTCTGCAGAGAGGATCTCAGAAATGAATTAGTGAACACAGGGAACAAGGGAAGCAGTGAAAATCCTCATAAAAATCCTAAATTTGCTGAATTTTTTTCAGTGAAGTAGTTTTGTGGGGTCCTCTGAAAAATATATTCTCATTCAAATTCATTTCTTTCTCTACAAACAAAATAGTACTTTGAACTGACATTTTGATTTAAAATGTCTTTTAAAGATCAAACTCCTTCACTAATAAATATCGCATGAAGTGTCCCCCAGCATCCATTTTGTCAGATGGAAAATTCATATAGTTATGATTCCATTAGGTTTCTTGCAATGGACTGGGCACTTAATCAATGAGAGCAAAGAGCATCTAAATAGGGTTAGGCTTCAAATCCCTTTCAGTGAGAAGTTAAATCCCCATTAGCTTTGAGCCATAAGCCCCCTCGGGTTTAGCAGGCAGCTTAAAAGATAGCGCTGTGAGGGGTCAGGGCTCTTTACTGTAGTACAGAAAGCCTATTTCAAAGATGGCCCTGCAGTAATAATGTAAATATAATCCTGTTTCAGTGGACACTTTATCCTTCCAGAAAACAAGCAACGTTTTCTGTCCCAGAAAAAAAATCACATTAATCTTCAATTTAAGGGCAAAGTAATTCCCTGCTTGACTCAGGCCCTATTCCAGAGAATTACTGAGTCTCGCCTGGTACCACACAGCCGCTGGGGCCAGCATGGTCCCCCCACCCCTCCGTAGGACAAGACAGACGCGGGTTGCTCTCAGCAGCTGCCAAGAAGCAAGCGCAGTTGACTCGGCACATCAAAACACATTTCCTCACTACCCCAAGAGCCAGTTTTGACTGTTCCAGGTTAGGTCAAAGCCAGGTTAAAATAGTACAACCTATTGTTTTTCAGAGTCTGCGAACTGCCTGCCAAGTACTTTTTGGTCAACTAGTACAGGAGGCTGATAACAGAGGTTGGAAAAGAAACTGGCAATTCCCAGCTGAGCTTCAAAGGGCCATAATGAAATGCAACTCCGTTTCAAATCATCACAGAGAAAAGCGTTTGTTTAATCGGTGAGAAGAATGCTAATTTGTTTGTAACTCAAATTTATTTGCCATTTGTAGTACTGGAGCACTTAACCAGGATTAGCAAAGAACCAGGGCATGACAGCCTCAGATGTCGTGCAAACACAGAACAAAAAGCTGGTCCCCTCCCAAGGAGCTTAGAAATCAAGTACAAGTTAAGAGACAATAGGGACATGACAAGGAAATAAGCAGGCAGAAGAGCCTATGGTAAAAACCATGCACGTATCTCCCAGTGTTGTTACAGTTGTATTGTACTCCCTTGTAAGGGAGACAGAGGTAGCAGGTGCTGTTTGTAAGAAACACGGGAAAAACACGAGGAAGAAAAGGAAATATGAGTAGGGTGATACAGTTGCTAGGATGCGTTTGTAATTAATAGCGGCGAGGATTGTCTCGGTGTTGTTATCACTGCTGCTTCCAGGCAGTGATTCCATCAAGACAAACTTTCAGCACGATCTCAGGCATAATAGGTTTTTGCACTGGAATCATTGCTCGAATTCTGCTGATAGACAGATAGACAGATAGATGTAGATGTAGAGGTAGAGGCAGAGAGGTAGAGGCACAGGTAGAGGTAGATACAAAACAGTTTGCCTGAAGCAACTGGGAGCACCTGGCCAGATGACAATGCCCACCAGAGCCTGCATGGACAGGAGGACTGGTCCTGAAACCCATGTAATGCAAAGGGGAGTCCTCCATACCTGTGCAGAGTAACTTCAGCCCTGCTGAACCTCGTGTTCCTGGGCTTGGCCTCACGTGTTCAGGCCAGTTCCCACAAAAGGGGAAAAATCCTCACTGTATGTCTGTCCTGAAAGCCCTGAGAATAATTCTGTTCCTAAAGTAAACAAGCTTACGAGGCAGAGGCAGACCGACAGCAAAGGATGGTGTATGTGCATGCTTGCCATTAGCATAACTGGTTTTCTTTATGCTCCAGTGTGGGAGTACCTTTGAAACGCAGAGCTGAAAGCACAGCTTTCCCATCCAGATCGACTACGTTTTCACAGAGGCTTGGGGATACACAACAGGGATAACTATCTGCTTGAGGCTTGTTTGTTTTCTTTAGTTCAAGGGCAGGTCTCTCTCGCTACTTGCGGAGAGCGCAATTAGATGATATCAGTTCTTTCTTTTTAACAGCAGCACAGATGGGCACAGCAAAAAAAAAAAAAATCAAGAACTATTTCTGCCTCGAAGAGCTTCTGATCTCACGATCACTTGCAACTTCTGCCAAAGTCACTGGGTTCATCTTCAATGGGAATTAGCTCAGGTCCAGTGCTCAAAGCTGAAGATGTGAATAGGCGACAGAGGGAAAGAGTGGGAAGTGAGACAAAAACTAACCCCAGCAGGTAGCTGCACAAGTAGCTGTTGAACGCCAGTTCCCCAAGAGATACCCCAAATGGAACCACTGGAAAAAAGTTTTGACTTCAGCTGTACGGGACCATGCCTCAGTGCAGATCACAAACACCCGCCTGTCTGTGTCCCCACAGTCAAGGTGACCCTTCTCTCATCTCGCACGCCAAAGGCCATCAGAATATTGTCGACATATCTCTGAAGAGATCACTCACATAAGTAAGCTGACCTTTGGGCTTATTGCCACAGTAGGTTTGTGCTCCAGTTTTTCAAGGACAACTTTGAAACTCTAGATTTCAGCAAATGTCAGAAACCAATAAACAATTCAATATTTATATCGTGCTCGTCTCCAGCCCTTTAAAGACCACTTTTGCAATTGCTGCCCTTGCAGGGACCGTAAGAGGCTGAAGTAAAGTTGGTGGCAGACTGAGAGCCTAAAGCAAAGCTTTTGAGGAACCCCAAGACCAATCTGCCTGGTTGGTTACCGCTTTTAAGAAAAGAAGATGACCTCCTGAGAGAGGACTTTAAGCTAGCTGGTGGCAGAGGTATGCCTGTGATATTTACACCTCTTCTACCATAGGAAGTGACAGAAACTTAGTCCCTGGGTGGGTGGGTAAATAATGGCCCACTTGTTACTAGAAGTTACAAGCTGAGAATATTGGAGCGTTGTATACATTCTTTGTTTAACCAAGGGTTATTCTCTAACTCTTTTAATAAATATAGGATAGATAGAGAGTGTACAAGCCTATTAAGTGCAAAGAGGGCAGACCAGTTCAGAAGTACGTGCCAGTAAATACAATACTTCTGGGTCACATCAGCTTCCTCAAGACTCTTTTTCACATCATTTATATTGAACTGCCTTGCCTCAGCCCACCAAAAGGCCAAATCACGACCTCCTTCAGACACAGGACTAGAAGACTCATTTAGGCTGACAGCACAATCCCTGCACCTCACTTTAGCTTCCCATCACTCAGCACAATCCCTGCACCTCACTTTAGCTTCCCATCACTCAGCGTGGCTCACACTCCGCAGCTTGCAGGTTTGTGCTTTGCAAGCAGCTACATTAATGATCAATGACCAGAAAGCCTTCTTCGCCAAAGTGTTAAGGAGATAGCAGAACAATTAGACATACACACAAGCCAATATAGTAACACATAGACCTTTGCAAATATTTACATATACACGTGCTTCTCGCCAACAACATATGCCATGTCCTAGGATGCTGTCACGGAGCTAGAGATTTCTGCATCCGCATTCCTCCAGAAGCTGTTACCTGATCACAGTGGTCCTACCCCCTCAACCACCTGGACCAAGTCTGGATCTGTCCCTCTGCCAGGAAGTGCTAAGCAGCAGCAGTCTCCCCTCCCCGCCAACATCTGCCCCAGCCCCTTCCCTACCTCCCTCCCACAAGCACACCCCACACACCCCTCTCACCCACCCCAGCGAGTGCCAATCTCTCCCCTCCCCGCCCCAAACACCTCACTTTCCCCTTCACCCTGCTCCTTCACAGCAGCAGCCTCTAAACTCGGCTGCAGTGGAGGGGAAGGAAGGAAAAGAGGAGGCACAGAGATAACCACTACTGCTGACCGAGGGTACCCTCGCCCGCTCCCCCCGTGCTGGCTGCCCGAGCGTGCACACATGGGCACACAGGGAGCAGCCGCTGAGGCCGGACCCCCGCGCCTCTCCCACCCCGGCAGCCCCCCATGCCGGGCAGGTGCTGCAGGACCCTCCCTGGCTGCCTTTCACAGCCTGCAGAGCTGTCCCCACGGCAAAGCACAGCAGCGAGGGCAGAAGCATCCTGCGAGCTACGTGTTGAGCTACAGTGAATGGCACCAACACATTCATGCCAGAAATTCTATCCGTCTACCATTACATAGAAATATTACCTCCCTACCAAAATTTCTTTACAGCATTCAGAGCATTCACTGAGTGTCCGTATTTTCAGATCACCTCACAGGAGCTCAGCACCCACCACAGTCAGCTCAAGCTGCGGCAGCAGGTCTGTGCTGCTCCACAACCCCTCCACGCAAAGGGAAACCTCTGATAAAATGGCAACCAGGTGCCCATGCCCACAGCCCGTCACCACTCCTCTGTCATGCACAGGGAGCTAGAAGAAAGTAAGAGACAAAATACATGTAGTTAGAATTAAATTTTGAGACAGGGATTGTGGATTTAATAGAAAAGGAAACTTCATCAAATGAAGGGCACAGTATCCTAAAAAAACCCCAACAAAAAACCCCCAAAACAGAGCAAATGGAATGGTTATTGGGGCTGTTACTGAACCATTACCTAAGAGGATGAGCAAACTCATCACAGCCTGGCTGCCTGCTTGATATTCTCCACTTTCTTACAGTCTACTTTCAGAGCATGAGCTGCAATGGTGAATTCCAGCTTTATCAAATACAGGCAGTAATTAAATGGTTATAAAAATGTGAAGCTGGAATGCTGACAAGCTCTACGAGCGGCAGTATCAGCAGTGATGGTCGGGGAGTCAATCTGCCGCACTTCTCCAACGGTTTAAATAATGTTTGCCAGGATCCCCCCGTCGACACTTTCTCCCCCCGTTCTCTTTGCATCATGCCGCAGTAATCGTGCAGATGCCTGCTGTGCTCAGAAGATGGAAAGCTCGAGAGGTTCTTCAGGAGAAGAACAAAAACAACAACAGAAAATCTCACACAATTAAGCCACGCTTCACCTTCCAGCAAGACTAACCCAATGGGCCAACAACAGCTCCTCTCCCAGCCAAGCATCTCCCCACTTCTATGGCACCTCTAATCATCTTGCTATTTCCTTCTTATGATCAGAAATCATCAGTTTTTAAAAAATACACCAGGAGTATGTGGCTGACACCTGCGTGTTAAGCTGAAAAACAAGCAGGTATATTTACCCTGAAATTTGTGACCAAGGTCTTGGTAGATGAGACCCTCCTCAGCGACAGGGCTGAGGGGAAAATGGGCTGTGCTACCGCCTCGGCCCCACATTTCTGACTAAAAGCCATTTCCCAAATCTCGTAACATGCTCCTGTAGCACCAGGGCTTCTTCTTCCCCCAGGGGAGAGGTGAGGAAGGAAGACCCAAGCACACAGGGACCCCTTCTGCCGTCCTCATCCCCCATCACCCCTGTGCTCTAATGGCAGCTGTCTGAAGCCCAGCATCTGAACCCACACTGTGATGAAAAGCAGGCTCCTTCGGCATGGACTATCACATTTAAAAGCGTCACTGATTTTCTTTACACTCAACAGTTGCTCCTCAAGTGGGAGGAAAGGGAGTTTCCCAGGTCCTCTCAGGACTCCCCACTCACCACCCCAGACATGCACTGAGAAAAGCCCCAACTACTCACACGACAGCAACGTGTTCGTTAATGCTGCATATCCCAGTCATCTATCAGGCACAGAAATATCAGGTCAGAATTAGAGACACAAATACTGATTTTTTTCCTATTTATTCTCCTGCACAATGCACTATATAATACTCCACAGTCCTTCAGCAGCCTCAAACAAGCATTTGATTTAAATTATCTTTTCCTACTGTCCTCTGCTTACGATGCCCTGACTATACCTCTTTTCAAGGACATCCCTTTGAGCCTTGGCTCTGCTTCTACCACAAAACCTACAGGACTTTCCCAGCTGGTAACTGCTAAGGGGGGAAGAGCAAAGATTAGCTCTATTTTACTGTCTGTTTCCTGTGATCAGCCAATTAGGTAGATTAGGGCTGAGTAATTCCACAAAACTAAGTCTATGTAATTGCTTGCTCATCATCGTCCACTATTATTCTCACCTTTCAACCCTATTTTGTTCCCACCAACAATCACACCTTGTCTTTAAATGCTGATCTCTTCAAGCAAAGCACCATCTCCTCTGGCTGGCTTCTGCATTGCCCAGCGTTGCAGGGATGCGATCCCGATGTCTGCGAGGATGAAAAACACCTGTCTTGCTTTTGGGCTGCAAACACTACAGCCGCCCAAAGAACCCTGCTGAAAGCTGGAGAGGCACAAGGAAGGAAAACACACCTCAAACCTTGGACAATATATTGTACCTCCACGGAAACAGCGATCAGGAGGCCTGATTTAACTGCAGTGTGCTGCACAGCAAACACAGCAGAGCCTCCAACCATGCTTCTGGAACCATGCTTTTCCTCCAGTGTAAGTGCAGTACAGGCAGCCTGTCGCCAGGCAATGC
Organism: Opisthocomus hoazin; assembly: GCF_030867145.1. Classification (NCBI taxonomy): domain Eukaryota; kingdom Metazoa; phylum Chordata; class Aves; order Opisthocomiformes; family Opisthocomidae; genus Opisthocomus; species Opisthocomus hoazin. The sequence goes on along the minus strand of NC_134416.1, from coordinate 15,453,395 downwards.
CAATACGCTACGATCCGGCCTCTCACACAGGCAATACCAAGACCATCACTGTTATTCCTCGCCAGTTTCCTTCATGCTCTTCCTTGAGCATTTCCATGGGATACTATGTGTATCCAGGATAGCTGATCAAAATTAAAATAAATAAGAACAAGCAGAAACATCTGCATCACAAAGTCAACAGCCAGATGGTCCACCACAAAATTCAGACTATTAAATTCAGGCTACCCTGTCTTCCTGTGATAAATATCAGAGTACAAAGTTTGCTCCTGGTGAAGGGGTCCAGCTCTAAGCACCAGTGAATGAAACCTGCTGAAACAGAACAAAATCTGGCCTCGATCTACTGAAAGCAAATTTGGAGGGAGGAGCAGGGGAGGTGAGGGATGGGAGAAGGAGACTTCTGTGAGTTCTTCACGTTCTCATTTTTGACCCAGTGAGGAAAAAAAAAATGTCTGAATTCATACTCTTCACAGTATTAATGACAAAACCCATGTCTCTTAGAAAAGCCCAATAAGCACGCAGAGACTCCAAATACTTTACAGCAAAGAAAGTTTAGATCATTTCTTCTGTGTGTTTGAGAAAAATTACACTACCAAATTCTGCCAGCACATTCCCACATGTGTATTTCTTCTCATCATCAAAATAAATAAATCAATATATCCATAATATTTAAAGACCTTAGACATAGTTTATAAACCTGGAATCTCAGCCACAGAAAACATGTTCTTCAGCTTTTACCCTGAGAATAACCAGATCGAAAAATTGAAAAGTCTATATAAAAATAATACATTCTTGTAAACGCACTCCATTTTAGGAATAAGCTATTTCAAACTGTACCTTCTGCTTAGAGATGAGAAAGCACAGAATCGCAGCCTCTACGCTACAGTGCATGCCTCCAACATACACGGCTGCAAAGCAAGTGTTAAATGAAGCAAGCTGCAGAACTTGAGGAAGAACTTCTTCACTTTGAGGGTAATGGAGCACTTGAACAGGTTGCCCAGCAAGGCTGTGGATTCTCCTTCTCTGGAGATATTCAAGACCCGCCTGGACAAGGTCCTCTACAGCCTGCTGTAGGTGACCCTGCTTCGGCAGGGGGGTTGGACTCGGTGACCCACAGAGGTCCCTTCCAACCCCAACTATTCTGTGATTCTGTGATTCCGTGATTCTGAGGTTCATCATGAGATGGTGCGGGCAGGACTTCGATTCCTATCTTAAAAGGTGAGACCTTTATCTCAATCTGAGAAAGTTACTGTCCATTTATGAGGTTAGAAATGAAGCATGTTCTATATGGGGAATACTGATACATGCAGCGTTTTATTGCTGTGGGAAATTAGGAATTTTGAGGTTTAGGAAATGCCTGGTGACCTTCCCTTCCCACCCAACTCCTCATGCTACATGGTTGTTCTCCCTGCCTACCAGGCATCTCTGTTATCTACTCGAGGTGAAGCAGAAAACTGCCACTATGCTAAGGGAGGTATTTTATTTCTTGTGACTCTCCGTGTATGTAAACTACTACACACAGCCCAAAGAAGTATATCTGTACTATTGAAACTACTTTGTCAAGCAAACTTAATCTGATACTCAAATCAGTATTGACTCTCTTCTTACAATGCAGAGAGAAGCATAGATTTTTAGGAATGGTTTGGGATTCTTTCCTAAATTGCACTTGCATTCTCCACGCAAACACTTGGATTAAACAAAACTGTCATGTAACTTTAAAAAAGATTTTAAAATACTTCAAAATAATTTTAAAATATTAAATGTCCCAGTTTTGAAACAGAAAACTGTCTTGTAACTTGCTTATACTAAAAATAAAGATGCATAAACCAGTATGGTCACCAAAGGTATGATTTGCAGGAAAGGAGAAGTCATGGCATGCAGTGCAAAGTTGAGTCACAGCGTAACGTAAAGGCTTGTTTCAAGCTCAGCATCAACATCTTCCATGCCTTGCCCACACAGACAGAGCTCCTACTTCGCTGATTACATCAGCATAAATCCTGTAGGATGGTGAGAATGATGGCATGGAAATTAAATCCAGTCCACTTCAGCCAGCTAGTAAGAACAAACTCGCATACCCTGCACAAACAAGCACTAGCTTCTGCTCAGTTACACGGCTACCATCTGATTTTTAAGAGTTAAAACCAAGACAGTTTGATATGTCATTTGTGACAGTGACAGCAAAAGGGGTATTGGAGACAAATCTTACAAACACTGATGCTACGGAAACACTGCATTACCTGAGGCAACTCAGGCCTTGCTCTAGAATTGTCCCTGAAAATGAGTCCTGTCTTGGGTACTCAGGATGCTGGAAAGTCTGAGGTGTACAACCCAAAATCCAGAGACTTACTGCAAAAAGACACTGCCACCAGTGTAAAAGTCAAACTTTAAAGTCCCCCAGAGATGCAAGGTGCTGCTGGTGAAGATTTACAAGGCTGGGGAAAGACAGAGAGGAGAAGCTGTAGGATTTTTTAGGACAGACTCTCTTGGGAGAACACTTGCCATTGGGAAGATCAAATAAAACCCCTGAAACCACCTACTGTCACAAGAAATCATGAGTTTTGCCTCACAAGCAGAACGTAGGTGAGATGCTGGAGCAGTGCTGACAGAGGAGCCGGAAACCTTCATCGCCTGGCAGAGCCCAGCAGGATGTTCACTCATCGGCCACAGAGCAGCCACATATGCGGCTACACCGCATGACACTGAACTTGCCAAGGTCCTCTTCTGTCCCCTTTCACTTCTGGCACTACCCTGTCCATGACGAGCAGGTCTGTTCCTGCGGCAGAGAGCAGCGATGGGGCATCTCAGAGTGCCCTACTCCTCACTGAAGGCAGCAAGCGCTGCAGCCCCCATGGCAAGCAAAAGCTGTTGTTGCATGGCCAGGAAGGTCTACGGCAAGAAATTTGTGTTTATTTTAGCTGGTATCGTAGGGAAGGAGGGTTTGTGCAGTCGCACTGTATCAGCCCCTCCTAATAACAGCATTCACTGATCAATTTTGATCACAGATGACAGAGGCTGGCAGATATATTCTCAAACACAGCAGAGTAGAGAGACTTTATCAGTGGCCTGCTAAAGGAAATAGCCAGAGGCAAACACTCCCTAGACACCAGAAGATCTACAGAAGGCAAATGATATGAAACATTTTCTCCCCTGTGCAGATTCTTCAGCAGAGAGATACAAAAGCTCAGCAAAACTTTTCCCGTGTTAGGACACTACAAACGTCACTCGTGCCCCTGGACTCTGATGTTTCAAGGCATGAATTCCCACCACAGTCTTATAATATTTCTGCTTGATTAATTAGATTAAGAAGTCAATCAACCACAAAACAGGATTCACTGGACATCAGGCTCCATTAATTTTCTGACTGTCAGACTTCATTTTTTTTTGCATATAACCAGGAAGTCCAATTATAAGAACATCAAAAAACCAGAACGTCAGATTCCTCAAAGAATTCACTGAGAGAGTCCAAGCCCCACATGACAGTTTGTCTGAGCAGGAAACTGCTCTCTCACAATGGCAAGAGCCTGACCTGACTTGTGTAAGACATGTGGCTGCTTTCAGCCTGTGTAAAATCCTTGCCAGAAGTACCCATAAACAAAGAGTCATCCCCATGTAGCTATTCCCCAGACTGGGCCAGATGGAACCCTTAGTAGAAGCTGAGTAGATAACTGGAACCTGAAGAGCCATAAACCCCCTTCTGTCTAGAAGTGCCCTTCAGTTCAGAGGCAATAGCTGGGCATCCCAAGCATCCCGTGCAGCAGCTGGCTCTAACATGCTACAGGATTTGAGTCACCAACGTCATCAATCCCCACGCTTAACCAAGCATGGTGACATTGGTCTTTTAAGACAAAAAATACAAGGAAGTCTTCTTGTAGAGCAGAAACCAGGCACTGGCTGAGCTCCCAAGACTTCAGGAGATGATTTAATTGTCTCTGCTGCTTTGGCACAGTTAGCTTTTGGTAGACACATGCTGCTGCTATTCCCTTGGTGATCAAGTTGGCAAAATCCAATGACTAAAAATGAGAAGTCAGGAGGGGGGAGAAGGAGGCCTTTAACGTGATATAACACAACTTAAAATCTCATATTAAGACAACAGCCAACAACGTGGCATAAAGAGAGGCATCCACTGAGTTTGAATTACTACCTTAGAAACTGGCAATCTCTATAGTTCAGAGATAAATAGACCTCTCAAGAGGGTAATTCACGCAGTAGTTATTGTAAAGTGTGAAGAAATCAGTTTTCAGAGCTGCCAGGTTTTCTCTTTTTCTCTGTTAACAACAGGGAAGAGCCAGTATCTTGTCTCAGTCAGCTGTCAAACACTTAGCCAAAGTTCAGAGGTATGAACTGCACTCAGAAGACCAAGAGCCTCCACTTGAGCAACCTGTATTTGATTTTGTATCAAATCCAGTATTTTAAATCCAAGGTCATATCATCCAATTCTAATTTGTAAATGCTGAAGTGGTGATGCAAAGACTTGGGAGACAGGAAAATAAGAGTAAATTAAATGCTCTGGAGTTTCCATAAGGTTTTCTTGATCACATTACCATACCCAAATCACATGCATAAACACTACTCTTTTAACTGCAAACCATAATCAGAGCTGTCAGGCAGTTCACTATGTTTCCCAAGTCCTAACTAAGGGATCTTACCAAAAGGTAGCTCGAATCCATCCTTCCCTCTTTTTCCCATCCCACCCCAAACCCATTTCAAATCAAATGTACGGATTACCCTGTTTCCAACATGGAGCGTGGACAGGCAGAGATAGGACATTCAGGAGTTCTTCTAGGCAGGTTTATTTTGATGCCATCTTGCACAGACAGTGAGGGATGGATGGTAAAAAAAAAGACTTAGTTTTCTCAGCAGGAGTGAAGTTGAATAATCTTTTAAAGTAACTATCTGTGTGAGGCAAAACTAAATAGAAAGATAAATTCAAAAGATCATGATCGTCAAAGTATGTATTCTTTTTGACAGAGTTACACAACACTATATCCCTATATACTACACCACTCAACAGGCATCTAGACGGTGTGGGAACCACCATGTCACATACATCCCCTACAGCAATGCCACCACCTCCTTGGAAACCTCTCATGGAAGCCTGAGGGTTTTCAAACGTCCTGCTTTGTGTCTTCACAAATCAACGATCATAAGTGAGGCATCAGCAATGTACTATTTACACCTGATAACCTGAGAGCTGAACAGGCAAAATGCATCATCTAGGCAAGTCTCACCAGTGCATGGGTGGATGTTGGGTTTTCAGTGTCTGACTGCCTTCACTCTGCTGCTCCGCTCAGTGATGCTTCCCAATGAAATGATCATGAATTAAAACTCAAGGCTGAGCTGTCAAAGCACAGTGTAATCAAACACAGCTCTGCAAATTTAACGAAGTTTTATTTTCTTCTTATTGCCACCACTTTCTATTGTAAAGAGTTTTACTGGCGAAACTGAAGAACTCACACATTTTGAGTGAACAGTGAGGATTCTCTTCAGAGAACAACTAAACTCAGAGTCTAACACTACAAAAAAAAGTTTACACGAATTAGATAATGTGTTGCCTGTGTTTCAACTGACATACTCTTCTGTTTAAAAAAATAAAGAGATTTTACTTATATAACTAAAACCTGAACTGTACTCCCAACCCTTCTCCATTACTGAATAAGCTACAACCTTATTCCATTTTTTTACCAGTAAAATGACAATAATTAGTCTTAACTGGACAGGAGAAACTCTATGGCCTTCTTTACTATTATTAAAAAACACTTCAGCTATTATAAAGTAACTTTCTCTACTGTAAGCACTAGTTTGGAACACAATTATTTCAGAATTTAATCTGAAATGGTATTCAAGCATAACAATTTGTACCCTCAAAGCAGAATCAACTCATTTACCCTCTGAAAAACTCAAGTGTCCACAGGCGAACCTTGTTCTGACCGGCTACATTAGACACCTGGCACCTACGCCCAAGGTTTTCATCACATTAATTCCCCAGGCTCCCATTGCTGCATGCTTTCCAGTCTGATATGCACAATTTCAAGGTACAAGTTGAAAGTTAAAGCTATATGTTGAAATCTTTCAGGACTTCTTTTCTGTGGGCAGGGCAGATTTATAAGGATTGTCACCTCTTCATTCCCCAATGCTAAAAAGCGTATGTAGAAAGGGAGGGCACTTGACTTTTCAAATGTCAGAGCTACAGATAGGTGTCCAACAAATTAAAAAAAATGAAGCTGCAGGAAAAATACACACAAAAAATACCTGTAAAGCAGGTAAGGCATAAATCAAATCAAAAGAAAATCCAACATTTTCCAGCCTTATACCCCAAAACGTACAGAGGTCTAAGGTGAACAGAGCTTGAAGGAACATAATTTAGTTTGCATAGAAAATATTTTTTATTTCCCAGTTATAAAAACAGGGTACTGACCTCTCTGCCATAATCTCAGTCAAGAATGGGTGGTAAAAATAACAGTCCGAAACTTAGAGCTCCAAGGAATTTATTTAGTAGCTGCAGGGGAGAGACTCAGGGGCCAAAAGCTGATCCAACAATGAAGCAAATCCGCCCTGTGCCCAGACAGCTCCTCTATTGAGACAGTCTCTTGGTTACAACAGAAACAAGATCACAGTCAATCTCCAACAGAGAGCTCCATGCCTTGGCTAAATCAAAACGTACACCCCCTCCTGGTGCTCTCTCCGAAAGCCCTGCTGACAACAGCAGAGCCGACCAAGCGTTAGTTATGAGGACGCAATAGGGCTGCTGAGGTTGAATCAAAATTCATTCATCCTCTCCATTTTGGTTAGCCTTTTTGCTCATGGATGCAGTGTCATTTTACAGGGACACGTTTATTTTTGTAGCTGTTAGGGGCTGGTTATGGACAGCCTGTGCTCTGCGCCTGGGTTTCCTTCCACCTTGTTCCAACTCCTACAGCCACCCAGAGTTACACAGCTAATTAGTGTGGTCATTTGAGATGTCATTGATTATCGATTTGTCATTTGATGACTGATCAGTCAGCAGATGACTGAGTTTTGCCCACCTCTCAGTTTAAGGGATTTAAGCGAGAAGGAAAGGCCAAATTCAGTTCCAGAGTTAGCAAAGACGACGTTGTCACCTCACCGAGGTGGAAGAAAGAAGGTACTATTAAATAGTATAGGTAACTCTGTGACATCGATACAGTCTACTTTTGACTCCTTCCTTAAACATTTCAGATTAAGAAAGTCACCCTAAATCTATAGCAAGGGAATAACATGAAGCTGATGAACGCAGAGCAAAAAAAAAAGCCACTAAACCCAGAGAAGGTCACAAAACAGCCATGCATGTTTCTGGTACGAAGCAGCTTGTCATAGCCAGGAGCTGAAAGGAGAACTCAGCTGAGCTGCCACGAACAAACGAGTCTGCAGGGAAATGCTGCCGTTTCATGCCGGAATTCTTGGGCACGCATTTGTAAGCTACTTCTTTACAAGATTAAAGACTCCGAATATCTTCTTGACACAGGCTTTACTAGCACATACACTGGGCAGGCTCCTCCCAGGCATGGGTTTGCTTACCAAAATCAGCGACGTAAAGAACAGTCTGGACATACAGAATCTAATCACAGAAACACTTCCAATCCCGAGAAAATACTGAATAAAACCAGCAAGTACCAGTTCCTCTAGGAAGATGACTAGTCTTTTTCTCCAGCTTAGCAATATTTCATGGTTACCAGCAAATTATCAAAAGAAAAACTTTGCCTTCTACCAATTTCTGCCTTCTCATGTTTTTTGCATATTTCTTTGAAAACATCTTCTCTGACCGGTAATAAGATTTTTTACAAAGTAATGATAAATGACTCCAGAGAATCTACGTTTATGATACTTCTCCTGGACTCATTTCACCAGCCTTCAGAAGGTTTTAATTATTCACTGAACAAAAACTTACAACACTGGAGGTTGGAAGGGACCTCCGAAGCTCGCCTGGTCCAGCCCCAGCTCAGAGCAGGGCCAACTTCAAAGTCAAGAGCCAGCTGCGCAGGACCTTGTCCGGGCAAGTTTTGAATTCCTCTGGGGACGGGGATTACACAGACTCTCCAGGCAACTTGTCCCAGTGTTTGACCTCACATTCTGAAGATTTTCTGCCTTTTATTGAATTGGAATTTCCCTTGTTTCAACTTGCAAAATTAAAAAATATCAACTAGTGGCAATTTGAAGCCTTAAGAACAAGTGTTGGCAAATCCCAACTCCTCAGCAGAGAGATGGGAAAGGAAATCTGAGGAATAAAAAGGACTTGGGTGAAGGAAGGGTGACAGAGCACTGAAAGGGTGACGGAGCACTGGAACAGGTTGCCCAGAGAGCTTGTGAATTCTCCTTCTCTGGAGATATTCAAAACCTGCCTGGACAAGGTCCTGTGGAACCTGCTCTAGGTGACCCTGCTTTGGCAGGGGAGTTGGACCAGATGACTCACAGAGGTCCCTTCGAACCCCTAACATTCTGTGATTCTCTGATTCTGTGAAGCCTACATCCACCGGCTACTAAGGTAAGTAGAGGAGACACACGCACGGTCATTCCCACTTTCCCCACAGATGATCCGGGTATTTCAGCCACGAGCCAAAAGGCAAAGAGCTTTTGACCGTGGCCTAACCTGGAGCCTGGGTCAGTGCCGTGAGGAGCGTCTGCATTGTTTGCATTTGTATCAAATCTACTGCTAATCCACTCTTTAGGAAATTTTTAAGTTTCACACACTGTGGATTTTGAAGATTAAAGGCTCAAAATATGTTGCCTGGATACCATTGGTTAGATAAGATTTCTGAAGAGAAGATTATGCAAAGAATTACCAGATGCAATGAAATAGCTCAGGAAATGCTTTTGCATTGCTTGCGCCATTAAATTTGTCCCTGATGTTTCTCTTTTAATCTACAGAACTATTTCTTTTTTAAAAAAGCCAACTTTAAAAGGAAAACAAATGAAAGCACAACAAACAGAACAAAAATGTTCTAATTGGTCTGAACATTTTCAAAAGTTTTGTTGAATTATGCAGGCTGCAAGCCAAGTGTTTCCTGGATATCAGAAGGTATCAGGTCTACAGCTTGCTGGTAATTTCTAATGTAATAGTGACCCAAGTAAAATATGACTGCATATTTTTAACAGAACACAACGTCAGTTGACAATTCTATTTCTTAAAAAAATTAGAAGATTTTGTCTTCATTGGAATAAGGACAAAAATAAGCAAGACGACACTAAAAGCTATTTCCGAAGGCAGGAAGAACATCAGATGTATAAACTGCATATACCAGTTTGTATAAATCAGCTGTAGAAAGTTTGTTCCGTTCCTCATTTCCATCAGGACGGCCTAGCACAAGTCTTGTATCATACATTTAGGTTGTATGTGATAGTATTATTTTTTTTCTTTTAACTGCCTCTGTTAGACAACAGTCAGACCAGACAGTCATTTTTCGAATAAACTTTAAATAGATCAGTCAGCTCAGTCACACTATTTGGTTACTGAAGCAAAGATGCCAACTACATTCACCTACGAAACAAAAACTCAAAACCCTGAAGCCTTCTATCCAGCACTTACTCGATTCAGTCTGATCAGGTCATTCTGGCAGCTCAGCGGTGGCCACAGTCCCCTTTCCATAACAGCATTAGGATGTTTCCTCTTCCACAGGAAAATAATTTGCTGGTTTGTACAAGTCTTGCCATTTGTTTTATCAGGGGGACTCCAACAATACCAGCACAACAGTCCCAAGCTGTCTTTGGCCTGCAAAGGTATCATTGCCTGAATCTAGATTTCTTATTCCAGTTAAGATGTGTCTGTAAACAAATGTGATTTTAAATGCTGACAAGTCAACAAGTTCACCCTTAAGATGAAACTGAAGTACAGAAGGATGTGTAGAATAAACAGCCATACCGAAAACCTTCCTTGAAACTTTTGCAGCCAAGACATGAAAGTCTTCCAGAAAACTTCTCAGGTTTTTGATATAAGGCAAATATGAAGACCAAAACACATTCCTTAGAATGAAGCACATGCGAAATGTTGGCTTTCAGCAGTCTAATTCTTGAGATCTTTGGGATTGTTCTTCATGATAACAAACTTCACTACAGTCATCTTGATGAATCTTCACCTCAAGACAGATGGACAACGTGCATTACAAGGAGGCCAACTGGATAATTTGAGTCACAAAAAAGACTGTTAGTAAACAGAAACTATGAAGTAACCCTTATGAAAAATTCACCTTGGGATATTAGATTATTGAGGTACCCACAGTACAAAAAGGTTATGGCAGAGCTAGAGGAGCCATTAGGTGGTAATATGACAAAAGTGCTAAATTTTATCAGCATTAAATTGCCAAAGTGCTAAATTTTATCAGCATTTAACACGCAGTGAATCTATCCAGATAAGGTTCTTCTCTCTGAACTTACATCTCATTAGCATGAACAGAAAGCAGGAAAGAGGGAGAAACAAGCATGTCCAAGTAATAAAGGCAAAACATGACCTCCATGCAACACACGACTCCTGGATTTCTTTGTCCCTCAATCACATTTACAACTGCATTTTGTCATCCACTAAGACCTATAAATTTGCACAGCACAGCTGTGATTTTGAAAATCTGTGGCCACTACAGACACTTCGACTTTGTGATTACTGTTCATCATGCCCATCTGGCCTCAGACTGCTGACAAAATGTTGCCTGTAATGCAGCCTGCAGGAATTGGGCCATTTCAACAGATCGCTTGATACTCTCTTACTATTACCAGCTCACACAAAAACACTTAGGAGTATATATGCAATAGTAATGGAAGACCCCAAAATCCCACACATTTTCATTTGCACCCAAGGCATGAGTAGAATCACTTGCTGCTTCAGAAAGGAAGACTGTGACAACAAATGAATAAAACATTAAATACACAGCAGGTAATCAAATGACTAAAGCAGTTTAGAAGAGCATTATTATTATTATTATTGTTATTATTATTATTATTTTGGGCAGGTGGTACTGAAGTAGTCTATCTGCTCCTAAACTTCTGTCTCTCAGTTGGAAACATAACACGCAGTTCTTGTGCCGCAAGGCTGAATCAAACTACATTTTAAATTCTATACCCAAGTAAAAAATTTCCTACTAAACTTTATGGGCAAAAGAAAAGAATACTGCTATTGTATTAATTTTCATATTTCCAGTTCTGTCTCAAAAAAGAAATACTAAAAAGCCTATGATCTGTCAACCCATTCCAGATGTAAGTGGTTCATGTTCAAGTTACCCAGCACTTGCAATAGGACTGCTCTCTGGGTTTTTTTATATGAAACTACTGATCAACGCATCAAAAAGAGCTCAGTCACTCACCTTTTGGGAGGGCAGAACATAATGTTATCAGGGGTCCTACCTTTTTGTACATGAAAGGCCCTGGCAGGAAAACCCAGCAAGTCTGTAATTTTTTTTTTTTTCCAACACTTGAAAGACTTTAAGTGCTAGAGGGTGCACTTTCAAAACCCTTGCATAACCTGTTACGCTCTGACAACAGGGCTTTTCTGTGCTCTGAATAATCCAGCAAGAAGTGCAGGCAGCAGACGGGCTACAACCAGCACTGGAGGAGGAACCGCACATCTGGCTGCCTCCTGGGTTCAAAAAGACAGGAAAAAAGCTGCACATCTGCAACTGGCAGGAAAAAGGGCATCAGAATCAAAACCCCACTGGGGCCCTATCCAAAAAAAAGGCAGAAAAAAATAAAAAAGCCCTTTCTGTCTGACACAGCCCACTGAGCTGCCTCTAAGCCAGTACATTGTATTTGACTACAAGTAAAACTCTCCTTCGCCTAAGACCTGGGGTTTGGTACTGTTCCACACGCCTCCTGTGCTCACTGGGATGATATTTTTGCATTAGCTGTCCCATCTTTAATAAACACCTTCTCCTCCCTACTAACGTCACCAGCACTTCAGCAAGCCCTTGCTATGGCTCAGCGCATACAGAGAGGCCACTCCTAAAACTGGATTCAATGATCATTTCCCTCCAGAAGTACAAAACAGGTAAAATCCCCCAGGGAGGAGAAAGAAAACCAAAACACACACACCAGAACCCCGAGACAAGTCAGAAAAGTATCATAAATGAGCAGCTCCTGCAACACAGGTATTTATCCACAAGGAAACCAAACGAGCTATTAATTTGTGAAGGTCACTGAACAACCATCAGATAACAGGATTCAGCCACTGCTGACATGGACTGCATTTCAAACGCCAGTGGAAGGCTTTATTTTTGTATTCTTCATTTCATGCCCAAACCACCAAACGCTCTCCAGGTTGCTGGCGTGCTGAGAACAGAACAGGGGACACATTTCAGGTGACAGGACACGAGGTCTGCAGTACATTAAAGGGAAAATCTAAAGATTGTACCATAACATACCATTTCTCGAGGTAAAATGCTTCATCTTCTGGGGCTGTCAAATTCACACTGTTCGCAAGCACAGACACTCAAGAACCTTTTAGTTGGAATCCTCTGCTCAACCAAGCTTTGCATTCACCCTCATAAATCTTCTGGGAATGAGGATGGAGCAATGCACCATCCTCCTAACACCCAAATTTCTTTTTTTGACAGACCCTCCCAAAACAGCTGCAGTCTCTGGCACAGTAGGATTCCCATGACGAAAAAAACTAATTGCCAGTTGTAAGTAAAATTTGTAAGATGGCTTAATGTAGACAGACGTGTAAGTGGAATAGAGCTGTGAGTTTTACCTTGTTCAGTGCCCAAGAGTGCATTTGAAGAGTGTATTTACCTGCTGTGGCTGCAGAAATTCCTGGGAGCAGGGATTTGAGTGCTTATGTCCAAGTTTCTCTCATTAGCATTTTTGCACAGAAAAGGGCTGTTTTCAGGAGATGCAGTTTTCAAACCATGACTTTGTAATCGCTAAAAAGGGAAAAGAGGGGAGGAAAAAACAACCCAGAGACAATTCCACCAGCAGCATTCGGTCTGCCCTGTAAAGAGCCCACGTGCTTTCAACAGAAAAGGCAGCATCTGGTTCTTCTGCAAAGTCCCAGGCGCCGCAAGCAGAGATGGGCTGAGCGCATCAGCCAAGAGCGAAGGAGAAGAGCGGCTCTGCCTCCTGGTTTGCAGGCTCTGCACTACCTGTGGCCTTACCTGCTCCCATAAAAGCCGCAGCTGGAGCGCCGGCTGCTACATGGGCTCCTGCAGCCTGTAGCTTCCAAGGGCAAAGCCATAAAATGAGAATCAAAAAATTAAAATAGAAGCTGTGGAGCTAACACAGTGTTGGCACATACTGCTTCACTCGTGCATACGCTGTGTTCCTTCCCCCTCTCCCACGCTGGTTGTGTTTATTTAGACCATGCACGCTTTTGAAGCCTCCCTATATTTGGATGCCAACACCCTGGCCTGCACCAGGTTTTTTAGGCACGTACCATAACCCAGCCAGGACAGGCCATGCTGCCAAACAGGGTCAGAAGTCAGGCAGCAGATAAGCTAGTGAGTGTCTCCAAAGGGCTTACTCGTTAATTAAGGGATGTTACTAAACAACAAAAACAAACTAGTCCAAGCCAGTGAGAGCTTGCAAATAAACAAGTAGCATGGTTTGTTCAGAAGCCTAAAGATTATTATACAGAACTGGCTGAGAAGATGGGAAGAGGTTGGCATAGACGATGCTAGAATGAAGGCAGTGGGAAGCCTTGATTTAAAGAAACACCACATTTTAATCCTACTTTGCATTTTTTTCTTTCAAGTTTCTTTTCTTTCAAGTTTCTTTCTTTAAGAAGGAAATTTATCTAACAGTGAGCATTAAATTTTCAAAACATGCAGATACATACTGTGACATTATATTCGGTGCATTTCTCCTTGTAAGAAGATAAACAGATATAGGATAAATAGTCTAATTATTAAAATTCATTATCTGTGTCACTCTTTGCTTGGATGGCAATGAGGATCCAGTGACAAATGGAAAAGCGGGGCTTTACGTAGCGCAGCCACCCTAAACGTGACACGCTCTCAGCATCTGATTAATGTATGCTTTCTAAGCCAGCAACCGCCACTACTTCAGCAGTCACAGAATCACAGAATCACAGAATAGTAGGGGTTGGAAGGGACCTCTGTGGGTCATCTAGTCCAACCCCCCTGCCGAAGCAGGGTCACCTACAGTAGGCTGCACAGGATCTTGTCCAGGCGGGTCTTGAATATCTCCAGAGAAGGAGACTCCACAACCTCCCTGGGCAGCCTGTTCCAGTGCTGCGTCACCCTCAGAGGGAAGAAGTTCTTCCTCATGTTCAGACGGAACTTCCTGTGCCTCAGTTTGTGCCCATTGCCCCTTGTCCTGCCACTGGGCACTACTGAAAAGAGCTTGGCCCCATCCTCCTGACACCCATCCTTCAGATATTTGTAGGCATTTATAAGGTCCCCTCGCAGCCTTCTCTTCTTCAGGCTGAACAAGCCCAGTTCCCTCAACCTCTCCTCGTAGGGGAGATGTTCCAGTCCCCTCACCATCCTTGTAGCCCTCCGCTGGACTCTCTCCAGTAGCTCTTCATCTTTCTTGAACTGGGGAGCCCAGAACTGGACACAGTACTCCAAATGAGGCCTCACCAGGGCAGTGTAGAGGGGAAGGAGAACCTCCCTTGTCCTGCTGGCCACACTCTTCTTGATGCACCCCAGGATCCCATTGGCTTTCTTGGCAGCCAGGGCACACTGCTGGCTCATGGTTAACCTGTCGTCCACCAGGACACCCAGGTCCCTCTCCGCAGAGCTGCTCTCCAGCAGGTCCACCCCAAGCCTGTACTGGTGCATGAGGTTGTTCCTCCCCAGGTGCAGGACCCTGCACTTGCCCTTGTTGAACCTCATCAGGTTCCTCTCTGCCCAGCTTTCCAGCCTCTCCAGGTCTTGCTGAATGGCAGCACAGCCTTCCGGTGTGTCTACCACACCTCCCAGTTTGGTGTCGTCAGCAAACTTGCTGAGGGTACATTCTAACTCTTCATCCAGGTCGTTGATGAAGAAGTTAAACAAGACTGGGCCCAGTACTGACCCCTGAGGGACACCACTTGTCACCAGCCTCCAACTAGACTCAGCGCCGCTGATGACAACCCTCTGAGTTCTGCCATTCAGCCAGTTCTCTATCCACTTCACCGACCACTCATCCAGCCCACACTTCCTCAGCTTCCCTAGGAGGATATCATGGGAGACTGTGTCGAAAGCCTTGCTGAAGTCAAGGTAGACAACATCCACGGCTCTCCCTTCGTCTACCCAGCCAGTCATGTCATCGTAGAAAGCTATCAGATTGGTCAGGCATGATTTCCCCTTGGTGAATCCATGCTGACTACTCCTGATAACCTTCTTTTCTTCCACTTGCTTGATGATGGCCTCCAGGATAAGCTGCTCCATCACCTTTCCCGGGATGGAGGTGAGGCTGACTGGCCTGTAGTTCCCTGGGTCCTCCTTCTTGCCCTTTTTGAAGATTGGAGTGACATTGGCCTTTCTCCAGTCCTCGGGCACCTCTCCTGTCCTCCAGGACCTCTCAAAGATGATGGAGAGTGGCTCAGCAATGACATCCGCCAGCTCCCTCGGCACTCGTGGGTGCATTCCATCGGGGCCCATGGATTTGTGGACATCCAGATCACTTAAGCGATCCCTCACACAGTTCTCCTCGACCAAGGGAAAGTCGTCCTCTTTGTAGGCTTCTTCTCTTACCTCCGGGGCCTGGGATTCCTGAGGGCCAGTCTTAGCACTGAAGACTGAAGCAAAGAAGGCATTCAGTAGCTCTGCCTTCTCCGCATCCTCCGTCACCAGGACACCCGCCTCATTCAGCAGCAGCCCCACGTTGTCCCTAGCCTTCTTTTTGCTGCTGATGTAGTTGAAGAAGCCTTTTTGACATCCCTTGCCAGCTTCAATTCCAGGTGAGCCTTGGCCTTCCTCGTCGCATCCCTGCATGCTCTCACCACGTTTCTGTACTCTTCCCAAGTGGCCTGTCCCTCTTTCCACATTCCATGGACCTTTCTCTTCTGCCTGATCTCCGCTAGAAGCTCCTTGTTTAACCATGCAGGTCTCCTGCCTCCTTCGCTCGATTTCTTTCTCAGGGGGATGCATTGCTCCTGTGCATGGAAGAAGTGTTGTTTAAAGAGCGACCAGCACTCCTGGACCCCCCTGCCTTCGAGAGCCCTGGCCCACGGGATTCCTTCCAGTAGCTCCTTGAAGAGGGCAAAGTCAGCCCTCCTGAGGTCCAAGGCTTTGATCCTGCTTATCGCCCTGCTTCCTCCACGCAGGATCCTGAACTCGACCATTTCATGGTCACTGCAGCCGAGTCTACCTCCAACCTTCACATCCTCCACCAGTCCCTCCTTGTTTGTTAACACGAGGTCCAGCAGCGCGCCTTTCCTTGTTGGTTCCTCCACCACTTGCATCAGAAAGTTATCATCGATGCTCTGTAGGAACCTCCTGGATTGCGCCTGCCTAGCTGTATGGTCTTCCCAGCTGATGTCAGGGTGGTTGAAGTCCCCCATGAGAACCAGGGCCTGTGACTGTGAGGCTGCTTGCAGCTGCCTGTAGAAGGCCTCATCAACCTCCTCCTCCTGGTCAGGTGGCCTGTAGTATACACCCACCGTAATGTCACCCGTGTGAGCCTGTCCCTTAATTCTAACCCACAAGCTTTCAACTCGTTCCTCATTTGCCCCCGGGCCAAGCTCAATGCATTCCAGTTGCTCCCTCACATATAGAGCAACTCCCCCACCTCTCCTTGTTGGTCTGTCTTTCCTAAAGAGTCTGTAGCCATCTATGACAGCATGCCAGTCATGCGAGTTGTCCCACCATGTTTCTGTGATGGCGACCAAGTCGTAGCCGTCCTGCTGTATAATGGCTTCCAGCTCCTCCTGTTTATTGCCCATGCTACGTGCATTGGTGTAAACACACTTGAGCTGGGCTGTCAATCTCACCCCTGGCCTTGGTACTCCAAGCCTAGGCTCATCCCTAGTGAGCTGGGCAATATCCCCTTCCCCCTTCGAACCTAGTTTAAAGCCCTCTCAATGAGCCCCGCCAGCTCATGGCCAAGAATTCTTTTTCCCCTTTGTGATAGCTGAGTTCCACTTGTTGCCAGCAGGCCCGGTGCTGTGTACACCTCCCCATGATCAAAGAAGCCAAAATTTGACCGATGGCACCAGTCCCTGAGCCACCTGTTAACCAGGTGAGTTTTCCTTCCCCTTTCAGTGCTGTCCCCTGCCACTGATGGGATGGAGGAAAACACCACCTGCGCCCCTGATCCCTCAACCAGTCGCCCCAGTGCCCTGAAGTCCCTTTTGATGGCCTTGGGACTTCTCTCTGCTACCTCGTCCCCGCTAACCTGCATTACCAAGAGGGGGTAGTAATTACCAAGAGGGGGTAGTCTTGAGTTTCCTCAAAACTTCTGCGGAAAGTATACATTGCCAGTTTTGGGGAATCCTATTTTAATTCTGCGTTTTCAAAAGAAGTTCAATTAAGATAGAAAAAAAGAAAAATTAAAATAAGAAAGAAAACTTCAGGCAACCACCCTCCACGCACATGTGTGCCTCCCCAGAGGCTGTCCTGCTCCTCCCCTCCAACTCCCAGCCCTGTATCTCCTCCTCCTCCCTACAGTCAGATTAAGAGATTAATTTAAAAACTGAAGTCATAGGAGGCTTGAAGCAAACCCCTATACAGTCAACTGAACTTGAGGTGGTACTTGGAAATCAGCTGGAAGGGTAAAGCAGACAGCAGTCCTGGCTCCTAACTCGGAGGGTTTCCATTCGTTTGCTGAAGGACTTCATCTCATCTTAGATCCCTCCAACTCCATCCTTGTCCTCTGTGAAATTCAGACAGAGAGGACACAATTGTGCTATGAAACTCAATGAATTCAAGAGCAGTTTCTTCTCAGTGTAATTTAGATGCTCAAATACAGCTCAAGGACGAATGCGCCAACACATCACCAGGGAGTGGGTCTGTGTCAGGGTTTAAGGATCTGGGCAAAGACAGCAGGGCTGAGCTGGGGAATCACTGATAGAAGCACATCAGAGAATCACGGATAACTACTAAAAACTCCCCATGTGGCCACTGCAGTTGTTCCACGGTTGAAGTGAAAAAATGTATTATTTCTAGCATGTCTATCTATCAAGCAGAGCTGGCAGCAGTTTTTCACAGGACAGTCAAATTCACTCATTGACTCTTAATCCCCCCTTCTTTCCCTCTGCTGTAGTCTGGTGTTTCAGCTCTTCATGGAGATGCTATCTGCCTCCCAGTCCTATGCCAGACAAAAAGTCTTTCAAGGTTATTTTAAACCAATCTGGACGGTTATCAAGACAGTCCCGTAAGGGATTACTGATGAGATTAACATTAGCTATTACAACTCAGTGAAGAAATCGAAACGTGATAGTGGAAAAGGCTCAGAGAACATCAGCTCAGTGCTCACGGACTGCAAGAGAGAAAAATACATTGATAGTACGTTCACATCTCCAACACTGCATTTATTCTTGGTCACCCCAGCTCAAGAAGGATTTTGAAAAACAAGAAAAGCCACCAAGAAGGATAAAAAGGATGCCTGTAAGTGTGTGCCAGCTTCCAGATATATCAGGAGAATAAATATACGAGGACATGCTGAAAAAATGTGTTTGATGATAGAAATGACAGAGAAAACAATGAGTATTCATCATCTTTCCTACCAGAGAACTAATGAGCATGCTGTGAAATTATCAGCTAGCCAGCTTAAAAGAGAAGTATTTTTTCCATATAATACATTTGCTTTCTGCAAGATATGGCAGGTATGGTTTTGGGTATTCCTGGGCTTAAAAAAAAGACTTCAAACAAATCCATGGGGGTTAGGTCGGTGGTGGCTATGACACGGTGTGGCTGGAGTACAATGCCTGGCTCCAGAAGTCCCGAGCTGCCAACTGCCCAAAGGCAGATGAGGATACAACAGGAAGGAGCACCTCACCCTCAGGCTAATTTTTATACTTCTCCCGCTAAATACCAGCTTACTGGTCAGAGGAAGAGAGAGGGTCCTGGGGTGGCAAACATCCAGCCATATCCATATGGTCGCTTATGTTCACGCACGGGAACAAACCTTTAACTCCGTTTATCTATGCGTGATCCCAGCCCGGGGGGGAGCTGCAGAAGGAGGACACCTTCACCTTGACAAGTGGCTTGCTTGTCAACGTCAGCCCTGTATGCTTCCCACATATTGCCAATACAAGTCCTTCAGAGTGTCCAGCGGCTGGAGGCGTGCTCACCATCCCATCCCAGACCAGGGGTGAAGCCCTCACCCACTGATATTCTCCAAGGATGCTTGCCAACGGCTGTCCCCCCAGAAAGATGTGATGGCAACAGCCAGCAAAGCTGCAGAAGGAGGTCTCCCTTCCTCCAAGGACCTATGCTTTGGTAGTGGCCTGGCCCAGCCACCATCTTCTGGAGTCACACCAGGCGAGGTCTCAACCTCCATCTTCCAGCTCCCCACAGAGCAGCAGCAAAAGCAGCCTCGCACACAGCAGTCAAGCCCTCCTCCTTCCTAGCCAAAGTAGGAAGAAAAAGAGTTAAAGGCAAGAGGACATGGTGAGAGGAGGGACTCAGGAAGCCAGGCTGGAAAAAGAGCGCGGACTTGCCGTGATATCTTGGGGAAACAGGATGTCGCAAGGAGGCCAAATGCCCACGCTGTTCCCACACCCCGATGCGATGCTGTCCAGACTCCCCATCCCCCTGAAGTTTGCCTTTATTTTTAACAAGTGCAAAAAAATCCCCAAGGCAACACTGTACTGACAAATATAAATGACTCAGCTGGAGATAGACTGGCTGAGTAAGCCCCAAGACTAATTTTCTCTCTAGCTCTCCTCCTCTCAGAGGTAATCTCATACCTTCATAACAACGAGATCAAGACAAAATACATCTCTGGTCTGTCTGCTGGTCAACAAAATACTTTGCATCTTCCAGCAGCGCTGAAAACTGTTGCAAGGCAGGGTATTTTTCTCTTAGTCCACCTACAGCCCTAAATAAGCCTTTGTTACTTCAAGTAATGAAACAGCACTGACAAAATCAATCAGACCGGTCCTGCAATTAGTATTCTCCTAGCCACCATAAAGAAGACTGAAATATCAATACCCTTAGGAGCCCCATATAAAGATGGGCTACTTCCCAAAAAAAGCTTTTCTTGAGTAAATAGAGGAAGTTTGCAAAAGCCCACTGTTCAAAACTTGCTTCAATTTCAGAGCTGCACATACAAGGATGAGTCTCATGAGGTCTTTCGATTAGAAGTTCAGAGCACTCAACCTGCCAAGGAATTGGGGTATCATGTTCTCAACAGTCCATGAGCAGGCCACAAGAAAAAAATGTACAAAATCCTGTTCACCAGTAACGGTACTTACCTGAAGAGTGCCCACATTTTCACATCATTAAAATATTATTTATTTGTCTCCTAATCATTCAAATGAAAACCAAAACATTTAAAACTGTACATGCATAAAACCAGTTCCATACATTACTTATGTTTGCATATTTGTAACAAGAATAAAACTGTCCGAATGTTTTTTCCTTCTGAAGAGTCATCCAAAGAAACCTGCATTCAGTGAAAAGACTCCTTTCTACTTTGTCAAATTAAGAAGGCTTTGGATTAGGTTCCAATACCTGATTGAGACTCAGGAAAACACATATACTCTCTCTACTTTTAATCTCCTTCAGTCTTAGTGCATTCAAAAGAATCTACTTGATCATCTGCTAAAGATGCAACCAAAAAATCATTCTTAGAGCAAATAAAGTATGCTAGCACTGACCATATTTAAAGATCCCATTGAACTGAAGCATAATATTTGTTCCCTTGCAATTTAAGAGAGAATGATTTCATTATTAAAAACCCCGTGGACACAAGGCTTTGCAAGAACAACTTCTGCGGACTTCATTTCTTGCTTCCATTTTCCACCAGCGAATTCCAATGTGCTTTACTGCCACTGAAACAGACATTTCTGAAAGCGACTGCTGATTTTATAACGGGGCAAAAATCTGTTGCTCAGCTTCAAAGATGTTAAACTGCACAGAATTGCAAAACACCTCTATGCACAACTTTGGCCTTCAATTAATACCGCCTTCGTAATATGCGGCTTTTATGGAGACATTCTCCCCACTTTTTTCAGCAACTGAGATAGTAGGGTGGAAAAAAAAGAGTAGAAAATACCATTGCTCTGAATAGGAGGACGGTTTTCTGACCCAATCCTCAAAAACGGGCGTATATCCCTTAAATTGCACTTTTTGTAGGTTTGTGAAAGGCAGAGATGACTACATATTTAGTGTGAAGCAAGTACAGAACAAAAATAGCAAGAAATTCCCTAACTTAAAGTGTAGAGCCAGAACAGCAGGTGTTTTAAACAGCTCAACTTCTGAGCAATTTTCTTTTTAAACAACAAAACCAGCTCCGATGCATTTGTGGAGGCAACTTTCCTCAGCTCCAGAGGCTGCTTGACTCGCTGCTTGTGCCTGAGCGTCGAAGAGGCGATGAGGACTTGCTGCGATGAGGACGTGGCACCAGGCGACATGCAGGAGAGGGAACCAGATCAAAATACAAACAGCGGTGACCCAGAAGACAGCAAAGCAGAGAGAAAAGGCAAACAGAGAACTGCCGGGCTCCTCTTGCATATGGATGAAGGCTCACTCCATAGCGTATTTCACAGACGCAGGCAGACCAAGCTAAGCAAACAGCGTGCCAGCCTGACTGCACACCCTTGCCGCCAAACTCTCCGGGCGTCAGCCTCAGACATTTTGCAAAGAACAATCTTTGGCTCCTTTTTGTTTTCGACACTGTTTCCTGTTCACTCTTCTCTACTGCTTTGGTTTGTGAAGCCAAAGCCTCTGATCGAGCCCCAGATTAAGAGAACGCACATTAGAAAAGCGTTCTTTATTCCTGCATTTGAACAAAGCTGACATTTTGCATACATTCATAATACTGATCAGCTAAAAGGGTTTACAGGGCAGATATGCTGCCCGCAGGCTATCCGTATCCGTAATGGATTCTGTAGTAAATCTGTCAGCTGGGACAGGATGGATTGTAGATTTTTAAACAGCAAAACTAATTAAACATAACTACTTGCTTTGAAGATTTAGTAGATGGTAAAATTTTCCATTTATCTATTTTTATGTGTGAATTGGAAACATTTGTGAAACTCAGTATTCTTCTGTCATGGAAATTAAGAACGGTCTTTTCAAGTATAAATCATCAGAAATCCTGAATTGGAGTCAGGGCCGTTCGCTTCGCCGCTCTGCTCTGGCATGTCCCCTGAATTAGACGGCAGATGACTCCTCATCTCTAATTTCTATTGGAGAGGTTTTTTTAACTTTCTCAGAGATGCTTCTCTCTCTAAAGAGTACGTTTACACCTCTCCACCTGCACCTTCATTTAAGAAGGAGATTTCTAGATTTACTAGCGGAGTAAACATCAATATTTACAAAGGTTTCAATATTGGACACATTTATTAGCTGGCTCGAAATTGAAAGTTTCAGTTTGCTACAACACACAAAATCATACGTTCTGAAGTCCATGCTGTTCCTCCAGGAACATTACTGGAGTCAAGAGGGCTGACACTTTTGCCAAAATAACTTAAGGCAGATTAATGCCTTAATTCCTTTCCAGATTTGGCTTGCTTAATTTCAGGATCAATTAAAAAAATGGTTTGAGTCTCAAGTTCACATTTTGCACCTCCTGCTGCCTTTGTTGTGGCAAGAAACATGCCAGATCCTCCCACCTCCTCTGTCCTCTGCAAAACTGACAGGCTCTGAAGGGCTGAACCTTCAACAGCTTTATCCTCTCCGAGGAGGTGAGAGAGGCGTAGCTGAGACCTGGGTTTGCCCTCACTAAAGCCGAGACCTGGGTTTGCCCCACCGCTAAAACTGGGTGAGGAGCTTCTGTAACTAATGCACAAAGTTGATAAGCCAAGGAAGGGTCTTCTGCTTTTCAGGGAAGGTGCAACTTCAGGAAAGCAAAGAAACAAAGGTTTGTATCAACAAGTGCTCCCTAAGCACCAAGACCAGAGCTAGCTTAAAGAAGGGGGGAAAAAAAGAAAGAAAAAAGCAAAGTTTAAGGGGGAAGGAAAGATGAGAGATAAATGCTTGTGAGGTCTAGAGAAGTGAGCCTTCATAGCCAGCTAAAAGAGCCTGGAAGAGCAAGAACAACTACAGGAATACATGTAGAGATGCAGCGTGAAAGATTTGATACTCACATATAAAAGAAAAGGAAAGCAAAAAAATCATCTTTCTGGGTGCTCCAAGCCCCAATATTCAGTCTGGTTCTCTACCTTCACCCTGTGCCACACTCTCCATCCCAGTAGCACCAGTGCCACCCCACACCCCTCTGAGCAAAAGGGGCGCTGGCAGCTCACACCAACCGCTGGGGACCGGGGAGTGGAGGAGAAGGCGAGGAGAGAGGAGGGGAAAACCACAGAATCACAGACTGGTAGAGGTTGGAAGGGACCTCTGTGGATCATCTAGTCCAGCCCCCCTGCCGAAGCAGGGTCACCTACAGCAGGCTGCACAGGGCCTCATCCAGGCGGGATAAGGTGACTTTACCAGCTGATTTCACTGCATAAAGTGTTAAGATAAACTCTGACACTGTGCCACCATTCACCTGCTCTACATGCAAAGTTCCCTGCAGGTTTTCTGGTTGCCTCCACCATGCACTTTCTCGTGGGCACTCAGCCTAACACTGTTTAGGGATACTTAAAAGGCAACCTGAAGCCCAGGAACTCATGTAGCCGTGACAATCTCCAGGTTTGCTGCCTTCACCGCTGGCTGTGTCCTCATAGAAAGCCTCAGAAAACGGCCAGTTCCTTGCTGAGGCTGCCTCTGATAAGGGCTGACGCAGTTCAGTTCTCTCCCAAAGGGGAAGCTTTTGTGCATATTTCTCAAAAACCATGAAAAAATAGCATGGAAAGGGACACATGAGGTGTCACAGTCCATCTGCCCACACCGGGAGTTTGGAGAGATGTCGTCTGGGCTATTGGCAGCCAGGGTTTTCCATGGCCTCCCCGTTCTAGTACTTTTTAATCATGTACATTAATTCAAATAAGCCCCCCAAAAAAGGAGTTAGTCACTGTTTCAGACACTATGGTTCTCATTTCTTGTACTTTCCCAGAATTTGAAAGTTTCACATAAACTGATACTATGCTAAAACATAACAGTTCAGGGGAAAGAAAAAAAACCACCAAACCAGAACAATGTATTAGCACGTGAAGCAGGCTGCTGCCACCAAAAGCAAGGTGCTCCATGGCTGCTCACAAACCACGCTTTCCAGCTGCAGGCTGACAGTGGTTACTGTGATTTCTCTAGCAGGTTTCAGAAGTGCCAGGCCAACTTCTTGGTCCTATCCATGAATCACTCTTTGCCATCTCTCTGCTGTGCTGAGGGCACTATATTGGGGGAGAAACGTTAAAAAGGATCGTATGAAGGAAGAGGTCTTCAAAAAGACGTGTAGATGTGGCACTTCGGGATATGGTTTAGTAGGCATGGTGGTGTTGGGTGGATGGTTGGACTGCATGATCTTAGAGGTCTTTTCCAACCTTAATGATTCTATGAACTGGCCCAAGCCTAAGCAGTCAGGTGCCATTCAGTAATTCTGACCACAAAGCAAGCAGGGCCAGAGCCAGCAAAGGCATCAGAAGAGATGCTCAAGTAGGGAATCCTTTTCACCCTGTTGATGAAACAACATGAAAACACACTGCTCATGTTCAGCTGGGTGAACCAGCTCCCTGCCTGACTGCAAAAGCACAAGTATTCACGTAAGGGACAGCTCAGGGCTGCACTGCCATTGCAACATCCCCATTTTATTGCTGCTTTAATTCTCTGAAGCTGACCCCTAGAAACTCACAGAAAAAACGAGTCAGGAACAGACAGCTGGGGGTGGAAGGAGGTCAGCACCACAGCAGCAACCTTTTAGAAAAGTTTTAAGCATAATGCAACCACACTCAAAGTTCTCCAAGCGCATTAAGCTACCCCAGATCAATATACTGAAGTCTCTCTCGGTCATGCAAAACTGCATTTCCATGTTGCAGAACCGAATCTCCTGGAAGAGCCAGAGCAAGGACCTGGAAAGCAGCCTCACACTAAGAAATAAGGTTGAAGTCCTGAACAAGAAAATCTAAAGCCATTCTGCAGGCATGAGACAGGCAGTCTTGCAACCAACCTAAGCGTCACTACCCCTTTGCAAAATCTGAGAAGTGAGTCGAGTTCCCAAGATCCTTTCATCACTATCGGAGCCTGCTAATCCCAATTTTTTCTCGTCTTTTTTCCTCACCTATTTGCACCACTTCACAATTTTCTAATTTAGCTAATGAAGATAAGCTTCTTACGATTCTGAATTTTTTGTTTTAAATGAAATATCTTTTTCCAAGAAGGCAAGTCTGCAAGCATTCCAACACCTGGTAGTCTGAGTAGCATTGCAAGATTAATTAATATGTTGGAAGAGCAGGCAACAGAGCAAAATACTGGTAGAGGTGCAAAGAACCGGCACATTTAGGTTGGAGTCACCAAGACTCGGAAGGAAGAAGGCATAAACAACGGAAGTGATAAGCAACAGGTTAAAAAAATTAAATTGGTTACTAAAAGGGCAGGGACTGAATACATACAGGTATAATCTATTTAAAAAATCGTATATAAATAAACCGGAGCATTTGGAAAGGTTGCAGAGCTCACAAAGCAACTCAAACAGTGATCGCTCTGTGAAATGGGTAGGAAAGTCAATGTAATTAAACGGCCTCAAGGCAGAGCAAACACAGTGTGGCCGGGTTTAGCACAGAAGTAGTCACCTAGATCTGAGACACATGCAAGCGCTACAAAAACCACACGAGTCTCACACTTAATATGTGATCAGCTGCACAGTATGGACCAAATTTAGCATGCCCAGGACCTTGAAGCTTTTAAGACATCTCTATGCATGAACTAAGGGATTATCTGTACATAAACCCACTTATGAATAAGATGCATTTATCCCCTAAGCAAGGTGTATACAAGTAAAGCTGCTGCACTTCAGATTCCCTTCCTGCCTTAATCCAAATCAACTTTTAAACATGCACAACTCAGCTGAGTCTGTGCTTTGCTCCTGCGCACCGCAAAACTCGGCTGTCCCTCTCTCACTTGTCAGAGGTAGTGGGGGGTTTCTAATTTTCTGGCTCTTGCTCCTCATTTCAACTGTAAGATCATTCCTCCTACTATCAAATCAACCCAGCCTTTGTTCCGGACAGGTACTTTTAACTTCTGCAGAATTTCCCACTCCCACACACAATCCAGGAGACAGCCTGTATGAAAGATTTATATCAATCCTTTATGCAGCAACACAAGGTTATATAAAAGCTGGGATATGAAGAATACAAAGCAGGCAAGAAGCACACTTTTACTTGTAGGTGACAACAATTAACACTGGAAATTCAAGATTGTCACACAGAAGTCTGGCACTTTCCAAAAAAAGGGTTGGTTTTTTTTCAACTGTGGCACAATTTGCAAGATGAAGAGAGATCCTGGCCCTGCTCCATCACTGAGTGTTTGAAGCTGGTTTCACCGGGGCCAGATTTCATCCACTGCATGTTGGCAATAACAAGACAAGCCTCAGCACGACAGATGCAGTTTCACAACGGCTTTACATGGATCTTAGACATGAGCTGTCCTCCAAAAGTAACCTCAGATGACTCAAGCTTCCCCTGACCTTGCTGCCACTCAGGCAGCTGACTTGGGGACCTGGAGCACCCCAACGCACAGCATGGCCACAGGGAAGCAGTTGTCAGAGGTCGGGTGGAGGGGCAGGAACAAGCCACCAAGGCCGGGAGGAGAGCAGGAAAGTCCCGCTCAGCTCAGGCTGTGGTTTCACAACACATTGGCTTCAACGACGAAACCAGCTCACTGGGTTCCTCCTCCGGCCTCAGCGCTTCTCCTGCCTCATGCTGGAGTCCATGGCTCCCTTCTGCCAGCACAACCGCTTTCGAGTCTGCTCTGCAAACTCCTGCACCAAAAAAACAAGCATTAGAGATGACATCTTTTCTGAAGCATACCTTAGCCCATGTCATTTTAAAATAATCTGCTTCTGGCATGACCATTGCATAGTTAAATCAGTACAACCACAAAGACGTGGAGTTTCTTGCCAAGGCCAACATACAGTGCAATTACACACTAATATTCTCAAACAATACACATGTTTTTTTAATATTACTTGCAATGAAGCTATGCAGCACTTTGTGCTCTTCGGGTTGTATTCTGCTCTGCACAAATTCTGCATTCCTCTCAAGATCACAATTCTGGAGAACCATGTAATGGAGGGAGAACTCAGAAATAAAGAACTATCCTTGGGTTACAAACAAAAAGCCAGGAAAACATTGTAAGGGAGGGATCTATGTCACATAACTTTAATCACCTAAGAGGTGTGACTGGAAGCCAAGCTAGTATCTCTGTAGTAAGTGAGGAGGGAGAGTGTCATGTTCCAAGGAGCACTCAGCCTGTTTCTCTGCTGCCCATCCTGAGAGCAGGGATGCTCAGCCTGGCTTTAATGCCTAATCCAAGAGGAATCCTCTCTAAAAGTCTGAACAGCCCAAAGAAAGGGGAAAACAAAAGCAAAATCACACGCACCTTTCCCTGCCTATTACCTTCTAATGCTCAGAATTAGAAATTAAGATTTTGGGGATGGCAAAGGTCACTCCACAATCAGTAAAAAAGCACAGTATAGAGCCAGCAAAAGGAAGCACTGAAAAATACCAACAAGTCCACTTTATAAATAAAAAAAAAAAAAGAGGGAAAGGGAGAATGATTTAACCTTTCAACCAAAAGCCCAAACCTATTAGACAATGTTCCTTTAAGTGCAAAGACTGTATCCCATACATTACCCCTCAAAATACAGCCAAATGTCTTTTTACAGCTTGACGAGAGCCTAGATTAAGATTTCATTTCATGTGGCCTCTAGCGCTGCATCGTTGTTAAAACCCACTCCCTGTTAGCATCTCACAATTACTCAAGAAGGTAAAAAATTTAGGAAGTAAAGGGCTCTTTTCTGCAGCCTGAGTGCTAAAACAATGTCCTCCACTTCATAGCTCCTTTAAAAAAAATATTAAGCCATTACTATGATAGTTCTTGCTAGCAAATTAAAGTCTACTTGGAAGCCCGGGCTGCGGTCTGGCTGCAGGATGCTGCCGGGGAGCCCAGCGAGGTCTAAAACCACCCAGGAGACAGATATCCCTGGCAGCTGTGGTACAGGGATGGTATCAGCGGGACATTTTCCCTCCTGTCCCACAGGGTGTAACAAACATCAGTGGGTGGTGATAGCATCCCAGCCCCAACCCAGTCTCACACTGTGCTGGTTCAGTGCTGCCCTGCCCCAGAGGGAAGACCACGGCCAGGAGCCCTCACACCAAGGCATCATAAGCGCATTTCCCTTCCGTTGTTACCTCTACAGCATGAACATCAAACACCATGACCCAGAAGCAAACATGCCAGCTAACTAGGCCTGAAAAGACATGTTTGGCTTGGCTTTATTTGCTGAAGCCCAGCCCAGACCACAACCACAAAGAAGCTGAGAAGGATCAGTCTCTAATAAGTGAGCTAGAGGAACAAAGCTAGAGGACTTTGCCTCCAGCACAAAGCTTCTTCAGCACTCGATTTCTAGTCAGTATTACTAGACATTTATAATACTGCCTTTCCTGGCAGCCAGCCGCTGGAACCCCCTCTCACAGCCCATCACCACTGCTGTAAATAAAAAGAAAGAAAACATTTGGAGGTGGCGTACGTATCTCCTGTAGCCTCCAGCTTCACGGCTGCTCATGTCCCAAGGCTGGTTCCATACCATTAGCTGAAGCAGAAGGATCTGGAGCACAACTAGCAAATACAGACATCAAACCACACTCCCTACACAGTGGGTAGCATGTGAAAAGCATTGGCCCTGGTGATGGAAACACTCCACGCTTTGCCACAGGTAGTTTCAGCCCAATTAACCTCTGCAGCTTACAATGTGCCAGGCTAAGGAGTGAGGACAGGCAATAACAGCTGATGCAGCGAGTCAGTAATGCTCTAGATAGCAACAGCTTTTAAGTGTCTTCCTCCTCCTCCTCCTCTGCTGGGTAATTGAGATAAAGCCAAAGGAGCTACACCAACAACACTGGCAAAGCCCAAAACTACAGTCCCAGACATCCCAGCTCTCTGCTGCTGAAGGTAAGAGGTGCTGCAAGCTACACCATGCTTAGGAAAAACTGAATAGCTCTTGGGTCCTGGGAAGTAACTTCAGTTGAACAGTTTACTTTTAGGACTAGTAAAAATACCAAGCTCTTCAACAGTATCAGCGTAAGGTATCACACAAAGGAAAAGGGTAGAATTAGACTCTTTGCATCAACTCCAGCTCTCCTCTGAAATTTCACGAGGGCACACCTTCCGAAGCAGCAAACAACAGCAGAGGTTATTACTGGCTTTAGTCATTTCTCACCTGTTCCCACAAGAGCTAGTCCCACTAAACACCTGAAGACTTCAGCTGCCAAAAAAAGAAAGAACCAGCAGTGGCTCTGCTGGGCACCGCTGCATGCATCGGGGCAGCGAAGCAGCTCTGAGCCTCGACCAGAGGGGAAAACCCCTGCAGAGCACCTTGGGCAGCCCTGTGACACAGCTGAAATACCTTACAGCCGATGGTAAACTTGGGCTTACAAAGATTCGAACTGTTCAAGCGCCTGCTCGACGGATCGCTCCGCAGCAGCGTTTTAACAGGGACACAGAGGAGGCACTTGTCTCTCTCCTGCTGATGGACGAGCCACAAACAGCCGGCCGCGCTGGGTCAGCACCCGTTCTGCACATTCCCTCCGAAAGAAGAGGGGCGTTTGTGCTGGGGACACAAAGGCCGATCTGTTCAGAGCTGGCCGCAGTCCTCCCAGCTGGCTCCCATCGCTGGTCTGACACAGGCTGGCGTCGCAGGGCGAAGGGGAGAAACGCCAGCGCCGCCCCGCTTCCCCAAAGACTGTTCCCAGCAAGTGTCATTATTTCAAAATGTTGCACTTTGAGAATACTTGTGTGAAGTGCTCATGAAAATCTCAACCGTGAAAACTGGGGGTTAATTTGTACATTCAACATTGCCACTCTTTAAACATGGCTACATTTTTTTCCAGCGTAAAAAGCTAGGATCTGCAAAACAGTTCCTTTCTCCTTGGCAATCACTACCATTTGCTTGTTTGTTTTGGTGCGGCGCAGGTCAGGAGAGAAAAATGATAATAAAAACATGAACACTTCTTCTCCTCACCTTGAACAGTGACAGGCTCGACAGCAAGCAGCTTCATATAGCGCAATCAGCACTCGTACACCCACGGGAGAAGAAAAACAAAATCATGGGGCTTCACCTTGCCTAGCCTTACCCAAACTTAGCTTCAATGAAATCAATTAAGACATCTGACGTATGCAAAGGACATCTGGATCTATATAGTTACAGAACTGGGGGACAGAGAGAGGAGCCTACACACGCTGAAGTTCAGCGTACACACACACTGCAGAGAACTGGATGGAGCGTTCTGTCTGCCCTTGCTCCCTGCCCACCCCACTTCAGCCTGCGAAGCAGAATAGTTTCATATATTGTTATTTTCGTATATTGTTATTATACAACATTTCTTTAAAGGCTGAAGAGACGGCGTGACCTAGCTTCGCTCTGCAAGCACTTTCAGGGAGTACCTGTGCACGGGAGCCGTGGATCCAGCCAGGCAGCCGGGAAGAAGGCTGGCCCAGGGGGCTGCCAGTGCCCCTTGCCACTCAGTCCCCTCCACCACCTCCCATGCTGAACAGGGACATGGTAGGAGGTGGTTCTGGGACATAAGGAAACCTCCCCCCAGAGCAAGCTGAGAATGACAGGTCCTCTTCAACCTCCTTGGCCACTGCATCTCATAGGGATCTTCAGCAGGACTATTCAGAGGGCTCAGGCTGCACCATGAGGAGCGTTCAGCCAGCACTGAACCCCAGAGCAGTCGATGCCAGAGGCACTGCAGCTGAAAGACCTGTTGAATTAGACTCACATTATTCTTTTCCTAGCATTTACCAAGCAAACAATGTTCAGAAAGCATGGAGCTATCACTGCAGAGATGCGTCTCACTTGACTTTTCTGAACCAATTATACTTTACCTGGGTACTCATGTAATGCTTTCTTTGCAACACTCTGCTAAAGCTATGATTACAGGTTTAAAATTAGGGGTTAGTTTCAAGTCACTGTGTTTTCTGATGATGCCTATATTTAAAAGGGGAAAAAAACACACAGTAATTGGGCTGCATTCCAGGCAACCTGGAGACCTCAGGGCTCCTGAGCTAACCCAAATTCTCCCGAGACCTCGGACACGAAATACAGCAGGCTGGCAGTTTATGTACTGTCTTGTGATGATACCAATTCCATCACTTTTCAATCACTCCCAAACTGCGGCTGTAACTTTGCACCTCTTCAGAGATAAAGAAAAGTGTCCGGTTTGGCTGTCAGCCAGGTGGCCATCAGCAGCTGATGGAGCCTGCCCGGACACAGCGTTCATCCCCAGCAGGGATCTGCCGGCGTTCCAATACGCACAGCAGCCAGGCGGGATGAAGTCAGCAAGCTAATGTTTTGATTATGCAATTACTTGTTCAGCTACAACTGCAGGTCTTCCTGCATAATCAGGCTGATAAACATCAAACTTTATCTGATGTTGCCTCACATCCTAAATGATGCAGTCAGAAGCCAGAAAGGAGGCGAATGATACCCAGAAAAATCAGGGGGAAGAGCACTGCGTTGTGGGGTCAGGGGGAAGACACACAGAGGCTTTGGGCTTGGTGTACTCTGCACACCCAGAATATCTGTCACAGCCTGGCATCATACACTGTGATGGCACCAAGGCAGCAGCAAACTCTTGATTTCTCCTGGAGAACCCTCTACGCATTGACAGTGCTACAGAGAGGGCGGGAGGGCACTTACAAACCTCCCGTTCAACAGGAAAGAAGTCAAATTTCTGCTGAGTGCAGCTTTTTGGAGAAAAACATAACTCTACAAACCAGCCTTCACCTGAAACTACATTTTTGTTGTCTCCAAAAACAACGACTGCTTCCTGCTCCAATTAAACATTATTTTTAGTGTGTCTTTGCTATTGCAGAGGTCAGACCTTAGCTCGAAACAAGAAAGAAAACTTAAAACATCCTTTGAAAAGCTGTTGATAGAGTCTCTCTGTCACCCTGGAATTTAAGAAAAACCTTGCAGGTTTGCAGAAGTAACATTTTGATGCTTTTCTAATTGGAGACAAAGACCCACAGCTCAGGCACAGATCCGGCTGTGCTGAACTATTCAACCTTTGCGATTAGCACTGAACAGTAGATTAAGAAACAACAATCATTTAATCAATTATTATTGCACAAAATGACTGAACTCAGAGACTGAACTGCTGCCACATCTATTTTACCATGCTTTTGCTCATCGGGCTTTGAGGGAGCGGGAAGGGAGGGGGGATAAACCGAAAGGGTTGAGGAGAGGGAGTGTGGAGCCAGGTTGACTAAGCACAGCAAAGCAGCAGGTTAACACAGGGCCTCACAGAAATGCTTGCGAGCAGGTCTTTTCAGCCACGCAGGAAGCCAGCAAAGTGAGTCAACACCCAGTAAGGACCAAAGATCTGTCCATATTAATTTAAAGCAGAATTAATGCAGTAGGTATCAGAGACAGGATAAAGCTGCATCAGCATTATTTTTCCCCCATCAGCGATTCATGTCAATATTGCCTGCTAAAAAATATCCTAATCCCACTGAAATCAATGGGAAAATTCATGCCAACTTGAACAGGAGGCGGCTTTCACTCTCCCACCTTCTGCTCCATGTTCACTCTCCCTTCTCAGCAGTCTCTAGCAGGTGGCAGGTTGTCCCCACCAGCCCGGCCATGGCCCGCTCGCTGCTGGAGGCTCAGCTGCAGACAGCCAGGCACGGACAGTGACGTCCAAGTGGAAACACAGACCCTGAGAAAAATCAAAATTGCAGGTGCAGCCTCCTGTGAAGCACTCCAGCAAACGAATCAACCCAGAGACTCCTTCAGTGCAGGTATAATCAAGCCTCTATTTATTTCCATTTTCATAGAACAATTAACTTAATCTACATAGCACTGACAACAAACAGACTCTGGGATATGAGCAAATGCATGCATGACACACATGCAAGCTCATGGCGTATGCTATACGTGTGTACCCACTTGTACCTTGTGCCCATGTCATATTGCAGATATATATTTATAGCTGTGCCCACACCAGGGCTAGGTCAGCTCTGGATTAAGCAGCTACATTTAAAGGCAATTCTAAACCAACATCAGCCAATGCAATAGGGAACAGCAAGAAAGCAAAGGGAAAATAAAGAAACAAAATAATGCAGCGCATATTCCCCCACAGAAATAATTTCCCGCTCTTTACGGTTTCATGAACACTTTTGATTCCTTCATATACATACAGTTCTACACAAAGTCTTCAATACAGCAAAAGCTAAAAAGGTAGTGGGCCAATTTAATTTACAGCTGCATTGAGGAGATATTAAAATTACACCTAGAAGAGCTATTTTAGGCAAGTTTCAGAGACTCGAGAAGTTTCTTCCTCATTTCCCTCTGTATTCAAGGCTTCTACTGTGAGTTTGACAGAAACAAGGAAGTGTACCCTCAGAACTATGACTAAGGAGATCAAACGTAAATGTCTTACGGGAATTCATGTAATATATCACTTGTGACTTCTCCACTGGAAGCGTATCTGTCTTGGCTCATACCATATATACATCCTTATCCACTCCGTACAAAGTGCGTATTGATAGAAAAGTAACAGAACAAAGTGATTCAGGAGAACAGCACGTTTGAAGTTTCCAAAGAGCTGAATAAATACCTGCACTTATAAAAATGAACTACATATTTTAACAAAATGGGAAAAAACTACTCCATTGAGTTGATCAAAACATTTTGGCCATGAAAATTTCCTGCTGATGAACGTGACATGATTGCAAAGGTTTTCCACAAGGAGAAGGTACATTGGGCAATTCTCTGCTATTCCACATAGAAAATTCTACTTCGAAAAGTTTTTAAAAGCAAGTTCAAATCAGCCTTTTGAAATCAAATTGTTTTCTTTTTAAATAAGAAATGACATTTCAAATTAAAACATCATAAAGATTCCCAAAGAAACTTGTGTGCTTTCAAATCAACCTTTCATTTCCTTCCTCAAAAAACAAAAGGTATCTGTTCCTCAATGTTTTCTTAAGAGAATGAACCTTGAGTCCTTTCTAAGGTCTCACTACTATTTATGCACATAGACAGAAAGCTCTGGCAGTACTTGAATGAAAACTCAAGCATTAAATACTAACATTTCAAGGTATGCCTAGCAGAAAATTTATATATATATATATAAATATATATATATATATATTTTTATATATATATATATATATATATATATAAAACAAGATCAACACAGAATGGTCCTAGCACAGCAGTCCTTACACAAGCAAAGCCCAGAATCAATTTAAGTTTATTTTTATTGGGTGAAATTTATAATATGCCCAGACTCACTATCTATTTCCTCAAGGCTTCACAGAGAAAGCACTGCTCTTTTGATAGTCTATCCCACATGTTTATTAAAATAGATATAACACAGTGAAAGGAAAACATAAAACTGACAGAGGATCATTTTTAGTTTCAGGGATATTTTATACACCATCCCTTAGAACTTCAATTAATGGCTTTCCTTAATGGAGCCTTTCAGGGTTGATTTTAATGTGCGTGGAAATTCCACTAGTTTGTTACTGCAATGTTTTCTTTATGACCTGCCCTTGTACATCACTTAAGTTTGGCTTATTTATACAAACAGCCGTCCCCTGAATGGACTGGAAACTTCTTAAAACTAGTTGCTTTCCCTTGCATTCATCATGAATTAAAATGCTGGTTGCTTTTATTGCCTTTTTGGCCGGACACTTCTCCAGTGTTCCCCAAATGTGAAGCAGACTGAAGTCACTATGAGTTTTTTTCACCTTTTTTAAGGCAGGAATACAGAATACAGGAAGACAGAGCTGTGTCTACAAACATCCCGGCATCAGCCTGCAACCCAGCTGCTACCCCTGCAAAGCAGAGGGCAGCAGAAGCCATGAGAGCAACAGTGGCTTCAAGCAGATTAGCTGTGGCATCTGTAGCAGCCTGGGGTTTGTTGGCAGGTTTTAAGTGCCGCTTGTGTCTCTCCCTGCCAGGGTGCTCAGGACTTCCTTAGCTGTCTGAAGAATTTGAGCTATGTTAACCCTTTGACCAGCCATTTACCTGAGCGTCTAAAATCTAGATGGGTTTAATTTAGGCAAAGCACAGTAACAACACCTGGAACTCTTTCACAAAGAGCCTGCTGTCGTCATCCAAGTCATTCCAGCTCGAAGCTCCCTCCCCTTCTCTTGCAGTACGCACATCTTCCTGACTTTCCTCAACAGAGCTCACAACCAGCCACATCCCCTGCTCTGGAAGAGGCTTCCCAGGGGTGCGATACATAAAGTCTTTCCACGCAGTATTGAGCCAGGAGGACCCACCATGCCACCCTCACAGCGGAGAGACTCTACAGGTGACATAGACACCAGGTCAGCCTCTCCAGACCTGGCAAAGCCCCAGCAGCCTAAAGTTGGTACAACCATGCTGGCCTCAAGCACATTTGAAGGTCAAGCCCCAAACAAGGAATGCCTGTTGATGGGGCTGGTCATTACAGGAGTATGTATATGAATATATCTTACGGTATGTGTCTGAGTGCCTAGGTATGTATTTATATGGTAGGTAATCCTGCAAGAATTCTGCAGGTTCTCTGGAGACACCGTCCATCCCAGCCACGCATCGTTGACGGAGGGGGCTGCGTACCAGGAGAGACTGCCACTGCATGAGACAGGACAAATAAGTGAAAAGGGGCAGATGGTTACCAAGGATAATGTGTTCTTTGGGAAACAAGGGTAATTTGGAAGCCTTTTTTTCTGTCCACAGCATCCCCAACAACAACAACAAAAAAATCCTCAAAACAACAACAAAATAACCCCAAAACAAAAAATAAAAAAAAAAACCCCACTCAGAATGAA
This sequence comes from Opisthocomus hoazin, assembly GCF_030867145.1. Taxonomy (NCBI): domain Eukaryota; kingdom Metazoa; phylum Chordata; class Aves; order Opisthocomiformes; family Opisthocomidae; genus Opisthocomus; species Opisthocomus hoazin. The sequence continues at coordinate 15,417,432 of NC_134416.1, read as the reverse complement.
TTCCAGCAGCAAGTACTGAAGGCAAATCCTGCTCACTTCATTCTTGGAAAACACTCCTGAACATCCAATAATTAAATCCCTGCTTTGGCTTCATGTCAGCAAGAGAAGGATCCCGCTGGCTCCTGCCCGGCAAGAGTAAGACCAACGGGAAGCTGCCTGCTACGAGGGAAACCACGGCTGCCACTGCCGTCCTGCCAGCCCCACTAGCGGCTCAGTCCTTCCAGGCTGCTTCACAGTGACTACAGCCCAAACTCTGAGATAAACAGATAAATTCTCACTGTCTAAGTTAATACTATTAGCTTAAAGCAGCCTCATAAGCTACACGGTGGATAACAGTAAACCTCTCCAGCATCTTTATCTTCAGACAGCTGCCTCTTGCTCCCCTTGCAGAACCAGAGCCAACGGCAGTTAAAACACGTGTTAGTATAGTAAATCATCCTGGAAACAGCTATTATTGAAATAACTCAGACAAGGGTGGAGATATTTTATTTCCACAGTATAGCTTTGAATATGCTCTCGTAACTACTTGATTATGTTAAAAGCCAAAACAGGTGTTGCACCAGCAGAATATGCCTATGGCAAATGGAACATAAAGCTTAACTAATGGCCCTGTTTGCCTGAAAGGGCACATGAGGCTGATAAATAGTCCCATGAGGTCATATTATCTGTTGGAATAAATCAATTAAGTTGTGCCTCCTTTGGCAGAAGTGAATCTATATAATGACAGTGTCCTTTTTGGAAAGAAAAAAAAAAAGTTCTTTAATTTTAATTTTATGTTAAAAGGATCCTGTTTCTGGGATACTTACACCATACCAGGAACTTACCATTTTTTAGCACGTCATTAAAGTGAACAGAAGCTGCTCGCACAGACACACACACACACAAGTTACTCACCTGTGTGCTGCCTGAAGCAGACTCACTGCTGGAATACATGTCATCTTTAGAGGGAAACATCCCTGAGCAGTGCGGAATAAACACAGCCACAGCCTTAGTTTCGATGACTTTTAGAGCTGTGCCAACAAGCACGACATCCAGCAGTTCAGCAAAAAGCTGCACATTTTCAGGAGGAGTGTGCTGTATGTTAATCATTTCTAATCACAGACAGTTTCTCCACATCTACTGTTCTGGCTCATTTCCTTACAATTAAGAACTCCATTTTACCCGATTGCTACAATACAGATGTGCTGCTTTGGCAGTGTCCTAATGTGTCATGCCCTTAGTACGCACACAGCGGCAGCTGTAACCAGTTCAGTAGTTCAAGTTCTAGATAGACAAAATTAAAGCCAGACTGTAACAGAAGTGTACAGTAGCACCAACTGGAAATTTAAGTCTGCCAAAGAGTTATGCAGCAATTACGTCCCTTAATTTAATTTACGTGAAGGAACAAACCTAACCCAATGGCAAGGCAGTATCTAGGGGTGAAGCAATCTGAAGGACTAGTCACAGCTGATTAAAGCTTTTGTAAGCAAGTTTGTTAACTTCTGTTCTGGAGAAAAGTATATTTCGATAGCTAAAAGTGGATGATGGACAAACCCGTTTTGGTTTTTCCCAACTTCTCCTGTAAGCAGAGTTAGGTAAAAAACTTGTTTGTCCTAGGTCATTACTCAGTGTTGCTGGACTCTGAGACATCGCAAGATGCTGGATGCCAAAACTGCAATGAATCCTCTCTCCTCCACAAGTGCAAGGCACAGAGGGCAGGGCCATTAGTCATCTTTTAAAGCATGGAGACCAAGCCTCATAGAGCAGCTTTCTTGACCCTGCAAAATAGCAGCTGACAGCTGTTTATTTAAAAGCATGAAGGAAGCTCATAATACACCTTCCAACACGTAGCATGAGCGACAAGTAGCACTCCACACTTCCTTGGAGTTTCTCACAAACTTCTCTACCCCAAATCAGCCATGCCTCACCGCAAACATCTTCTAACTCCCTCCTTGCAGTGACGCTCCTCAAGACACGTACCAAATGCTGCCGCTCCCCTGATGTTCCTTCCCATCCCTACAACGCGCTTTGTGCCCCTGCCAAAACAGACTATTCCTACTCTTTCCCAATCTGCCACAACAGTACAGTGCTCTCCCTGATTGCTCTAAGCACAGATGTCCTGGCAAAGACCCTTAGCACAGACGTGGCTTATGCTGACAGCAGTATTTTTCTCTGCTCAACATAGTTGAAGGTTTGGAGAGGTGACATGGCTGAGCTCTCTTCACACCAGCCGCTGTAGCGAGACCAATGGGGAGTCGGGAAGGGGTAAGAGAGGTGAATCTTGCTCTCCTTCACCCACCGCATCAAGGCTAGCAAAATTGTTACATAGGCTACTCGCAAACCCTATATGATGTATAGTTAAAATACTTTTTGCATGTTCTAGTAACTCACTGCTACCATCCCTTCTTCCCCGACTATTTTTCTGAGATGCTTGAAGAATTATTTCAGGCTTGGAAAGCCAGAGTCTCCCATGCACTGCGAGGACAGCTTTGTTCCCATCGCATTTTGTTCGTTTACGTATGATATTGCTCTCTTGAACTACTGTTTCCTCCAATTTCCCTTCTACTGAAGTAGCTGTCCAATTCTAACAAGTAGCCATGGCAACATAATCTTGCAGAATAAAGTACAAAATAATCCTATGATCAGAAATCTAAATTAGAAAAATGGAATGGAAATAATGTGTTCTTAAAGCCTAGAAGTAAGTGACCACTCGAACAGATTACAAATAGATATGGTAAACTCTCCAAGACTTAAGAACTCTGAATGCACACAAATGTAAAGTCAAATTTACAGACAAATTACTACCAGGAGAAGCTCCACACCACGTGTTACAGAAACAGTGAGATTAAGAAAGCTGAAAACAAAAAAAAATCTTTCCCAATCTATACCTGAAACCATCAACCTATTGGGATTAACACCTGTATTGGGCTGCTCCACATCCAAACTCTCCTTTGAATTACAGAGACACCTCTCCAGCTCCCTCAGGGACCGTTTCTGACCCAAAGCCCGCGGGCAGCAGGGATGGTGAGAGGCCAGTGCCGCTGGCGATCACCTGTGTAAAAAAGCCTTCCGGGGAGGGTGGGATGGGCCTTCGGTGAAAAAGCATCTGCCATGGCAAAATTAAGATACAAACACCGTTTCATTAACTACAGCAAAAGCCTTCAGCTTTCAATTTTACTCTATCTAATGGTTTAAAGATTCTTCAAAGAGTTATACCAAGTTTTCAATTTAATTTTCCACAAAGGAATTACTGCTGGGATTTTAAAAAATGCTTTTTTTCCTAATGATACTTAACATGTAGACTCTGAATGCGCAATTGAATCCCAGATCCCTAGACATATTTAATCTTCTAAGCACCCTTGAGGAGCTGGTACTAAGTCCTAAGGAAGAATGATTTCCAAGGTAGGGGGGCTGAGGAGGAACCCTGCACTTGGTTCAAATCAATCCAGGAATGTGTTACCCCACAACTGCCTTATTTTCTTTACAGTAATTGAGAAGGAGGTCTTGTGCCAGATTTACTGCAAAGAGGATGTACTGATTCTTGTCTCTGAAAGGTGATACAGACTGTCTGGACTGCTAAATTAGCCTGTAATCTAATCTAATCAATGAAAGACACGTCAAGTGCTCCCACTCGAGCTTCCCCATCAGCCGCAGGCAGCTGAAACAATCAAAACGGAGATTCTCGGGGACTGCTGAGTCCTGGTATTCTCGAGAATAAGATTACCTGCTCCTTTCCCTTTCAATTTCACTTTCAAACTGATGTGTGCCAAGGGCAGCTACACAGGCTATGAAATGTGGTATAGTCTCTAAGTGCAAAGTATTTCCCTAACTGCATATTTGCTGGCACCAAAAAAAAAAGTGTTTTTTCTCCATTCGTTTACTGGAAGCATAAAGGGTAACTATGCATACAATTTGCAATCAGTGAGATTTACAGCCCTGACTGTAGTGAGTAATTATGTCACGTAGGCACTTAATAAGTGCCCTGTGCCTCATTTTTCCCCTACACTTGCAAGAGACACTCTTGGATAAATACTGTATTTTGTTAACCCCCAGAAATCTCCTGTAGTCACTACTTTACTGAAAGAAACACGAAAACATAGATAAGATAGAATAATACAGCCAACAAGTAGCTCGTGCCTATTTTACACTATTTCAACACGTAATTCAAATAGGCAGAATTGCTTTGCTTCACCCAAGGAAAAACTAAAAAAGGTAGCAAGGGAAGAATTCTTACAATTCTTACAGAAATATTGCTTGGGAAATAACACGTGTTACTACAGCACAGACTGTGCCATGCTTACTCTTACATTGCTTTAAAGCTGTGGATTACTCCCAAGAGTAGGTCTACCATCCATATGCTAAAATTCGCTATGGAGGGGGCTGCCTCTCTGTGGGCAATTTCTGCAAACCCAGAGAGGCTGCGAGAACCACTTCTCAAGAGAGCCGTGACCCCTGCCTTGCAATTGTGTTAGCAGAACCGAGAATCACTCAAAATCAGTAAGAAACGAGTAACACTAAGAAGATGCTCCTTCTCCCACTGCAGACCTGCCACCGTCATCACCAGAAGCTCGTCCACACACATTTAACAAGTTAGGAAGTGATGCAATCTAAAAAAATACCCTGCAGCCTGCGAGCGAAAACACACTAATGTAGTGGTTTTTTTTCTTCACATCCAAATACAGTGTCCTGCAGACGAGTCCTGTCTGACGTGAGCGCAGGCTTACTTCAATTTTTCATTTTTTCACCAAACACATAGCGAATACGAATACAGCACAACCAGCTCGGTTAGAGAGCATGCCAAGGGACTGCTCTCATCTAGAATGCTTCGATAAAAACAAACACCTTTTGTGTCTTGAGAGTCACTTGAATGCAATGTGCTTCACACGGCACAAGAGGGGCTGCTTGATTTTCCAAAGTGCTTATTTAAGAAGACCCAATTTAACAGAACCGCGGGGAAATTATATGTACAAACAATAGCTGCCATGATAATTATAGCTGCCTTCCATGCCTGCAAATATGCACTGTGCAAGAAGACTGTCTCGTCTCTCACGTCAGGAAATTCTTTGCGCTCATGAGCGCTGGCGAGAAGCTCCGTCCTGATGTACTGAACACCTAAGAAGCCACCCAGGGCCAACAGGCCCAACACTAGCGCTTCCTCTGCCCCTGCTCACGGGCTGCTTTGCTCCCCTGCACCCAAGCCCAAGTTGTGACGGAAAGCTCACAGGAAATTTAACCCTGCAGGCAGAAGAGTTCCATCCCTGCCGACGAGGAGAGAGCAGGGTTTCTTATGGCTCCAGTCCTTCCTCACCACCACCTCCTTCCCTTGAACCTTCCTGCCTTACAGCTCCTCCTATGGCAGTGTCACCTGTTGCCTTATTTCACTTCCATTTATCAAATCCCACCTGCTTTCCAGGCACCTTGGCCAACCCCACAGAGCAGACCTGTAAGAAGGAACCGATCTACACAGCTTTAGCTTAGAAGCTGGACTATACAAGTGTGGACTGCGACAGACCGACGTCCTTCAGGGATGGAAAACGAGAAGACGGAACAACCCAGGATGCCTGTTAAATTTGTTAGAGTAGGACCTCTCCGACTGGGCTTTACAGCTGTGCCACCCCATACCAGCAAAGCTACTGCAGCTACGCCCCCCCCAACCCTTCAGCAAATAATTTCCGTGTCCACCAGGTCAGAGACAGCGATCAATGCAGCAAAAAGGACGAGTGTTAAAACGAAGCATTGCCCCATCCCTTCTCCTGTCCGCAGACCCGCCACCCACCCCCGTGCCAGCCCAGCCGCCCACACACGGTGCAAAGGGATTTTCCCCTCCCTTCCTCCCTGCACAGGAATGCAGGAGAGGCTACAGTTCAGTGCTGAGCTGGTAAACGCCTCATTTCACTGAGCAAGCAGTTTTAGGTAGGACACTAACAGACCGGCTCCAACACTCTGATGTTGGGTCTACTGAGCCATACTGACCACATCTTCACGGCCGACCGCCTCTAGGAAATACTCCACCGTAAGACCCTTCCCAGGGACGCACAAGGCGTTGGGCAGTGCCCAGAGCCCTGTCGCGCGGGGAAAGGTGCCCCTCGTGCCTAGCACCTTGCCACCCCTCTGCAACCACACCCAAGCAAATTCGGCTTTTCTGGTCTGGAAGCCACAAACAAGTCTCAGAATTTCCCTGAAACTGTAACGTGACGTTTTGACCCTGGAAGCACATGCTGGCAGTGCTCTGTTAATTGGAGAAAGATGCTAGCGAGGAGCTGCGCAGGGGTCTTGCCCTGCCCCAGCACAGGCTGCTTTTTGCAATCCAGAACGCTCTGAGAAGTCAGGAAATGGCAAATTCCTATCGTCTGGAAGGAAAGGAAAATCAAGGCTCTCCCTCCTATACTCAAAAGGGAAAAAAACTTTTGGATTTTCCTTCCTTTAGTAATAAAAAGACCGTTTTAGACTGTGATACTGAAGTAAGAGCTTCAAAGTGGGAAACTGAATCGCAGAGAATTGTTCTCAACTGCCTGCTTCCACAAGCCGCTCACGTCGAGAGGTTCCCTGCCGAAGGGAGTAGTGCCTCCCGGGCAACGCCGCGGCCAGCTCTCGTCTCGGCCACTCTGCTGAAGCAGCAAGAGGAAAGGCAGGACAAAATACCGAGTTCAGTGTCAGAATATTTTAAGTCTGCCTAGGGATGACTACTGAAATGTGCTCTCGATTCACAAATTACAAATTCAATCGCAGAAACAACCACCGAGGCGCATCAGCCTTCACAGAGCAAAGAAATGCAAAAAACCAGCTGGGACGATGAAAGGAGTGAAGGAGGGTGCTAAGAGTCCACGCTGAAACAGCTTCATCTCCGCTCCTACCGGGAAGAAAACGGAGGTTTCTTAAGACTCGTACAGCAGCAGTGTGTTCGGGTGATGTTACTGCAGGCACCACTCGGAGGGACTGAGGCTACTGCAAGAGCTATGTACGTTACTCTCTAGATCACACCAAAGGTCAGCCATTGCCCGGCCTGCACCCCAGCAGGCCTTTAAACTGAGTAAACAAAACCGTGACAGAGTTTAGATGCAACAGCCTCAGTCCAGACCTCAAAGAGAAGTTCATAGTAAGACTTCACGGGTATCTGTGAGCAGTTTGGCTGCAGCGAGGGAGGACGAGACGCGCTTCAGTCCCACGAGTAGCATGGGACACGCAGGGAGGGGAGACACAACCACTCTCAGCTTCTTAAAACCCCACCGGGCACTAACTCCTGCGCAGTTTTCACTGTCATGTGGACAACACCAAATAGTTTAGCAGCACACGCTACTGGGGATGATACTCTCTCACCTTCCCTCTCCCTCAAACTTTTTCTCTAACTTTGTGCCATAGCTGGTTGTTGGCGGCCGACCCTCAGCTGCACCTCCTGACCCCCCGCAGCACCTTCCTTGCTCCTCAGAATAAGCACCAAAAAGACACACGTGAAAAAACGTGTGGTACCGAAAAGGCTACAGGCACAGCGAGGGGGAAGAAGCGCCCGTGGCTGGGAGGAAGGCGATGGCACAGGGGAAGAAGGCGCAGCAGCAGCATGGCTCAGATGCCACTGACCTCTGGTTTAATGAACTTCTGGGCAAATACATAATCACTTCATCAAACACACATCAAGGGCATTTCTGAAGCTGCTCGCTCTCTCAGGTGGAGCACTTGTGAGAAGACAAGGATTAAACGCCTTCGTCCTGGGGAACCTGGCTCTGCTTCTGCCCATGCCTTCCCCAACATCTGACCCATTCCGGGGGCACGACCTCCCTCCACACCTCCTCCACACACACCAACGGCTGCTCCTTACTCCGAGCTCAGTTTCTAAGGCTACTTCTTACAAAACTGTTTTGGTCACCCTGGAGAAAGGAAACGAAAGCCGCTGCTTTGCAGGGACGGGGAACGTGTCAGTGAGGCACCGCCAGCTTCATCGAAGACTCTGTTTCCCCCTCTTCTCCAGCTGGGAGCAGGGTGGTGGAAGGGGGCAAGGAAGAATTGGACAGCGGGAGGTTTCGGGCGTTCGACCCGGCTCAGGAAAAGTCCCCCAAGCCCTTCGCTCACGGCCCGAGGGGGCTCCTTCGCTCCTTAACCCCTCCTCTCCCAGCACGCAACTCCCCCCACGTTTCTTGGGCTGAAAACGTCCAGGAGGCAGACTCTGAAGGTCCCTCGCCCCGGCAGGGTTCGGCCAGGCTCCCACCGTGAGCCCTCCGCCCGGGAGCCGACCCCCTGCCGAGCCGAGACGGGGCTGCGGGGGCTCGGCGGCCGCGCACCGACGGGGCTGCGGGGGGCTCGGCGGCCGCGCACCGACGGGGCTGCGGGGGGCTCGGCGGCCGCGCACCGACGGGGCTGCGGGGGGCTCGGCGGCCGCGCACCGACGGGGCTGCCGGGGGGCTGCCGTGGCCGACAGCAGGGCAGAAAGTTCAAGCCCAGCTCCCCGGCAGCCCGCTCGTCCCTTCCCCAGGGGCTCCGTTCTCAAAGCCTGCCGTCGGGTGTCCCGGCGCGGCTCGGGGTCGGGGGGAATCAGCTCTCCCTGCTGGAAAGTGGTGCGGGAAGCACGGGGGGCAGCTCTTCACCCCCTCTCTGGCAGCCGAGCCGAGCTGCCCCAAAGCCTCCCGCGGCTGCCGGGCAGTCCGCAGCCCCCCCCCCCATCCCCATCCCCATCGCCCGGCCCCTACCTTCCAGCAGCACCTCCTTGCCGGCCCGCTTGAGCGCCTGCACCGCCTCGTCGTGCGTGGCATCCCGCAAGTCGGTGCCGTTGACGGCCAGGATGGCATCGCCCACGTAGAGGGCCTGGGTCTGGTCGGCCGCTAGCCCCTTGAAGATCTTGCTGATGAGGATGGGCATCTTGTTCTCCTTGCCCCCCTTGATGCTGATGCCCAGCCCGCCCATCTCCTGCTTCAGCACCTTCACGCACCGCTTCTTGTTGGAGACGGCCTCGGGCACCTGCTCGGGGGGGTCGGTGAAGGCGGTGCGCACCGCCGCCGCCCCCCCGCCGCCCTCGGCCCCGCGGCACGCCGCCCCATCGCCGCCCAGCCCGTTGTGGGCCGCGCCGTCGGGCCGCTCCTCGCCGCTCAGCACCAGCGCCTCGCCGCCCAAGTCGGCCAGCACTTTGTGCCACCGCTCCCGCACCAAAACTTCCAGCCAGCCGCTGCGCTGCGCCCGGCCGCCCCCGCCGCCGCCCGCCGCCGCTACCGCCATCTTGGGAGCATGCTGGAAGCGCCGAGTGACGGCACCCCCGGCACGGCTCGGCTCGGCGCGGCTCGGCGCGGCGGCACCGGACTTCAGCCGGGGGGCGGCGAGCTCCCGGCGCGGCGGGGTGGGGCCAGCAGCCGCGGCCGCCTCCCGCGGGGCCGCGACGGGGCGGGCGCACCTGGCGGCACCGCCCGCCCGAGGGTGCGCGGGGATGCGCGGGGCCGGGGGGGCCCGCCCCGCGCCGCGCCGCGCCGAGCTGGGGCCGTCCCGCGGCCCGCGGTGTGGGGGCGTCCGGTGACGGGGGACCGGGGGGGACGGGGGAGAGGCGTTAGCGAAAGGGCGGCTTTGCTCTTCCCAGAGACTTCTGTGTGAAGTGGGTTAGAGCTGGTGGGTGGCACGGAGGCGGCTCTGCTCGGTGGTGCCCAGCGACAGGACAAGGGGCAATGGGCACAAACTGAGGCACAGGAAGTTCCGTCTGAACATGAGGAAGAACTTCTTCCCTCTGAGGGTGACGGAGCACTGGAACAGGCTGCCCAGGGAGGCTGTGGAGTCTCCTTCTCTGGAGATATTCAAGACCCTCCTGGACAAGGTCCTGTGCAGCCTGCTGCAGGTGACCCTGCTTCGGCAGGGGGGTTGGACTAGATGACCCACAGAGGTCCCTTCCAGCCACCACCATTCTGTAATTCTGTGAATTTGTGAATTTCCACTGCGTTGAAAAGGGAATCCAGGTGGCTTCACGGCTTCGTGGGACGAAGGCAACAAGGGATGGTCATGGATACTTTTTGCACGTTTTGAAACTGTTTCCTTTGCTCTTTGATTACAAATTTTTAAGGCCCGTGGGGGACTCATTTGCAGCTGCTCCTGTGCTCACTTTCCTCCTAGGAGGCAACCCAGTGCCTGAAGAGGGGCTCGCAGCTCCGACTCCAGCACCGGAGAGGACAAAGCTTTGCCATTGCCAGTTTGGAGGTGCCACCAGCAGGGCTGGTGATTCTACAGACACCAACCACCTCCTGGGCTGCCTTTGTTTCTGCTCCTTCCAGAGCAGCTCCGACTCCTTCATAAGCTGGGCTGAAAACTCCATCAGTTCCAGACCGTTTGGTGTATGTGGGACCCACACTTTGGGGAGGCTGGGGTGGCTAGTGAGGCTACTAGTCGCACTCAGTTTGGCCACGTGAGTCACCTGGATCCCTAAACGCGGTACCTTGCTCGGCTCTGAAGTGGTGCTGTGCATTTCTGACACCAGGGGTTTGCTCCCAGGTACCCACAAGTGCCCCAGGTTAGCGTGAGCTGGGCAACTTGGGACTCACCGCCTCAGCGTGGGTGGGACCTACACATGGGATCATCCCAGACAAGCTTGCCTTGGTTTAGTAGGGTCTCTCAGACCGTGCCACTTGCACTGGGCAACACAAAACCCATCCCCTTCCCTCCAAAAGATAGCAGAAGGAGGCCCCAGCCCTCCTTCATCTGCAGCCTCACCCAGGCTGCACGTGGGTCCCTCCTCCCTGGTGGGAATGCAACCCTGCGCCTAGGGAGAGCGGGAGCCCACAGGCGATGGGTTATTCAAGGATAACGGGTGGGCGGAGGAAAAGCAGACCGCAGAGGTGTCTTCATTTCTCATGTTAATTAATGCAAGGTGAAAAGCTATAATTAAGTTTTCAGGGCTGAGAATCCAGAATGAAAAGAAGCATGTCCCGCTAAACCTGAACAAGGCACCTAAGCCCTAGACAGAGCGAGACTGTAGCACACATTTTTCTCCAGCATTTCTCACTGGCTAATTTAGGTAGCTCATGTACAACAACCCTGGATGTTTGGGTTGGTGCTTTTTTAAATCCCATTCCCAGGTGCCAGGCGTAGTGAATGAGTGTGCTTGTTCGGTTCCAGCAGCTTCAGGTAGGTGACAGAAGGATGGGGAGCAAAGGACAGCCATGCGAAAATCAGGTGTTGCAATGCCGGCTGCCTCAGCACTCACATTCCTGTGTAGCTCCAAGCTCAAGTGACTAGGCTGAGTTATAAAATCGGGCGTCTCTGTTTCACAAGGAATCAGCTCTTACCAATTATTTAATATTTTTTCTTCATGAATTAGTAAAGAATCAGTGCTGCCGCTGCTAATGGAAGTGTGTCTCTAAGTATTTTTTTAAAGTCATTTCGGAAAATTTACAAGGAAAAAATATTCAGAAGGTTTCTGTCCTGTTGTGAAAAGGTAGTAGAGGAAGGAAAGGAAATGTTTAGGGCCTGACACTTCTCCTTCGGCACACTATGAGCTCAGCCGTGTTTGCTGAGTGTGTCTGGTTCTCCGGTGGGGTTCCCATGGAACTGCCTTGTATAGACAATTGCACCGCGTGTATCTGAGAGCTGTGCTTGTTCCATCTATTTTCCTTTCCCATTCCAGCAGAGGTAAATAATAAAGTTTCTCAGGGCCAGCATCCAATATATTGGTCCCTGGTATGAAAAGTCTTTATAGCCATTTTCATTGCCTCCTCTCCACCCCGCTCCTTCTCACCTTGGAGCTGTAAGAAAACAGAGGTGAGTTTTAATCTTGAAAATAAAAGTAAAAAGAAGATAGTGTAGTAGACGCTAAGGCACAAGCCCAAGGCAAACAGTCTTCCAGATTGTCTCCCTGCCTGGAGACAGTGTGATTGATACCTGATGTCTGTGCTTCCCTGTCCGAGGAGTGCAGGCTCGTAATTGTGTTTGTGTACCCTGCGTCTTTGCATACCCCAAGAGCAAATTCTGGCTGCTGAACTAAGGGGGAGGAAGAACAGCAGCCTAGAGATTTCTCCTCTGGTACCCCCACCAACATTACCATCCTCAGCCCTGCCTCAGGTCTGCTAGTCACACCTGCAAGGGTACTTTCTGAATTACGGGTCCGTGGGGCAGGAGCAGGAACAGAAGATAAAAACAGGTGTTTAATCAGGTGTGCAGCTATTGAACCCTCAGCTTGGCAACAGGGAAAACTGTTACTCCAAAGTCAGCTGCTGGTCCCTCGTGCACGGCAGTGTGCAGACTCCTAAATTCAGCTACAAGCTTCTCCTGGCAGTGGTGTTGCTGACATAACCTGTAAAAACCCACACCGCAATTGCAGTGTTCCGTGTGACTGTTTGCGAGGAAGCCGGGATGTGTGGTGGGATGGGCAGAGCCCTTGGTATTTCCGTGCTCACATCTCCAGTCACCAGAAAGGCTTCCAGTGCAGCCAAAGCTTAGCAAAAGTCTCCCTCCACCACTTGTCCTTCTGAAAGGGTCTGTTGTGAAGATTGGACCCTTTCAAGCAAGTCAAATAATCGTCTTTTACCATTTGTATTTTAGCAGCATGCGAAAGCCTGAACTAGATAAGGCCCCTTTTACTTGTGCTGTATGAACAACCTTGCTAAGCAAGATAATACTAATAGCTGCAATTGAATAGGTCTTTGATCTGCAGAGGGACTGTGGGCTCACCTTAAGTTCAGGGGCTAAACGGAAGAAGCAATTCAGTGAACTGGAAGAAGTGAGGGAGTTGGAAAGCACAGAAACTGCCTCCCGGGACAAGGAGCACCAAAGTACGTCCAGGTCAGAAGCGCAGCGGTGGTGTCTGAGGAACTGCCTGGGTGCCCAAGCGAGGAGAAGGGGTTTGTGGTCTGTGCATGCACGCGAGGATAAAAATGCAGCAAAAGCCATGCAGAAAGGGCTGCGACGGTGATGCTGACGAGGTTCTTCAGGCTCAGCTTTACTAGAGGGGCTACTAGAGACAGAGGCAGGACACCACCTGTTCTTGGGTATTCTCCTCCTGTTTTCAGGCAAAGAGGTCAGTGTTCAAGTCTTATGTAAGTAAACTGGCGTCCTGACAGCAAAACCATTGCAAGGCCACGTATGCAAGCTTGCCACTCAGACAGCAGTGCAGGGAGCACAGCTCCCACCCCACTTACAGGTGGAGAAGGCAAGGACACCAGAGAGCCTTTCTATAGCTGTGGCTTCTTTACAACTGTCTGTGCTATTCTATAGCAGAGGTGTAATTTTTGAAGGACTTTTGGGAGAAGCTCGAATCCTTCTAGTGCTTTTTTTCTTCCTTTTCACAATATCGATGTAGCAACAACAGCTCAAAGCCAGCTTATCCAAAATTCCTTTAAATTGGAAACAGGGTTGTGATGCTTGAACGTGTTTCGGATGATGGAAGTTAGACAAAATCAGGCCTGGACAGTGACGTTTCCATCTTGTTACCCTGACACCGACCAGCTCAGCAGACAGTTCTAGACGGGAAGGAAATCCAGTGTCGGAAGCCCAGTGCTGGAAACCTGACAAGTAATGAGAGAGCTGGAAGGGAGTCCAGTTCCTCCAGCGATCCCAAACGCTGCAGCAGCCAAGGTTAAGTAAGTCTTTCTGAGGAACGTGCCTGAACTAACCCTACATGTTCCCCCATGGCAGCCCCTCCTATGTCTGTGTGTGCTGGGATGCAGCAGGTCAGGCTCCAACCTTGATGCAGATGTCCCTGTTGCATGGCGGTGGGACCTCTCACTTCATCGGTGTCACACCTTGCAAAAGGCTTTGCGGCTGGGGGGCTGGCAACCCGCCTAATCCTCCTGAGCAATCCACCCCTTCCTCAGTGTTGAGAGAGCCTGTTGGCTTCAAAGTCAACATTCAGCAATCATTACTCATTGGCACTGGTGAGGTTATGAAGATGTCAACAATGCCTGAAGACCTTCCTAATCTGGAGGGTTCATTATGGCTTATTTTCGAAACTAGGAAAGCATTGTTTTCCTAGTTCGAAGCTATCCAGTTTTTTACGCACATCATGGCATTTAAAAATAAAATTAATGCATAGCTGTTTGCCAGCAAACACATTATGCATTCAGTTTTTCAGAGCAGGAACCTACTTGCGTGTACATGAAAGAAGTATGTGTGTGAAACCTGTATGTGCACCTGCTCGAGTCAGATGTGAGCTAGGCCGACTGAGAAAAGGTTCCCACAGCCGGGGAGTTACAGTCCAGGCTGCAAATGAACGTATTCCCAGTCTGCGAATACAACTCTGGCACAAGTGATTGCAGAAGCGGGTGCCAGGAAGCACTCAGGTTTCTTGTGCGCACAGATCTGGGGCTAGTTCCTGCTGCCGCTACAGTGGCTTTAAAATAAACAGGATCAAGCTCAGAACCCTAGAAATTTTTGCCTTGGCATCACGCAATTTTATGAAAGAACTAAAACCAGCAAACTCTAAAAATAAAGGTTCATAACTACAGTGTTAACACTATAGCAAAGTACATTTTTTCCTATCTTGGTGTCCTGCACATGCTCTGCAGGTCTCTTTCAGTGCATTAGTTTCTTAACTTTTTGATTCCAAGTTACTTTGATGCTGTCACTTCGGAATTTTGTGGAGTAGTTTTGTATCTCTCACACACTGATCTCCCCCCACCTCCCTAAGCTAAGCCCAAGATGTTTTAAATGCCAAGATCAGAGGTATGCATTGCAGTTAATTCTTGAACTTGTAAGAAATAAGGAGGAAAAAGGTGGTGGAACTCCAGATTTCATCCAAGATGTTTCAGCTCTGGTTTTCCTTTTCATCAGAAACAGGTTAACCTGGTTGGGTGTCAAATCAACCGAAGAATTTTTACTGTTTTGTTCTTTCCTGATCTTAACCTGCTTTTTTTTTAATGCTGCAGAGGTGTGATATGTCATGTGCTACAACCACATGGTTCTGACTCAACAGCCCAAAGACATCATGCCCATGTCCTCGATCTGTCAAATCCTGTGCATTGCTGCAAGACTCACTTGGAGGTGCCCTGCCTCGCACCCCACTCACGCTATGCACCTGTGAAGCACACGCTTCGTGAGACCTTTGGGCTTTTCCTGCCCTGGGATCTCCTGTGGTCTTTGCTGCTCATCTGTCCCCAGACATCTGTGCCTGCACCCCGCTGCCCCACATCAGGAGAGAGGCTGGGCTGCTGTGCAAGTGCCAGGAGTTTCTGCTTCCTTTGTGCAAAGCTGTTTGGCTAGAAAAGCTAGTTCTCTCCTTCTGTAGCCTGGAGCTCCAGCTGTACCCTGGCACAGGTGAGCTAAGATCATCTTCCACCTTTCCACCCCGCTCCCAGAGTTGTAAGTCAACCTGTTAGAGTGGTGGGAAACAGAAACGGTCTGCTAGAACGGAAGGGAAATGAAGAGAGGAGTTTGTAATATGGAAACAGGCAATTCTCCAAGATAGGTCCTGCAAAGATGATGCTGAGCTCACGCTAGGACTTCAGCACAAGTTTGCCTCCCAAGACCAGCCCCCAGCCCAAGAGGAGGAAGCAGCATGGTCCTGCTGGTCACCAGGGTAGAAGGACACCCCAGGAGTCCTCCAGGACCTCAACAATGCTCCCCTACCTACCCGTCCTCATGGGAGCAGCAGCTTGATACTCCAAGCAGAAGGGATGTCCCGATTCTCTGTTCTTCAGAAGTGCCTTGCCCCCTCATCACCATCACAAGGCAGGGCGAAGAGGTCAGGCAGCCGCTCTGAGCTCTGCGCCACAGCAACGTACACGAACCTCAGACCAGAAGGGTCTTGCTCCCACCCATCGCATGGCAGAACCGCATCAGAAGGGAAGTAGCGGATTTCCCAAGAAATGCCTTGTGCTGCACAGGCAATGCGTGACAGGCAGAAAAACTGCTCCACTGAGGAACGGGAGAGTACAAAGCTATCACTAGAACACTGGGAAGAATAGTGCTCACCTTCAGATCCTCTATAATATTGTTATGTTTTTTTGCATTTTTATGTGTCATTGCCATATCCTTTTCGTTTCACTTTTGAGCTCTGCAAAGGCTTAGTTCGTCCTCCTGCTTCAGATGATATCTGTGCTAGTTCTCTTCTCACAGCATTTTAAATCAGGTGTAAGTCCAGGGAGGGCAATGGAATTCTGATCTCAGAGAAAAGAGAATCAGCTTCAGTGTATTTTTGATTCTTGGATGTTTCTCTTGTGCTTTAGAAATAAGACACAATGTGCCTACAGTTAATTAAGATGGGAAGCATCACATTCAGGGGAATTACGACAATGTGCTTGTTTGCCCAGATCAAATTATAAGGCAGGTCTAGGAGGGAAACTTTGAACGTGTATTCTTATTTTAGTGTACTTAGTCTGAGTTAGCTTTCCGTGTACAGGAATCACCTGAAAGAAAAGCAGGGCCAGACCCAAGCAAGGCAGGGAAGGTGTATGAGGCAGGGTAGGAGCAGATCCTTTACACTCAATAGACCTGTTCACCACTAAGACTGTAAAAGGGACCCATGGCTCTTTGTTAAATCGGAGATTTCTGCTGGAAGTAAACCCACCATATTTACAGATCACAAACAAAGTTACTTTAAATGCCTTTTTGAAAAACAGTGAAGGTATTTGACACTGAAATAGAAGTGACATTTGGTTATGTGACATTAAAGCACCTTTTGTTAATCCCACCTGTTGCATATTGGATCATAGGAGAGATGTTTGAGCACTTCTTCCATCTACCTGAATGCTTCTCCAAGCAAATTCACTATGTGGAATAGCTGTTGGTAGGGGCTTTTTTGGGGAGGAGGGGGTTGTTTTTGTGGTTTCGTTGTGCTGTTTTTTTTTCTTTATGTCAGTGTTTTCTTGCATAAGCCCTGGCCTGCAGGCTCCGAAACCACTGTCCCAACTGCATGGCCATGGACAAATCCTTGTTTTGTGTCCTAGTTCCCTGTCCATTATTGGGCCCAATAATACTGACTTTCTTGATAAAGTACTTTGACTTTCTTTAATGGAAACTATCATATGAGCTAGACAATGACATTTCTGAATGTTCAGGGTGGAGTTAAAAGGTAAGAAAGTCACAGCGGATGCAGGAACCTCTGGAGATAATCTCCTCCTCACCATCTAGTACTGCCAAACCACATCCCCGTTAGCTTTTCCACACTGTGCACACTCTTGGTTATGTGACAAGGGAACAGGCTGTCCCGTCCTGCCCTACCCTACCCTACCCTACCCTACCCTACCCTACCCTACCCTACCCTACCCTACCCTACCCTACCCTACCCTACCCTACCCTACCCTGCCCTACCCTACCCTACCCTACCCTACCCTACCCTACCCCATTGTATCCATCCCATCCTATCCATCCTATGCACCCTTCGCTGCTGCCACTGTCACTGCTTCTGCCCAAAGGGTCTACCTGGAACTGAAGCTCTTGGTGGTAGGTGCTTCCTAGTACGTGGCTAATATGTGTAACATACTAACCAGATGTATTTTTGTATATTTAATCCCCCCTCCCTCCAGAATCAATAATCGTATTTACCATGAAACATATTGAATAATTTTCTGGCAGGGTGGAATAGGCTGAATCCTTTTTAAAATTAGGGTGGTGGTGAATGTGAACTTTTTGCATCTTTGTGCAAGAAGGTTGGTCTTTCAGTAGGTGATATTAGTTAGGCTGTGCTGAAACACACTGTTAATGGATAATATTGTTTCAAAGGTTGGATGATTTTTGAAGTATGGGGCTTTCATTTAGTGTTTATATTGCATAAATCAAAATTAAGTTGTTGAAATGAAAGTAGTATTAGCAACTGCACAATGTGTTCAGCAACTGGTGGGATAGTCACCACAGTTATGAAGCAAAGCATGCTTCCTCTGGGAATCTGGTTCTACCACATGTAATGAGACGAAACATGTGAGGGAGAAGGGGGTGATTTTGACAGAATATGCTTCTTCGTGCTGATGCAAATACAGAATAACTTTCTTACTAGATTTGAACTGAAACAAATAAGCGTGCCTCTGAAATCCACACCAGGAACACACAGGAGGGTAGCTCTGGACAGCTTCCCAGTTGCCTACAGCAGTGTTCCTCATTTTTTTCTGGGTGGCAATCCATTATTAAAACATAAACAATAAAAGCATGATTGCTGTACATTTACTCTAAGAGTGAAAATGCATTCACGATAGCAATGATAAGCTTGTATAATTGAACTGTATGCTTGGCCAGAGAATACAAAATTCCTAAAGACAATGTCGTTTTGAGCCTATGGGAATGAGGTTTTTTTGATCCAGGCTCTTTAATGTTGTTTTAAGGCTGAGGTAGAATGAAAGGAGGAAAGTGCAACTGGCAGAGCTGGGAGCAGTCCTGAGAAACAACTCCAGCCCCATGGAGGGGGCAATGTGGTAACTGGTACCACCAAGCCAGGGCAGTGAAGGGTGAGTCCTGGAGCACAGTGCAAAGAGCTGGAGAAGGTCTTGGACCTGGACATGCACCACATGCTGCTAAATGAAGATCTACTTGTCAGACAGCAGTCAAAACTCTGACTCCTGCTAGTCTTTCACTGCTTTCCCCTGCCCTATCTGAAGGTAGCAGCTACACCTTACTGAAAAACATTATTTGGGGGCAGACTCCTTTTTTGTTTTAAAACACTTTGTTCATACAATACTGTATTCAAATTCCTTTCACTGCCAGGAAGCTCTCTGGGTCCACTGCTGGCAGCGGTAGTGAAATCAGTGTGAACTGATTCTGCGAATAGATCTGAACAGCTGTAAATGTTTACCAGGGTTTGTAACAACTCGACAGCCCCAGCACCGAAAGACCCAAAACTTGGAAACATTTGTGTGCCCTTCTGCAGGTAGCTGCCTGCTCTGAGGGTTCATGCCTCATTGGCTCTTGCAGGGCTCCCACGATCCCTGGTGCAGTGCTGGACAAGAAGGTCTAAATGGAGATCACTATAGAGCTCTAAGGCTTCAAGTCTTGCGCATCTGCACAACAAATGTGCAACATCTGTTGTCTCACGGAGAATGTTTGTTTCTTTAAGAAAATCCCTGACTTATTGGGGTCTTGGCATAGGGTAATGCTCGCGTGGGAAATCACGTCTCTTGGATGGGATGTTTGGCTCACTATCCACATGGCAAATGCAGCTGCTATTATGAGGGTCCCTGCAACAGTGACTTCTGCTGGATCGGGTGAGGCTCCCCGAACCGCCATCCTGCTCAGTTCCTGTACTCCAGCTGGGTCGGAGTCCTACACAACCTGCTATAGACTATCTGAAACTATGAGTAAAACATCCCCTAACCATCTTTACTATGTGCAGCAGGCTGTTCTACATGACCATTTCTGCATCTACAGGAACAATTTCTACAGAGTATTTAGAAATAGCTCATCAATCTATAAGTTTGTCAGTTCTGCAGCAGGTACTGCCTGGGGGAGTCCCCAACACGGCCAGATTCTCCATCCTAGAAACGAAGACATTGACACACCGAGTAGTGTCTATAAAATGATCAAAGCACAGCAGGAGCTGCCTGGAAGCATTTCTGGGACTGTCCAGAATTCGTGTAGGAATTAGGCAAAGGCTTTGCTGTGAGGGTGGCCGGGAGCTCAGGCAATGACCTTGCCTCAGATCAGTCCCTTGTGTCACCTCCGCAGAGACTAGCTGGGAGCTCTGGTACCACCCAGGGAACTAACGCCTAAATGTGCAGGGTATGCACCCTGATACCAGCTGCACCAAAGCTGTAACTATAAGACAAACTTCAATGTCTGTAACTTAAATTCCATAGCTCTTGCTATGCAAGGCTTCTGGCTCCATTGCAGGAAGCCTGGAAGTCCAGGCATGGTAAACTATTTCAGAGTCCCAAATGAAGCCCTGAGATGAGAACCAAAGACCCTGGAAGCAAGGCACCATGTCTATGCTCACTTTTAGATCAGTGTTAGTGGCAAACTTAAGACAAAATTTTCTGTTTACAGTGTTTTGCTGCAGGAGTTCCTTGGATTGGGGATTGTTTTTAAGACAACCCATTCAGTGTGTTCAGAGGATGAGTTAGGGAAGGGAGGGAGACTGTAAATGCATCTGTTAATATCTCACCTTCCTTCAGTGGGATGAGCCCTGCTGAGTTGTGCCTTGTAGGCTTATTTCCATGTGCTTTTCTGCCCTTGCAGCAATACCAGGAGACAAGATAACCCAAAGTCCTTTCTAGGGTGCTGAAGTGTTGCCTGTCACAGACGGTAGACATTTGTAGGTGGTCTGAGTTCAGGTTTCAAACTTGTCTCAAGGCTGAAAATTTAATCTGTGTCTTGGTCACTGTACCACTGTTGGATTCTGTTTGAAACCCAGCTTTTTTTTTATTTGGGCTCAGTGCATTGACATGTTTGGATAAAAGATGTCAGCTTTTGTTGAGACTCGCAGACAAACAGAGAGGATTCATGCTTCTCTTCTGATCCTTGGAATTATTCTCAGAAGGTTTTCCCCAAGAGAAGAAGTACATTCACGGTTTATACTCTTTTTCTTGAAATACTGCTCTGGCTTCCTAGGAAGCTTTGAAGGGAACACCACTGTCCAACAGATAGGTGCAGGAGAAGGGAATATAAGACTGTAAATAAAGCAAATTTCCTTTCTGTGCTTTCCTAGCCCGTAACACCGATCATTTTCTCCCACACATCTTTGCAGACATCAGGTTTCCCTGTGTTGCCGATGATCACCTTATCACTAAAATCACCCATGTGGTGAGATACAGACTGGATGAGTGGATGACAAGGGGGGTGGATAATTAGATAGTGATCTGTGGCCTGGAGTAACTGGCAGCCAGTTACTAGTGGTGCATCTCAGGGATTGATATTGGGGCCAATACTGTTTAATGTCATTATTAATATGATGGGATAAAGTGCAGTCTTGGTGAGTTTGTGGGTAAGCAGTCGATACCCTGGAGGGCAGAGCTGCTATTCAGAGGGACCTGGACAGACTGGAGAGGTGAGCTGACAAGTACTCACGAAGTTTAGCAAATATCAATGCAAATTCCTCCAACTGGACCAGAATAGCCCACTGCACCAGCACAGACTGGGGGCTGACTGGCTAGGAAGCAGCTTTGTAGAAAAGGCCCGGGGGTCTAGTTGAACCATGCATGGTTGCAGCAAAGACATACTGGGCTGTATTAGCAAAAGCATAGCTGGCAGGAGGGAAGTGATTCTTCCCCCTTTATTTAACACCTTTAAGACTGCATCTGGAGCAGCGTGACCAGTTTTGCGGGTCCCCAGTGCAAGAAAGACGTTAACAAACCCGAGCAAGTCCCACAGAGAGTCACTGAGATGGTCAGGAGCTGAAGCACATGTTGTGAGAGGAGAGGCTGAAAGAGTTGGGCTTGTTCAGCCTGGAGAAGGCTCAGGGGGGTTCTTAACGCGGTTTACAGCTACCTAATAGGCGGGTGTAGAGAAGACACTGTCAGGCTTTGCTCAGGGTGCTCAGGGAAATAATGGATGCAAATTTGAAATGTGGAAAATGGATATAAGGATTCCTAAGGGGGGAGAAAAATACTGCAAGGGTGGTCAAATATTAAAACAGGGGCCCAGAAAGATTGTGAATCTCCATCCTTGTAGGTACTGCAATATCAGCTGGACATAGCCCTCAGCAACTTGCGCTAGCTGTAACCTTGATCTGAGCAGAAAGCTGAACTAGAGACCTCCAGAGGTTCTGTGATTTTGTGACTCTGAGTTAGCCAAAAGGAAGACAGGGCAGAAAAGTTCTGTGCTTGTTCTTTGGAAACAGCAGGTCACCAGAGCACACTCTACTGCACATATCAGTTGTGCCTCCCCTATTTTTAGCAAGTACTGGAAAATGAGTAAGTGATAGATGCAACCATGTTGATCGTCCATCAACACCATTTAGTGGCCTGGATGTAATCCACCTCCCAGTGAAGCCCATTGGAAGACTCCCATCCATATAGTGGAATTTGATGCACGTCCCCTGAAAACAGGAGGAGTAAATCCAGCTGCAGCATTAGAGGCAGAAGTCATAGCAGCTCAGTACAGAATTATCCCCCGCCCTCTCCCAGCTCTCCATCACATACACACACACTCATCCCCACACACGCAACCTCCTGCATGGTATCTGCAGTTCTGTAGTGTAAATTCTACAGTGCTAAAATTAATTAAAATGGAGATGCATGTTTACTGTGAAGAAGAGAACGGTACTCTGTTCATTACAGATAAAACAACTTTAAATCTGAAAGAATGCCACAGGAAAGCAGGAAGGTTGAGGCTATAAAAGAAATGAAGTGATCAAAGAATATTGGTTTCAGCAACTTGTGTTGTTTCATGATGCTCATAATTCAGGACAGAGTGTAGCTAGTCAAGCGTGATTAACTTCTTCTGGGATCTGACATCTTGCTTTTGTAGCAAGAACCGGAGTACACAATGTTCACAGGAGAAAACCGATCAATGGAAGCATGCCATTACCTGAAAGAATATGTTCTTTTGATTGTCCTCTGCTGCCAAACAAGTGTCTTTTGTTCCTTGAGTAGAAAAGCAATATAAAGGGCCTTGCACAGAATAACATGAAGAAGAAATAGGCCTTATATAACATTCTCTGCAGGAAAACGACAATTTGGGGAGGGGTTTCATTAACGTCCAAATCCCTGCTAGAAGCACAGTGGGGAGGAAGGGAGAAGCAGCGACTACAGACAATCAGACATTTGTTCGGTGATACTGGACCTATGAGCATAAGAGAGGCTGCACTTTCATTCAGACAGCGCAGTAAAATAAACAGAGTGTGACAGCGAAAGATGAATGGGAAGTTAATTCCATTCGCATTTACAGTATTTCAATGGCAATATTTTCTGAATAATGGTCCCTATTGATGCTACAAGTGCTTGCACATTGTGCCTGCTGCTTGCTGAACAGACACGACACTATTCGAGCAGCTGTATTCCCTAATTGGAAAAGGGAATTTTCCAAAAATGATGAAAGGCTATATCTCATCCGCACCCAAACTGTTAGGAACCTAAATCATTTCAGTGCCTGATTCCCACCCACCCCCCTTTTTTTTTTTCTTCCTAATTGGAATTTCTGGGAAGATTTGTTCTCTCAAGTGGCAGAGCAACTAGAGACCCAACCTTAATAACGTCAAGTCTAATACTTCAGTATTTTATCGTGGGTTAGTGCTTATCAGAATAAACAGAATGAACAGTAGTTTTGTCTACATCAGAAGGAGTTTGCTGTTATGAGCAGGGCATTTAGATATACATCTCCTTCACCTTTATAAACTGTGTCTCCACTAAGAGGATTTGCATGTCTACATGGTTCAGCTCAACTGGCAAACTTCCCCTGGTGCATACAAAGTCCCTGTACACTTTCTTATTCTAAAAAAGCATTTGGCCATGATAAAATACTTGGGAATTAAGGGGGGAGAAAAAGGAAAAAAAAAAGGAATCCATTTTCCAGTGAAAAAACTTATTACTCCTGTTACTGAAGTACTTTCTATATACAGATGTGTTGTTTAGGGGTATGAATTCTTCATACTCTCAAATGACATAGCTCTGCCAGCAAAAACTTCAACCATAGACAAGACAAACCTCTGTCCTGGACTCTAAGCCAAGTTTAACACCATCTGTCTGGCTTAAAGGCCAATTTTTACACCATTTGGCTACAAAAGCAAATTTACATTAATGCTGCGGATCCTGAACATTTGCTTGCTAGCTGTCCGTACACCAAGCTGCCTGATTTTCTCGACGTGTTGTGCTAAAACCGGCCCACTCCCTGGCCACAGGGACAGCAGGCTGCTGTAAGCAGCCCCAGGTGCCAGCTGACATCTGGAGAAAGTCTAGGTCATTCCTAGTTTGGAATCTAAACGTTGCTGGTCAGAGCTCCAGCCTCTTCCCTCAAACCTGCCTCTCGACGGCAGCCCAGCCCTTCTTGATTTTGAAACCATGGCCTCTAATTTCTGGGGTCCTCAGGGGCTTACACAAGATCCCTGGAATTCTGTCCCATCTGCAGAGCTCTGTGCTGGTGGTTTAACCCTTGAGGGACAGAGCAAGGAAGGGCAGGAAAGCTTAGAAAGGATTTTCTTAACTTTGGAAACATTGTTCTTGAATTATGTCAAAGCAATAGAAATCCTCCCACCATTCCTTCCACTTGAACATATACATTTCTTCTGTCTGTCTCTTAAAAATTTTACTCGTTGTGATGGTGCATACCTGGCTCATAGTAACACCTTGGCTTTTAATCTTCTCTTACTGAGCAGCGTCCACCTGCATAGCTCCTCCGGAAAAGCACTGTAGTAATAACAGAAGGGGGGTTAAGGCTCCGGGAGGAGTCTTGTGTTGCCACAGCTGAAAATCTGAAAATTAAGAGGAATAACTGTCATCTTCCACCTTCACTGTGACTTTGTCATCATCTTTAATCAGTAATATATTTTGTACTGCTTTAGATTTTCAACACAATGAACAGCGGATTCTCACAACAACCATAGGAGTTGGTTACAGAGATATTATTATCTCTGAACTAGATGGAAAGAAATGATCTTGTAGTGACAGGACACCTCTGCAAACCGAAAAGATACTGCTTTGATTCAGAGAGGTCTGAGACTGTGGACTGGTAATTTAATTTCCATGCTTCAATTTCTCCATCTTATTGAAATAGGAACACAGATATTCGTCTACCATGGAGGGGCATTCTGATGAGGATGAGCAAGGTATGCAGGGCTTTTACAGCAGGAAGCATGAGCACAAAACAAAATTAAAATTTAAGAGTTGAAGAAAAATGGTGCGTGCAGAGAGGCTGAGCGGATCGCGGAGGTCTGTGCAGTGAAGCATGCGTGGAGGCAGGATCAGAAGGTACGAGCTGCCAGCTGCCGCTCCCATGGCAAGCAGCTTCTGGCTGAAACCATGGGTTTCGCAGAGCCTCCAGAGAATAAAAGTACTTTTTTTTTTTTCCCCAGGTTTTTTATTTTCTGGTTATTATTACAGATCGCACCGTTCCTAGAAGTGCAACCCTGGGCCCCGTGGCTGGCGGTATTATGCAGTGGTGGATGCCACAGTTAGCGAAATAACTTTTAGTAAAGCGAAAGGAATGCCGCTGGTTGACCTTTTGGTTGAGACATCTGTCCCAGAGGCTACTGCATATGTTAGTCACATGTTTCTTTTCCCCTTTTTCATACTTTCACAGACCAGAAAATTCTGCAACTTCCAAGCAATTAAAAACATTTAATTAAATGTGTGGAAGGGGTCGTTTCTTGCATTATTAAACCAGAACCAGGAAAGGCTCTACCTTTCACAAGGAGTTGAAGAGAGGGGGAAAACAGACTGAAAGCTGGGACAGAGCAGTTTATTAGCAGTCTCCCACAAGCAGATGTCCCAAGGGACTACGGAGGCGCTGGGCTGGAGTCGGCCGCCGTGCCTCCACAAACTCCCCCTGCAAGCCTAGCTCTGAGGCTGGGTTTTGCAGCTGGCTTCAGTGCTAAGTCTGGTCAAGGCCAACCATGACCACTGATCCCAAAGGCAGTGGCCTTTGCTTCTGCTGCTTGCAGTAGATGAACCTTTATTGTGCAACTTCCCTTTTCTTTTTTGTATCTTTTTTCTCTTTTTTTTTTCCTATTTCAGATCAGTGTTCACTCCTCGGGTCAGTCATGCACCCTTTTCTCTCTCTTTAAAAAAATAAATGCATTGGGCATATGTATCTTTTATAATGAATTCAGTGGGTTGAAGGATATTGGCTCAGCTGGAGTTTTGTACAGTTTTGTATTGTAGCTTGTGCTGCGACAGTCTTAAACTGCTCCAGTGTCTGTATTGGATATATCCTCATTTTTTGCTCAGAATCCCAAGTCAGCACTGAGCTGAACTCATGTATGTGAAACATAGGTATGTAGATCCCGTCCTGATTTCATATCCAAGTTGTATGTACAGGGATACAAGTTTAATCACTGGCACTTTGGTGATTTGTAAGAGGGCATTTGCAAGTTTGGTTTTGGCTGTGGTTAACCAGGAGGCTCCAGGTGGCTGCTATCACTCGGGCTATGCACTTTTCATGGCCATTTCTGACAAGAGACTTTTGTGTGTGGACGCGTGCGTGAGAAAGACTGCAGCCTGAGCTCACAGACAGGATGTGTTTAATCACAGCTCAGATTCACGTAAGTGACAAAATCAAACCTGTTTTGAATAGAACTAGTAAAAGTTTGCAGATGTTAAGTTTTCCTATCAGGGAAGGAAACAATATCAGGTATCTTAGGTGACCAAGGGCAGAGCCTGAATACCAGAAATAAATGTTCAGTCTGCAAGCAGCTTACCGGCTCAAATACGCTCAAACAAATTTTCTTAGACAGAATATGTAAATAGCCTTTGGTAGTCAACAACTGCAAATACTGCTGCCTGTTTGCAGAAAATGTATATGTCTAAATTTCCCTGCTAATTTTTCACTGTGCAATGTTGACCAGGAGATATTCTTACTTCATTTCCAGATTGTTTATTTCTGAAAAACACATGCTCTGTGTGGTCACTTCAGATGTACATCAGATCAGAGATCATTCAACCAATCTTTTAAAGCTTTGAGATGATATTCTGAAGATATAATATGACAGCTAAGGAAGATCATGTGTGCTGTGAAACATGGGAAAGAAATTAATTTTTCTCCCAAAGGCCTATACACGGCTGATACTGGTATTTCAAAGGTTTGCTCTGAACTTGTTCGAACTGGTTTTTTTCCAGACTGAAGAGTCGAAAGACGGCAATAGGAATGAAGTGACACTGATAATGCAACAGAATCACAGAATCACAGAATAGTAGGGGTTGGAAGGGACCTCTGTGGGTCATCTAGTCCAACCCCCCCGCCGAAGCAGGGTCACCTACAGCAGGCTGCACAGGACCTTGTCCAGGCGGGTCTTGAATATCTCCAGAGAAGGAGACTCCACAACCTCCCTGGGCAGCCTGTTCCAGTGCTCCGTCACATCGGTTCTTTTCTTCTTTCTCCTTCACCTCAATATGCAAAGTCTGATAGCTGCTGAAATATGTTCAGTCCTGAAGGACAAAAAGGGGACCTGGAAAAAAAATAGGATGCTGAGTGGCTGAATGGGAATATTGACATTGGTTGTGAATTTTCCAAACTGTTTCACAGCTCAGAGTTTTCACTTCCAAAGCAGAGACAAATTATTCACTGCTCCACAGGTATTTCAATAGATCACTTCATTGATGAGTGGGTATGCAATTAAGATCAAGCTAAAGCACTTGTCAGCCATAACATCTATAGCTCTTTAATTATGGGGATGGAAGATGGCAATCAACTATACGAGTTGATCGTTCAAAAACTGCCTGTCATTAATGCCTCACTGTTTGGGAGCTAAAGATTGCAGGGTAAGCCCTTACTCAGCCAGAACCCTCAGTGAGGCCGACATGGACTTTGCCAGATAGGGTCAAGTGGAAGTGAACGGGTGTTTTGCCCAAGTGAAGAAATAAATGCATTTCATTATGATTCAAATTTTTCACTTCCCCTCAACACTGTACAAAACCCCATCAGTCAGACCTTGCTGCCGTGGGGAGTTTTTGCAGCATGGCCATTGGAATTGTCTGAACCAGCACTAAATTACAAGCCTACAGTGCTTAGCAATTTCCATGGGCAACACGTCCTTTATTTCATAACAGCCAGCAGCATGCCTTCCTGCTCCTTCCCCCTCCCTGGTGGTGATCCCCTCTGCACAGGAGAACCCAGCTCTGGAAGTGGGGTTTGACTTTTAGCTGTCCCGTTCTGTTCTGCAGGATGCAGAAGTCACCTGCTTCCAGCAAAGATGCTCCTGCTGCCTAAATGATCCTGGGTCTTATGAACAAAATGGGCACTTGCTGCCCAGATGCTTGATGAATAAATATGTATGAATTTACTATAAAGTCAAGGTTTTGCTTCTGAAATGTTTAAGCATAGCGTCACTCAGTATTGAAGCAACTTCTCTTTACCACATGCTCCTCACACTTTGTTTTTCCCCACAGAGTCTTTCCTGACAGCTTTCACAAAATGTGGGCTGGTTTTGTGCCATGGGCAAAAGTTTATGAAGAACAGGACTGGCAATTGAAATAATTTGTTCCAATTACCTAAACTAGTTTTCGAATCTTAAATTGCCAGAAATAAAAAAAGCTCATGCAATCAAAGAAAAGCAAAACCCAGGGTGAAACTAGTACATGAGAAGAACAACTATTATCCTACAGTACTGAAAAAAAAGACACTATAAAAACCCTTTAGCTTGGATTTTTTTTCTATTAGTGTTACTCACTGATGTTTTGTTCATTGCTGACATTGTTTGAATTTGTATTTTGTGCTGCAAGCAGCTTGTGTAGTTTTGTCTCTTTCTGAATGCCATCTCAGCAGAACAGAACATTTCTAATAGCAAACTTGGGAATAGATGATATCCTGATGTACAGCCACAGCCTTGTAAGAAGCAGAGAACGGCTTTCTCTGAAAAAGGATGGAAGCCCAAAGAAGCGAGTTCCTGAGGTGAGAAGCAAAGTGTATGTGAGAGAGCTCAGCATTGTAAGATAATGACTGAACTGGCTCTGGCCCAGCAAAGAAGTCCGGCACATGTTGGGCTGTCAGCGCTGGAGGAGCTCTGACACCAGTCGGGTTGGTCCTCTGCTGAGGGCTGAACCGAGCTTGGGTACATTTTGTGGTGGAGTGGACAAAGGCAGAGAACTGGACTTGCTGACTGAGTCACTGCATCGCTTGCAGTTTTTAGATTTTAGGACCTTATTGTCATACTTCCTTTCACATAAAATCAGCCCCATCACTGCCCTGAGCAGCCTGTTGGCCTGGAGCTGGAGCATCCCATCCTAGGGGAACCGAGCCCTTTTCTTCTCCTCTGGTATTAAACGGGCTTGTTATTTAGCATGTTGGACTTACTCAGGAGGTCAGGGTAATTCAACCTGGGCTACTGCACACACCAAACAGCATTTTTAGGTATTAAAATGATTGCCTAGGTGACATGGCTCTGGCTCAAAGGTGTGAGGGCTGTAATTAATGCACAAGTGGACATTCAACTTCAGCCTAAGTTGAATGAGGTCTTCAGCCAGTCATGCCTCATCTCTGTCAAGGGGGCTGGTTGGTTATTATCTCCACTTCGTGAATTTGTTACAGCACCAGCAGCCAAAGTGGAGTTCCCTAAGGTGAGGGTGGTAAATCAAGGCTGAAACCCAAGGAAGAAGGAACTGAGGCAGGGCGGGAGCTGGTGCAGAGGGAGGGACCTGGACGAGGGCTGGAGCAGCAGCATGGAGCTGACCTATGAGGAAGTATGGAGAAGAGGAGAGGAACGAAAGCAAAGATATAGCTGATGGTTTCTCAGTCTCAGAGGGGGATGAATCCTGATCAGGCGCCTTGCTGTGGTCAGGGCTGTGCATGGCAAGCCTGCAGGCAGCCTGATTCCTGACTATGCCTGACCATGGACCCTCCTTGGTGGTGTTGGTAACAATGTGACTGTCACCAGCTGAGATGGTGGAGAGCAGTGGAGTGAGCTGGTAGGGCTGCTTCCACAGTTCAACTACTGCGAAGAGACAACACAAATTAATAGTAGCTTTCTCATAAGTTCAGCAGGGCTGGAGTAAGATTATTGTTTCCTAGCTCATCAGAAGGCAGAGAAGCTGCTGAGAATACATGGCGTGGGGACACATGGAAGTATTGCTGCCGGACAAGGATAGTGTGGTTATTCATTCCTTTCTCACTAGCACAGGACAAGACCATAATTACCTATTTTAAGACACTGTCATTATCACATCAGCAGATCATTCAGTTATTATTGTTTGCATTGCAGGAGTGCCCAGAGGCCCAAACTGTGATGAAACACCTATTTGCTATGCACAGGAGATACTCCTAGGGAGAACATCCCTGCCTGGGAGAGCTTCTTTTTCACACACAAATCTGATCATAAGACACTGGAGAAAAGAGTAAATGCATGGTTTACCCAAAGTTGTAACTTGGGAAGTCCTTGATGGAGATGTGAATCGCCCTAAGGACAGAATCGTTACTCAACCAAGGTGGAGACACAGCAGATCTGCTCAGCTGATGTTTTGATTTTTAGTCTAGGAAGAAAAGGTGGTCTATGTCCAAAACAATCTACATTAAATGGGGTGGTGGAAGTGTCAGTTCCACTTATTAAGAAAGCAGACTGAGCATGGGAGACTTACGGATTTTTGTACACTTCTTTGCTAATAATCCCTTTAATTACTTGCTGTAAATCATCCAGAATGAAAATATCACCGTACTTTTTTAAAGGAAAAAAGTTTTGTAATGCTGTGTAATATGTATGGATTTAGGGCTCTGTGGATTAAATTTGGCAATTTCAAGCACACAAAGATATTAATCCACACTTTGTCTATAAAAAATAAAAGACAAAGTGAGGCAGGCTGCTGCCCCGGGGATGGCCAGGGAATTCCACTCATGCCTGTTCTGCTGCACCTCCCATCCAGGGAGCAAACATTAACAGCGGTGTTGCAATAGTTACAGGCAGACCGAAGGGACACACTTGCAGCAAAGCACAGGTGGTTTCATCAGGCACTTCTCTATGTTTTCACCTCACGATTATTTTTTTTGACATTTCTGTGCTTCCAGTTTCCTGGTGTTTTAAAGTATGTATTTGTCACATTTAATTCTATTTTCCTGTAATAGCTTCGTCCACAGAGAATTCTCTTGGAGAACAGCCCAGAGATTTTTCTGTTTCTTCTTACACCTTTATTTTCCCTGCATCTGCTATTACATCATTTATATGGGTTACCTCCATATAATTTTAGCTTTTATATCAGATATGTAATGCCATAGTCAGACTGTCAAAATGGCTAATTCTTGAGGATTTTATTCAGGCAGAATTTGCACTGAATTGCTTGTGATTGCTTCAATAAGTAGAATGTTGTAATATTTCTAGTAGGTAGGACAAAATAATGTAGGTATAAGAATAGGGCACCAGTAAAAAGTCATTTTAGAGGCCAGTAAATTGAATAACAACTCAGTTTTCACAAGGTCAATGAACTGGTAGAAATCAAAGAATCTTGATTTTGGGTTTTCACAACCTTG
The DNA here is from genome assembly GCF_030867145.1 of Opisthocomus hoazin. Lineage (NCBI taxonomy): Eukaryota > Metazoa > Chordata > Aves > Opisthocomiformes > Opisthocomidae > Opisthocomus > Opisthocomus hoazin. Next base: position 15,386,538 of record NC_134416.1, on the reverse strand, counting down.
ACTGCACTTTTTATTCTATAATAATAATCTTTATTGATAAATTTCATTTAATACTGAGTTTAATATTTTCTGTGATTCTTTTCCTGCATCTGTGTCCAGTTCTGGGCTCCCCACTTCAAGAAAGATGAGGAGCTACTGGAGAGCGTCCAGTGGAGGGCTACGAGGATGGTGAGGGGACTGGAACATCTCACCTGCGAGAAAAGGCTGAGGGAGCTGGGCTTGTTTATCCTGAAGAAGAGAAGGCTGCGAGGGGACCTAATAAATGCTTATAAATATCTCAAGGGTGGGTGTCAAGAGGATGGGGCCAAACTCTTTTCAGTGGTGCCCAGCGACAGGACAAGGGGCAATGGGCACAAACTGAAGCACAGGAAGTTCTGTCTGAACACGAGGAAGAACTTCTTCCCTCTGAGGGTGACGGAACACTGGAACAGGCTGCCCAGGGAGGTTGTGGAGTCTCCTTCTCTGGAGATATTCAAGACCCGCCTGGACAAGGTCCTGTGCAGCCTGCTGTAGGTGACCCTGCTTCGGCAGGGGGGTTGGACTAGATGACCTACAGAGGTCCCTTCCAACCCCTAAGATTCTGTGATTCTGTGATCTCAGTAATAGAACCTGGAGTCCTGTATCAAGTATTTAACGAGTTTAAGTTTCCTGTTCATACTCCATTTGCCTTTTAAAAGTCACTGGACTCCACTGTCTGTATGATTTCTGTCCCTCTCCACCCATCCATCACCTGCGGCTTGAATAGCCCTAAATCCCACCTGGGACTCAGTCCTTGAGATTTGGTAAATTTGTATAGCAAAACACAAGAAAGAGGCAGGAGGATTATCCTGGATTTAAAGAACCTTTGTAACTACGGTTGCATATTTGAAGATCCTACCATGGAGTGGGAGCGGCTCAAGGGCAAGATCCTGCGGTGCCTACAGGTAACAAGTCACAGTTTCTGAAAATGATGATTTTTTCTCCACCCTTCCCCTGTCTTTCTCCTCCTCCTTCTTCCTCTTTCCAAGTCTCTCTGAGTGGAAATTATTTGTTTAACTTAATTCAGCAAGTGGAAAACAGATTAAGGATATTCATATCCCTATACCCCAAAAGTAATGAAGTGGAATAAAGGCAATTACAGATTCAATTTTTCTTGCTCAATCTCTGCCTATCTCCCTGTTTTTGTGTGTGATTAACCTATCAAACATTTGAATTCATTTCTCAGCCCCCTCTTCCTGACCTAACTGGAGTTATTAGTAGCAAAATGTGAAGTTTGTCAGGGGACGAGTTACATCAGCGTTGCTGCCAGACTGTTCACTGTACCTTTATTCAAAAGTCACACTTCACAAAATAAGTGAGGTGTCATGTTCGGGTGTATCTGAAAACTGAGCTGTGGGTAGTTTTATGGGTAAAACATGGCTGTTGGGTAACATCCTGTTTTCTGGTGAGCCCTCTGACCACATAGGGGACATCAGCTCCAGGGTCTGTCTTCTTTTAAAAGAAGAGAGTGGTGACCGTCACTGCTGTATGCATGCAGCCTGAGATATGGGAGAACAACACTCAGTGGGGCTTTTTTGGAGAAATGCCTGGTTGATGGACCATCATGTCAGTGGCCTCTGGGCTGCCCAGAGATCCCACCCACATGCAGACTTAGGAGGAGTTATCTTCTGGACCTTTGGGATTAGTGCTCTGGATCCCACCTCTGAATTTCTCCCCATGTCTCAAATTCAGTAGCCTCAGTTATTTACTGAACTTGGTCTTGGTAGGTTCCTGAGAAGATGGATTGTCTGTAAAAGCAGTTTCAAATTTCAGGAGATTAGAAAAGGTTTATGAACTCTGCTAGGCAAGTGCATCACTCAAAAGGTGTTTGAACTGATGAAGAAATGAACATAGGCTTTCTGCGTTGATTGATTCCTTTTTATGTTCCTACACAAGTAGGTGTTAGTGGCAACATTAAAAGAGCCTGGTTAGGTAACAGATTTGATGGAAAAGCAAATCCTTTAAGATTTAGGGTCAAATGCAGCTCAGATTGGCACACCAGGTGATCCCATTCCATGTCAATGGCATGAAATAGCTGGATTTAATCCTTAATGTATCTCAGCATTGTTTGGGGATATGTGCTGTCAAATAACTTTTGGGGTGCACTCATCGTCTCAGAGAGAGGAGCTGAGGAGGGCTCCAGTTACAGATTTGCCCACCAGCAACAATGTGTCAATAAACACAGATCCCACAGTACACAAATCTCCTACTGCTGGGGTCATGCAGTTCTAGTGGCTCCTCGGATAAAGCAAAGCAAAGTGACAGAAAAGGAGAAAACAGAAAAACTGAGAGGCAGAAACGGTACACCTTTTTCTGTTCTTTTTTGAGAGGAATCATGAGATGATAGATAAGATTGGAAAGGAAGACTGTTGCCTGCAGTGTCATTGCCCTTGGGACATTTGTGCGTGGTCCCTTGCAGCTAGACACCACTTCCCCGATGGGCAGGGGACAAGTTGCGGAACAGGACTAAGTGCTGCAAAGAGCTTGTCTGTCTGGTACTGTGTTTCGTTGTGTAATCTGTGTCTGTTTGCACAGGCACACTCTAGCCACTGGTCTCTGCACGCTCATTTGCTAATGGAGATCTGCAGGCAGGGTTATTTCCCATTACGTGTTGTCTTTGCTATCTCTCTGACTCATATTTCTTCCGCTGTGTCTGCATCCAGTGTATGACACGAGAACACCAAGAGCGGTCATTTCCTTTCGTACCAGAGGAATCCACTCCAGCGAGCAGCCAGGCTGAGTTGCCAGTCTGGAGAGCTTCAAATGGATCATAATCGAGTCTTCAAAGTCCAGGGGCCTCTCACACAGACTATTCTGACACTGGTTCAGCTGGTCGTTTCAGAGCGACATCGCTGATCATTTGAGTGAGAACAAGACTGGTACATCCACTTTATACCAGTACCTAAAATCCCCTATCAGTAGGTTAATGAGCTACAGAAGCAGATTATTAAATGCACGTTGTTCCTATCCATATACGAAATCAAGACTTTAGTGCTTATAATTATGACCCATTTAAATACTTTGGTAATACTTTGGGTCTAGGCTTTAAGGGTATAATATTTTCCAGCTTGTGAGGCAAAATGGGGGCCAGGGTACCATTAGCAGGGATAGGCCCCATAAGAGTCTCAGATTCAAATGCTGATCCACACTAACGTACACAAACCCCTTTCTTCTGCTTCTTAATGATTTGTGCTTGTGATTCCTGCCACATTTATTGGTGATAAATTATAACAAAAATAGCCTATGAGTCTATATTTAGATGCTTCCATAAGGATCTGCTACGCTGAAGTTTTCTGTGGCGAATTACTTTATTTGGCCATTTGGCCCTGAGAGGCACATCCCTCATGCTTCACCAGCAACTCTATTTGCTTAGTTCTAACAGCAAACCAAAGAGTTAAAATCTCCTCCATATAGAAGAGGATGTAAAGAAAAGTAATTTGAATATTCGCCTCAGTTTTCCCGGAAAGGAACAGGAAAGAGTAATGAGTTCTCTTTTAGCGGCAAGGGCTTTGTTTCCCATGCTAACACTTTCAGCCAAGGAAACTTAAGATACTGTGTAACCAGGAACAGAACATGCCGCCAGCAGATGCTGAACTTTTTTGCACCCATTTAGTAGCCAGGCAAACTGAAGCAGAGCTAGGGGATGAAAGAGGACCAGCGCGCAAGTTTCCTAGCTCATGCACTATCATTAAGTTAGTGTTTTTGTCCTGAAAAAAAATATATTCTCCATTTGAAGCAGTTCATGCAACAGAGGATAAACAATGCTATAGTTGCAAAGGGTCATCTAGGTGGAAAATGAAAGGACATCTAAAAATGCAGATTGGTATGAAGTAATACTAAAAAAAAAATCTGTAGAGATTCTTTTTCACTTTGTAAGTTTGGTATCTTTGGGCACATTACCATGATGTTTGCAAAACCAAGTTTGAAAGTAGTGGGCACAGGCTCCTTGAAAAATTCTTCTACTCCTAAACTTTAAGAGAAAAAACATCCAGCAATCTCCCTGCTGAGTGTAATGGTTGCCTGCTGCACAGCTGAGAAGAGATTGGTGCTGACAGCACAGAAACAACAGCATGCAGGTACCTGCTCCAGATGCTTTTCCTTCATCGTTCAGCCCCCCGAGTCTCATGTACAGTGTCATATTCATTGAAGTGGTCCTAAAATAGAGTGAACAACTGACGTAACCAGGTGGATAAGCACGGTAAAGACACTGGTACACTCAAAGTTAAATCAGCAATGATTAAGCTGAAAGTTAGTCTTAGATCCATGTGTTTTGAACAGGTTGAGCTGCTCTTCCTGCTCTTGATGTCGGTCATGGAGCGGCTCTTGAAGGGCTGGGTAAGCTTATGGCTAGGAGCCTCCTCAAGGTGCTCAGGGAAGGTCAGCTCTGAGGGCTTGGATATGCTAGGCTAATTTTTGATCACTGTAAATCAACAGGATGGCACTGCTGTGGTTATAGAGAGGGGGCTTTGGATCCTGATTTGATTTCCTTTGCTGACAGAGATTTTTCTGCCTGCCTCAGCAAATACCTACAATATAGCCAAGTGGGGCTTTACGGCAACAAGGGTGCTGCTTCCCTGTCTCTGGGACCACCGAGTTTGAATTAGCTGATTGCCCCCAGCGCTACTCTTTTCATCCAGATCGTTTGTCCCTGCAAGAGGCTTAATTTATTGGAATTAATTTCATACAGCTGCTGGAATACATCAAAGTGCAGCGAGAGGGAGTTGAGCAACCTCAGCCCCTCTGGTGCCTGTCGGGAGGGAAGCTGCCATCTGTCTCGCTGATGAGCTGCATTAAGTTTTTTCACCCAAGAAATCTGTGCTTTTTTTTTCAGTCTCAGACACCGTTCCTCAAAGATGCTCTCTTTAAGCAGCTGATGTCCAACGACAGTGGGCCCTGGGGTAACCACTATGGGTAAAAATACAGTAGAGCTGCAGTTCAGGTTTAAATCTCACCTCTGCAGTAAGGTGGGAGGAAACCTGCTGATGGCAGACGGCAGGTGGGATTGTGTGGTTGCTTTAAAGGCTTCGCTCACACTCCACTGGGCCAAACCTTTTTGAGGTCAGTTCTCTGCTGAACCTTATGCAGTCATTTTCTCCAGGGCAAGGTGGTATATGACGTTGTCCTACAGGAGAAAGACAGTCTCCATCCATATCACAGGAATGAGATCTTCTCTGTGAGATACAAGGCAACGGAGAATCTCGCTTCAAGTGATACCTTTACCTTATTCTCTCAGCATTTGTGTATTTGTTGGTGATTTTACCTTTTTTGATCTAACCAGAAGTTACACTTATGCTAGTTCAGCTCAAATCAGTGCAAACGTACGGTATTGCAGCAGCGGGAGCCCCGTGTGTGTGCTGAGTTCTCAGGTACATGGTGTCTTAGCTCAGGAAGGCTGACACCTCTTCCTATATCGCTCAAAGGATGAACTCAGTTGAAAAGTTTGGAAACATGCAGTGGTCCTGCTTCCGAGCTGTGCTCCTCTGAGTGACAGTGTGACATTGCTAAGCCACTGCAGGATGAAGTGTCTTAGCTTCAGCTCTGCGGAAGGCTTTGCTGGGAACCAGCAGCTTCGAGGGTGGGAAACACAAGTTGTTCAGCACTTTGCTGTAGGAGCAGAAGACTGCTTGGCCGTGTCACAATGAAATAGAAATACAGATAATTCTGTTTTCACAGCTGCAGAGCTGTTTGCGTGGATTGGGCTTTAACCAGTACAATCTTATGGATGGAAAATCATACAGGCTTTACACATTTTGGAGGGAGAGGGAAAGAATTATCACTCATGCATTTGTGTAGAGCTCAGCACATGGAGTCCTGACATAATGGAAACAGCTAGATATCACTGCAATATAAATGATAAGTAATAGAAATGCAATGTCCTACTAAGATTAATAGTAATGAGATAGAAGGAAAATGACTACTTCAACGATATGATAACAGCATTTCGTGACATGCAGACATTAGAGTTCAACAAATAGGTAGTCAGTTGTAAAACAGAGCAATCGGGAATCAAAGTGTTCATTCCAAGGTGTTTTTACAGTGGTCTCTGTTCGCTGTAATGTGCACTTGTGCTTTGGCCAGCAGGAGGAAAAGGTCCAGCATATTCTTAGAGAGCAATAGCACTTCTGTGTGTTTCTCCCCTTTCCTTGTTGATATGCAAGCCTCTGTCTGTGCGTTTTAAGGCATATGGTTAGCACTGAGATAACAAAGAAGTTAGGATCATACGTGTTTAGTTTTTCCCTTCAAACTGGCATCAAGAGCATAGGAAGGGGAGGGATCTTATGTGCTTCTAGGTCCAGTCCTATCTGCTGCAGGCTATCATTTTAGATAGTCCTCTCCTTAGTGGATCGAGTCCTGTCTTGGGATTTTTATCTCTGTCATCCCTTTTTGGGGTTCTTTTGGATTCCCACTTCGTTAATGAGTAGAATCCTTGATCAAATTTCCAGCCTAAATTTATTCATGGACAGATAGTTCATAACCATTTGCTTTTGTGCCAGCATATTCTTTTCATTAGATAGCTCTTTCCCTCCACTGGCAATTAACTTCCTGACGTATTTATACAGAGCACTCATATAATCTCTGTCTCTATTTGGCCAAGCTTTTCTAGGTCCCATGGCACTGTTAACTTTCAGTTACCAAATATGTGAAATAGTTCAAGGTCCTATGGGGGAAGATGTGGCCCATCTCTCTGAGAGCCATACCATGGGGACACATGATGAGCTGGAATATGGGAAGGAGGATACAGCTCACATATTCATCTACCGAGCCTCCATGGGTGATCAGAAATATGCTCCCAAACTTGGGATATGGGTTTGGAGACCAAAATCCATGTTTATCCAACGTTGGTGACTAGAAAGAAACTTCCAGCCACTGGAGGAACAAGGACTTTCACAAAGCTGTCCCAGAGAGGGTAGCTTTCCTACTTAGATATTCCCTCCTGGAAATTTTGTTTACCTCATACTGCAGGTTTGTATTTGTCACTATGGAGCCTGTCTGAAGGAAGATATTCTTGTGCGGCATCCTGCCTTCCTGGGTCTGCATTCAATATGCCAAGACTTATTAAATGGGTATTATTTCTTGGATGGTGGCTTTTCCTGGATTGTGTGGTTGGCTGGTATGCACAGATAAGGTAATCACTGCTGCCATTGAGAGGGAAAACAAAACTGCTGCAAAGCAGGACGACTGGAAATCTGCTTTCTATTCTTGCTCATTTTCATCAGTATAGTGGCTGATTCACTTTCTGCTGGCTGCCTTTGGGAGACAGCTCAGTGCTGGAACTGCTCACTCCAAATCCCTCGGAGTTACCGGACTGCCCATCTGATTGGCCCAAATGCTGGAGCCAAACTAAACTCCGGCAAAAAAGACCAAAAATAATACCCAGTTGAGCATGTTTTGCACAAGTAAATCCATCCACCTTTCCTTTTTCATAATCCTTGCCCTACCTGTAATCCATTATTTTTCAAAAATGAAACTTCTTTTGTTGCTCGCTGAGGACAGTGCTTCGCGGAGGAAGGTCAGCTGAGCTGAGAAGGTGGTGCCACACACTGAATTTTGCACTGGGGAGTGTGCAGAAGATGTCCCATTGTCCTGAAACACAAGCACAAAATTTTCCTGGTGCCCCGGCGTCTTCAGGTCCCCAGTTGCACAGATGAGAAAATAAGAGCATTGCAGGACAGTGAAACAGTAAGAAGGTGCCTCTGTTCTGAAGTTTTCTCTGTCATTAAGACTGCATCTTCAAACAAATCACTGTATTTTGGTCATGTTGTTTGTCTCTGTTGCTCTGCTGAGTCACACCAACCCTTCAGTTTCCTTCCCAAAGGCTCCCATATACAACGTCCTTCTGTGCCACACCGACAAGGCATGACTTTTTCTGGCTAAAATGAACTGTTGCTTTCCTATACCAAATGCTTTGCACAGTCATCTGTGAAAAGAAATGTTGAGAACCCTGTGACTCTTGGGAGTTTCCATTTGTAAGTGGCTCTGTCTTTAAACTGTTCCTTTTCTGCCTTACTGTTGCACATGAAGCATCTGAGAAAATAGTGGGAGCACTGGAGAGTTGTTCAGCAGCCTTGATACCAGTATCCAGTGCTCCTGGCTGTGGAGAAGGAGGCAGAGGGTTTGCATGTGGCGTCTACAGCATTTTTTCAGGGATGCATCTCCTGCACACTACAGAGGATGTGTTTTGGGATGCTCTGTGAGGAAGCAAGGCAAGGCTATGAGGACACCAAGGCGTTGTGTAGTCAAAATACAGGCCACGTCCTCATGCGAGCAGGTAATCCCACATTAGGCTAAATTCTACTTCGAGATGCTTTGCTTGGCTCTTAGTGGGGTTGCACCGAGGACTAGTTCAGTCTTTGGCAAAGGAAGCCCTGCCAAGAGTGACGGTGGCAGGTGTGACACAATGAATGTGGGAAGGAGCAGCTGTGCAACCACCACCCCTCCATGGCAGGCAGAGGAGGCCAGGTTTGCTGGGAGACATGCGGGGCAGTGGGGGTCAGCTCCTGATGGAGGGGCTGGATCCAGGACAAGCTGTCTAGGAAGCATGGACTTATCCCAGTGGGCACCCAAAACAGCCCCAGCTCTGCAATACCCAGCAGAGCTACCTTCTCCACAGCCTCCCTTTCCCTTCACAGTCTGGGAATTGGCTCTTCTGTCACTAATAAAATAAATTTTGGGGGCCTCTTGAGGATAAGGACCGCATATCATCTACCCTTATGGCTGGGAAAAATCAACTGTTGCTACATGACTGGAAAGCCCTGAAACAGCTCTGGTTGTCCCAGTGCAGCCAGGAGCAGGATTTATTCTGGGATCTTCTCTGAGACAGGGTGGAACCCCTGGGAAGGAAGGTAAAATGACATATCTGTGCAAAGAACGTGGCATGGCTTTTCTGTTCTTTCTGTTTGTGAGCCAAATCACCCAAATATCAGCTTTTGCAGGGCCAGCTTGTCACAGGAGCAGCAGAACTAACAGCAAAGCATTTTCTAAGGGTTTGTGTTGTGAGGCTGAACTTCTGTGGGAACTGCCCAGTTTCTGGAAGGAGCTGAAGTCACAGTATGGTTCTCTCGGTGGGGGTATTCATGGGGTCTCTCCCCTCTCTCTGGTTATTTAGTACTTCTACAGAACTTACTGGAAGCTTAATGATGTTGAGACCTTTATCCCTCTATTAAACTTGACTGCTGTGAGCGAAAAGATTCAAAAAATGTTTGAGAGGAGCTCACTGTTCAACAAACACAAATTAATGACACAATGCAGCTGGAAATCTGACCAAAAAATCATCAAGGAATGAAGAGGAATTTAGCCAACTCACTAATGATGTTCATGATCATGGTTGGTCCCAGGTGGGAGAACACAGATGGGATCTTTTACATGCAAATTGCCCCAACCAGGCAGAAAAGACTTGGAAACCCGCTGCCTAAGTACAAAAATGGTGGTGGCTGCTCAATCACCGTTCCTGGCTCTGCTGCAGTACAAACTTCTTTCCCTCCCTGAGTCAGTTTGCCTTTCCCAGCATAAGCCTGTTTTTTCTGCTCGGATCAGGATCTCTCTGGGCAGGAGCTGTCTGCTGCTGTGTGCTTGTGCAACACCTCTGATAGTGAGAACTTCTTGGTTCAAGCTGTTAAACTTCCCTACAACCCCAGTAATATATACTAATAAATAATGAAAGTAGGAGCAGAGAAACTATCAAGAGAGCAGAAGCTCGTTTAGCTGGATAAATAGTGTTTGACTGCACTTCTAAGCAGGTTTTGAAAGTGAACTAAAATTTTCTTGACTTGCCAAGATCTGTATCATGCCCATCACTAAAACTTTAAGCAGTGCAGAGCTCTGTGCAAGAGCCTGCATGGCTACCTCAGCCACTCTGTCAAAGATACCACCTACTATGATAGATAGCCTTAGGTTTGATCTCTGATCATGACAGATAAGCAAAAGAAAAAGTGATCTGAAATAACTTAATTTTAAAATATATTTATTCCTGCTGGTGTATGCTAGTCTCTGCATGCCATGTAGGATCAGAGAAGTTAGCCTGACTTCTCCTTGCTTGTGAGGATGACTTCCTTAATTTTGCCTCATGTTTTATTGACTATTTGAATTGCATTACCCCAGGTTACAAATGGTCCCACCGCTCCTTTGCGGAAAATATTTTTCCATGCAGTCATCTGCCTGTCTCTTTCTTGTGTGTATGTATTTGCTATTGTAAGTTTTCCTTTTTTTTCCGAGCACAAGCTCTGTAGGCTCCGGCTGTTGATGGAAGTTCTGTAATGCAAGAGGGGCAAGGACTGCGTGTATGTGTGTGTGTGTGGGGGGGTTGTATGGTGAAGGGAATACGTGGCATGGCACAAAGCCATGCTCCTTGGACTGAAGTACACAAGTGCTGTAAGAAGTGCAGGGAGTGTTTCTGAACACTGAACTGCATGTCCCTGATCAGGGCAACAGGAGCTCCAGCTGCTTCACTGCTCAGCAGGTCCATGCCACAAACTGCCCCCTCACATGTGCTGTCTCTGGCGAACGGGGGTTAAACTTTAAGTGCTGCAAAGAAGCATTATCAAAACTGTTTGGAAAAAAACTGTCTTCTCTAAAGATGGACCCACTCTCCAATGCTGGGGGACGCTTGGTCAGCAGATCTCTTGATCCAGAGCAGCTCTGAGGCTTGAATAATTACGGCAGAAACTGGGCACCTCTGAGATATTGTTTTACCTCTCTACAGATTCTCTGTGCCCGGTGACATCTGTTGTCTGGTGCTTTTGCACGGCTACTTAAAGAACTCTGTGGGCTATTTAATAAACAACATTTAAATATATCATATAATGAAGTAAAATGTCTTTCTTTTCCCTTAGTATCTTTAAGCATTTTCATGCAGCTATAAAATTGCCTATTTTTAAACAGCTGCCACTTTGCAAATCTTTTTCTCATGCAAAGAGTCGATTTTGTTACACATATTTCAATGTTTTTTAAATTTCATTTAATATCCTGTCAGTCGATTTTAAAAAATTTTCTAAGCCTAAACACAAAGGCTAATACTTTGCAACACTCCTTCACTATTCCCAGTGAATTAACATCTTGCCAGGCAAGCAGCCACTTCACAGGCGATGCTCGATGTCATCGGATCCTTGCTGAAGGCTGGCAGAGGCTGCCTGTAACCTGTGTGTATCTGCAGGACCCTCAGTTACCCCACACTGGCACCTCCTGCCAACCCTTCTGGGGAAACAAGCTTCACCCTCACCTTCTCATCCTGTAGCATTCTGAGCGGGAACAGCTGAAGACATGGTGGGTCAGTTTGGGGAGGACGAGCGTTAGGACTGGTGATGGCATATTGGCTTGTTGTCATTTAACGTTCCACGTGTGAGAGTGACTCTGCACTGGGCTGTCCCCAATACGCTGCCTTGTCCGCAATGACCCTGTGACACTTCATATAAAGTGGAATTATCAATACATATAATTTGCATCTGGATATCCAAACACAGATTAGTTCTCCATAGTTCAAGACCTATGTCCTCATGATGGACTACATTTTTTAATAATGCTGCCTTAATAATGGAATAGTTAATTTTGCTCTCTTCACTCATTCATTCTCTATGTGTACAACTACAGCTACATGCCAGTTTATTTTACAAGGAAGATGGTCCCAGCAGACATATACACACAGTTTACTACAGAATTTTAATGCTTGCTGGTTGATGTTAAAACTCCCTTTGCGGCATCCCTCTGAACAGCATGAACCCTCAGGATGAGGAGATGCCTCTCAGCCCCATCAGTGGTTCTGAGCACTGGGCACCTCCATCCCTGGGTACGTCACACAAAAAGGACATGACGTGCAGGCGTGATTTTTTGTTTTCATGGGAAATGCTGCATTTTCTGATTCCCGGTTCTGTTTTTCCGAATGCTGCTTGTGCATCAGCACAGTGGGCTATGTGACGCTCGGTTGTATTTCTCAGCCATGCCAGGAGACCGGATAAATATTTGTACAAATGCTTTTGGGATCTAAGGTTCAAGTGTCCTCTCTATGGGCTGAAGCCTTCAGTGGCTCTGTGAGGACAGGGTATGGATGAGGCGGGGCTCCAGGAGTACACGGAGGCCCATATGGACTTCCCTGAGCACCAAGCTCCATGCCAGAACAGAGCGGTTTACTCTTCTCTTTCCCAGCTGCTATTATGACTGTTGATTTCACACATGCACATACACCTATATCTCTCTTTAAAATGTTCATCACACAGGCTTGTCTTCAGAAGTGGACTTCTCTTGGTATTCCAGTGAATTGTCTGGTAATCAGGACAAGAATGCAATTGGCACATTTCTGCTTCAGGTCAGGCAATTAAAAAAATTTGGTGTTGAGAGCAGACATTGTTTTGACGGAGAAGAGCTGCTAAGACTGTGCAGGTCTGGAGAAAAAAAAGAGACAGTATTGTTAAATTATGTAACTTCTGAAGATGCAAATGGAGTCTTTTGTTTGCCTAGCTGTTGCTCCAGTCTTAAAGTCAATAGAGCTGAGGGACAGTAATGAAAAAGATTGTGTTGAAAATACCTTGTCTCATTCAATTCTCTTGCCTTGTCTTTCCAACCTGCACTGAATAAAAATGTTCTTCACTTCTGGACAGCTTATCAAATTTAAAGTGTATTAGCAGGCACCAGCTGTGTGCTGTAATTATTTGGCTGAATATTCTCACATTAGAAGAGAAAATCTGAGTTAAAGGCTCAGATGCTCTCCTGCCTGGTTCCCTAATATCCCCCACCTTGCACCTGGTGCATCTGCATAGAGCAGGGATAAAGCAGCAGGAGGGCAGAAGGGGACTGTTAGGGACATACAGCACAGAGGGAAAGGACTTATACTGCAAGAGCTTTGTAGAAAAATATTAACCGTTCTCAGTTAATAGTCCCAAGTGAGGAAGGAAGAACTCAGTTGTGTTTCTTTTCGGATGGCTGTAATGTTATCACAGAAGTCAGGCGGGGCTGGATTCAGCCATTTAAAGAGGGATGCCTAAAGTGTCTGGGGATGCCCAAGAGGGGTGATGAATTTGTGTCTCAGGTGATTTCCAGGGAAGTGCCCCCAGTGCATCTCTGGCTGGGCTGCTGACCCCAGGGCTGGAGGAGGCAGGCAAGAGAGCAAGCTTGGTCAGCATCAGCACGGTTTTGTGGGTTTACTAGTTACCTTCTTTGCCTTTTTTAGTTAAAAGGAGAGCAGCAAAATGTGTTGCATTTTGAAATCAGTGATTCTTCGTGGTGGAGGCTAGTTCAGAGCAGTAGAGAGGATCAGTAGATAAAGCAGTGGGCGCTGAGGCTTTTCATCTGCACTTTCTGTGGTTCTAGGCTGTTGCTTGGGACTGGGCTCCATCTTGTCATCTGGTTTGATGGTCCCCCTGTGTGCGGGAGTTGATTCTGTCTGCAGAGCCGGTCACACCTCCGACACCCATGAGGGGCTGGAGCGCGTGGTTTAATTTTTCCTGAAAGAAGTCTAGTTCATGTGCACCGAAACTACTCTGCAAACTGAGACAACACGTAGTAAATATGGGTGACTGGAAGATTTTCTTTCCAACTGCATGACAGCCGTGAACCAAAATCCTCAAGTGAGACGCACAGGGTATCTGGAGGAAATTCCTTATCCGTCTCCAGTAACTTGAATGCTCTTCAGATTTTAACCAAAGTTACATGATAATTTAGACAATCTGATTATCTCTCTGTACATATAGGGACAGATGTTCACTGGTGAAGAGGACTGTGTGGACACCTCTGGACTGTTCACATTTTGAGGTCCACTATCCGACTGACAGATGCCAACTGGGCTCTGCAAGCGTGCATGGGCAAACCCAGTCTGGCAGAATCAATCAATTGTTTTATAATAGCACATTCTGAATTCTGTTTAGCTGCTGATCTGTCCTCATCGTTTGGTGGCACATTTTTTTTCTTTTAAAGCTTTTTTTTCTAGCCATGGGTGATGGAAACTTACCTTAGAAATGAAAGCTGAACCTTTGGGGAAGATCTCTGTTCTACCAGTGGGGCCTTCAGGCAGGAAACTACAGAATAGGATGAGACTGGAGATAGAATTGCAAAAGTTGGCAGCCTTTGCATGTATATATTACAGGGATACCAGAGCAGTGTTTGCTATACTGGAAAAGCCAAAAGGTTTTGACACAGCAGCTCTTGACCTTCAAATATAAGCCTTTAGGAGCAGGGTACAGCATGTACACAGGCAGTGCTCTTCTAATAATAATTTCCTTTTTTGTGCTGGTATCCACCTTTGCCTCATTTCTTTTGGTGAGCAGGGCTTTCAGCAGTAATAATTAGAAAAGCGATAGCTCCTCTGGAGTTCTGAATAGTAAGAAAATATTCAAAACCATATAGAGTACTATGTGGATCAAGTTATTGCATGTGAAATCTTGAGCAAGTGCTACTTGCAGTCAGTTCTTCCTGGCAAAAATGCTTTTATGGTTAATAGTGTAAACAGTGGGCAAAATGGAAATCTGATATGAAATTTATTTGTTCTGCTATGCCATTTGGAAAAGGGCCAGTATGTTAAATTGGGAATGCTGATATAATTTACTATGATAGATCTATTTTGACTACATGTTGTAAATACCCACTGGTTGATTAAAAGAACGGAGTACTTGGCAGATCACCTGGAGCTTTCTGTCACAAAAGAGAAGGAATCTGGAAATTCCAAGGCAAATTACATATGAAGAAAGCCAAAAGTGGTTTTATAAATGGTTCGTTGATGTCAAATTGAGAAGAATCCGATAAAAAAATACACAGTCTGAGCTACTTCTTATTCCGCGTGCTCTGCATCATTACCAATGATTGTGTGAAGAAAATGTAAAATATCCTTGTCCAGCAAATATAAAATTCTTGTTATAAGCTTTCTGCATCAAACATGAGTAGGAATACATTTCTGAATAGATTACAGGACAGGTTAATCAGAACCCTTCTTGCACTGAGATTAGAATCAGAGCTGCTAGTCCATGTTCACACTCATTAATTCACAGGGAGTCTCACATTTTGTCTTGAACTTTACACGTTAGGTATGTATCCACCCTTGCTTTGTCTGGTAAAATAACAACTCATACCTTCTCTCAGCCAGAAAGCATCTTTGCTGGTAGTATTAACTATATGCCAGAATAGCACTGTAGGTAAACTTTGGTCAGTCTAATTTTAAAACGTCAGTTAAATATTAGGAAAGAAAGTGATTCCTAGATGGGGGCTTATTTCATTAAGACCATCATGTGCACATTGAATGAAAGTAATTTTTTTTTTTCTGCACAGTTATCATGAATCACAGTCATAATGAAAATCAGGAAGAGTTCATAGGAAAATATCTTGTAAAGCAGGGACACACTTAGCTGCTTTCCAGTCTTCGTCAACCTCGCAGTGTAATAAATTGGGAAAGAGAATGCAACTTAATGTGTAGTGCAAGGTGCTGAATGGCAGGATGTCTATATTAATTCTTGGCTCTGGCACTGACTCCTGTGCTCTTGGGTGAGTCATTGCTTCACCTGTGAATGCAATGGAAATGATAAAAATCAATTTTGTCTATATCCAAAAGATGCAGTGATTTCACAAAGCTTAATTCTGCTTTTAAAATATGTTTTAAAAGACTCTGATAAATTATTACAATGGGATATTGTAGTGTTTCAAAAAAAGCCCTACAGGAGTAATAGTTTAAAAACTGTACTTTAATCCACGAAGTAATTCAGCCTTTGTGAAAAATCAGCATTTCAGCTACAAATCACTGGTCTGTTTTGAATATAACACATTGTAGAATAGTGTGTAAATTTTACGGTGTTTTGAAATTACCTTTGAGATACTAGAGGAATGAAGGTGACACCAGGGTTTTTTTAAGGGGTCTAAGGTAATCTGCTGAGGTTACAGAGCACTAAATCTGATGTCTGCTCCGAAATTGGTGGAACTATAACATGAATGCCTAGAATTACTACACATATGTAAATACTATAAACTGAGTAAGAGCTAAATTGAACTTTCATAAAGGAAAATTGTATCACTTATGTTTTCTAGATTTCCTTGAAGAACTCACCATGTATGAGATTGGTACTGTTGAACTGGTTTTCCAAAAAGCCTTTGACCAAGTCTTTTACTAAAGTCTGTTAGAGAAACTAAATCAACTTGGGGTGAGATAAAACCTCCTTTCATGGATTATTAATAACTGGTTAAATTGTAGTGTGGTAATTACTGATCACTTTTATGCTGTAGAAGATTACCTGTGGTCACCCCCAAGGAAATGTGCTGAGACTGCTGTCGTTCACAACTCTTACATAATCAACAATAAAAGGAGGAGTGAAGGTGCAAGGCATAAAAGCTTAAGAAAAATGGGAAATGCTTCAGGATAGTCAAAAAAGTCTCTGAAGTCATGAAATCCTTACGCTTTCATAACACAGAGTGTTTTGGCAGTAAAACTGGCTATGAAATTCAGTGTCAGTAAATACAAAATGATACCTGTAGGTGGGGAAGAAAAGAATGAGCTCTGTCCTATCTGTATTGGAGTCATGGTATGCAAAAATGTTGCCTTAAGTTCGACAGTGATCAAAAAGGCAAATTCAGTTTAGAAATTATTAGCAAAGGGACAGAGAGCAAAAAAGAATATATCAGTACGGCACTGTGCAGCTCCAGGGTATGCCCATTTCTTGGCCAGTATATGCAATACGTACTGCTTTAGAAAAAGGAAGAAAATCATACTGAGTTGGAACAGTAAGACATATAAGTCTTACAGTCACTCACAGTCGGATATGTCTCTGCCTAATGGCTGTACATGCTTATATGCTGCTGAAGACACTCTTTCTGTTAAAAAAAAGCGGAGCCACATTAAAAAACTAGCAGAAGGTTTGGACTAGATGACCCACAGAGGTCCCTTCCAAACCCTACTATTCTGTGATTCTGTGATTCTGTGAAAAGTGGAGAAGGATGATTAGAAACATGAACTGTCACAGAAGACTTAAGGTTGGAGGGCACCTCTGAAGATCTAGTCCAATCCCCTGCTCAAAACCAGAGCAACCAGAGCGGGTTGCTTATGACCATGTCCAGTTAAGTTTTGAATATCTCCAAAGTGGAGATGTTTAAATGTTCCCTAACTTGATCCTTATCCACCAAAGAGAAGTCCTCCTTGCTGCAGACTTTACCACTGGTCTCAGGGGCCTTCTGTTCCTGAAGGCTAGACGTGACAAAGAAGACTGAGGCAAAGAAGGCATTGAGTACCTTGGCCTTTTCCATGCCCTTCCTCACTGGGTGCCTTACTCCGTTCAGTAGTGGGTCCATTTTGCCCCAGCAGCCCCCATCTTCCTTTTTCTAGCTAAGTGCCTTTCTTGCTGCCCTTCACATCACTCATCAGATTCAGATACAGTCAGGCTTTGGCTTTCCTAATCCCATCACTGCACATTCAGAGTGTCTCAATACTTCTCCCGAGTTACCTAGTCCTGCTCCACCTCTTGTAGACTTACATTTTTGTTTGAGCTTTGTCAGGAGCTACCTATTTGTCCATGCAGGCTTCCTATCCCTCTTTGCTTGACTTGCTGCACATCCGCATGGACAAATCTTGAGCTTGAAGGAAGTGATGCTTGAAAATCAACCAGCTCTACTGAACTCTTTTACTCCCCAGGATGCCCTGAGGATTCTTCCCAGCAGGTCCCTGAACAGAGAAAAGTCTGCTGTCTTGAAGTCCAGGTCATAATCCTGCTATTTGACTTGTTCCCTTCTCTTGAGATCTTGGAAGTGCCCCACCTCGTGGTCACTGCAGCCAAGTCTGGCCCCTGGCCTTCACCTCCACTACCATTTCTTCCTTGTTTGTATTTCTCAGGTCCAGGGAGTGCTTCAGTCATTTCATCTTGGAAGACATGACTGTGGGAAAGGGAAGAATATAACGGATTTTGATAATCTGGATGGTGCAAAGAAGATGAATGGGAAAAGAAGTTTCACTGTTCACTGTTTCTCACAGGGCAAGACCTTGAAGGCAATCTGCACCTTAAAAACACCAAGAGGATTATACTTCCATCCAACGCATGGTCAAATTATGAGCTCCTTTGCAACATGCATTTCTATAGGTCAGACATATGTATAAGCTCAAGAGGAGAAAAGACAAATTTAAGGATGATTAAACACTGTTACTAAATATCAGTCTTCAGTTACTAAAAATAATGGTTTGGATACCACCCTTCCGAAAGCTAGAAGACGTAATGCAGTGCAGGCAATAATCACTTTATATTTGTCCTGTTTTCTAATGTGCTTTCTGCTTGCAGTCACTGCTGGCTGCTGCACTAAGTGGATCTGTTGTCTGAATACAGAGTCTCTCCCCAGTACATATTTATATCCATCTGCTGGACCTACCTCATTCTAAAGCAGTTCATCTGTTGCTCTCCTTGGATTGTATATTCTTTGTAGGCAAGGTAGCATATTCTTTGCAGGAAAGGCACCAACTTGGTTACAAAAGGTAAGATAATTGAAAAGCTGTGTTTATACAATTTCTCTTCATTTGAAGAGACAGTGGGCAAACATTCTGACTACCACCTCAGGGGCTCGATTTTTGGATGTTTCAGTCCGTTAGCTCTAACTGGGAGCCAGCGGCTGAAACCACATAGTAGTTTCTACCTTCTTTTCCCTCCCCTGCTTCCCTCGTAACATTCAAGGGCTTGGCTAGAAAATATTCAGACACAAAGATAAAATTTTTAAAATCAACAAGAAAAAATACTATGGTACTGTTATGGCGGATCTTTTCAGAAGCTATTAGTTCGCAATGCTGTTTTGCAGACAGCCGGGGAGGGACTACCTTGAAGCTTTCCATTGCACAATAGTTTCCATATGATGTATAAGACTCTGGAATGGGAAGGACTCATAAATCTTTAGCAAATTGAATTCTGCACAGGATTCACGGGATGCTTGAGAGAAGCACGGAATGAGACTAGCTTATAAACCTGACCTAAATAATCAGCAGTGAATCTTAAAGCAGACAGAAAGAGTCTAGAGGTAATAAAATAGGCAGAAGTGCTTGCAAACTTATTGTAAATACCAGTTGATTCCACTTCTTTGATTCCACTCAGCTTTCTGAATCCATCAGCACGGACCAGGAAAATCTCTATAACACATTTATTCCAGGAAGCTTCTGAACCTTAATCAAAGGAGTAGGAGATGAAGACAAAATTGATAAAACAGTGGAAGAAAATTCCAAATTAGAATCGTTACCTCCGAGAGTGCACCATTACATTTTCTGTTCAGTACTGGTAAGTGCCATACAATTCGTACCGTGTCCTTTCTATAAAAAGCTAATAAGGCAGAGCTGGAAGTGGCTGTGGAAGGCAGTCTGCCTACGTGAGAATGACCCACGTCCAAATACCAGAGGATACCGAGAGTGGCATAACTTAGCATAGCTATCCCTTTGACATTTTCAATGAACAAGCTGCTACTTCTGCTAGTTTTTTAATGTGGCTCCGCTTTTTTTTTCACAGAAAGAGTGTCTTCAGCAGCATATAAGCATGTACAGCCATTAGGCAGAGACATATCCGACTGTGAGTGACTTTCTGCTATGGTGGTTAGGTGGACTTGGTAGAGATGTCCGTTATAGTTCTGGAGTTTTCATATGATCCACTTCCAATTGCTTGTTATGAACACTCACTCGATTTGATGCCTCACTAGCTTTATACTGCCTCAAGCATGACATCTATAATGCAAAGCAAAAAGGATTTGTGCAGATATTGAGGAAAGACACTGACTGAGCACGGTAGTAGACAAAGGGACTTCTGACTCCAAAGGTCCTTTCTGTTGCTGAGCAGATTCTGCAAAGCAGTACTTTACTTGAGAGAAAAGGGATAGCACTCATAAATGCACTGGACTGTACGTCTTGAAGTCCTTTCCCATACTTTAGAAGGATGGATTCTTTAAAAGACCCATCCTTTCTAGAGGAAGTCTGAAATAAACCTGACCAATTGCCCCCTGCAGCACCTATATCTCTCAAGGGGGCCCCAGGTAACACTCAGAAATACCCCTGCACTGGAGACCACAGCCGGGAGAGGAGGGAGCCTCGGCTTACCTGTCCCTCTGCACCCTGGGGATGGACAGGTGCGTCTAGGGAGCCCTCAGCCTGCCTGACACAGGACTTTTGGATGGGTCGGATGAGTGGTCAAGGGGACTGATTTATGTCTCTCCCCTCACAGCTGGGGGAATCTCTAATCTAAATTAGATGATCATATTTTAAATGACCATATCCCACTGTAGCCATATAGATGATCCGCTTCAGTGCATAAGCATATATTTTACTTTTATTTCAGTGGTATATTACCAAGTGTTTAGAGTCAAATGCTGTCTCCAGTTCTTTGCTGGCTAGAGGTAGATTCCTAAATTTGGACCACAATGTGAAGAGGGAATTGCAACTTCTTATAATTTTTTTTTTATTTACATTCAACAAGCACTTGAGAGTGTAGCTGGTATGAAGAGAGCTATATAGAAAGAGGAACCTGAGTCTGAAGCAAATGGTGTATTAAAATAACATCACTGTGAGCTGTTGTTAGCCTGCTTCTTTGCAGATTGGGTCTCCACAATAACATTGCATCGTTGATAAAGCAAAAATGTGCATTTCTTGGAATCAGAAGAAGTGCTTGATATGCAGAAATGCAGCAGAAAAGGGTTGGCAAATGCACTGCACTGACAGTCTGGCAGCAGTATTACTGCTGCAAGCTTTGAGCAAGCTACTAATTGTGATCATTTTCAACCATGTCTAAATGAGCCCTTAGTTGTTTTAACTAGATGTTCGTCCTTGCACCTGGAGGCGAACCCAAGTAAAAAATGTTTGGAATTAGTCAATATATGAAACACATGATGAAAAACCTCTAGGTGACCACACTGGTTGTGCAGCTTTGTAGAAACATTTATTTTTCCCGGGACTGATGTGTATTGAGCATAGCTGGCTGTTCTGCTTGCTTGCTTGTTTTACTCTTCAAGAGTCTATTGTTCATCTGTTCTGCAAATACTGTAAAGATTTGTTCTTGTCTGTAGTCCTAAGAGTTGCTGCAAGTCTGCTTTTATATCTTTCTCGTAACTGTTAGGACAACAAGGGGAATTTTATATTGTGATTGAGGTTGTGCCATCGCATTGATTTACTGAACGGGTGTTACTGAGGTTCAAGAGGGCAATGGGAGTTAGTGGTGTACCTGTGGCTGGGGTTTTATGTTGGGTGATTGCATGTGACTCTAATTGTGGTAATCATCCTTAAAATATTTTTAGTGGTTTATTGAAGTTAAGGGAGAATAAAGAAGAACGTAGTTGAATAACTTGACATATGAAGTACGAAACATGGTTATGACATTAGATTTCCCTACAGCACTGAAAAAAAAGTAATTATAGGTGAATCTCTTGGTTGGTATTAAAACTAGTATAAAATAGTGCAGTCGGGGAGGAAAAAATAAGTTAATTTTCATGGCTGGCACTTTATTTTTTGCAGTTCAATCCTGTTTCCTTTTAGATAAAGCAAGACCAGCACACGAATGAGAAGAAATGACAGGGAGAAAATGTGTCTTATGCTGGTTTTCACTTTTAGCTCACTGTGGGAAGGCATGGACCCAGCACTTGGTTTGGAAAAACACTTAGGGAAATGGAAAGCTTTTACCAGCATTGCACTGCTTAAGACATTTCTCCTGGCTTCTTTCTGTCTTCTGTAGGATCTGCAGTAGGAGTTGTTTTGTGCCTGTGTATTGCAAGAATCTGGGGCTGAGTGTTCCTAGAAGACTGATGTCTTTTGGGTGCTCTTCTCTGCAGACTTGGGCAGGAGTCCTTGCAGTCTCCCCAGTGAAGGACTCCGCCACGTAGCCCAGGAGATGGGGAGGGAGGGACCATCCAGGGTTACACTGTGCTTCTTCCAGTCATTTTTCATGTAGTGACCACATGTCAGCTCTACCAGTCTAGGAAACATGCCCGTGAGTCTGGCTGCAATCATCTGTCTATCGCCTCTAACATTTCTGATTGTTATCCCGCCAGTGGGTAGCATTACTGCAAAATACCTTGTTGAAATCAATCCTGCTTATAACACGGATTTTGTCTCCAGCTTATGGTTACTTTAGTTTGCAACTCTACATAACAAGCTGAGACAAGTCCCCCCCACATTGCAGCACTTAGAAAATGGGTCCCGTGTAATCACGCCTTCCAACTCTAACTGGGGGTCCCTGTAAACAGTTTCTTACTGTTTAATAGAGACTTATTTTTATACTGTGGCTCAAATCCTACTCCTCTGGCTCAGAAAGAGTGACAGGGATAACTTACACATTCATAGCAGGCAGGACTGTGTTTTTGTCAAGTAGGTGACAATACACGCCCTGCGGTGACCTCTTACAGGCAACACGGGACTACAGTTATTCCCAAACCCTACTTTAAGTACCACCCATTCCTTAGTCTGGAGAGTGAAGCTGTAGGGCCCTCTAGTGGGAAGAAACAACAGTCCTGCTTGTAGTGAAATATCTCTACTGGGATGAAAACCTGCAGTGAACGTGTGCTGTCATCTGTCGAAGTGTAGTATTGTGATACGTGTTGTGTGACAGCCCGAGCATCTTCCATCCATGCTCAAATCTGATTCCTATCTGCAAGCTTGGAAACGAGAAAGGGTTCTGTTTATAAACCTCAGCCCTGCATACGGCTGCTAAGCTCTCCACCCCGTCCCTGATCTTCCAGACTGTATTTTTCTCTACCCTGGTAAAGGATATTAACTCCTAAAATGAACCTCTCTGCTCCGTTCAGCTAGACCCAGTGGTGGTGGCATTTCATTCATATGTGGACGAGTTGAGTCTATGCTATGGTCATGCCGTGACATGGGGACCTTCCCCATCCCCTGCTCTCCTCCAGCTGCTGACCACAGCTGCTCGTGCCGGAGCCCAACTGCACTCCCATTGAGAAGGAGTGTGGCTTTGTGGCCTCACGTCCTTGCAGCATGCCCACTCCTCTTCGCCTCTTGCCTCCTGGCTCAGAAAGACCCTGGCACAGCTTCCTGCAGGCTCCAAACACCTTTTGTGTCTTTGCACCTGCTTCAAGGAACTGGAGGCCTCATCTTGGCCAGGAATGTTATCTGTGTGTTTAAAGGAGCTGTGAGCTGGCTGCAAGCTGTGAAGGATGCCGGAGCTGGGGCCCACAGGCAGGCAGAATTAGGACAGGCACCTGTGTTATGTCAGCTCTGTGGACAGGAGATGTCAGGTTTTAGCTCCTGAGTATGCCTATGCAGTTAGTGAGAGGAGCTGTCTGGTTTCACTCCAGGCAGGCAATTGCAGGAGCTGGGTGTTTTGGATCTTTCGTACTGAACCACCCTAAGGTGGCTGGTGAGGAGGTGACAGGCAAGGCATGACAGCAGTTCAGAAATCTTAGACCCAAGCCTTACATAGCTCCCCAGCACAAAACTTTTCATGCTGAGCATTCCAAGAGTATTTGAGTATCGAACTCTGTCTCTCTTAGTCACATCCAGAAGCTCTGGACTTTTTCCCATGAGACCAAGATCCGTTTCTGATATCCCTCTTGTCTGAGGGAGGATGATGCCTGTTTGCTACTCAGTGCTCTGATAGATGTCGCAAGAACAGAGCAAACCAACGACAAACAACCCCTCTAAAGCTCAAGTCAGGAGAAAGATTATTGTCATTATGATATAATTTTTATTACTATGTCAATAAGTGTTTGAGTATTTTCACCTCCTATTCTGATCTCAGTCCATATCTGACTCTGCTGTGACAGCATCACGTCCTGAGGCATCCCATCTGTTTAGCTGTAGCAAATAATCTCCTAAATTGCAACCCAATCACACTCTTTCTTTACTATGTACAGTTAAAACTTTATACTACAGTTATCTCAAATACTGAACTTACTAACATATAAACCAATGAAGGAAATTCTTGGAAATATTTACATTACTGCAAATTCTAAGAATCAAAAATATCAGAAGTGAGATACTGTGGGCATACTTGGAAAGTATACCATATACTTAAAACCAGATTTCAGAATAATTGACCCAATATGATCTCCTGTCTTTCTAAGACTATTTTCTGGAGTTCCATTTTCAGTTTCTTCTGATATCAGAATAATTACTTGGCACTAATTTTTCATGAAGTAACAGTCAAACTCCTAAATGAGTGTGGGCCAAAATTGTAGCTACATCTTCTATTGGTTTATTTAAAATGTTGTTAATGGGTTCTAAAATCTATTTGATCCTGACATGGAGAGTTTGCTGCTTTTTCTAGTTAAAGGATTCCCCCCAACAATCCTTCCTTGTCACTGTTTTGGGAGGACGTAGAAGGTAAAGAGATGCGTCTTGAAAGAGCTGACAAAAACCAACAAGCCATTGATGAGCTGAAGAGGAATGCTTTAAGAGAGGAGGTTATTTATCTATTCTTATTTGGTGTTTTTTGTATGGATGTACAAGGCTTTTAGGAGCCAAACTTGTGTTTTGGCAGGATGTCTCACCTGTGTCATGGAATCCATGAAAGCAGAAACAGTGAGCGTCAGGTTTTAGATTTCAGAGTAAGTAATTCGGAGTAGGAGTACGCTCAGGGTTCTGAGGGAAATGTTGCTGGTTTTGGAACAAAAGCTATTGATGAGCTGTTAAAACATATTGAACCCAAAGCACTGAACTGTACTGTGTGTGCTGCTGACATGGACTCTGACCCTCACAAACTGCAAGAAGAGGCCAAAAGACAGAGCAAAGCCTGCATCACCTCCAGCAACACAGAAATACAGATCACAAGATCTGCAGATAGCTGAGGACCTCAGTAAATACCTAGTAATATTACACCAAAACCTGTTGCGCATCTGGCTGCATCTCTGAATTGTTTTGTTCGTGGGATTACCACAAACTAAATAAAATAATGCATGTTTAGTTTCTTATGTGATCTGCTAAATGTGAGATCTTGGATTCTAGGAAAACCAGCATAACTCAGGAGACTACTGTTATTCATATTAGCAGCAAATCTTCGGAAGAAGATCAGGCAGCCTGTTGTTCTGCCTCGGGGGCAATCATTTACAATACTGCAAAATCCCAAATCTGTATAGCTTTGGTAGAGCTTCACATTTATTTTGTGCAGTGTGTAAGGTAATAAAAGAAACTAAATTCACCTTAATTCACTTCTCTCCCTCCAGGACAAAGGATGCATCGAAAATTAAACTCCATTTGGTTTCCATAGTGTACTTTGACTAAAATGCTATCTGAAATCTACAAACCAGTGCAGGAATTGTACTTACAGAGCTGAGGTAACATTTTGTTATTTCTTTTTGCAACAGTGCTTTGCTGTGCGTGCCTTCTATCTAACAGGCAGTGGTACAGCTTTAAGAGTTATTACTATTCCACCTTCCACCTTGCTGGCGAAGTCCCCAGTTTTCCAGGCTGCAGGGAGTCATTCCTTTTGTGTGCCCTTTTCAGCCATGCCAAGTGTTTAGAGTTACATTGCAAATCCGTGGTTGTAATGGAGAACCAGGTTATGGAGCTGTTCCACAAATACATGTTTAGACCCCGTTCAGCAAAGGTCTAAAGATGTGTCTAAATAAAAATATGACAAGGTAGTTCCATCCAGAGATACCTTAGCTGTGTTGGAACAAGCTAATGCTATGCTGGAAGCAGTACAGCCATGGTGGTACAATGGCCTCCTGGGGACATTTCAGCTCTGTTGGGGCCACGCGTGCTGGCCTTGGTACAGTGTTTTCGGAAATGGCACACTCCCTGCGCACTCCCACTGATTTGTTCAGAGCTAGTCTACGTAGCACTGCATAGCATTGTAGGTATCATTTCTGTGGATGTGTTCCCCTCCCTATGCCCCAGAGCTAAACCCTATATTATTGGGCTGAGTTGGGATATTACTGCCTGATTTTCAGCACTGTGGCTCAAAACATGCACCCATTTTAGTGCGAAATGTGGTGCTGAAAACAGTGCCCACAGGGCACTATCCTGCACTGTTGAAGTCAGTTGGGGATTCACCATTGATCTCCAATGGGGAAAAATCAGGGATCCCAGCAGCTGCCACTCCAATATTACTGTAAGATACTGATAGGTAGCTGCAGGCAATGTGATTTGGAAGAACAAATTTGAACAGACAGGGGTTAGATCAATATCTGAAGGATGATTATCTTGGTCAGCACAGTATTTTCCATAGCCTAATCCAATCTAAACAATCTCTAAATATATCACAGGCTGTGAAATTTCAATCCCTGTCCTGTCAGCCTGTTCATGTAAAGATGGATGACATGCCTGATGAAATCAAAGGGCTTGATCCTGCTACTGCTGAAGTAACTAATAAATCTCCCATTAACTTCAGAGAAGCCCTGAAAGAGTCGCTTCATCAAATTGCTCAATTAAACAGAAGTAGCAGGTCCTTTCCAGGTGTAATGGGTTCACAGAAGTTGTATGTGCATAGACCTTCTCTCCAAAGCAAAGGATCATCTCTGCAAGCTTTTGGAAATTAAAAAACTAGCCAAAAAGAGATGGAGATGATGTTGAGAATGGGAGGCTGCAATTTTAGGCAAGCCTTGACCAGGACATACTGCACAGGGACTCTGTGAAAACCACTAATCGTAATAATTTTTTGTGAGGGCCAGATGCTTTCTGGTGTGTGCAGATGCGCTCATGTGCTCCACTGCAACCCCTTGCCTTCAGCCAGCTGTGTGCTTGGAGCAGGGAGGCACTGCTGGACAGCAAAATCTTCATCTGGGGTGGCATGAAGTTAAAGAAATGAGAAAATTGGACAAAATTTGGCTTTCCCTTTGAGAAGTTTGCCTGGCATTCAGATGGGCTTTTTGCGGAAAAGGTGGCCATCAGGACTGACAGCTCGGACAACCAGGTGGCCCCCGAAAGCGGGGCAGCAGCCCAAGCAGGGTGCAGGCTGGGGGCAGATTTTGGGACGGTGTCCTTGGGTTGCCTGTAGCAATCCACCCGGGCAACCTTATGGGCCAATTAAGAAAGGGGTGAAGTGTGTGTTTGCAGACTCGTTACAGATCTAAGACCAGATAAGATTAATTGCTGCTGCAGTGATGCGCTTGTGGATAAGCTTATAACAGCACTTGTTAAGTACTTCTCTGGGAAGAAATATCTCTCTGCACCCTGGTGGACCCCCCCTAGCCAGAGTTATGAGAGGCTTCCACTGTTACTATGGGAAGAATATGAAAAAAAGGTGGAAATTCACTCAGCAGATCTGCCCAGCAGGCTACAGCCTGGAACTGTAATTCTGACTCCAGCTGTCCTTCCTTTGCCCTTGATGTAATAACATACATATACATACCAGCCTCTTCCTGTTTATGGCAGTAAATAAATATTTTGCCAAACTGAAAAAAATAGGAGATGATAATAAAGTTCAAATTACAGGTATAAATATAGCCTTCTTTGAAAAAAGAGGCTTTAAAATACTTTTGTATTGCTCACAGGAATTCATTCTGACTGCTATTAAAACCCCAATGAATAATTATATTTATATATTTACTTTAACTGCTGCATGTTTTCTAAAACTTAAAAGAGCTACAAACAGCTTTGGATGCTTGTAAGACTTCAACAGATCTTTTCCTTAACATTAAAATACATTCTTTTTATTTCTCACTTCCAAAATACTATTAAATATTGTCAAATCAAGTAAAATTGAAAAAAAAAGTTAAGCTGAATAATACTGGGAGAAATCAGTAAGTTTTCACCTTTTTGGGTGTATAGTCAAATGACTAACGGATTTTTAAAACAATCATGCCAGCAGCGATGCCTGGAATCTCACCTGGATTGTGGATGAACCATGCCGTAGGTGCAGAAACACGCAAACACTTTTTTCTTTGTGCGGTCAGCTTGGACTCAGGAGCACAGAAATTGGCTACGCCTTTTCCAAGACAACTCAGGGCTGGAGCCAGTCTACATGCTAATGCTCAATGTGGAGATGAAATCAGTACCTGCTGAGAGATCCATGCTGCGGTCCTCAGGAGTTTTAGGCATAGCAATAACAATTCATTCTCTACAGCTATAACATTTGTAAGTAAAGCACAGCAGAGAGCTTGGCCAACTCATTAATTAAAAGAAGAAAAAAACACCTTTGAAGAGAAATAGAAGGTAATAGCTGCATCATTCTTTTGTAATTTACAGCACAGAGACTACTTAGGCCAACTTTGCCATTCGTTCAGCACAAATAGGATGAAACCTGCTCAGGCTACTCTGAAATGCTAAGATAAGGCTAATGTCAAAGAAAATTCTTTTAGTTCCAGTTAG
Source organism: Opisthocomus hoazin (assembly GCF_030867145.1). Taxonomy (NCBI): domain Eukaryota; kingdom Metazoa; phylum Chordata; class Aves; order Opisthocomiformes; family Opisthocomidae; genus Opisthocomus; species Opisthocomus hoazin. Next base: position 15,358,355 of record NC_134416.1, on the reverse strand, counting down.
GATTTAGCAACAGATGTAGCATTTTCCAACACTAGTCGTTCAGACAGGTACAGTTGCAGGGTGGCTAACTCTCAGGCATCTGGGGCTCAGCAGTACCTGTGCGGGGCTCAGCCTTCTCTTCAGAAAAAGTGGATGTGTCTAGTGATTACACGGTGGGGGTAAAATATAAAGAGCAGCTTGAGGTTGGTAGTAGAGGGGGTTCACGGTGGCCCTGTGACTTCTGCTAAACAGGAGCATTTCCTTTGCTCCTAGTCAGGAGGCGGAGGTGGTGCTGCCTGGTGGCAATCAGGTTGCTAGATCAACTAACACTTGCATGACCCGTTCCGGGCAAAATCAACATCCTCGTTTGTACCGAACATTTTTTATCTGAAAACTGAAACTCACTTTTAAGAGAAGCAATTTTGATCTGTGCTGTTGTTTAGGAATGGACTTGATGCACTGGCTGATGAGTTGGCTATTTACCTACACTTTACATTAATGTTACTTTGGTCTCACAAAAAGATTAAATCAAGTTATCGGTATCTGCCACATGTTGGATTATGCTACATGTGTGCTGTTATTTCTACAATGACAATTAGGTGATGTCATGTCTACTTTGTTCTTTGGGCATTCTTCCCCACATCTGGTGTTTCGGGAAGAACTTAACATTCACTAAAGCAGCAACAGATTACTCTAACATCTAATTCTTCTTGTACAAATTAAGGCTCTGATCCTATGAAGATTTATTCGTATGCTTGCTTTCATGTACAACGGGCTGTCCCATTGAACTTGCAAAATGAATAAAATTATGCTTATATATATAAGTGCTACAAGGATTCATGCCTAAATAATGAAAGTGAACACTGACAGTATATAATTATCCATAACCTTCAGCTATAAACACAGCAGAGTCCACCTCCAAAATTAATGTAGGAAATGGAATGAAATGGAGAAGTCTGTGAGAGTATTTTTACTTTGCCTCATTCACAGCAATTTTGCACTGTTAGTGATAACCAAACTGGCAATCTAAATTGTCTGCTGCTTGTGCTGTATATGAACTCTGGCATGTGATTTGGTTTCTGCATCCATTTAAACACTTCCTATTGCCAATAGATTGTAAAAGTGAAAAGGGGAGTGGAAAGAAAGGTCTCTAAAAAATGTGGACTGAAAGGTCCTTTTCAGCGCACATTTGAGACCCCAATTTATTGCTAACAGCTATCCATAACTTTAAGAAAATTAACAGACATGATTCTCACCATACACACAGTCCATTGACTTCAGAATGAATCTAACATTGTTACTCTCAACATATTTTTTCAGCCTGCTGCAGGTGACCCTGCTTCGGCAGGGCGGTTGGACTAGATGACCCACAGAGGTCCCTTCCAACCCCTAACTGTGATTCTGTGATTCTGTGATACGTCCATAGTCCTCAGGTTGCAAATCAGTTCAGGTTTATTCAGAGTTGGCTGAAACACAGAATTTCAAGTTGGCAGACAAAGATAATTATTGCTCAAAAATATCTAATGAACTGGAACTTTGAAAACAAAAATTGTGCACAGAGGCCCCATGGTGTGAAAGAAAATGACATTACTGTTTCTTTCAGCACTGCCAAGAGAGGAGTTTGTTGAATGCACAAGATCCAGAGGTCTCCAGGCTAACTGTCCATCACGTTCCCTGGGCTGGGTACAACATTTCCAGGCTCAAGAGCTGTCATCTCGTGATTTGAAGGCTGGTGTGGTGGGCTGCAAAGTTTTATATATCAAGGAATTTATTTTCTTTCTGGGAATGAACCAGGAGAGCTTGTGCAGCTACTTCCAGCTTCAGCACCCTGTTTCTGCAATCGGAATCTGGGAACCTGGACACCTGAAGCCAGGACCCCATGGCTCTCAGGCAGTCATCTTCATCGCGATGTCACCCTTCTCATCCAAGAGGCACCACTCAGTGCGTTGCAAGGGATTCCATGTGTGCAAGGGATTCCAACTGCCCTTGTGAAGCCACAGCCCTGAGAACCCTGAGGTCCTCAAGGACAAACAGGCCTAGGGCTTGGCTCTGAAAGGGCAGGGCTGGGAAGACCAAGGTGCCTGGGTTTCTCCAGCTTCTTCTAGAAGCGTTAAGTCCTTGTCATTACTCTCTGAAGCCAAGGAAGTTTCTGTGGGAGAGATGCCTGTGGTCTATCAAGAGCTCAAGAAACTTGAGGTGTTTCAAAGGATTCCCGTTCAAACTCCAGCTTTTTCAATGAATTTCAGCAAAACTTTTCTGACCTCCTCTAGCTACGACATGTGATACAAGGCTAGCCTGGACTTAGAAATTGTGTTCTGAAAAAAAAATTAATTTGGTTTTAAAAAAAACTATATTAAATTAACATGAGTGACATGTTGGGTTTTCTTCAAATCTGAAATTGAGGACAGGTGAACAAATGTTTCCTATTTAAGGAGAACATCATCAAAGACCAAGCATTTCTAAACAATAAACAATATACAAATTCATGGCTAATGCAAATGTCTTGAAGACAGCTTTTCTAGAACGCGTATGATGGATTAAATAGTTTATTAACTTTCTAGAAATTAAAGATATTTAAAGATATTTTGGATTTCTGCTACTCACAGATTACTGAGACCAGAGAAAGCAGGGAGCTGGAACACTTTTAAAAGAGCCTTTACAAAAGACAGATCTTTATAAGTGCACCTTTGAAATTTTTGAAAATGTCCTCTGGGAGTAAGATGGAGTTGCAATTGCCAACAAATGCTGCTGGAAGCTTCCTGTGCCTATTTGTTAGCCCATCAGTCTGCCCCAGTGCAAACAATGATGGACTCTGGGACACCAGCAGACAACCTTTACAACATCAAAGAAACTGCTTCTAGATGTAAAGATTGCACTTAAACTATCTGTGCTGAAGATGGGTGAAGGAGAAAGGAAAGCAGCTCTAAAGCACCACCACCTCCCTGCTCCATGATGCAGCTCATCAGTTTCTCTCCTAAAGATCTAATCTCTAGCTCTCCAAAGATTTCGAAGGTCCTTGTAAATTATCGTTGATGTCTGATAATGTAATGTAAATCTCTGTATTTTGCAAACATTTAGTACAGACTGCTGTGGCATACCTCACCAGCAGTTCTATGTGATGAGGCTGGAAAAATAAAGTGGTTTTATCTGCAGCATGGTTCTTGCAGAAATAGCACACCTCAATTCAGAGAACTATTGCATTTAAATAGTTTAAGTAACATGAATTTTCTCTTGGGTCCTCATCCTATTCTGTGGCAATACTCCCATATCCCAAACCCTTTCCCATTTCTCTTATGGGCACAGAACGACTTGCACTTCTCCTTATCCTGGCAAGGTGTGAAGATTGGCAGCATACTGACAAAAAAACAAACTATGTGAATGGCAGAAAAGACATGAAGTAGCAAGAGTGATCCTAGCATGGATGGCTAGGAACAGAGACATGATGCACAATGACTTTATTTAATATTCTCTCCTGCTAAACGAAGGCAACAGTATATGTAGAGGAGTTTTTCATTTCAACATATGTTATTTGCCACTTTACTCTCAGGAAAACATCGCATGAAGAAAATGCAGCCTGCCTTGAAGACCAGGGAAGACTGTAAAATGCTGTTCTGAATTCCTTGAGCTTCATGGATTGAAGTTTTGAATGTTTACTTTGATCTCCTTTCCAAGTTGTAAAAATGAAGATGTTTTCATTATTTTTGAGTAATGTTGGGGACTTCACAAGTACTGGTATGAACCTTTAGTACTGTAAGTACTACCATGAACCTTTATCTCTATTAGGAGAGGGGAAAAAATCAAATAGAGTCAGATATGTCTTCTTCCCTTTTGCATAAAATGCCAATGTGCCCTAACACCACAGATACTAAAGAATGATACTGATTCCATTTTGTTTTCATGTTCTGTAATGATTGCTTTATTCTATATAATACTTGGAAAAATCTAAAAGTAAAATTTTTTCTTCCCGTGAAGATACTTAAAACTAACCAGAACAGATGTATTTTACACTTTTCCTCTTGGGGATTTGATAAGAAGAAACAGGAGGGCTGGTATGTTTTTCAAACTTAGGTCTCTAAGTTTTGGGCTCGCACCAAGCTAATCAATCCCCAGAGCTTCTGAGACTGCAGATGCCACGTAATGGCCAGCTCAAAGCACAGATGAAGCAGATGTGTGCTCCTCCCTAATAACTCATAACTTATCTGGACCTAATTTATCTAAATAATCTCTGATTATCTAAGTAATCTCTGATTTGCTCTTTCCTTTATCCGTCACCAGATGAGTTGCAGTGGTTGACTATGGGTTTGCTGTCTGGTGACAGCCAGCTGCTCTACTCAAGCCATTTAGATATTAAAGGTTTGTTGACATCTTCTGTTCCTGGCTTTCCCTTTTTACTGAGAGTGGCAAGGCCATTTCCATGACCTTCCTCTGACTATCTAGTAGATATAGTAAATGTTTTCTTGTTACTTCTTACATTACTTTCTAATTGCATCTGTGCTGATTTTCATGTCGTTGCATGCTTCTGCTTTGCTTTAATTCTTGTGCTTAGCTGTTTGAGCTATGCTTTGCTGTCTGGTTCTTCTATATTTCAGGTTATTGAAGACTTCTGATTCAGCTGGGTGTCTTTTTTGTTTCCTCTGCTTTTTCTGCTTTTTTCTTTGCTTCAGGATACTTTATTCCAATGTTTCTAATTTTCTTTATTTTTAAACAGAATTGCCAGTTTGCCTGATCCTTTTCCTCTACATATATTTCTACAGCATGTTTTCTGCCAGCTCCCTGAATTTATGCTGCTTAGCTTTCTTGAAGTCTTTTATTCTTTAATTCTTCTTTGTTACAAAAAGACCTCCTAACCCTCCCTAGTCACTCTAAACTGCTGCCTCACACTTCCTTGATTTCCCTGCTGATGAAAAGCAGATCTGGAAAAGCCTGTCTTCCAGATGCATTTTCTAACATTTAACCACACCACCTGCTGGAAAGTCTGGGTGAGATTCTTCAAACCCAACAGAGATGTACGTGAGTAAATGGATGTAAGCACAGGCCTGAGATTGCTGTCTGATTTTCTTTATGGACAACATTAAATAGTAATTTGTAGTAAACAGTAGTAGTATGTAGTATCTTTTTTTGAGTGTCATTCATCTCATCCTAAATTGGTATCTCAATCAATGAACGCTGCCCTAAAAGTACCCACTTCTTACCACTGAGCACAAGGAGAGCCTTGGGTTGCTATTTCATATATAGACTTCCGGCTGCAGGTGTCCCAGGTCCCACCTTCTGCTGTCTGCTGCAGCCCTTCTGTGGTGGATGCCTGGGCAAAGTGTCCCATTAACACCCAGCCTTGTGCTTTGTCATGGCTCTGTTGGCTGTAGAGAAAAAAAACCTTTATCCATCCAGTGCCAGGTGTGGTCCACTTAACTCCCTGTGCGTTAGTTCAGTGGTTGCAGTCCATTTCTCATGGGTAAGATGCTGGCCACAGTGGTCTCCCCAGTGTTTTCATGACAGCAAGAACTAAGCATGGTTACCTGCAGCAATCACCTTCTCAGCAATGCCATCCTTCAGGCACAGAAAGTTAAGACCTGACCAGATCAGTTATCGTACACTACTCTGACTTCTTCATGCACATGTGATTCATTTCAATGGCTGTTTAAAGTACTGGTTGTCTTGTGTTCAACAGGTTCTCTGATCTTACACAAGCCACGTTCAAGGGAAGTGAAAGACAAAAGCCATTATAGCATTGTTCCCAAGGCTGCTGTCAGTGTTGGAACGAGTCCGAGTTGAATGTAACTTCTGCTTAACACAAGGACTGACATCTTGGGAACAAAATCAAATGCTGTCAGACTGTAAGACAATTGACTTTTCTGGTTACAATGTAATTAATGCTATTTAAGTCTCAGAACAGAAAGCCAAGAAACCACAAAAGGTTCAAGTTCAGGACTACACACCTTTCTTTCACTACCTAGCTCAAGGGAAGTGAATCTATTAGCAATATAGTTCCAGATGCCAAAACCAATAACAACAGAGACTTTAAGCTCTAGCCAAATTGTGGTTAAAGTCATTTCTCTGTGGATCACCCTCACTCCTTAATTTTAAGGCTGGACATTCGCCAAACTCTGTGGTTGCTTTGCAACAAGCGGTAAGATCCCAGTGATTTGATGCTTTACATTTCACTATTTTTCCTAACATACCCAGTTGAATGAAAATTAGGATTTCAGAACCCTGTTACTTTCCAAAGGAAAAGCAAAGGACTAATGTAAACCTGTTGAAAATGGACACAAGCATTCAAAATAGAACAAAGCAGTTTAGATTACATAAATAAATATAGCTCAATGGTTTGGATCACATATATGTGATGTGGTCTTCTAGGATTTTCATTTTAATAGGTAGAAAAGTACCGTGGTCAAATGCTTTCAACACAATTAAATTTGTGGGAAACAATTTCATTTCAATATGGATTGTCAGGAAATGTTCTTTTGGAGAACACAGGAAAAGAATCGCACAAAAGACTTGCACTTTCGTATAAAACATTGCGAAGTGCCCTATTCTTCAGAGGCATTTGCACACAGAAATCAGTAAACAAACCAGCACAACAGTGTGCCTGCAAAACAAAAATAATGCTTTATGAAATCAAACTCTTCTATTAAAAGAGACTACTGAAAATCATAAAGAAGGCTTGTAGTTACTTTGAGGATTGTTTGTTTGTTTGAAACATTAATCAAGTAGAAAAAATTTGTAATTTAAACTTTGAAGGAATACAGTGAATAGAAGTACAGGTCTCTCTGCTGAGAAATGTAATAATTTTGTGGCAAATTTATATTAGGATGTGCTTTGTTAGGAAAGACCAAAATGATATTAAGATTGTGTTTAAAACTTGAGGTATTTTTTGTCATGAAAATGAGCTCAGGATTTTTTCTGCAATATTGCTGGACTTCTACTTGCAGTCTTTATACTGTATGAGAAAATGGCCTTTCAGGTAAGCTAAAGATATTTGGTGTTTTGGTTTCAGCTGCCGCCGGCAACAAAAGTGCCACGTGGCCGCCCCTCCCCCTGCCGCGGTGCGGAGGAGAATGGAAAGAAAGAGGCAGAAACTGGTGGGTCGGGATAAGGGCAGTTTAGCAGAACAGCAAACAGAGGGAACAGTATCAACAACGGTACAGATAAGGAGAAAACACGACAAAACAGACCGCAGAACACACCCGCTCTCCCGGACCGGACCGGCGCCGCACGCTCCCGAGCCGCGAGTGAGTTCCCCCCGCGCCGCCCCCCCCCACCGCAACCCAGCGTGACGTCACATGGTATGGAATACCGGGCTCTGTTTGGCCAGGTGGGGTCAGCCCCCACCCCTCGGCTGTGCCCCTTCCTGGAGTCCGGTGAAAATTAACCCTGTCCTGGCCAAACCCAGGACATTTGGTCACATTAAAATATTACAACCTCGAGCTAAAACCTCTTAAAGAAAATTGAGATTTTTATCAGAAAATTGGTCACTTCAGGCATATCTTTATAACTAACCACCTTCTTGTACACTTAAGCTCTTACACCTCTAAACATTTGTTAACATCTGCTGATGGTGACTATGGTAGAAAGGACACTAGATGAAACAGGTCTTGATCTGACCAGTGCGGATTTCTGCACAAGAGACCTCCCAGCCCTGCTGAGGTCAGTGTTAAAATTCCCACACAAAGTGGGTGAACTCTAAGGTAATTTTGGGGTCATTTTTGGGGTATCTGTGCATTCTGACAGGAGCTGAATGCTACTGGCACCACAAGCAAGAAGCAGTGTATAACCCGTGCTGCTCTTCGAGAAATGTAGAATTGCCCTCTCCTCTCCCATTTGAAAGAAAATTCAGATATGTCTCCTTTCCTTGCAAGATCAAGCATGAGCTTGCTCCACAGGCTGGTGTGAATCCCCCAGAAGCCACTGGGCTAAAACTGGTACGATTCCACTACCAACCTCTCCTGAGCCCATACCTGCCGGGGCTATCCCCTCTCGCTTGCCCTCGGTCCGATGCTGGGTCAGCAGCTCCACAACATTTCCGCGTTGCAGAATCTCTGCAGCTGTGCCACTAGCTCTGGTGAAGGTTAGCCCAGACGCCTTTCTCACATAGCCCATCCCTTCTGTTGCTGTAAAAATGACATTGACTCAAACAGGGTGAGTTAGATTTGGATTCTCATGCTCAGCTTTGAATGGCCTGACTTTAGTCAGTTTGAAGAAGACCTTTTATATTACTTTCCTGTATCTCTGATGGTGTTGTTTCCTTTGCCTTTTTTTTAGCCTCATAGCTATTTAAAAACTGAAAGAATGTCGTAACTATCATTGCACATCAAATAATATGCAAAGTATCCTCCACAAAGCTGTGCAAGTAATTTTTTATATGAGTCAAATGCTTGATTGCTTCTTGGGAACTGTTACAGCCCATGAAATAATGGCTGGATATTTTAAAATCTTTTATTCACTCAATAGTCTAGAAAGAATTTTTTATGTAAATCAAATGTACAGCGTTATTTCGCTGTCAATATAGTACAAAATACATTAAAATTAAATTGAACTAAATTATTTTTGGCGTAAAAATAGGCACTGGGCTTTAAATTCTGGAGAGGGGCATTATAGACCCCAGCTGGATCCTGTCAATGTGCTGATGGTAGTTGAAGTTATAGGACCATGTGAAACTCCCTACTAGGCTAGACTACAGGTGCTTTGACTAATTTCCGTTTTCCAGGTGGATGAATCACAGGGTTTTTATGAAAAAGGAAAATCTTTAACAACTAATTAACAAAGGCTTTCTAAAGAAACCAGTCCTTTAGCTAAACCATTTAGGAAAGATTTGCGTGCTAAGGTTTCAAGTGGTGCAGGTTTTGAGTTCCCCTCCTGCAGAAGCTCCCTTGCAGATATACATATGAATATCCAGCTTTGTGGCACTTCAGAAAAGACAGCCAAACCCAGAAATGCTGAGGAGTATCAGCCTTTTCTTTGGCATTGCTGGACGTTGTCATCCCAAATGGTAGGTAGCAGTACTCTGTAATGCTAGGGTAAGAAGCACTCGCAGTGATTTCCATTAGTGTGCAGCATGGGCTGTAGGGAATATGTAGGGGTCCAAAAGACTACGTGGGAATGTACTCCCCTGGATGTGCTTAAAGCACCGATTTAAGTTTCAGTCCTGCAAACCCTGTGTGTGTGCTTAATTTTAAACATACAAATAAATTCTATTGATTTCAATATACAGAGAGTCTGTTTAGAAACCGTAAAACTCACATCAGCCTTCTCTGGTTTTGTTTTTAAGTTTGTATATCTCTATTGCTGAGCAGATTGTGAAATCTAGTGGACATTGAGTCATTTTTTCCAGCACTTATATTGTTAGTTGGAACAGTATGACTACAGGATGGAAAGTTGAACATCTCTGTAGTACAGACCCGAGCTGGATGATTTATGAGCGAAGTGTGGGGTAAGATTTTAGAAAGATATAAATTATACCTGTTCATCAAGTTGACTTCTTTTAGTGTTTCCCACATGTTACTATGACAACATTCATGGGATATATATTTTAATTTCTATTGCACAGAGGAAGTGTGTCAGGTCCGCACATTTCATTTGATTTTATGGCTGAGTGCTGTGTCTAATATAGGTTGTAAATCTTCTTGGAAAAATATATAAGGGGGTTTTCATCATAGTTCCTCTCCTGGCAATTCTGCAGTTTTTAATAAGCATAATTTCATTTTTAAAAGAACTTTTACACCCCTTGTGATGTGGAGACTTCTAAAGTGGGGGCAGCAAATGCTGTACAGAAAGCAGCAGCTTCATGGTAACAATTGCTGAATGCGTTGCACAGTTAAACACATTAAAATCCTTACATCAACAAACCTTGGAAAAAATCTTGTGGCCAATATTTAATTTCCTGTTTTCCTTATAGTAGGTACAGGATAGATTTTAAACTTCCAGCTTTCTTTTTCCTTGTGGAAAAATTGGATTTAAAAGTTCTTTATTGTTCTCTAAACATGTTTTTACTGAGACCTGAAGGGTTTTCATGACAGTGAGATTTTTCTTTAAAAAAATAATGTAAAAACTAGATAGAACTTTCTGAATTGGATTAGACAGCCTCAGTTTCTGCACCATAACCTGATGTTCGACATGGCAATTAGTTTGCATATGCATCTGAAACCAATGCTGAGAAACGTGACAGCAAGTTGTGCTGATGAGTTGTTGAATGGAATTATTCAACAGGCCAAAACCCATCAATCACAGGGAACATTCTCCCTGTGATACTTCAGCATGTAGTTCAGCAAGGCTCCACTTCTTTATTTACTTTTCAGTGTATTTTTTTTAATCAGAATGAGAACATTAACTGCAAAGATTCCCCCAAAAGTAAAATCTCTCCCAAATCACGAAGTTAGAACCGAAACATAATTATCCATAAAGAATGAAGTGTTTAGTCATTTCCTGTCATTTCCCACCAAACTAAATTTTTGCCTTGCAATACGGCTATACAAAAACACTGGTCCAATCTCATGTGTAGTAAGTGAGCACCCTGTGTGAAGGCTCCATGCTCACTTCTTTTCCTGTTCTAACACACTGATGTTCGTAGAAGAAACGAGAAAATTCATATCCCATTAGTCATCTTCTTCCAGGCTATTTTCTGATATCCCTCTCGTCTTGTCCTAGTGGCTGCTGTAGCTTTTGCACTTGGACACCTAAGAAGTCAGTGGAATATCAGCTTGTTTAGAACAAATGTCAGCAGCTGTTTATTTATATTCATGTATATTGACTATATTGGGATAACTTGTCTTTCTAAGTATCTACTCTGTGTTCGGTGCCTGCAGCCCTCTCTGTGCTATACCTCTGGGCATACCACTGCAGCTTAATTCTGTTCTCCTATAGCTTTATTACTTCTTGTAAAGTTGTGGCACTTTTAAAAAGTGTGGCTTTAGGGGAATTTACACCCTAGAAACACCTGACAAGTGTAGTTAGCAAACTGTTTTCTGAAACGCCCAAAAGAGTCCTCACCTGACCTTCCATCAGTGGGAAGTACCACAGCTTGAAGATTAGCTGATGCTTTATCACAGCCCCAGAAACAGCTCTGAGGGCCACCTGGGCGGGCATGGGTGACCTCCCACGCGCTACCCACCGCTGCTTTGCGAATGGCTGCGATCAGCAGGATAACGAGTTCTGAGTCCAGCTAACTCACTGCCCAGCTGTGGCAGAGATTTTATAAAAGGCTGTGCCTTTATTGTGATTCCTGAAAGTGCGGGCATGCTGCTAAGCTTTCACCCCAGGCTCTCTGACATGGACTGTGAGGAAAGTCCCTTCTTAGAGCCCTCCAGAGTATGAGCAGAGATCTGAGACCTCCTTTCCTCCCAAGGCCAGCTGCTGGGACGTGACTTCTTTGTCTGCTGAAGCAACAACGTGGTAGTATGAATTGTTGCATGGCTTTCTTTTCAGTTTATGCCTGTCGTGTTTGGATTGTTGCAGATGTTTCAAACTCATCCTGCGCTTTCAATGAATTTTTTTTCCTCATTTGGAAAGTTATACAGGCTTCTTTTTGCAGAAAAGACTTGCTTTATTTGGTAACACCAGACAAACTGACAGAATAGGAGGAGAGAAAAAAGCTTTGCCCCGAGCTTCACAATTTTGTCATATGTGGATTCTAGTTTCCCATGTGATTTTCAGTCTGGCCATACCAGGCTCACATAAAGGGCCGGAATCTGTACAACCCTTGCATCTAGCAGACCTAGACCCAAATTGCAAGTGTATGCCAATGCACAAAGGGCAGATTTATGTGGGGAAACTTGAGTCTATTCTCCTAATCCTGTCCATAGAAAACTTTTATAGACATCAGCTGGAAAGCGAACAAAATTTTTACAGGGTCAGGTTTTACCACCTGTGTTGAGTGGCAACACTGGTGGTAAGTTTGTGCATATGCTGCTGGAGATGCTGCAAAAAACAATGGTGCTTTGTGTTAAATGGTGTAGAAATAGGAGAAATGAAATGAATAAACATACTGTTGTGTATTTACTCTGAAGAATATGTTGAAAATTATAAAGGACTATAGTACAACATACATTTCTATTTCTTCCAAGGGATCGTATCAACAAATGACAATATTGCTAAGTGTTTTTCAGGTGGACTGGGTGCATACCACAGAGCTTATATATGGCAGAGGACTAGGAACGGGGAGAAGTAAACTTCGGTCAGATTTTGTATTGCCTGTGGTAGAAGGAGAATTTCCAAACCATGTAAGGCATTTAGGTACCTCGATCCTCTGGAAGTCTGTTGTTAAAAATCCCCAATCCCTAGTTTATCCTGGGAGTACAACAAGAGACTTCGAAAATGTCAGTGTTGGTATTTCAAAAGGTTTACTTACAGCCATCTGGTAGGAAAACAAAGGCACAGTTTTAGCAAAGATAATTGCTTTGATGAGGAGCCAGGAATTAGTGTAGACCTTTGGCAGCTATCTTAAGTAGCTTGTTTAGCTGCCATAGTTAGCACTGTAGCCATACCAGGCTAAATGTATGTTAACCTTTCCTGATCCTCCAGCCCCAGCAGCCCTACGTGTCTCCAGTATTTGGATAGGAAACCAGCTGGAAATGCCAGGCACAAAACTCTCTAAGGAACAAAACCAGAATTATTGTTCAAACCATGCATCTCAAAGAAGGTGAATAAGCACTATGTGCATTTGTTTCTGACAGTGGTGCTGGGCTGAAAGGTGTGCAAATGAGAAGGATCTGATTTTGAGATCAAGAGCAAATTGATGAGGCATTGTACAGAAACACACAAAGATACAAAATAGAAAGATGAACCCTAACCAGACAGCTCCTCACCTTTGTAGGCAACGTACAGATAATGGTGGGAGATGATAGGTAAGTACCTCACAGAGACTGAAGAAAAATAGGAAATAACAAACTGACTGCAGTGAAATATTCTGTCACAACCCCAGCACTGCTGGCTTGTGATCAGGTATGCAGCTGTAAATGAAAAATGGCAGAAAAGTCTGAATACTGGGACTGGGACAAAGGACCAGCATCCTACCGAAGCGCCATTCAAGATGCAAAATGTGTTTACCATTTTTCAAAATCACTTAGTGAAGTGATTTAAAAGTGCACAGGAAATTTATGTGCCTCTCAAGCATGCATTTGACAGTAGTGGTTTTAGGCTTGGTGCTGTAATGGTTCAACTCCATGAGTGAAGCAAATTGATTTGTAAGGAGGTTGAGTCACCACAGTCATCAACACATTTACAACACATGACTTTTCCTCAGCTGATAGCGCTGTAGTTTATGGTGTATTTTGGCTGAACTCAAAATGAAAAAGAAGACAAAGATTAGAAAGCAAATGGATAAGAGTCCAGCGTAATGAAAGCATATCTGCATCCGAGTTTGGAAGGTGATCAGAAGTATGGGAAGTCTAAAAAAGGCTGCATGTATCTTGACAGTCTTGGTAAATTTGAGAGATATGTTCCAGGGACCTAGGCATGACTCCTGGTTGAAGGAAGCTCAGCGTAAGAGTGGCCAAGCATGCTTTTTTTCTGCTAATATTTATTGGCATAACAAACATTTCCCTGAATTGTATCTGTCCTGCTTTCAGAGCAGAATTGTTCAGTGCCAGCAAGGTGCCTATGTTGCTGCCGCAACTGGAAAGATAGTTGTCTGAAGAAGTCTCAGTAGACTGCTCTGTTGGCGGGCAGATATCCAAACAGACCAACAGACAGGAGAGAGGTTGTCCGTCTGTCCCCTGGATTAAGAATTAGTTGTCTGTATAAGACTGTCACTGGTAGCTCCAGTGTGTTTCCTGCACTTTGAGGTCTAAACCATGGTTTTGGCATACGTGAATAACTCACTGTTTTAAAGTGCTGGGTTATGACGGACACTGATACGCTGACCTAGTAGTTGGATTACACAGCCCAGAGGAGGAAGACTAGTCCTCTAGTCTTTGTCCAGCTTTCAGAAGCTTAAATATGGAGATAATGCCATTTAAGATCAAATGAGCATCTTAGATATTCAGTCTTGCTGAACCTAGACTGAAATGCTGCCTACAGCATGAGATTCATGTAGTCAGAGAGACATCTTGGTTCCAGACCCTGCTCTGCAGACTGTTTTGTGCACTTTGCATTAAATACAAAATAGAAGCTACTAAATAAAATTTTTGAAGTAAGTGCTTTGGGATAGCTTGAGACCAAGCTTAGCACAGTTTCCTCGTTGCTAGGCTCACAGATATGTGTGCATCTTCACAGGAAATAGAAAGTGGTCTACTTTTTTCATCTTCTTTATCATTTGGTAAATAGAGATGTTCTAGAGGTTTCCGTAGCGGTCAGAGGTCCGAATATCCTGTGAACATCCTTTTTTCCTTAAGGGACAGTAGGAGTAAGCCTTTCACTGTGTAGATATCAATATCAGCTCCTCTGTTTAAGAAACCTACTAAAACAGACTCAGATTCAACTCAAAATGAGACATAAATTCATCCTATTGAATTACTGTATGCTCAGGTCTACTCTTTCTGTTGAGAAACTCTAGATGGCAGCATGGAGATTTTGAAATGTTTCTACTAAACTTGATTCAGGTTGCTCAGTTGAGCATATTAAATATCTGTCATGTCTGATGGTGCTGGTACTACCAATGAGAAGGCATTAATCAGAGTTTATAAGAAGACCTTAGTTTAGTTCATTCCTGTGCTATAATTCCTAAATCATGTTGAGACACTGTGGTGGACAGATACTTTTAAAGCTCCCGTGGAAATTTTATTCCATATGTCCGAAACTTTGAGAAAATGAGAAATTTATTATTCTGTCCTGTACACAACAGAATTTTGTTGACACTATGTATTAAAGTTGCCCAGATACCTGAAAAGATGTATTACTACAAGTCATAATTTTTATTCAAAGGTATCGTGTTGCCAGTCCAAAAGAGTGAAGAGGAAATGTAACTGTGAATATCAACTAAATCACGTATGACACATATTATTGTCTAAGCAAGTGACTCAGGTAGCTCTGATACAAAGAATTGATAGGTCCTGCCTAGGGCAGAGGGGAAATGTTGACACACCTGGATAGTCACATACCATCAAGGAGTCAGACCTGCAGTTTCACACTCTGATAGAAAGTGGCATTTCTCATCTCAAAAGTGTTTGATTCTTCAAAAGACTAGGACCTGGGCTACAGCTAGGTTATGTCTGAGATTTAGTATGTGCTGCTTTACATTCTATAACCTTGAAAAAGACAGCTTACAGGGAATTAAAAGAATTTTTTTTCACTTTTGTATCGATAAAAGCAAACATAGTATTGAGATTGTTATTATTAAGTGCCAACATTTTTGAAACCCAATCCCACTAAATAGCTCTGTCTCTGTGCCTGGTGGCTATCGATAGTGAAGATGTAATTGCATTGTATCATACAGTTAAGATATGATTATCATCAGACAGTTTATTCAGCTTTTGGCTTAAGTTGCTGCAGATGAAAGGATGTAAGTTGGCTTTGTGCAGAGCTAGGTGTGGTCTGCAGGATGTATGTACTCAGGTGCAGTGCCATGAAATGCAGGTGATCTGTCCAGTAATGCTTTATATCCTGGCACAAAGCCAGAGCAGAAAAAGCCCACAAGGGAACACCTTCAAAAGTCTTCCAGATGGTTCTGTACAGGCAGCTTGGGCCCAGCTTGATTTGTTTGCTTTGGCTAAGTGTGGACATAGCATACAACTGAACTAGAAAGCCAGTCAAAAGCCTGGAGCACTGGGGAGCACAGTATATTAACAAACATGAGTCTGCAAGATGATTCGCAGTGCATGTTTTGCAACTACTATACTCTTGGTTATTGCATGACAGGCATCACATAACCCTTTATGTATAATGTAGAGATAAGTATATACAGATATACGCCAAATGCGTAAAGAAATATCTTCTTAATTCCTGCGCCTGGTGATGTACAAAGGATTGTCTGGCATTGTGTCTGTGTATCAGATTCAAGGCAGTGATCACTTATCTTTTTACTTCTGTTGCATTTGTTTCTATTTTGTCAAAGGTATCCAGAAGCCCCTGCTCCAAGGTGCTGCTAAGTTAAGAGAATTAACTAAGATTTTTCAACTTCAGAAATCAGCTTTTGATACAATGTGCCTGAAAGTCAAGGGACACCTGTGGCACAGTATCGGGGGAAGTAGGAGCCCACATCTGGGCTGCTGCATGAACGAGGTTCTACAGCTTTGAAATAGCCAGATGACACTGACATTGGAGAGGCACTATGGAGAGCCACTGACTGACACCTTGCTTCAGGAGCATGAAGCTGTTTATGCACAGATGTGGACACTGCTCTTCCCTGTCCACTGAGAGCATCTTGTGAGTACAGAACTGTTATTTTGCTTTCTCTGAGTTTGTAATGAACAGAAGTAGTTAACATCTACAGAAAACCTGTCAAAGTCTCATGTCATGCTTGACCAGAACAGGATTTGGGCAGTATTCCTTCATGGCTTCTGTTGTTCTTGATTCTTTGTATCTGATGCTAAGCAAAGAAGAGCCATTGGAAATGAAATGCAGCCTGGGAGCCTGGAAAGAAGATTCCACTGTGATGAGGCAGAATTAAAGCAGCCAATGCATAGATTTAGCCAGTGATAGGACGACTTCAGTGATGAGACTGCAGCGGCACAATTGAACGTGCCCTTTATCAATTCAGAATGACATCAGCTTCGGTGGGTGATGAGTTTCTGCATCCGTGCAAGGACAGGAACGACTATCACACACATTGATGCAGTGCACAGTCGGTTCCCTTTATTATTCCACTTGTGTGGTTATATACATTTTCCATATCTGTACACACGATTATGCTTATTTGGATAGGCTACAGACATAAATCACGCACTGTTCACACGCCCCACATTCCCTTATGATAGGTAACTATGCACTAACGCCAATAACAACAGACTGCCTCCACGTCCTTGAACACATCTTGTTTTTGCTAACCCACACCATGTGCACTATCAGAACATTCTCAATGGCTATTCTTAGCTGTCTTTTCCAGTGGCCTGTTCAGTTATGCTGTTTTGCTTAAGTGGCCTAGTCATGCTAACTCTCAAGCTACATCAACCCCAACAGGTGGGATTTTGCTGGTCCTAGGTGGAAAGCTCTAAGCCTCAATAAATACTTTCCCACAAAGTATTTGCTCATTTAAGTCACGGATTTCAAATTAGATTTGAAGGGATATTTTCTTTGTATGATGTGTGATATGCCATTTTTTTTCACGAAATGAAATTAATGAGTCAAATGTCCAAGTTTGTTTCCTCGGGTGCAGCCAGGTCCCAAGAATTACCTCGGTTAGGGAAAATACGCTTGCAAAATTACCAGAGGGACCAGGTCTTCAGAAAAGTGTATTCAGTGTGACTGGTATAATATTTTATGCTACTTCTCATTGCAATACTATATTCCTTAGAATGGTTTCAATTATGTATAGTGAGACATGACTTGCCTATGGGGAGAATGAAGTTGGCTCCAGACTTCAGAATTTTACAAGGCTGGGTCTCAGTCACTCCTGCCAGGGGGAGTGTCTATAGCTGTTGCTGTTCCTGCTGCTGGTGGGTGGATGACAGGAATGATGGCAATGCCTCTGGAGTACCAACTGCTTCTGTCTGCAAAAACAGCCACCATCCTGTACAGCCCACCTCTCACTGAGTGGTAGTAGCAAGCCTGGATTAGCAGGGCTATGCTTGTCCTGGTCTGGTCCCGATGACCGAACTTCCATCAACATCTGGATGGGATCTGACAGCACTTTGAGGAAAGAGTTCTGCTTGCTGCTCTCCATCCTGTGCGATACCAAATATCCTTCTTGACCACTGAAAGCAGCAAGACCTCTGGTATTAAGGATTTTTCCAGGCTTGACTCTGAAATAACTGACAGCAAGTCCTTCAGAACATGAGATTTTATGGTATGTTCCCAAAGAGAAGAAAAAAAAAGGGTTTGACTATTCAGAACCAGGAGGTTTTTTAAAATGTTGCAGTCCAGTATAATGGCTTTATCAAACTTACATACATAGTATCTCATAAACTCCATAATATTTAAAATTATGGTTAAACAAGGAGCTTCTAGCGGAGATCAGGTGGAAGAGAAAGGTCCATGGAATGTGGAAAGAGGGACAGGCCACTTGGGAATAATACATGAATGTGGTCAGAGCATGCAGGGATGTGATGAGGAAGGCCAAAGCCCACCTGGAATTGAAGCTGGCAAGGGATGTCAAAAACAAAAAGAAGGGCTTCTTCAACTACATCAGTAGTAAAAGGAAGGCTAGGGACAATGTGGGGCCACTGCTGAATGAGGCGGGTGTCCTGGTGATGGAGGATGTGGAGAAGGCAGAGCTACTGAATGCCTTCTTTGCTTCAGTCTGCAGTGCCAAGGCAGGCCCTCAGGAATCCCAGGCCCCGGAGGTAAGAGAAGAAGCTCACAGAGAGGATGACTTTCCCTTGGTCGAGGAGGACTGTGTGAGGGATCTCTTAAGCGATCTGGACGTCCACAAATCCATGGGCCCCGATGGAATGCACCCACGAGTGCTGAGAGAGCTGGCGGATGTCATTGCTGAGCCACTCTCCATCATCTTTGAGAGGTCCTGGAGGACAGGAGAGGTGCCCGAGGACTGGAGAAAGGCCAGTGTCACTCCAATCTTCAAAAAGGGCAAGAAGGAGGACCCAGGGAGCTACAGGCCGGTCAGCCTCACCTCCATCCCGGGAAAGGTGATGGAGCAGCTTATCCTGGAGGTCATCAACAAGCAAGTGGAGGAAAAGAAGATTATCAGGAGTAGTCAGCATGGATTCATCAAGGAGAAATCATGCCTGACCAATCTAATAGCTTTCTACGATGACATGACTGGCTGGGTAGACGAAGGGAGAGCCGTGGATGTTGTCTACCTAGACTTCAGCAAGGCTTTCGACACAGTCTCCCATGATATCCTCCTAGAGAAGCTGAGGAAGTGTGGGCTGGATCAGTGGTCGGTGAGGTGGATTGAGAACTGCCTGAACGGCAGAACTCAGAGGGCTGTCATCAGCGGCGCTGAGTCTAGTTGGAGGCCGATAACTAGTGGTGTCCCCCAGGGGTCAGTACTGGGCCCAGTCTTGTTTAACTTCTTCATCAACGACCTGGATGAAGAGTTAGAATGTACCCTCAGCAAGTTTGCTGATGACACCAAACTGGGAGGAGTGGTAGATACACCAGAGGCTGTGCTACCATTCAGCGTGACCTGGACAGGCTGGAAAGTTGGGCAGAGAGGAACCTGATGAGGTTCAACAAGGGCAAATGCAGGGTCCTGCACCTGGGGAGGAACAACCCCATGCACCAGTACAGGCTTGGGGTGGACCTGCTGGAGAGCAGCTCTGCGGAGGGGGACCTAGGTGTCCTGGTGGACGACAGGTTGACCGGGGATGCATTAGGAGGATTGTGGCCAGCAGGTCGAGGGAGGTTCTCCTCCCCCTCTACTCTGCCCTGGTGAGGCCTCATCTGGAGTACTGTGTTCAGTTCTGGGCTCCCCAGTTCAAGAAAGATGAAGAGCTACTGGAGAGTGTCCAGTGGAGAGCTATGAGGATGGTGAGGGGACTGGAGCATCTCTGCTATGAGGAGAGGCTGAGGGAGCTGGGCTTGTTCAGCCTGAAGAAGAGAAGGCTGAGAGGGGATCTTATAAATGCTTACAAATATCTGAAGGGTGGGTGTCAGGAGGATGGGGCCAAACTCTTTTCAGTAGTGCCTAGCAACAGGACAAGGGGCAACGGGCACAAAGCAAAGTGTAGGAAGTTCTGTCTGAACATGAGGACAAAATTCTTCCCTCTGAGGGTGACGCAGCACTGGAACAGGCTGCCCAGGGAGGCTGTGGAGTCTCCTTCTCTGGAGATGTTCAAGACCCGCCTGGACGCAGTCCTGTGCAGCCTGCTATAGGCGACCCTGCTTCGGCAGGGGAGTTGGACTAGATGACCCACAGAGGTCCCTTCCAACCCCTACAAGTCTGTGATTATGTGATTATCCTGTCACTTATAAAGTCTTGAGAAACAAGGTTGTTCCATTTACAGGCCTGTTAAGAATTACAAGCCTATATGGCCAGCACATTAATTCGCTATGAAGCTTTGCTACCACAATCCATCCTTATCAGGCCCTGAAGTGGAAAGCCAACATGACATTTAATGGCATGTAGAGACATATAATATGGAAACGGATGCAACTTCTTACAAGCCAAGTAGAATAAATCATTAATCAAAAAGATCATAAAGTGCAAATGATAAATGGTTATGTAAGGAAGCAAACCATATGCATCACTACTACCTCTTTCACTCTTCTATTCCTCTAACAAAAAAAAAAACCCAAACCAACAGTATTGCAGTTAGCAAAACTGCTATCAGGGCTGTTACAACTGAACAGATCTAAAAAGACTGAAGTCTTAGGAAGCAGGATAAGAAGTGAACAGTATGTGGGGCTTTTATTTGTCTTTGTTGATTGGTAAATAACAGCAACAATAATAAGCCAGCAAGAATTGTGCAAGAGGTATTGAGAATTGGGACCTCTAGCAGAGCAGGAAAAGAAACACTTCAGAAAGATGAATCTTGGCTTTGGGAAAGTTTGGAGGCGTGCTAAAGCAGCAGGCAAGAAGCTCTAAGTAGTAGGTAGTGTCCTCTCTGTCCTGTAGGATTAATCCATTGCTTGTGCCCACAAAGAACTGTCCCTTACTCTCTGCCTGACTAAACCATGGCGTGTGCTCTAGGAATAAAGGAATATCTATGAAAACAAAATGTATCTGGCAAGTCAGCAATCAACCTGTGCATAATAGAAGAAGGGTCAGGCCTGGAAAATTTGGCAGAATACAAGCCTGATGATCCAGCTTTCCTCTGGACTCATTAACAACTGCCATATCACTTAGCCAGGAGTTACACTGGCCTTGTACTTCCTCACGCTGCCTCATGTTCTGCCAGGTCATGATGTCAAGGTCATGAAAATCAGAAATGGGAGATATACAGCGCAATTGCCCTGCTGTATGATCTCAGCTCTGCCCACTCTTGGAATCAGTCTTTTGGGGTTTTCCCACAGTAAAGTATACATAAACCTGCTAGATACTCTGTACATCAAAAATAGATGTACCTTGCTCTTAGTATGAAATCTATGTTGTTCTATTGAAAGGGAATATACTGGAAAGCTGGAAAAAAGTGGATGGGGAGGAGGGGTCAAAAGCATTTACTCTGATTCATAGGAGAAAGAGTCTTTCTTGCTTCATGCTCTATATGACAGAGGCTGCAACGGAAACTGGTCTGTTTGATGACATCAGCAAAAAAGAGGGGAAGCAGGGCTAGGACTGGATGCTGAGATACTCTGCTCTTGCTCCCTACCTCTACCCCAAGATTTTTCTTTCCTTTCCAAGTTCTCTTCTTTCCAGGAGAACTCTGAGGGAGACTGATGGGGGAAGAAGAGCTGAAGGAGACATTTCTTGGTGCTTGCTCACTCCAGCTACTGCACCCAAAGGATAGTCCCTCCTGAGTATGGCTCCCTCCCTCCTAAGCTGCTCCCATCTGTCCTCTCTAGAAACCCGTTAATGCCACAGCCTGCAGTACTGACAGGCTGAATGCATGCTATAGGCTCCTAGATATGCATTCTTCTCCGCATAGCTCCACCTCTGTACCTGTAAAGAGGGTGGATTTGTTGTTTTCAGGGAACTTGACTCCCATTCAGACTCCTGGTGTAGCTAAATAACACCCCGGAGATAAAGCTGGCTTTAAAAGTTCCTGCCTACTGGCTACACATTTCTTTACACTCTTTCTTTCCCTATTGCAATTAACTGCCCTCTCAGCTGTGCTGGTACAGATGCTCCTGAGGTCGTAAATACGGAAACAGTCCTTGCTAAAATAACCTCTCATTTCAAAACCAATACATGGAACTTCTGGAGTCTCCATCCTTGGAGATACTCAAAAGCCACCCAGATGTAGTTCTGGGCAACCTGCTCTAGGTGGCTCTGCTTGATCGGGGGTGGGACTAGAAGAACTCCAGGAGTGTCTCCAAGCTCACCCATTCTGTCATTCTTGGGTTCTGTAAAATGAATTTAAGTTCCTGTTACCTGTTCACTAATGGCAGAAAGGTAATGGAATCAGTGGGACCAAGAGCTGCTTAGAAGGATTGTGTGTCTCGTCTGTGTTCCCCAGCATGGCCTGGCTATGCTGAAGCCTGGTTTTTGCAGATAGGGCTGAAAGAAATGGGATTTTCAGGAGTCTGGGTCACAACTGGTCAGTAGGGTCAGGCCTGAGTCCCTTATTTGGGTGTATCCAGGAGCAGAATTTACAAGGATGCTGATACAGGCAGGGTAGGAATTGCACTGCCAGTGCATGGGTATGATTTACAGAGACTGCAATACACCACCTTGAAAACAGACTGCTCGCAAACTGTCTTGATTCTGTCATGTCATTTGGTATCAAGAGGTACTGGAAAGTCATCTTCTGTGACCAATAACATTTATGATCTTTCAAATATTTCCTTTGTTGAGTGGCAGTGAGTGCCAAGATCAAAGATTAGTGGGTGATTGAACTGAAGAGATTTGAGCTAAAAGTAGGAAGCTGATATCCAACGCATTGAGAAGGTAATGTACCTTGGAAACTTGCTGCAAAAATGGTAACAAATCAAAGCTGTAAAGCCTAATTAGAATTTTGATGAAGTACAGAAAATTTCAATGCAATTTGAGAGTGCGCATGCATTTGAAAGCGTTTGGACAAATAAGCTGTAACTTAAGAAATTATTCCCACTGTAATATTGTGAACTCACTGCAAACAGTTTCAGATGTTAAACATGTAGAATCCAGATTCACTCAGGGCTGGTGAGTGGTATGAATAGCACTGCATTAGTCTTACCATGTTTTTACGTAATCATTGGCTTTAGGGAATGCATTTTGAGGTGAAGGAACGGTATTACTCTGCAATATAAAGATTAAAATCAACCTAAACCTCAAAGAAAGATGTAATAGCTTTCTGTCTGCAGCTGTTCCTGTCACTGAATTTTGTGTGCTTTTGTTTCTGGACTGAAATTTATAGCACTTTGATTTAGGTACTTAACTGACGTAGCTTAATGCAGAGAGAGGATTCCCAGGCTATCTCCCTAGTAAAGGTGAGGTGGTGTCAATGGAGGGTGATTTAACACACTAGTGAGTACGTAAGTAGGCTGAATCACCTCTCTGTCTCTCTTGCCTACAATGATAGCTTGAATTTTGAGGGTCCTGAAGTGCACTAACTCAATTCTGTATCTAAAACCTGGTAGGAGGGATCTGAGTGCACATCCCTGATATTTGCAGCTGATCAGTGATGAGTCTCCATTTGTTGTTCGTCTGTCTTCGGCTGCTCATTTTTTCCCCCAAGTAAATCTCTGAAAGTGCTGCAGTAATTGCCACACACAGCTGTATAACATTGCGTTATTGCTCCTCGATTGTCTCTAGACCCAGCATTAATATTCCCTTCATATTCTCCAGTAATGCTGGCCACAAGATAAGACAATTCAGACAGAGCAGGGACCTAGGGTTTCCTTTCCAGGATCCATATGTGATCCTTGGGGCAGTCAGTCACAGAAGCCATCGTACAATGGGAAGTCTACTGGTTCTGTTTCTCTTATATTCCTCTAAGAGGAGTTGCTGATAAACTTAGAAAGTTTATTTTATTTTTTATCTTAGCATAACAAAAGGAAACAAAATACCTGGTGAAAACTGGATAAGGCAAAATTACCTTATCTCTGTAACAAATGTGTGATTTAGCTTCTGTGTGACTGAGAATTTGTCTAGTATATGCCTTACAAGGAACAAAAATATACCATAAAGGTGAAATAAATTGGCTGTTCTTCTCCTGGAAGGGCAATAGCCAGGGACTTCACATCAGGCAGTCTGATGCTATTTAGAGAACCACCTGATAGCACTTCACTTATCACCTTTAGAATTGCTACAAATAGAAATCACAGTGATAGATTTCCTACTCATTTTCTGCATCTCATGAAACTGGTAAGGTAGTCTAAAGATGAGAAACAATGCCTTTCTTTATAATATAGCATAATAATTTTTGTTCTGAATAAAAGAGGAAACTAACTTACCTGTAAGCAATAGCAATGTGATGTGGCTGGTAACCTAAGAAGTTGCAGAGCCATAAGAGAATTTCGAAGTTGAAGTGGTGAAAAGAGTTTATAAAAGAAAGATTTAAAGAAAAGCCCTGTCTTATTACTGGGCACTAGGGCCATGCTCTTAAAACTCCTTTTCCTTTCCTTTGTAGACACACAGTTATTTTCCCCTTGATATCAATGACATTGTGCTTCTGAATTAATTTGAAATAATAAAATCTTGAACCAGGAGAACTCATTTTATCTAGCCTCTAACTCTATTGCAGATAATTGTAACTTTCTTCGTGTGTTAACTGTACAGAAGGGTGAATAGCAAATCTACAGTTCGTCCAGGAGATGTCCCTCTCTTCCTCAAATATTTCAAAGCCATTTGTGTTTCAAGGGCTCCAGCTAGTGTTACAGATGTTGGCCCCCTCAGCCTGCAGTTATGACCTCACATGAAAGCAAGACGCAGTCTGACCGCTACGTATGCTGCGTGCTGTTGTGGGGTTTGGCTCTCGTTTCCAGTGCAAACGCCTCATTTTTAGGTCAATGTTTTTAAAAACCATGGGAGCTGAACAAACATTTGTGCTGCAGCCTTGTTTTTTCTCATGCACTTCAAACTTATGCAGTAGGCTAACTTGCTTGATTTCTACAATGAAGTAATTTATTGTATAATTCTGCCATTCTGACCAAAGAATACACTGTGGTATCAATGGATTTTAGGGACAGATATGGCTCATGGGAGCCTGAATACCTACTGTTCTGCCAACAACATAAAGAATATAGTGTGAACAGTAAATAATTCAATATTTTTGCTGATATATATCACAAAGGAATTTAATCCAGAGACACATATTTCAAAATATTTTCAGTTCTACTGCAGACAACATGCAGAATAGCAGATAGTCCTATGCCAGTCAATAAATTTTAGTTTTCTCACTGACACAGTGAAAGGATTTATGCTTTAAGAAATTGCTTTGTTTTAAGCAATACACAGGGTAGTCAAGACACTTGCAGTTCTGAGTCTTTTGGATTTTATTCTCATCATTGCAGTGGTTTTATCCTGTACTTTATGGTACCAACTCAGGTCAATCAAACTTCTTTTGTGAAGAGATAGACATGCAAATCTGTTTTTTCTCTGGACAGAGCAAGTCAACAGGCTGGTTAGCTCAATGACTTTATTAATATGTATTTATTAATGGGTTTTACTGACTTACTGATTATTTTCACTGGCAATTACAGGAATTATGACATCCATAACAGTAATTTTTTTCTCATGGGAGAAATAATGAAATATATTATGAAATTTTAACCTGGTGAACAGGTCCTGGGGCTTTCAGATGCTTTAGAGGAAAAATCACTTGGTTTATATGAGCATTTACTGACTACTGCCATTGGAGAATGAAATACTGGTCCATGCAGTGGTCCCAGGTGAATCTGCGTACTTGAGCATTGGCTGCCTGGCCAGCTTGGTGAAGATCAAGAAGGAGGGAGGACAAGAGGATGCCTTAGCGGAGTTACTCTGCTTCTGGAAAGAAACAGACAGCTGAGCATACACATTTCACCCCAAAATTCCCCAAGAAAAGAAAAGGGGCAGTAAGATGCCCCCAGCAAAAAGTGGGGACAAAGAAGCAAAAAATCAGGCTACTCATGATCCAGTGGAGGTTTAGTTCAGAGGGACTTTCAGGTTTGATTTGAAGTCTCTTGGGCAGGAGCTGTCCTGTGGCAGTCTGTCTTTCTTGGCAAATACATTTCTGCTGGCAAGCTGAGTGGCAGTACTCGGGGGTAAAAAAAGAGAAGTTTCACCTAGGCTTCCTCTGCTCAAGGCATCAAGACCGAACGCTGTTCACTTGTGTCTCTCTTCATGACAGGATTCCCCTCAGGGTCTGAAAAATTCATGAAAGCGTCATCGAGGTATCGGAGTTAAACTTAATTAAAAATGGAGCTGCTTGTATCTGTCACAGGTTGGCTTTTAGGGTCTCAGCAAAATCAGAGGAAAAGATACAATTTCCCCGTGCTTTTAAGGACCTCTTTTTAACTCTAACATCAAAAACCTACTCATTTGTCTTTAAAACAACACCAAGTAGCAAGGGTATTACATGGTATTTACAGAGACCTGTTGAATATCACATTTCTTGGACACTCTAAATGAGTGCAGAGTGTCCTGTGTGCTGTGGAAATGTTCCTATTACTCAGCTGGCTGACATGGAAGCTCTTATTGTTGGTGGTTTTGTTTTTGTGTTCTGCTTTGCAGCTGTACTCTCCCCAGGAAGAAAAGCGGGTGCTTCTGCTGACTCGATCCTCGCCAAAGTCCCCTGAACGCGCTGGAGCCACCTGATTATTGGAGAGCCTGGAAGTCATTTCCAGCCTTGTGTGTTTCATTTTGAAGTTTAGTCGTACAACCCAGCCAGATGGAGCAGTAGATTGTCCTGGAGAAAACAAAATCTCAAAGTGGAACTTTAAAAAATAGAGAGAAAATTAGGAGGGGAGAAGGCTAACTTTGAGATGTCCCTAGCAAGGCAAAAACTTTGTGTCAAATGCCAGAGTGATATGAGCAGCTGGAAGGACTGAATTATTATAGATGGAGATGTGGGGGTCAAAGGAATGTTTCTGCAAGACACTCCACCTCTCAGCAACCAGCCTGAGCCCACGTCTGCTGGGATGGCCTTGCAAACTTCATGTTGGCCTTTCTAAACTACACTTCTGCCCTTCCACCACTGCACTCAAGCTGCAGTCTTGGAGCTTCTGCCATTAGTAGGTTAAGCAGCTTCCTGGGTCCGATGGCCAGGAGGGCCCACAAGGACCAGCCAGGGTAGCAGGGTCCAGACCCCTCTGGCTGAATTCTCCTTTGAATTCTTGCCTCCCACTTACAAAACCCTAGATATAAAAATTCCCACATGGAGAGGATTCACCCCTAACCTTGGTATGTTGTACCAGGTATTAGCGATCCTTCCTGTTAAAATATGTCCAGTCTATTTGGTAACTTGGCTGTAACAGCTTTCCAACCTACCACAAGTAGATGTTTGCATTTTTGCTTCAGAGCTGCAGAGAGGAGTCTGAAAGGTGGCCACATTTTCCTACCTCCATGTCAGCTTCTCTGCTTGGACATTACCACCTTCATTTAGCCTTGCTCAGGCAGAAAGCTCCTTACAGATGGGGGTGGACATGCATCATTAGATGTGCCGTGGCAACTGAGTCATATGGCCCAGTGCAATGTCACACATAGATACTCCAAGCCATTCTTAGTTAGCTACTGGCTGCTTTATCAGGAGCAGTATTATTCTACCAACACAGTTGCTGCCTCCATTTAAGCCACCCACTCGTAACTTTTCCTATGGATAAGATGAGCTTAGAGCCCTCTGCCCCTCTAGCTGGGTCATCAGGATGAGCTGGGTGGGAGGCAGGGTGTTCAGGGGTACCTTGGGTAGTGCTGGTCAGGCTGCACATGAGATGAAGTGCAAATAGTGAATGCTGCCTCAGAGCATGCCAGAAGGAGCAGTCAGGGGAACATCTGGAAAGCAGTAGGAACCGAGGAGGGATGGAATCTGTTCTAGGACACGGCACACTATTTACACTGACAGCATTCAGATAGCCTCCAAAATGGGCATCTTTTCAGCTCTGCAGAGCCCGCCTGAGTGAATAGTAGTGGGTTTTTTTTCATTTATTTTTATCTTGTGTAACTGGATTTTTAACTAGTTATAGCTGTTTACTTAAGCCTAACTTCTAAAAGAATAATTTATCTGTATGAAACTTCCTCCAGTGCTTAGCCAATGGTTCTAATTTGGCTACATATATTTGCAGACACTCTCAATGTTTATTTTACAGAGCTATATGTTTGCAGATCCTATTTTACTGTCTAATAGCACTGGATCTTATCCATCTCTCTCGTCATCTCATTTTTTCCCCGAGAAATTCACTGTATGATTTCCAAATTGCTAATTTCATCCTGATGTAGTCATTGCAAGGCTCCTGCTTGGGAACAATGGGAGAGTGAGGAAAATTTCAGTACGTCTCCTGAATGTTTGTATTACTGACTTCTGTAGTTTTTCTTCATGTTTATACCAGCAAGCATTACAAGCCTTTGCATACTTATGCTGTGAAAAGACCTAGATGCATGATCAAGTTACCATGGTCTAAACAAGTTACTACAGGTCAGCTGAGAAGTGGTAAATATCTGTGCACGCAGCACAAACTACTATGAAATTATGTGACTTAGGTAATTCTCTTTCCTTAAATGCAAGCTTTAATCAAATTAGTTTTTATCTGACAAACCTGAACATGCACATCTAAGTAGTGTCCAGTGGTGCCTAGTGACTTCTAAATCACGGCAAATGGGCAAAATATCTGAGCTTCTTCTTCATGTAAAATGTAAAATAATCTCAATTTCTGCACTGAACCCAGGAAAGTGGTCCTTCAGCTACCACTGAAGTAGCTGGGTATAGTCTTTTAAATGAAGGTGCTATTAGAAAGAAGATATTGTCAGGTTTGCTGTAACTGTTTAACATGCTGTTTTGCAGACCACTGTGCAGGTACCATGTTCTGAATGCTCTGATGAAGTTGGTACCATATGCAGTGGTGGGGTTTTCTATTTCTTATTTGCCTTAACCTGGCTGAAAATGGGGAAATCCTTCAGGAGAAGGGGTAATGTTCTGGGCCAAATGGATTGGGAGGAGGAAGTTTTCCTAGGGACACAGGATTGTGTGACTCTTATTCAAGCTATGAGAGCACTGAAAACTCATGAAGTGTAGAGCAAGGATGGGGAAAGGACCCACCATGCAGTGACATACTGAGCAGGAGAGATTGGCTTTCACTTCCTTTATTAGCATCTTATCTAGAACTTCTGAGCTTTCCCAATTAAAATTATCCTTGTACTAGTAAAATCTTGTACTACAGGCTGGGAATGTTTGAGTGTTTGATGTGTTCGTATCACACCCTTTTCTTCAGTAATATATAATATATAATAGTGTGTGGGTACCCCTCTGTGCTTCCTTCTGAACTTAAATTACACTGTGTGGAAAACAAGAGACTCTTGGCACAGGACATTGACCTGTATTTGTAAAGAAGGTAATAGTTGGTGGAGTGGCTGATGAGCTCCTGAAAGTTTATATTTTGCCTTCTGAGACTGCTCATTTTGCAGTTTCCACACAGAGAAGGAAGTGTGATAGCTGAGAAAGGCACTTCAAGGATACATGCTCAGGCATGTCTGACTGAGAGCACTTTCACAGAATCACAGAATCATTGAGTCCAACCATCCACCCAACACCACCATTTCTACTAAACCATATCCCGAAGCACCACATCTACCCGTTTTTTGAACACCTCCAGGGATGGTAACTCCATCACCTCCCTGGGCAGCCTGTTCCAATGCCTGATCACTCTTGCAGTTAAGAAATTTTTCCTAATATCTAATCTAAACCTCCCCTGGTGCAACTTGAGGCCATTGCCTTTTGTCCTATCACTAGTTACCTGGGAGAAGAGACCAACACCTACCTCACTACAACCTCCTTTCAGGTAGTTGTAGAGGCAATAAGGTCTTCCCTCAGCCTCCTCTTCTCCAGACTAAACAGCCCCAGTTCCTTCAGTTGCTCCTCGACTGAAGGCCAACACTTCTGAGCCAACACTTGCAATAAATAGTGATGGAACATGAAGGTGTGGAAAGCACCTTCAGAGATGTATGCCCTTGGGCTGGAGAAATAGGAAGATGAGGACCATGCAGGGACATCTAGCCACCAGGGCCTGAAAGACACTTTGAATTGCACCAGAAGCAGGATTGTCTGTGCTTCAAACTCATTACTGTGCTGTCATCCTCTGTTGCAATCGCCAGAATGATGATGACAACACTCTGTCCTGGAAGTCACCATCAGTGACAAGAAAACATTGTGTCCTGGTGTGCAAAGTCAAATGGGACATCCTTTACCTTCTTCTACCTCTGTATCGATAATAAAATCTGACTCTAGTAAACAGTCATATAACTTCTGTTTGGATACTAGTAACGAGGTGAAGGTAGACCTATATCAGCTCTCTTACTTGCTGTACGACTCTGTTTACCTTGCTGATTAATTATTATTTATTATTAGCAGTTGTATAATTTTCCATCAGATCATTCCTTATTTGAGTATTTCAGTTTGATGCCACTGTCAGCTAGTTACACCTGTATGAAACTGTTGTGAAGTCACAGTCACATTGTATGTCTTATGTGTAAAAAAAAATTACTTTTCCTTGTTTCTCTAGTAGTATGAAATTGCTGTTTCTTCAGAGCAAAAGCTAGTTTCTATGATCAGCTGTAAACAATTACTAAGCTGCCTGCCTTGACGATTTATAGCTTAGTTATAAAAGAGTGTACTTTCTTCCAGGCTGCTTGCTCAGCTCAGAGGAAGACCCTGAGTTAATGGTGATGATGTTATTTTATCACCTGCTGTGAACTAATTCTAGGAACTGGTCAGATTTTTCTGAGGAAATTGCTTTGCAAAGTGAAATCAATAAAGTCAATACTCTTTTCCTTTTTTTTTCCACTGTGTGTGGGAATAGACCAATATGAAGAAGTGAATTTGGAGGAAAAGGTGCTTGTTTTCATTATGAAGTTTCTGGTCCAAACCAGTGATGACTGTAACATAAGGACAACAGAACAGACCGTGGTCCAGTGGAGATAGCACCCATGGGCAAAATATGAGAATTCAAATAGAGTTCATGTTTTTAATCTGCTGTTAATTTAAATCCAGTGTGAATTCCTTTCTAACCTGCTATTTGGGCAGATATTTGATTTTTTATGAAATACTATGAAAGATCCTGTTTTTATCACATTGCAGAATGCATTATTTTTTGAATAAAATTTTGAGTAGTTCTTCAAGGTAGGACAATTACTTCTTACAGACATGCAGAAAGAAAAATCAGGTGACTATTTTCTTCAATTTTATTTTGGCTTAGTACTTGGCATCTTTTAAGGTTTAAAAATTTCAATGCTGAACAAATTATGGCAAGTTATCAGTTATTCTAAAGCTTCTTTTTAAGCTGCATGTATTAAACACCCTGGAGATTTTGTTTGTTTGCGATAGTTGTTTTGTGTGATCATCTGTTATTAATTATAGTATTGTTGGTCAATTGGTTGTTCCAGTGATTAGTGGTATTGTTATAAAAGTATGTACACTCCCTTAGTACGTGGGTGGTGGTGGCAGTTGTGTTGAGATCATTCCTGTCTTTTTCATGCAACAGGGCTTTAGGTCTTGCTTGGTTGCTTTGTTTCCACCAGATCCCAGTTCTTTTTACTTTCCTTTATGGAATGTTAGCAACTTTACACTAGCCGGTACAGGAATGGATTTTCACCTTCTATAATAAGTGGACAGGGCTCAGGAAGATAAGATACATATGCTATGTAGAGATACCAGAAAGAAGTTATGTAGCATGGCATTAATTATCAGGTTTACTTTTGTGTGATTACCCTCTAAAATGTAAAATAAAACAATGAGAAATGGTTTTTAAATTAGACAGTGGCTTCTAAGAAAAATCAAGCCAGTCATTTTGATGTCAGATGGTAAATAAGGTTATGTGAATCTCCAATCAGAAGGAATTCAGTCATAGATGTGGTATCTCTGGGCTATTTATCCCATGTTCATGAACGGTGTTTTCATATACTAGTGCTTTAAAGTTTAGCATTAGAGAAACTTGCGTTTTCTTTTTATTAATGGCACTTGTACTTGAAAAGTTGGTGATTTCTGATACTAGACAGTGTAACACATAACAAGAACCACTGAGCTACTGATGAGATATGCCATAGCAATAGACATACAGCTATTAACTGTGTAGTTACTGCTGTAATTAGCAAGTGTGATGGCAAAAAGACATTTCTGGGAAAGCTTTATGTTGTGCAGACTCTGAGGGTTAGTGAGAGCTTTGGAGAAGCATAGGTTTTTGGACAAGGAGCCTATAACACTGCCGCAGAGACACGTGCAGTGAACCTAATCTGCCCATGCAAAGACAACTTTACAAAAATATTCCTCTTACCCTGTTCTTTGGTAAGAAAATTCCACAGGCAAACTGGCTCTTACTGCACTAGTTTAGCTAAAATACTGCTTTGGGCAGCCATGCCCTATACAATACAGTCAATTAATTGCATCTGTATCTATCTAACCTGAATAACAATCCATAATGATCCTAACGTTTACAACAAATACCTTCAGTGTGTTCCAGATAAAGCTGGAAATTCAGGATTACTCATTAATTTTTAAACTTGATGTATTTTCCTTTGTCTAATGGAAGAATGTAGTGATGTAAACCAGCATAATGTTAATTGGACTTTGGCCAAGAAGGTCTATATTGGGTTTGTCATTGAATTCTTGTGATGGAACTAGGTGAAACTTGCTTAACAGAACTCAACCTTTTGAATCAGGATGCATGCAGAAAGTAGATAAACACCTTCATCAAATATCAGTAAAAACAACAATAATTTTTGTCCAAAACACAGACCAGACACAGAAACAGAGCTAAAAGTTCAGTTGCACACTATGTATGTGTTTCTATGGTTATCTTTGTTCGTTTAGGGACAGTGATTTCATTGGGTGGCACAGTTTCTGTAAGTAAAATACTGTAGAAGGAGTAGAAATTCCTAAGGACATAGCAAAAGAAAGATATCTAATACTTTTCACCATGTTGAAGAGATGTCTTGTAGAGCTGCTTGTGCAAAGAAGAAGGTCAGGGAAAGCAGTCCTTCCTGTGGATCACTGGAACTGTCAGGATGAGAGTGGGCACAGCCAGAATGACTGCAAATTGTTACACAGAGAGTCATGGATGAAGCATTTGCCAAACTAATTTATTGGGGTCTTTGCACAGGGTAATTCTCACCCGAGAAATGGAATTTGTTGAACAGGATGTCCAGTCACTGCCTAGAAGGTGATGGGAGTCTCTGCTGTGAGGATCCTTGCAGTGGCATGTTTGGCTGGATGGAGAGAGATTCCCTGAACCACTCTTCTGCTCAGCTCATGCAATCCTGCTGGGCTGTGGTCCTATATGACCACTCCATTACAGGCATGAGCCAGCACTGTAGATTATAGTAAAGCACTTACAAATTCTGCCTTGGCTGTGTACAAAAGACTGCCCTGCATGACCCTTTCTGCACATAGAGGAATGGTTTCTATTGACTATTTACAAATATCTGTGTACACTTCACTTAATTCTACAGTAAGGTCCACCCAGAGGAGTCCCTGGCCTGGCCACGTTCTCCATCCTAGAGGCTAACACATTGAAGCACACAAATAGTGCCTGTCAAATGGTCTAGGCACAACAAAAACTGTCTGATGAAATCTCTGGGACTGTCCAAAATTCCTACCTGGACACCTCCTGCAGGTATTAGGCAAAGGCTCTGCTGAGTCTGGCTGAGAGCTCAGGCAATCGCCTTGTCTCAGTTCAGTCTCTTGTACCACCTCCGCAGAGACCAGCTGGGCGCTTGGGGACCACCGAGGGAACTAGTGCCTAAATGCACAGGGTGTGCACCCGGGCATGGCCCCAATACGCTACTCTGCAGCTGTAGCTACAGGACAAACTTGAATTTCATCCTATCTCATAAATTCAATTCAATAGCTCTTGCCACAAAGTACATAACAAAAAAACAAACAGTAAAGCTGATTTGATAGGGTTGGTGTACTCCTGCAGATGTAAACGATCGACCATATGCATTGTCTGGATTCAAAATGAGGAATGATGTTACTTCCTCTTGGCAGCTGTGTGTCTATTTGAAAAATGTTTCCTGTGCTGAATGTTCACAGGATAATATGGTTCTTCACTGACGTGCACAGAAAATAAGAAATATTCTACTGAGTAGAGGACTTTGCACTTGCAGTCCTGATTCTTATTTGCACTAAGGCTCTTTTGTGTGAGCCTGGAAGTATCCTGAGCTCTTGAAGCAAGTGCTCATTTTGCTGAAGATCTCCTTAGGTCAGGGTGAAGAGCTGTGAGTTGAAGGGAGGCTCAGTCACTAGAAGAAACTCAAGCTAGCTCAGTGTCATCAGAGTTCTTGTTTTCTCTTGCTCATAGACCAGGATGTGTTCCCGTTCTGGGCAGGAGAAGACAGCTCCTCAGTGTCTTCACTTATGTGTGCTGTGTTGAAAGCAGGAAAAATGTAAATGGAACAGCTGGTACATTAAATTCATGCCTTCTAAATCACTCCACTGTGGTGATAACAGCCCTATCAATATCTCCTTTCACTTGTCTGCTACATAGTCTTTTTTGTTTGAGTATTCACAGGTCCCTTTATGTCACAAGACTTCTCCAGCTGAAAGCACCACTGTCCATGTATTTCAAGTGAAAAGGAACATTTCTATTTTTATTTAAAGATTATTCTTCCGCTGTTGACATGGAATATGTGTGGTAATGCAAGTGTTAAAGGGGACATTTGCATCTCTGAAGTGATTCTGGATAGAGGAAGAAATTGTTGTCACATGCCGAAGGTTTGCGACTTACCCTTAGTTCAGGTCATGCAGAACTTGGAAAGCATTTTGAGTGCAGTGTTGGGTTTTTTTTTAGCTTTGGGCCATTCAGATTCATGTAGAGTATTGCTGCAAAGAGCATTTTCCTAAACCATAGCTTCGACCTCTCTTTCTGTCCTCTCTGCTTCTACTCCTCTGTCACATAAAACACCATCTTGTCTTTGTTCTCAGAGGTTTTTTTTGGCCTAATCTCTCTCACCTCTCTGTATTCCAGTACTGAGAAGGTGACTTCTGTCTCTGATCAGCCCAGTTTGACTCATGGTGTCGCACTGTCACTTTATGGTCACTGGTCTATCTATCTTCATCTAATCTTGTGTCTCTTCTTTAGCTCATTAGAAGCTCTCTGGGGAGAAGCTCTTGTTTTCTGTGTTGGCAGCTAATGCAGTTAAACTCTGGAACCCTCTGGGTATCTTAGGCTCTTTGAAAATATAAATTAATAAAATATGAATTAGTAATAACACATCATGCAGAGGGGTGGGAATGCGAGAGGAACTGAAGAAATACCTTGGGGCTCTCTACATTAGGCAGTAGTGGTGCCTAGGAGGAGCTGATGAGTGGAGAAATGCTGCTGAGGATCCGCTGTATGAGGTGTGTACACTGCGCTGGGGTGTTGTTTCCAGCTGGTTCTAGCCTGGTCCCACAGACTGGAAGCTCATTAACAGCTGGAGCACACCCACTGGTTTCGTTTCATCTAAAGGGAGTACAGTGTGTGCTCTCTGAGACTGGTCTGGGATGTGAAACTCTGCGAGTGTTACTGATGGGGATTATTGGGATGTTTGCTTCAGAAGTGTCCTCCTGAGCCAAACCATGGTGCCAATTGATAGAAGAGATAATGAGAAACTTGAAATTATAACAAAGAAGCTTTAGTATTTTCTAGTTGTTAGTACAATTTGTACTCCTGCATACATAGTGATATCTAATAATGTAACAGTTATACTAATCCCTGTTTCTACTAAGGAATATAGCGGATGAATGTAGATACAAGTTATCACTTAAAATCGTTAGACAAAATAACCCAGACAAAAGCAGTCTTGGTCTTCAGCGAATAATTGTGATAACTGTAGGATAATAGAGACTCCTAAATAATTCTACTCCAGACAGCTCAACCTTGGGAGAGCAAATGTGCAGGACCATGAAGATAGGGATGCTACAAAGTGGCCATAAGACTGTAACAAAGCAACCTAGAAGGACAGGGTATACGTGATCTTAAAACTGAGTCTGAGCAGAAAGTGATGAAGAGTACAAGCCTTCGTCTGAAAACCCCCGATAACCACCTGGGGATGCTAAGAGACATGCGTGAAAGACAACAGCATATGCTAATTGTTCTGGGAATGGTCACAAATATGCTAAGCATTTCTCGGAAATATAATGAATACCACAGAATCACAGAATCGCAGAATGGTCGGGGTTGGAAGGGACCTCTGTGGGTCACAGAATCACAGAATAGTAGGGGTTGGAAGGGACCTCTGTGGGTCATCTAGTCCAACCCTCCTGCCGAATCAGGGTCACCTACAGCAGGCTGCACAGCACCTTGTCCAGGCGGGTCTTGAATATCTCCAGAGAAGGAGACTCCACAACCTCCCTGGGCAGCCTGTTCCAGTGCTCTGTCACCCTCAGAGGGAAGAAGTTCTTCCTCATGTTCAGACGGAACTTCCTGTGCTTCAGTTTGTGCCCATTGCCCCTTGTCCTGTCACTGGGCACCACTGAAAAGAGCTTGGCCCCATCCTCCTGACACCCACCCTTGAGATATTTACAAGCATTTATTAGGCCCCCTCTCAGCCTTCTCTTCTTCAGGCTGAACAAGCCCAGCTCCCTCAGCCTCTCCTCATAGCAGAGATGCTCCAGTCCCCTCACCATCCTTGTAGCCCTCCGCTGGACTCTCTCCAGTAGCTCTTCATCTTTCTTGAAGTGGGGAGCCCAGAAGTGGACAGAGTACTCTAGATGAGGCCTCACCAGAGCAGTGTAGAGGGGAAGGAGAACCTCCCTCGTCCTGCTGGCCACACTCTTCTTGATGCACCCCAGGATCCCATTGGCTTTCTTGGCAGCCAGGGCACACTGCTGGCTCATTGTCAAAATGTATATTGTGATTGTGTTGAGCCTAAAATGATAGGGTGTTTGGCGTGCATGTTTGGAGGAGAGGTCCCCCGTGTGCCTTGCACTGTAATAAAGAATCCCTGCTTAACAATATATATTGCACTGTGAAGTTATTACTAGATCTTCAAAGAACAATGTAGGCACATCCTCATTGTCTGCATATCTTCAATTTGTCATTATGACATCAAATTAGCAAAATGCGTAAATATGACTCCAAGGTAATAAATTTTCTTCTGATGGAGATTTGAGTTATAAATTTATGTTCATTAGCATAGAGTGATTCATCAGAAGGGACAGATGATTTCTTTCTATATACGTGTTTGCCCTGACAGGATTAGCTTTATAGAGCCCAGTGGATGGAGCATTGTAGAAAAACGTACAGGATAGCACCAGAGACAGAGGTTTAGTTTAAACCTATGACACAAGACACTACAATGCGCCAACCAAGAGCACCTTGAATGTAACAGATTTCAAAGACCTGCCTAGTCTTCTTGAACCATAGGGTATTTTGTAGCAATCTGGCACTACAATTTCTTGTTCCTCTTTTAAAATTTCACTATACTTTTCACCTAGCCAGGGGTGAATGGTGATGAAACTGGAGAGAAATGAGAGGAAAAAAAGAGGTATCTAAGCAGTTGTCATCAAGAACTGTTACATATTTCTTATTTCATTATTTGACTTGTGGTGACATAAAATCATAGAATAGAATGGTTTGGGTTGGAAGGGACATACAGGTTAATAATTACCCACATTCACATTTATTTTTGACTATGACATGCGAAGTAAAGCAAAATGCAACACGTGCCTTGGTAGTACCAGACTTGCCACTTGATATAACACAATGGACGGATGAAAGAACATACACAGGCATTACTTTCTAATGCCTGTAAGACTGTAGTGAGCTGCAAGTTTAGTCTGGTACATAGTTTTAAACTCAGTTTAAGGTGCAAACTTTAAAAATCCTCTATTTTTCGGTTTACGGCTCTCATTCTTTTTAGTATTTTTCAAAAGTGGTTTGGTTTCTTTGTTCTGCTGAGAAAGTTTAATAGGATCAGCAAACTAACTTCAGCCTTAAATATCTGCTTTGTATGTTTCTTCCGCTAGTTAAAACATAAATTTCCATTTCTTACAAATACTAATTGCACAGAAGGTTGTGGGGATACAAATGTGCATGTGTGTGTGTGTATGTAATAACTTTCTTCCTCTTTTCAAAGCATTGTCCAAACACCAGCTAATTGATTTGACATGTCAAAAGAGAAACTCAGTGCAACCAAGTCATTTTGGTATGAAAGACATTTCCAGTCATCTCCGTTCAATAATTGCAACCACAACTTCAAAGATGATACAGATGCAAATTGAAATGTGTGATCTTGTTCTATCTGGATTTGATTTCTTTCCCCTTTTTTTCTGAAATACTCATCCTCCCCTTCCTGCTGGGATCAATGATGGCTGGGACTGCCACGTACAATGAAGCTATAGAAGTCCAGAGCAACTAAATTTTACTCCAGGGAGATAACTCCAATTCCCTCTTCCTCCCCTTCAATGAGACCGGGCCTAATATTTTGCATATTCTGTGAGTTGTATCCAAAGTGCAGGTCTGAATAAAATCTCCTAGGAGGACGATGGGGAATCATGATCCTTATCTTCTAATAGGCCCCTTTCTGAGATTATCCTTCTGTTATCTCTTTCCAAATTCTGTTCTTCCATATGGGAGTACAATAAATTGTTGTTGACTAGTGGATACCCCCACAACTCTTGCAGAGGAT
Organism: Opisthocomus hoazin; assembly: GCF_030867145.1. Taxonomy (NCBI): domain Eukaryota; kingdom Metazoa; phylum Chordata; class Aves; order Opisthocomiformes; family Opisthocomidae; genus Opisthocomus; species Opisthocomus hoazin. The sequence goes on along the minus strand of NC_134416.1, from coordinate 15,320,008 downwards.
AAATCACACCACACATCTTGAAATTCCTCAGCATATTCCACCAGTGAAAGATAGTGAGCATCAAGGAAGTTTTTTAATAATTTAGCTAATCCAAACATTTTGTTGGTTATGTGAAGTCCACCAGGAACTTTGAAATTACTGCTGATTTTACACAAAAGGCTCAGATGCTGCTGAAAAAACAGAAGACTCCTGTTACCCTGTCTCCTCATAGCTGTACATATTAGTATGCATTGTTCTAGAAAGTTTCAGCAATATGATCTTCTGTGCTTGTGGAACACAAGGTCATGACAGTTAACCATGTATGTGAGCAGCATGGCAGTATGTGACACAGCAGCTCTACCTCAGTGCATGGCACCAGGGTGGAAGATACTCGCTAGCACATGGATGCTGCATGAGGAGTAAGAGCACAATATGGGGGAGACAGGAAGAATCTAATCTTTGAATGGACTTCAAGCATATCAAAATAGGGAAGTTATAAGTAAAATATGCAAGAAAAATCTTTGTAAAAGTTTGTAAATTTCTGATGTTCCTCCAGAGCTCACAGGATTAGAGAACATAAACTTTCTAGGAGCAGATTTTTTGCTACTTCTTTCTTTCAGCTAGAGCAAATTCAGAAATGCCAGTAAAATGTCACCTTTTTGCACTTATTCTGATGCTCACAAGTAATAACGTGTCAAATTTTAGCATCTCATGTGGAAATTCAAAATCCGTTTCAATCTCTGCAAATAAAGGTGCACGGGTTCTGCAGCAAGAGACAGCAAGGTTGCAGCTGACTGGAGTTACCCGGCTGACTTAGCTGCTTCAGAAAGGTTATAAGAAGAAACATTAGGTCCTACTCATGTTTTTCCAGTAAGACATCTTTATATCATTACATTCAAGTGGCCACAATCACACAAGACTATGCCATAAGAGCAGAAAAGTCGTGAAGTCAGTAATTCCACGATTCTGTCATTTTTCCATAGGTAACTGGGTTTTTTTTAATTCTTCCATATTTCTATCAGATTAAAGTTCTCAGTAGGGAACAGCCGTTGAATAATGTTTTTGTAGTTTCCTAAATGTACGATATTTTTCTGTAGTTCCTAATTCCTGAATAAAAAAAAAAATCTCTGAATTTGCTTTTAATTTCAAGATATGAGTTTACTGTGCTGTGATCTCTGATGGTCAGAGTCGCCTTGGACTCTCCTGGAGCACTTGGGGCTATCACAACCACCACTACCTCAAGCCTTACTGACAGAGCTCTGCAGGTCTTTGGGGTGTGAGAGTGGGGACTGGAAGAGAGAAGTGTGATTCTGTGGCCCATAAATTATGAGGGGATGACGTAGTCTGAATACTGCTGTGCAAAGTTTAGTTTATTTTACATTTTGGTTTTTTTTTATTGTTGTACTTTGAAAATAGACACCTTAGATTTTGGCCAGTATAATAGCACTAGAAGGCTAAAGCAAAGAGGTCCTTACTTCTGACTGCTCAAATAGGTATAAGGCTTCAAGAGGGAGAAACGAATCCACTTGATACAAGAAGTGTATGAACTGTATTGAAGGGTGGAAGGGCTGTCACAACCACCACCTTATCCACTTGCAATTGCACTTATGGATGTTGTGGCATTTAAAATTTTGGCAAACTGCATCAAACAGCCTGTTCAAACCTAGCTTCACACAGCAGAGAGAGCCCTGTCAAACAACCTGATGAAAATAGAGCAACAATGACTTCAGTGGGCTTGCACAAAACAAAGGCTTTGAGGCCTTGGTGGCTATTTTCTTTTTTCTTTCTTTCTATTTCTGTTTTGAATTGAGTTAATCTACACGTAATTTTTTTTTAAAGACATTCCAAAGTGCCTTACCCAGGCCCTGTGGCTGACTGACCAGCTAGTGCTGTGACAAAAGCTGTTTTCCTAAAAGAACCTTGTCTGTGTCACTGCTAAAAGTACTAGTCAGTTGGGATAGGGCTAAGGAAAACCATTTTTTCTTCCTGGGGATTTTTAGATTTGCCAAACCCAAAACACATTATGTGAAGCATTATGTTTTCAGAATGAGATTGTCCCAGGGGGCTGATTTCTGTCAGCTTCTCTTGTGAGTTCGTCAGTACCTGTGGTACTGGTGGGCTGGAGTTTTGGCCCTGTCTCCATCGTCTGGGGCTTGGGGCTTTCAAGGGTTCCCCGGACCTCCTGCCAGGCTGCAGCAATGGACTGGAGAGATGTCAAACTGAGCAACTGCAGACCGAAGTTGGTGTTATTCTGCTTGGTTTCACCACTGCCTATCTCTGGCCAGCTCTAAATGACCTGTATAGGATTTTGCAAAAAGATTCATTGTTTTTCCCTCTAAACACAAGAAGAAATCAAGTGCCTGAAAATAAAAAAAAAATATTTAACTCAAAGTAAGTATGCCTTTCCTTTCCCTTTGCATGCAATCTTTCAAATGAGATTTTGACAATCACTGCTAGCCATGTGTCTTCTTTGTGCAAAAGAACACCTAGTATTCTGTCAAAATTTTATTTCACATTTCTTTGTCAAAAAAAAGTCCATTTCTTTCTTAAGGAAAAAGAACATAATTAACTTTATTGTTAGTACAAATATGAAGAAAACAAAGCAGAGGAAGCAGTAGACTATAAAGGGGTGAAAAAAGCTTCCACTTCCCAACTCTTTCACTGACTTACAACAGACAAACTTCCCAACAAACTGTCTTGCAAATTCCCCCTTGGATGTGAGTGTATTTATGTGTTGTGTTTCAGGGGCAACAGCTCGCTGCCAGGATTTATCTTCACCCCACCACAGTCAGCACTGAAGACGGGGGTGTCAGGTGCCCTGGCCTCATCGTGCTGTGGTGCAGCAGCAGTAGGTCAGTGTCTGCACACCAGTTTGGGTCAAGAGTGCAGGTTTGAAGGATATCTCCTGCCTGCCCCAGCAAACCAGGCTCTGCTTTACATCACAGAGTTTTCTCAGCATGCAAGGCAATGGAGAGTGCACCCAGTGCACTTCAGCTGTTACAGGCAACTTGGAGCTGGTCAGCAGGAAAATCCATGAAATATATTCAGCACCGATGTCCTCAGTTTCAGCCACTTGTCATTTCTAGGAACACCATCTGTCCTTTCCAAAACGACCTGTTAACCAAGAAGATGTTGCCACCTGCCTGAAATTGCAGGTTATTTCTGAACAAAAAAGGGCAAACACTCCTGCAGTCCTTTGAGAGGCAAGAGAAGGAATACGGAAAAGCATTTATTTTCCATGCTTGTGGTGTTATAATTTAGTCTGTATTTAAATCTGAAGCAGGCTAATGAGCAACTTTACAGTGCTGCTCCCTGGCTAGCTGGAAAGTGCACTGAAGGGATACTTCACGTTGTTTGCTGTTGTGTCTCTTTTTTTTTCGACCCTTCCTGAGGTAAAGATTACATTGGAAGGGATTTGCTTTTGTTGTTTCAGCAACCAGAGCCAACTGGCAGCGAGTTTGGTGTTTATACCGCAGTTGTTTCTTCTCCAGGGCACAGATTTCAGTGTTGCGCAAAATGGTATTATAGTCAGATCAGGAAAAATACTTTCCTCTCCACTGCAGATATAAAAATGACAGCCGGTGAGAGGTGAGATTTGTCTCAGGTGTGTGTTGTTCTAGGAAACAACTGGATGCTGTAGACATAGTTTAATGTTGCTGATGGTTAAAGAATGGGAAAAAAAATACAGAGAGGAGAGTGATTTTTCCTTGTGTAGCGTATAAGTGGTATTTTGCAGCCTTGCTGATGATGCTCCAAAGGAAATGTACAAAATAAAAATTGAAAAAGAAAACCCCAACAAAAATACTCTGAGCAACCTCACTCTCCTTATGATAAAACTAATTTGGGAGACCTGTAGCCAGTTTCAACTGGCTTTGCAGAATGGAGCCATTTTTTATCTTCTTTATTCCAGGAATGGCTCCATAGAATAGGACTTAAAAACACCTGCAGCTCAGTGCAACTTTCAAGATTTATTCTGCAACCATGGACCTCCTCCTGAGAAATGTCCATTCCTGCATTGATAAACTTACTGTAAAGGAAAAAGTCTGATGTAACGGTGTCGATTAGGGTCTGGAACATGGCCCTTTGAACCGCATTACCAAAAAGTATCAAAATACCGTTAAAGCAGTTTGTGGGGAACCTTGATAAATGCTAAGTTGTTAAAGTTGAGCTCATGATATCCTAAGAAAGCACAATAGAGAGAGGGCCATATATGTTAATGTGGTTGTGGCTGCCTGTGGTGCTGATGCAGCACTCTCAAATATCCTCTTTTAGTTGCTTTTCCCAAGTTTCTGGCTTCAGGGCCATGTGTTCATGGTAATTAATCTTTCTAATAAAAAATAATCAATAATTTAAGCAGATTTGAAGCACTAGAATAAAGTCTTTCATGCTGGTGATCTCAGTGGGGCCAGAACGTGGTGGCTGTAAGTTGGCACAGGTCCATGAAGCCTCACCCAACTCTGCTGCAGTGTGACAAAGAGCTGAATGATGCTTTCAGTTTGTTAACTGACTGGCGTAGATCATGTATCCATCCAGGGAACATGATGTGCAGAAGTCGTAGCTTGGCTCTGGATGAATACCAGTGTTCTGTGAATCATCGCTGAATCCCACGTACTCATGAGCCAAGTGGGCCTGGGAAAAGCCAGGTCAGTTTTGCTTAGTGCATGTTTCCAAGGTGTTTTTTGGAATGCGGAAGATTCTGCCCTTTTTGGACTCCACAACCCTAAAGCCAGTGCTGAGCAGGGTATCTCCCTATTCTTGATTATCATTTTCAGCAGTTGTGTGCTGAATCTATGAGGCAGACAGTATTAGCAGAAGAGTTTCTCAAACATATTAACATTTATTAATAACAAAAAAAAAGTGCTAGAGAAATTACAGACCCCTTTCCTAGAGTCCCCACTCCTCGCTCCAATTCTGACCTCATTCTTCCTGTGATTCTTTCCTTGGAGAGTGTCCTAGGCTTGGCGGGTTCGCTGCTCTTTTTTCTTCCTACAGGTTGGTCTTCTGGCATGTGGTCTGGATGCTCTCTTTTGTTAGTCAGATTTCCTTCTTGAATTTAACTCTCTTTTGCTAGTCTTTTTTTTGCCAAACTTTTACACAGACGAATTTCAGCCACCAGATGGACCTATCCCATCAAATTGCTGTCCTCAGAACTGGCCTGATTTCTGAGATATTCAAGGTGGTCTTGATAAGACTCGTGTTGATAATCCACTATTAGGTGTCCCCATCTCTTCTGTTCCTCCATGGTGGAATAGAAAAGATTGTTATTATCGAGGTCAAGCAATTGCCACACAAAATGGGGTTCACAGTGCAAGTGGGCATGTGCAATTTTGTTCAGAGATGCTGCACTCTACCACATGCTCTTTTTAATGGCAAATGAGTAACAGAGATGTATGTATTCACATGCAGAAAAGCAGTGCCTCATTCTTTTAAACTCAGATGCCTTTTCAAATCATATGAGCTTAAGCGTAGAGAATACTGAAGGGGAACAACCAACTCACAGTCCCTAGCCTAGCACAGGGTTATCCCCACTGAATGAGGTTTTTCACAACACAGAAAACCCCTTTCTTTCCAGGAAAATGTAAAAAGGTATGCCCAAATGATATGCCCTTACAGTAAAATCACCTCTTGCACAGTATACTAGTTCAGATTTATGCATAGATATGAGGAATTAAAACTAACTTGTTCTTAAATAAAAAAAGGACACTTTGGAATATGATGCATTAGCTGTTAGTTTATTAATTTATGATGTGATCTTGCTGTCTCTTTTAACTGAGCATCAAAACTCTTACAGACACTGGTGATTGTAACATCGTACTTTAGCTAATAATGGACAAAAAGTAATCTTACAGTATAACACACTTCACTCGGGAATAGCAAAGCTCTAGTGTAATATTCATTCTATCACCTTCCATAATAGGTAAAGATGTCTTTTGGCACAAGGTACCTCTAGTCACTAAATACCTGGCGCTTAGCCCAGAAAAGTTACATTTCTGGCCAAACATGTTATATACTGTTGTCTGTGGCTTGATTGTGAGGATAATTGCTTGACACTGGTTCTGCCTGTACTCAAGCATCTTGGAACTACAAGTCAAAGATTAATCATATCTAGGGACCCCAACCACTGGGCCACTGGCAGAGTCATTAAAAATATTTCCGTTTGCCTCACCAGGCTTTGGATCGTGTCTTGGGTTACCATGGTGAAGTCTCACTGCATATTTTCTTGTATCAATAATGGGAGAGTATGCCAGGGGTTAGTACTGAGGCACATGTTGTTCAATATCATCAACAATCTGAACAGTGAGTGCACACTCGGTAAATTTGTGATGACATTGAACCAGGGGGTATGACTGACGTGACCCCTCAGTCCAGCAACCTCAGTAAACTTGGCTGAACCAGCAAAAAACCCGTGAGAGTCAGCAAGTGCATCTAGAGAGAATAAGTGCAATTAAAGAGAATAACCCCCTGCTTTGCTGTTGTTTGGGAAGTGAAAGATCAATGGCAAATTGTGGTGGTGAAAGCCAGGTTGAACATGAGCCACCATCACACCCTCATTGCAAACAGAGCAAACTTCAGATGATATATTATGAGTATCTTGGTCAGCAGCTCAAAGGAAGCTACTCTCCTCTTCTATTGGGAGGTTAGTGCAGAAGTGGAACAGGTTATATATGGAGGTTATGAAGTCTGCCCTAAGGGGTTTTCAATGCTATGTTAGGCAAAGATACAGCTGACCTCACCTACTTTGTAATACTTCTGCTGTGGTTGGAAGGTCAGCCCACAGACTTCAGAGGTCTCTTCCAACCAATGCTTTTATGATTCTGTGATTTTAACTGTGATTGATTTCTATAATTATATATCACAAAGCACTGGATAATAAGACCAAACTAAAAGCATATTAAAAAAAGAAACAGCCAGACCCAATATACAGCAGTACAGAGCTAAATAAAACTAACACTGAACTAACTTAACTTCATTCACTTAACTAACTAAAATTCATTCATACTGAAAAGAAATGTACCCTCTGGCTGCTGATGGGGAATTTTGAGATATGCAAACAAAAGGAGATAAAACACAAGGCAGAGGGAGATAAAGTTACATGAAACAAGAGGAAGGATTCCAGTAAGTCAAAGTTAATTAAGAACATCAATACTGTTGCAGCAAATATTTCTCTCATGAAGGTCCGCATGCTAGCTTGAACAGCCTGTCTGGAAGTGAAAGGTAGAATACCTCCATCCGTTTTCATACCTTTGTGTATAAAACTTAGTGTGTTAATTTGCCATTCAATACATTTGTCTTCACATAAATCTGCATAATAGAGTGGAAGATTTACTCCCTTCAAGGCCTAATCTCTCAACCTCATCTCTGTCTGAAATAGGCAGGAAACTACACTGCTGACAGATTCGTGTAAGGTGATATGTGGTAAAATAATGGAGGCAGAAAGCCAAGGTTTCTTGCTGAAGCCAGCCTAGTGTGGCAATCTTCATGCACTGTAAGTCACTTAGATGAACATGATCACCTTTGTTCTGGCACACTGTGCTTGGGAATTGGTCCACAGAGTGAAAAGGTGCATGGATAACATGTTAAGAAATGTCCCATAGCCAGATCCTGAAAGAGTCTGAGTGAAAATGCAAATGACTGCCTAGTCAGGTTTCCAAAAGTAGTGAAGGAGATTAATCCTCATTTCCCTGTTCTGAACTGCACCTATGAATTATTTAAGATTGAAATGTCATTTTCAAAAATGTGCTGGAATGGAGGCCTAGATCCATGAAAGGGCATAGACTTTGCAGAACCTATCTCCCAGCCAAAGTCAGAGTCCTAGCTTAAAGCTATACAGACTTCATTTTATGGCAAACCATGATATATCTATTAGGCCACATAAAGAACTGGACTGTGAGAAGTGGTCCAGAACCTTGTGGCTCTCGGGCATGATGGCCCTTAGAGTAGGGAGCTGTGCCAGTGCCTCAACGGGAGAGGCTGAGGCAAGCCAGTGAGAGTAATTCCTATGCTCAGATGCTCTGCAGTTACTTGGAAAGTTCGTGAGTTATACAGGATTAAGGATTTGCATTTCACCATTGAGTCAGACATAGATTATGTGAACGGAGTGGCTATTCGGGTCTTAACAGCATCACGTATTACAGAAGCAAGAACGCTAGTACGCTGTACTGGGTGGTGCTAACACTGCAGGGATTTCTTTGTAGAGCAGGAGAAATTACAGCTCCTTTAGTCCTGCTGATAAATCATTCCAAGTCTTAGCTGAGTGACCTGACTGCTGGCGTCAAGCAGAAGAAGGGGTGTAACACCTTATCTCTCTGCTTTGTGTGAGGCATTGTCTGGCAGTGTGCACTCAGAAAACCCAGTGCTGTGCTGCTAGACACAGAGGAAAATCTTAGATTGTAAATTCTGACAAAATTCAGCCATGAATTCAGTGCCTGACTTCTCGGCACTGTCAAGAATTAAGCAATTCTGGGTGTGACCAGCAATAGGCAGTTTGATATCTGGGGATTTTTACTGGGAGAAGCATCTGAAATTTTAGGCAATTCCAGAACTGGGGAGCTGAATTCCTCAGAATTTCTGAGGAAGGGGAGTGGGAGGCTGAGGATTTATATTTTGCACAACTATGTCTTAAATAATAGGATACAGAGGTATTCTTGTGAGTTTGGCGCTTCAGAGGCTTGAAAAGTCCTGAGGAGCTCATCAGTTCTTCAGTAAGAAAATGTTCCTCTCCTGTTGTCAGATGTGTCCTGCCAAAAGACCATGAATCTGTCCCAGAGAGGGGCCAGGGAGTGGGAGGCATGCCTAGGGACAGCAGGAGGGACAAGGTGGTGGTAGGGATTAGCAGTACTGTAGGACCCCGAGCAAGAAGGAGGGCAAGGGCCAACTGGGAGCAAAATGGGGGCAGGGGAGGAAGAGTAAGAGGAGCCTTCATCTAAGATGAACCCAGCAGTGTGGCTCCTTGAGAGAGGGCAGAGAGCTGCCGCTCACCACCTTGCTTTCTAGCAACTGATTCAGGCTGACTTCAGAAGTCAGTTTTTCGGGGGGCTGAACAGCTCCCTTACAAGCTTGTCTTCCTCATGGTTGTCTCAGATATGAAGAAGGCACAGCTGAAGCTCCCATCCCACCAGCTTATGTTCTTTGTAGGTTCTCAATGTTTGTTAAAGCCCATTTTATAAATGCTGCATGATTTGGGCACATGTGTTTATGTCTTCTTTGTTCCCTAGATTAATGTTTCCAAAAATCAGTTAAAAAAAAAAGAGAAGACAAAAACAGTTGACAAAACATTGCTTTTTCTGGCAGCCTTTCTTTGTACCGAACGATTGTGCACAAATGATAGTCTCTAGCTACGAAGTAAGTATTCCAGCCAGCATTATGCACAGAGTATTTTCCCCAATTAAACATATACATTTTTCCCTGTCAGCTTGCTGTACCCGATTCTGTTATTTTTTTAAAAAGGAAGTTTGATTAAAGTCCATTTGTTCACCACAAATCATTTACAACTGCCAGCCTTAAATAGGTGGTAACTGAGAAATATCACCAAAACAAATTACATCACCTCTTCTGAGTTGTTAACTGAGCTTTGAAATTCTTCCTTTCTCCAAGTGGGGTTCAAGGAAAGTGCGTGCCAGTCCATGTTCACTGTGAAGCAAACCCTGTGTGCTAGATATTCCCCCCTGGTCCTGTATGAATACCGTTTTTGTGCAGATCTGCACGGAACAAAAAGTTCAGCTTGTTCTAGATCCTTCAGCAATGTCCCTTTGGAGGGAGCAGTGGCTTGGTGAGCCAGTATAGAAGAAAAAGGTAGACTGGGAAATGTCTCTACTCTTGCAGAAACTAAGAGTAATGGTTTATACCAGTGTCCTGGTTTCTGCTGGGATAGATTTAGTTTTCCTCCCAGTAGCTGCTGTGTTTTGGATTTAGTAGGAGAAGAACACTGATAACATGGATGAGAACACTGATAACATGGATGTTTCTAGTTGTTGCTAAGAAATGAAGGACTTTTCGCAGACTCCCATGTTTAGCTGATGAGCAGACGTGCAGCAGCTGGGAGGGAGCACAGCCAGGCAGCCAGCCCAAGCTGGCCAGTGGAAATATTCCACACCATAGGTGTCATGCTCAATTTATAAATCGGGGTTGGCCAGGGGGCAGGTATCCTTTTCTTTACTCTTCTCATCTTTTTTCCATGAGTTTGGATCCTCTCATCCAGGAATTTGAACTTTTCCAGGAGTTTGGTCTTTCTCCATGAGTTTGGCGGGTTATGCGAAATTCGTGAGTTTGGTGAAATCCACAAAATTTGAGAGCTTCAGGAAACTTGCAGGTTCCACAATTGCTCTTTGGGGACAGGCTATGCAACTGGTCATCAGATGGTGAGAAGAAAATCGTGTTGTGTGTAGTTTGTTTTGCATATTCTTGTTTATTATCGTTATTGTTGTAGTTGTTAGTATTTCCTTTCTTTTATTAAACTGTCTTTATCTCATTCCCACTTGTTTTACTTTTTGCCTGTTTCTCCTCCCATCCCGCTACACGGGAAAGGGAGGTGTGAGCTGCCAGGTTAACCCATGACAACCACCTTCTCCAGCTGGCTCACAACCTGTGGTTCTCAGAAAGTCTCTCTATCATGGACTAATTTGGAGTTGCAATGCCAGGGAGACAAAGGTGGACTTCACCAGCTAGAAGATGTCCCACGGTTTGCTCATGTCACTTCTTCTTCATAATGAGGAAAATGTATAAGTTTACAAAGTTCAAAAGAACCTCTGGTGCTTTATGATAAACATGGATGGTCTGTGCTGTTACAGCAGATGTTTTTCTGGGCCTCACAGTAGGAGAAATTCTGACCATAGCTGATCACCAAATTCTTGGGACAATATTTTACATACTGTACTTACCTGTGTGTAATTTGGCATTCTATATCCACTGAATTGTGTTTATATGAAAATTCTCTCAGAAAAATGTAATGCTTTGCATGCATAAACATCATCTGACTGGAATGTTACACTATATAGGTAAAATTATGATGTTACATATGCAGCGAATATATCACATTCATTTTACCTTCTTGAATGTAAAATTTCTAATTTATTTTTTACACTGTAAGTCCTGAAGGACAGTTACAATGAAATAATTAATAGAAAATTACATTCATGACAACGTAACACCTGTTCATCAATTAATATAACAAAAAACAGTCAAAAATAATTAAGTGAAAAAGAAAGGAAACACAATTATATAAAATAAGCAAATGATGAAACACCAAGTATAGCATAATAGAATTAAATAATGGCTATTACACACCAATTTGGGTTCAACGTCTGGTTTTCAGGCTAATTCTATGTCTCAGTGGTGCTCATTCTCTCTGAATGCCAAGTCTTGCTTGTCTCAAGCAGCGTGGCAGCTCTTTCTATTAATTTTCAGTTTACGACTACACAAAATTTTTAGGAAGTGGGTTAGGACAGTCAAACCTAAAACTAAGTGTAAGAAGCTGCAGAATGATCTTACAATTGTAAGTGTCTGCAAGCAGAGGGAATGTCAAAACAAAGTAACCCACAATTAGAAAAATAGCACTGATGTTCAAAGTTGGGGTCATCAAATATTACTTGGCACAGAGGTTGAAAAGGCATTGTTGGTCATTTTCTGAAAGCGTAATCAGTTGTGAAAGCAAATAGACTTCAAAAAGTACATAAGAATGGATGGTAAAAGAACAGAAATTGTTGTGCCATTCTTCAAGTCTATAATAGATTTGGGTTTTGGATTGAGCAGATGGTTTTAATTTTTCTGTCACCAGGAAAGATATAGAGGTTGAAGAGTACTGAGAAAGGTAGTAAAGGCAGGCAGGCATACAGAATGTGTTCCACCCTGGAAGAATTGAAATAGGCAGCTAAGCTGAAATCTTCATCTCAGAAAAGATGGCGGGGGTGGTTTTCACAGAATTCTCTAAAAATCCTGAATTCCAGGAAGAAACTGAGTAAAGCAAGGCATTCACTGCTCTTGTAGTGCAATCACTTATTCACTAACTTGGTATTGAGGACTTCATTAGTTTCTCATTGAAAGAGTCATAATATTTAATTGCATGAGAAAAAAGAGAAAAACCTGTCCAATTAGCTGAAATGGTTTAGAGATGTAGATCTTCTCAATATCTGAGAAAAAGGATTACAGGTAAGTAAAAAGGAAGACGCCACTAACATTTTTATGTAAAGCATATTGGCAAAAAAATAAAAGATTAGATGTGAAAGAGGTGTGGAAGACCTTCTAAGAGCTTGGAGGATTCACCTCAGAACCAGGTGTAGGACAGCTAGAGACCATGTGAGTCTTGAAATTGGTAGCTTCAGATCTACTGGAGTGCAGACACATGGTGGAAAACATTAGTTCCCAGAGAACACCCTCTGCCTGACCGCTGAAAAGTGGGAAGCCAGCATCAAGAGCAAACGGTGATGTTTCAACTGATGTAACTGAACGGTCACATGCAAAAAGAAGACAATCTACTGGAGAAAACAGCCTGAAAAGATGAGAAGATCAACACTGGTGACAACACCCAGTTAAAATAGCCTTACAAATCTGAGTAAAAGTCTCCTTGTTATCTTTCTCAAGAGATCCAAAAGGCAGATTTTGTTTCTATTTGAGGAGCAAGCTGATATGTAGAAAGACAGAGATGCTGGCGAAGATATTCTGCAGACGTGATCAAGTCACAGAAGTTGAGAAAAATATTTAAATTTTGTTGTCAGCTTCTGAGGGGGACTCACTTCCTACTGAAACTTTTGATGTTTTATTGTACAAAGTTGAAAGTTCCATGCAAATGTTTTAAATATAGATTTTCATTTCACTGATAAAATTTGCTGTCCGAAGTCGTCCGATATCAGTAGGAATTTCCTTGTTAAGCATTAACTATGCACCGTGCATATCCAAATGTCCACATCCACTTTTATTTTTGGAGTGCACTTTTCACTTTTTTGGAGTGCTCTGAAGTCCCTTATCTCCTGACCACTTAAGGGTTCCTTTGCTTCCTTCACTGGAACTGACCTTTCAAAGTCCTCAATCAAGATCTCTCCTCCTGCCACTGTTTACAGCTCTCTGTCATCTCATCGGTCAAGCAGGATGTCCTTCGCTGAAGTGCTCCCAGGAAGGATGTCTCTATCAGAGTCTACACACTCCTTAAGTTGCACAGCAAACAGGAAAGCTCTTGTGTATATACGGAAACATGCTTACAGGCCACAGCGTTAGGAGGGGGGACATCAATTCCACTTTTGGGATCCTTGTGGGGCTCATAGAAGCACTTGGGTAAAAGGACTCACTGTAGCAAGGTGTTCAGCCATATCTGGATGGTCTCAGGTAGCACTCTACCTGGCTGCCTGTACACTTGCCCTTGCAAGCCTGACCTGACAGGAAAAAAAAAAGCTAAAGATCTGAAAAATAAAGCATTCCCACAATGGTCCAACAGTGCAGCTAAGACTTTACGTGCTCTGTCATGCTATAGCAGCACTAGAGCAGCAGTGATCCCCAGTGCCAGCAGGGCCAGCTGGTCTGGCTCACTGCTGTGCCCCATGGCTTCAACTTCAGAGCTCACATCTATCCATCTGAGTGCAAAGGCAAAGTAAATCAGCATGTAGATATGCCCTAAAACTGCTCAGAGAAGCATTGAACTATCTTACACAAGACAGGTATTGAGATTAAGAGTAGCAATAAGTCTGCTCTCATGCAGTTGTTGCCCTCTGGCAGAGCGCACGTTGGCAGGAACATTTGCAGCTCCACCGCGTAGCGGTGAAGCTGAAATTGCAGACATCGCGTATGGGCAGGCACCTGTGTTGCTCCTTCAGGTGGGCTGCAGCCTCTGCCCTCGCAGTGGAGCATTGCTGGCATGGCCTGGGATGCATGGGAAGTGCAGATGGGGAATGCCCCCACATCGTCAGCCCTCTGCAGAGGTGCCAGCGCTGGTTTGGCCCATGCTTTGTGGCTTTTTAAATGCTGCACCTTCAAAGTTATCTAGCACGGGTTTGCTTCTGCTCAGTTCACAGCAGGAGGTATAGCTGGATATTTGTAACTCTCTATGGCACATTAACATCTCATCCAGAACATAAACACCTAATTGCTTGCTGGCAGATTTCCCTCGGTTTGGCATCCATCCTGCTGTATCATTTGGGGACAAACAAAATAAAATATACGTTTATGGTACTTGGTGCAGGACTAGGAAAGGGCAAGGGGGGAACCAATGAGGCTAAAGATAGCAGGTTTGATTCTATTATCTTTGATGCTGAAGGACCTTTTATCCCAACTGACTTATTTTTTGCTAAAATAATTTAATATAATTTGGGTGGACAGCAGTTATAGTCCTATTATAAACAATGAAAACTCCATTCAAGTCAGTCCCAGATTGTGCTGCATCTAAATGAGCTCTTCTGCCTGGAATTCAGGACAGAACTTATTTGCCCAAACACATGAACTTTTTATTATTTATCCAAGAAGATTTTGTTTTAATAAATAGAAGATCTGAATTCAGAACGGACCACTCCTATGCTCACTGGCACATGTCTGAGTCAAAATTTTATTTCTTTTGAAGCTGGAAACTCTGCTGGTTTGTATGTGTTCACATGTGTTTTTTTTTAAATCAGAAAATAATGGTATCGCATAATCTTTTCTGAATTGGGCTATTGCCAAGTCAGATAGAAATTTCCAACAGGTTCTTTTAGTGTCTGCTTCAGGAAGCATAATTAAAAAGGCAATCTAATCTCCTCCTATGTGAATTTAAATAACAAGTTAACTTTCATCTATTTTAACTATTTTTAACTAATAAAGTCTCTTGCTCAACCAGCCTGACTTAGCAACTCTGTCAAATTGCAGTTGCTTTGGAGGGGAGGCTGCTCTGAGCTTAAAGACGTTTCCAAGAGGAGCCCATGAGACTGGCTATGTATGACAGGACTGTTGTTTTTCCTCATTAGTCTTCTCCTTTCTTTTAACAATACTCCTGTTGACAAGCACAGAGACCTGGGACTGGGCTGGACCTCTGGGCTGTCAAGTCCAGGCCGCTGCGGCACCGTGTCATAGAGACGCTGTGCGATAAACGCGTCATGTATCACAGGCGAAAGGTGAAATCTGTAGAGGAATGGGAAACTTCAGAAAAGGTTTGAAACAGCAGATTTGACCAGCAGCTGGCTTGATTCTGACTCGTGCTGGTATAAATCAGTAATAATTTAATGGAGTCAGGTGGAGTTGCTCCAATATGACACCAGTTTAAGTAAGAAGAGCAGATTTTGAAAGGAGAGTGTGCTTCCATCTTCCTCCACAGACTTACATGTTTTAACCATTAAAGATGATGACACAAGAGAGAAAACTCCCTCCTTCACGATCAGCGAACGCTCCAAACTGAAATAAAACACTCAGAGCCAGATATCATGAAATAAGACAGCAGTGAGTTCAGCAGGACACTTCCCTTGCACTCCCACACCTGCCTCTGCCTGAGGCACTCTCCGCTCTCAGCCACGCTCAGCAGCTTTCGCCGTTGTTCGAGTCAGCTGGTTTTTCGCTGTTCTCCCGGCGTGTGAGGCATCCTTTCCAGGAACATGCAAACTCCCTAAACAAACTGCATGGGGAGTCTGGTGAGCTGGAGGGGAGCACTCTTGCCACTCCCGGTACCCGCCGGAGAATACCCCAAGGTGATGGATTCAACATCTAGCGACTGCCTTCCATGAGTGTCTTCATCTTTGCTGGTTACGGTAATGTCTGTGTATAAATAGTAGCTCTCCCTTTTTATATCCTCCTCCTGCCTGATTCACTCGATGATGCAGCGTCAGAGACGTTTGACATGCTGCCATGGCGATTGCAAAACGAGGGTTGCATAAACATTGGATTGTGACATCTGACTGAATCAGGTGGGAGAAGGAGGATGGGCAAGCCCTGCGAGAGAGCTGCACCTGAGCCAGCCTTGGCCTCTGTCCCCAGACGAAGGAAATGAGCACAGGGATAATGTGACGTTCATGAGGAGCAAGAAAAGAGCAAACCCATCGGGAACAATAGGAGAGCAGTGTGTGTGGGGGGCAAGTCTGTTAGGAAAAACTTCTTTGTCAGGGGTGTAAGTCAAAGACAGGCATGGGAGGTCTGCTAATCAACGCTGAGAAAACACTCTAAACATGAATTTTACTTTCTGTTGTGGAGAAAAATGAAATGGAGCTGCAGCAGAACCGGGAGCCAGATTAAGCATAAGTAAAAGCTTACTTTAAAGCACAGAGGGAACCAGAGAAGTCAAAAATGAAAGGAGAATGAGAAAGGCTGGCCTCCAGACTGAAAGCAGTTTTTGTTGCTGTGTTGTGAACATGCTTCTGCTCTGAATCCGATTCCACCAATTTTTATCAATCTAGCTGCAACGGGAAAATCTGGAACCGTGTCTGAATGGTATGGTGGTGTGCATGGGGGGCCGCAGAGTGTGACCCACAACGCATGGTGCAGCCAGGAGAAAGACCTGCTTGCTGTAGGAAGACTGAGGACAAGGATAAGGATTCTATTCCTTCGCCTTGCTGAATTTGAGGCACTCTGAATAGCTTGTGCCTCTCTCTAGCTATGCACCTCAGCCCACAGCTTTTCATTCAGAACTTCATACAGAGAGATGGGGCGGCCTCACTTTTAACAAAAGATGAAAAATACGTGGTGTCAGTGTGCTGACATTCAGTGGTTGGGGTATTCAGCCACGACATGGGAGACCTATCTTCGCCGAGGTCACACTGACTGCCATCCCCCACCTCCTGGCAAGGCTGAGCTGGAGAGGGGGAGCGTTACCCTCCCAGTCTCCTGTGCTTCTATGCACAACTTTGTTTGGTACGAGACAACAATGCCTAGAGTATTTCCACATTTCAAGGATATTAGTAAATTTCATATGAAGCAAGCTTTTTATAAAAATACAGAGCAGGCCTTAAAGCAGGAATTACCCCATTTTTAGAGGAGGAATGTCCTAAATCACTAGCATAGACTAAATTATCCTTTGTTTTCTTTCTGGCTGGGTAAATCTGTTCTTTTTATATACAGTTGAGATATTCCCAAGAAGAAACACACCTGCCAGACCTGCCCCAGAAGTGTTTGAGTCCAGTGGTTAGGGCTCTGTGGCAGACTGGGAGACACTGTCTCGCCTCCTTTTAGTCAAATGAGAGAAGTGATTTGGAGGAGGAGCGCTCTGGCTCCTGAGCTATGCCATGAGACCAGAGACCAGTGCTCGCTTGCTGCGGCATTTTCAAAGAAACCCGTAGACGTGGGGTGCAAGTACCTGGCATGTTTCTCACCCTAGATCACAGGTGGAAAGAATAACATTCAGAATGGAAAGGCGTGAGACACAAGCGCAAATTGCACAGATCTAGTGTTCAGAGGGCTCCTCTTTATTTTGTAGCAAGCATGTAGAGCCACACTCAGCCTTAGCACAAGCCTCCTAGCTGAATTTTGCTCTTGTTACACAGTATACGATAGAAACAATCTCAAGCAGTCTATGCACCATTGTTGGTGACCTCTAAGAGTTTGTGATAGCTGGAGAAGGAATCAGAAGGCTGGGAAAAGGCATCTACTTTTTTAAAAAGAACTTAAAAACAAGAAGAAAAAAGAAGTGGCAACGTATCAGTCTAACATCATTTCTTGGAGGAAGAAATTCATAAATAATCAAACAAGCTGTGAACCACTGAAAAAGCTGAAAAACTGATAAATATCAGAGGTGAATATACAAATGCTCAAAGAGATGACTATTAGCCAGCATCTTTGTTAACAAAGTTTCATGTCAAAACAGTCATGTTTTCATGTGATATGAAACAGACTTTGTGAATAGGGGAAAAGCAGTGAGTGTCATAAAAGCAGTAGGAGGGATTTGAAACTGTTCCAAATGCCACTCTCATTAGCAAGCAAGAGGATATGATTTTTATGGCACTTGTATGAGACACAGAACTGTTTGAAAAATGCCTTCACAGAGCTGTTATCAATGGTTCACTGTTAAAAAAAGAAGCTGGTATTGAATATTCAACAGGTTTTTCCCCTAGGTCTGATTCTGTTCAATGTTTTTTGTTCCTGTCTCTATGATTGAATACTGAGTGTGCTTATTAATTTGCAGATTATATGAAGTCTACAGGTACAGTGGAGGACAGGATTGAAATTCAAAATTATCTTGACAAGCTGCAGAAATGATCAGGAAAATGATAGGGCAAAACTCAAAGGAACAATAACAAGGTACTTCTCTTCGGCAGGACCATTCAGCTGTACAAGTCAAGGACATGAAATAATGACAAAGTAATAATTTGGGGAAGGATCTGCATTCTGTATATGCATCACAAGCTCACCATTTCATGCTGTTGCAAAAAAAAAAAAGTGGTTCAAATAAGGAATTAGAAGTAAAATGATGAACTGATCTTTCCATTTTACTTTGCGATGATGAGATATTGTTGTCCCCACTTGTGACACCATACTTCCAGAATGATACAGGCCAACTGGAAGAAAACACCAACAATGATCAAAGGAAGAGATGGCATAACCCATGAGGAAGGATAAACAGAACCGAGGTTATTAAGCTAAAGAAGAGAAGCTTGGGGATAGGAGGGACAAGGAAGGACAAGACTTAGATGCCTGTTTTCAAAGAAAAGGACTGACTAATCTGTTCTTTATGACTGTGCAGGATACAACAAGATATAAAGGACTTAAAATACAGTACACAAGTTTCTAGTTACATATTAGCAAATATTTTCTAACGGTAAGAAAGTCTAACAGTAGAGGCTTGTCTAGAAAGCATGTTGAGTCATTAGACATTTTAATAACTGGTGAGATGACAATATAACTACCATAAATATAGTTGTTTCTCCCCTGGGGAAGATGACTCCTAGAAGTTTTCCATCCTCTACGATTCTATGTTAATTATGGTGTAGAGTTTTTGGCCTGCTTTTCTTCTTTACTAAACTACTTCATAAAGGAGGAGGTAAAGATTGAGTGAATGTAAAGCAATTTTAGGCAACTTTTAATTTGTTTCTTTGCTTCCTTCCAGCATGCAAGAGTATGTTCGGCTTTCTAGAGAATGCAAAGGCTGGGGGGACATTCCAGTAACTAGAGAGGATGGGACTTTCTGACCATCTTAAATTGAATTAAGATATAACCCTTGTCAAATTTTCTGCATGCAGAGTTAGTATACATCCACACTACACAGGCACAAGAGTGGCTGGAACTCAGTAGCTAGTGTGAGACAACTGTCTGTGAAACTACATGGAAGTGGGAGGACTGAAAATGAAAATATAGGTTCTGCCACCTTGTAAGATTATTTTGGTGTCTTGTAAGATAACTTAGACATATGAATCTTTGCTAAACTTGCCATATGTACTCATTTAAATATGTTTGGGACTATGGATTTTATCCTAAAGCAAAAGAGACAAGTCCTGATCTTTTACCTCTCTGCACATGAAAGCAGAGTCCAACTCTCTGTATGTGGTAGCCCCCTGTAAACAAGACCTTGGCCATAGGCAAAACCTAAGATTTGGATTTCTCTGTTACTTATGAATGTCTGAATTTTGCAAACGGTCCTTTAACTCCTAATAAATAAACTATGATTATACAATCATTTGTCTACCACCCTGATGATATTCACAGTAAATTCATAATCTTTAAAAAGGTACAATTGGTCAAATCAAAGTTGATTCCATGCTAGAACAACACCCAATATAAAATCTAATGGAGTAAACACAGCAGTCAGTGAGGAGATTGCCAGTGAGTAAAAAAGGCTTTCATTCAGACCCTCAGGGTTTTCAAAAAAGAATCCCTGTTTCATGTATTCCATGTGTCATGTATTTCATCTGTTTCCATCTGAAGGAGAAATCTCTTATGCAAATTAAGAACCAGTTTTTGAAAATATTGTCTGTGAATCTGTGTCTTATTCGTGTTTGCTTAGTTAGCATTGTGGAAGAAATTGTTGAACTGTCAATACAATTGCCATCTCCTTTCTCTTTGCAGATTTTTGATAGTACAAATGCAGCAAGAACAGTGTGGTTTTTCTGCTCAGGAGCTGGTGTTACACGGGCTATGGTGTACCTCACAGTACACTGACTGCTGCAGCACACTTGAAGAAGTTGTAGCTGTACTATTGTAGGGTACGGGAAAGCATTTGACATGACACGTCATGTTCTAACAGCAATCACAAAATACCACGCAAGATACTCATCTACGATTGCTGGACTGTAAGAGGAGTTTTTCCAAGGTCTTCCATTATGTTGGATCTACTGAATGTCAGGCTAGCTTCCTAAAAATAGGACGGTATTTCCTTCAAGATAGTGGTTATTCAGTGTGGCCCATGAAAAGTAATGCAGAAACCCACCGCTTTAAGGGATAAAGCTTTTGCTTTGCTGCTCAAAAGCTACGGCTTGTGCTTCTGAACACTGGGAGTCACTACAGCTAGTGTTGGGAATTCCCATCAGTCTCTTACAGATACCCATAAACACGTGTATTAATTTTTTCCTTTAATTCAAAGAAAATTTAAGCACTGTGGTCACCATATGCTCTCCTTCAACAGGGGATTAAAACAATTATATTATCACTAATGTTGCATCAAGGTAGTGACACTTCTTTTTGTTGGACTAAGGTTGATTTAATCCATGGACCTTATATACTTGCTCCCTACAAGGGCTGCTGAGATTAATTTGTCATTAATAAGACTATCTTGACACACAATTGGGAAATAAGCAAATAGACACAAATTGGAAACACAGTCCTTAAGGTGAAGCACTTCACATTGTAGCCTGTGTCACAATGTCAAATGATGACAGAAGTAAACACTGACAGGAATGGACATACGGAGAGCAAACAAAGGCTTTATCAGCCAGACTATTTTCCCTGAAAAAAGTTATGGCCACTGCTTTATTACTTGTTACTAACTGAGAAATTAATTTGCAGTGAGTTTTGGTGTACATACATAGGCTGATGTTTAGTGCTGTTGGTCTTGTGTACAGTGTACCAGTTGGGGCTAGGACTCTGACCCAGACAAGCCAGGACATCCAGACACAGCTCACCTCTTGAAAGGTCACCTTCCGTCTCTGTCCTGTGACATTACCCATGGGAAAAGAGCTGTGTCATCTTATAGACTCTGAATGTGATGAAGGCAGCAGAAAGTGATGCTCAAATGTTGCACAACAGGAAAAAGATGAGTTGCAGTGCTTAAGATAACCAAATAGAAGTCACACAGCTTGAAAGACTTCGAGCACTCCTCCCTGGAAAAACAGAGATTATTCAGGAACACCAATAAGTGTCTTGCTTTGCTGTGGTGACTTGAGGATTCAAATGAAGATTTGTAGACAAAGCTAGTATCTTTCATCATAGCATTGGATATAGCTGGAAAAAAGGTTTTGTATATGTGGGCTCTTCTTCAGATCTAAAATACAAGCCAGACAGAGCATATAAATCTTGTACACTTGTCTCATCATGCAGAGGGGTAATGTAAACCTTATCAATTAGATGATGAGCTCAGAGTTGTTTTTAGTTCATAAAAATTTTATCTTGAAGAAAATATTCTGCTTTCCAGAGATAAGCAGGCTGTGCTATGTATGTGTGCTATGTATGTGCAGCTAACATTTGAGATTGGAAGATTCAATTTTTGTATCCATCAGGAGAGATAAGGAAAAAAGCAGCTTTTGAGCAAGCAATTATTGTAAAGGCTGTTGCACAGGAGAATATGCAGCAATTTGGTTTGGAAGCATATCACAAATGTGGGTAAAGATTCGCTGGACCTTATAATACTCTTTTTTGATAGTTTGTTATGTGATACAGCTTGATTCCAGCACTTTTTGGCCAGATTCTCACTTGCATTCATGTCCCTTTATTCTGCTGTCATTTCACTTCATACTGTCAGGTGATGTAAATGAGAATCAGGCCCTTGGCCATTATAAATCTATGGTATACATCAAAACATGGAGAATGGTAACCAGAGGCCTTGGCAATTAGCACTGAGTCTGTAAACTGTTTCTTTGTTCATACATCACAGCGTGTGATTCTTCAGATCCTATCCAACCAGCACCTTAGCAAAGCATTTCCCTTGACACGAGTTTGTATTTGGGATCCAAAATCTGTAAGGAAGCTGCTGAGTTTCAGTGTGACTCTTCTGCAGACACTCTTTAACCTCAATTTTACCCTTTCTTCTTCAAAAAATGTCTAAACCTGGAGTATATCCATGTAAGGAATTGCATTTATACATATTGTGCTGAACTCCCTACTGCCCTGTCCCAAAGCCCTGAATACACAGGTCTGAGTTTATACCTGACATGATTAAAAACTCTTGCTTTAATTACCTAACCTTGCGAACATGCAATGTGGCATCTTTCCACTCCTTTTTAATATGATATCTTTGTTGTTTCAATGCTTTCAAAGACACTAGAGTCCATGGGATAGTACCAGAAATCCTCTTACCACAGCTGGAACAAGCAGTGTTTTTTCATTTTAGAGGAAAATACACCTTTGGGACATGATGCCATCAAATCCAAAGGGATTAAAACGTAATTTAAATGATATCAGTCCTGCCCTCTTAACCTTGCACCAGGAAAACAGCTGACATGTCTTAGTATTGTATTTCAATTTATTTTTATTTCAATTTTCAGTATCACCTTGACTTTGCACTTGTTCATTGTTTGCATGCTATTAAGGTACGTGAAAAATTTAAAGCCATATTCTTCCCCATCTTCAGCACCTCTCTAGGGTCAGCAGAGGATACTACTGCTTGCTTTTTTAGTGATATTTGTACCCAAGCACAATTCAGAGCAGCTGGCAGGCTGTTCCAGATATTCTCATATGGTCCCTGGTACAGCCTCAGGCAGTTTGCGGGTGCCTGCGGTGCTCTGGCAGCCCACCCTGCTCACCTTCTTCACCACTGAAATGACTCCGTAGCATAACCAAGGAAAAACAATATAAGAATGAGCTAAGACTATTTTATATTTATTGAAGTATTTTACAACAGGGAGTATAACCCTTGTTTTTCTGTATGTCTTGGAACAGGGCAGGAGATCTAAAGTAGGAAGAATTTCACCCTTCAGAATTGAGGCCACTGATACAAACGTAAGCAGCCAACTGCAACTCCCTCTGTGCCTTGTCCCAGTGCTGCAATGTTTGGATCCCCTGGGATGTCCTGGTGTTGCTCTTCCTTTTGCAGCTGGCATTTTTTGAGTCCTAAACTACAGGTTTCTCACTATCCAAATGGGAGGACTGCCCAGTGGTTACCTTGACTTGTACGCTGTGTCCTCTGATGCTTAAACGCCCTTTCTCCTTTTAGGACACTGTCCTGACCAGCTGAGAGCAGATTCACTTCACACCTATGCCCGCTCTGAATATGATGTTGCTCTTGGGCAGGGCAAAACGTAATCCAGATGGCATGGGATAGCATACGTCCTTCTGGATTCCCCCTAACCACATGTTTCCTGAATGCAGCTCTCCCCACATCAGAGGGAGTTTACGTCTTGGAAGGCTCCATATTGGTGCTGGCGACTATCTGATTACAAACCAAAGTTCTACGGCTCCTGAAGGCAGGCTTCTGTGCTCCGAGGAGGCAGGAACATGTTACCGACAGGAGAGAGCAGTGGAAGAAAATTTTGGGGAGCTCACACCTGCAGCACATGTGAAAGAAGCTTGTGCTGGGGTTTGGGTAGGGGCGCTGAGCCCCAGGTGAGTGGAGATGAACAGCATTAGGATCTTGGGCTGAACCCCATTAGAATCAATGGTAATCTTTGCTGTATTTTGGTTTTTAAGCATCTGGAACACTCCTCTGTGTTAACACTTGTCCAGCAGCAACCTTCCCATCTCCTCACAGGAAGAAGGTTTTCTTTTATGCAGTTCCTCTTTGTTGCCAGATGAAAACAAAATAGATTTATGGCTCTCACTAAAGGTGGCAGAGAAGCCAAGAGATTTGAAAGGGAAAAGCAGAGTAACTTGCACAAAGAAACGCTTTTAATTAAAAAATGTTTTGAAGCATTGCGTAAAGAACCATTAGTTGTTTCACTGGCAATTATGTGATATTATATCTGTATGGAAGTTATTTGCTGTCACTTCAAGTCTATGGTACATTGTTTGCTCTAGGCTCTTTCTTTTTCATTTATTTCTCCTGTTTTTTTAGAAAGAGTAAATTAAACTACCTCAAGAAGAGGAATTTTTCTATTTCCTGTTAATATTCTTCTTCCTTTTTTCTATCTTTTTTTTTTCTTTTATGTCAGAGGTTTCCAATGGTCACGTTTGGCCTCGTACATCCTCCCACCTGTTCCCTTGTAAAGCTCCCGCCAAAAAAACTGTTTTGTCAAATCAAGTAGTAACTCATCATGAGTTAAGTCAGAGCAGAAGTTGTGGTGTCTCTGCCTTCCCTGATATGGACCATGTTTTCCTAAGTAGAATACTTTTTCTCTTCCAAAGCAGAACACTTTTCTTCCAGCAGAAGCTCATGCTGCTCTAGGGAGAGTGGACTGCTCTGCACTGCAGCTGCAAGGAAGTTCAAACTGGTGATACATGGCAAAACTTATTCAGTTCTTCCTCTCTGTTTGGAGGCTAAAGCAGATAAATGTCACATCTTCTACAGCCCCTGCTTGTCTCAGAAGCAAAATTCCTAAAGTAATTTACAGACTGTTATGGCTCACATTGTAAGTACAGGGCTAGTTGCATGGGGTTTTTATTCCCACCAGCCAAAAAAACCCCAACTTTCAAAGGTGGTAAGCCCAAGGGAAGTAACACCTAATGAAAGGAATGGATGGGTTAGATGGTACCTAGATTGACCTTTAAACTCTGAAGTGTCCTCTAAAACACTCACATTTATTTTTGACCTACAGGTGTACTCACATATGGAGAATGCTATAAGGGGACAGAGGGAACAGATTCTTCAGGAAAGCACGCAGTTGCGTTTAAACACTTTTAAAATTGAAAATTGACTGAATGACCCTAAAGCATTTTAGAAATCAACGAACTGGGCGCTTTTATTTTTCTTCCTCCACCTGGTCCCATGCAGGCAATACTGGTTTGATTTTGCACTGGGAATTTCTAATCCCTGTAAGACGTATATGCATTCTTTCATTAGAGATACCTGCACAGGATTGATATGGGTCGTAACCTGGCTGAAGTCTCCAGCTACTTATTTTGGTTTGTGCATGTCTGAAGGGCTGAATAACTCCCATAGAGTTCTGCGTAGGCATTACCTGAGATTGGCAATGCCTAACACGTCCCTGGCAGAGCCCCTTCGATAGCACTAACCTTTTAAGGTCACTTTCTCTTTTCATCTTGCGCAGGTCAGCTTCTCCAGAGAAGAAGGAAGATTTAGAAAATCAGAGGGGTTTGCTTTGTTGTTGCTGTTGTTAGAAGTGAACCTGAGTTTTACCCAACTCAAATCTTCCTGCACTTCTGCACTGTAGTTCTCTTGGTTCTGATTTTCTGGGATATTTTTCATCGCTTTTATTCATCGGCTAGGTTAAAAATTTATCATCTCAAGTGCAAAGGTGATTCCAGTTCCCAACAGCCTCCCTTGCATCCAACAGCTGAGCCATTATCAAAATGAAGGTGGGTGTAAGACACTCATCATGGAACAGCCCCACCAGAACCTATACCAGAATGTTTTCAGCACAGGTCAGTAGTGCAAACCTTTCTAAGCACTCTGTCCATGTCTGAACCAAGCTGACTGAAATAAGTAAATGCAGTGCTTCTCTGAAAGTAGAAGGGAGGGATACTTACTTTCAATATGGATTTGTCAAACTGTCACAAATGAATTAAGAAGCAGGCTTTAAGGAAAATCTAAGAAGTGAATATTGAACATCTTGATTTTTTAATAAAACTGTCCTGTACTATATAGTACCTAATAAGCTGGAGAAACTTTGTCTGACCAAACCAGAGTATGTCTTTAGAAAAAGATCTGGACTCAGAAAATGACTGGCAATAGCTTGCTGTCAATGTGAATTCAGAGCAGCTTCAAACTTTTTTCTGTCCTGGATCTGGGACTATGCAGCATTTCCATGGACAATTCTACTCTGCGTGAAAGTCACCTACTGGATTTGTAATTTATTAATAATAGCAACCAAGTTGTTGCACAGACAGCTGTTAACCAGCAAACAGCTATGTTTCTGGCTGGGAAGCAAATCTGTATTGAAAGGTCTGTCTGGCATGCCCTGGCATAAGCACAGGGGAGTCTCCAAAGTGCAAAGTCTCTCTGGGAGAGGGCGGCAGCATAGAACTTTGTGAAAATGGCTTGCAAATTCAGTGATCCTGCAACTTTTTCAATCCTGCTTTCTCTTATTCCTCCAGTTTTATTTTTCTCTTCCAAAGATGCTGTGTTAGCAGGAACGACAGATACTGCCCCGTACTTCGGTGCCCTGCGACTTTGCATCCTTAAACCTTTTGTCCTTCCAAAGAGATCCTCCCTCTGCCCTTTGCTTCCATCACGTGTTATTCCTTTCCCTCAGAATACCATTTTTCTTCCACTTTGTGACTCCCTGTCTTAATCTAAATTACATAGTTATTTTGGCTTTTTTTTTCTTTTCTTTTTTTTCCTTTTCACTCTTACATGTTGCTTTTTGTTCACATCTCTGAAATAGCTGACAAAAAACTTCTCCCTGTGGGCTTTTCATGCTGGTATGAGGCAGAAAAAGCCAGTTAGAACCAGTCAGCCTTATGTGAGGTGCAGTTTTGTGCTAAATTTCTTTACAACTCATAACAGAAGTTTTAAAGAGATAGGACTACACTCTGAAGAAGATTTAGGCATTGCAGTTCAATAATGTTACATTTTAGGTACCCTATTACATTTAAAGTGGGTAATACACAGCAAAAGCAGTTCTAGTGACTTCTACACATGCATGGGGAAATTTCCGAGACCAAAAATGAGAGTACAGAAGCCTAATTGAGTTTGGAAGGATATTGTTGGACTGGCTAACATGGAACATGTTTAGCCAATTGCAGGAATTCATCCTTGCTTGCTCTCCACTGTCTTCTCAGTCCAGCGCTCGGACATCTCACAGCGAATATGATACAAGCAGCTATGTCCTGCCGTAAACCACCATCTCAAATTAAGTGCCTAAATCCTTTCTTGCAAGGATCAAAACTTCGATGTCTCTAGCTGGAAGTGGACTGCTTGACATACTGAGGTCATTTCCAGTTCTGTAAGCATGTAGACAATCAGGAAGAGGGTCAAGTTTCCTAAATAATCATTCGATATAGAAATGTCCCTGTCCTCCTTCTTCTGTCCAACCTCCTAATTTCAGGAAATGTGTTCTCCTGTCTTCCTGAAATAGTCCGTAAATGTGAGGTTACAGACACTCAGATAATTCCAGAAAATGTTTTTGCAACTTTGTATGAGATGCCTAGCTATTTTAGGAACCAGAAAGTGAAGTATTGTGATTTTGTATCTGTCCTAACAAATTCAGCTTCATTTTTTCCTGTGCAGTCCCCAGGGAGGGGACAGACATCCTATTTATGCATAAACTTTACAATATTATAGCAAGTGGGTCACAGCATCTGGTAAATGGGTCAAATGCAACACTGACTGATCATACTCATTGCCAGCTGCGTACTTCGTCCTCAGCAGATGAATGTCTATGTGGAATAGCCTGTGCAGAGGAAAGTCCTGCATCAAGATCCTATAGCCATTCACATCATGGCATGTCAATTTTTCTTTTGTTTTGTGTTTTGCCAGGGAAAGGTTTTTACATTCCTGACTCCCCTATTCTGGATGAGGACACTAACTGCTGAGCGAGATGCGTTAGAGACAGCTTGAATGCACTGGTCTGATTTGGCTCCACTCTGAGGCTGGTGAAAGATTTCTTCTTCTACTGATGTTGTTGGGGCTTACATGTGCGATACGTGCCTAGGAGTTTGTAGGTGTCAAACAGAAGCATAATACTAGGCATCTCTGATATGTTAGCAAGCACTGAAAGAATATAGACCTCAGTAGGGCTACACTGGGATGTCCTGAACATCAGTGACCTCCAGGGGCAGACAGCCACCTATGAACCTTCCCATCTATAACCTACACTGTCTATTAAAAAAAAAAAGAAAGAAAAAAAGAAAAAAAGGAAAGAAAAAAGTTGATTAGCTGATTCTGACATCATTAATACTTATTTCCCCCAAATTAATTCATTGTGCTATATTGAAGTTAAGGGAGATGAGGCATTTGGTGTACTTAAATGGAAGACAAATACAGAAAGAAGGCTGAAAACAGAGTGTAAAATTTGTGGTGTTGGAGGTGAGTGGGGTTACCAGCCATTAGCATACTTAAGGGAAATGCTTGCAGCTCAGTTCTTTGGTCCTCTTACAAGCACACAGGCAAAGCAGTGCGAAGTGTTCATTAAAGAACTCTACTCACTGGGTCAGGAGAGGAAGGAGGTGGAAAAAAGCCTTCTTCCAACATTGGCTTCTAGAACAATGCTTATTTTACAGTAGAATTTCACAAAGCCCATAATTGTAAGTGGTGCTCTCTCAAAGGGGTGATCTCTCTGTCTCATTCTTGATTGCTATAAGTTAGAGTTCAGCCACCACTTCCTAGCTATAGGATGAGAGCCGGACATGTCACTCAGGCGTGTGCTGGTTCCATGCTGGCGAATGACGTATAAGCCAAGAGTGACGACTCTCACCCCATCTCTCTGCCTTCATGCCTTTTCCTTCCACCTCGTAGTCCAGGGAACAGGGGCTGTGCTTCACACTTCTAGCTATTTTTTACTTCTCTGAGCACAGAGTTTCAGCTTTCCTCCCTGTGTTCAAGTAAAGGAAAAGTGGAATCCAGTAGCGTTAAAGCTCATCACAAATTTGATATATATTGTAAAGTTTCTGTCACTGTAGTCTTCAGTTGACATGAGGGAGCTTAGTTACCTTTGAAGCCTCTCCCTTTCTACTAAATTTCTTTGAAATTGACAATGGGTTCAAAATCAAGGAGAAACAGACAGGGAGTGTGATAGTATCAGTGTTTTTCTCTTAGGAAACTGCACTTTGAAAAGTATAGCCAGTAAAAACAGGGAGAAATCCTCTAACTTGTCCTTTCCTAGTACTTGTTTTGTTGCAGACAGCTGGCAAGGGCTGCATATTGTTTTAAAAGTCTCTTATTTTATAAAGTACATCTCATTTATATGGTGAACAAAATGATGTATTAGCATACTTGTGAGTCATTTTCTGTTCTGTTTTTAAAAATCACAAAAAATAGCATGTGTTTAAAAATCTTGAATTAAAGAAAACATGAGAGGGCAGATAAAAACCAACATAAATAAACTTTAATGAAAAGTTTCTTATATTTTTATAGGATTTTCTAATAACTAGGAAAGCAGGAAATAACTTGAGACAGAGTTTTTTCCTTCTGTGCCTGACTCCTCCCAGGTTTCGAATCCCTCATAATATCTCTGGAGCTCAGCCATATGAGAAACAGCTGCAGTTTAACTGTGCAAGTGCTACAGTCTCTCTAGGTGGGAAGTGGGTTTTGATTAACTGCTGGGGAAAAAGGAAAGAGAAAATTCCCTGTTTTAACTACTGTTATTAAAAAGCAAATATGGGGAAATACTATAGCAGAATAGCATAACTCATGGAAATAGGAGGAAATATGTCAAATTTCATATTTAATTGCTTTCTGTGCAGATTCTAGGCAAGATACACTCTAACAGTTTTTTAGAATGTTCAGTATACAGAGTAATAATGGGCAAGTATGAGCAGGCTATGCATTCGTTATGACACTTAAGAATGCAGAAGATGGCAACAAACACCCAACTCGCAAATTCTATGGTTTCACAGCTTGCCTTGTCAGTAACACTTAAATAAAGTAAGAGCCACTTTAACGACGCTTGAGCAGAAAAGGCTGTATTATCCAGGAAAGGCAGTTCTACAACATCACTGGTAATAATGCACTGCAAGGCAGACTGAAAAAAAGTACATGGAGTCTAAACATGTACGTCATCTTAAAAGCAGTGATGTCATACCGACAGTACTTTTAGTGGTACTAAAGTGTGTTCTATCTGCCTGAAAGCTCTGTAAATTATGCACGCGTTATGGGTCGTACAACGGTAGTTCTCTGTGGATATTCAATCAATTTTAGCTCCACATACGTAGAGATTTAGAAGGCTAGATGCTTAGATAGCATTTAGTTGGGCTCCCTCAACAGTTTTAAAAGAATATCCCTATAAGAATTAATCTTAAGACAGTTGTCTGAAACAAGGTATTACTGAAATGCTGACAGGTTCCATCAAAATATATCAGTTTGATGGATTGACCAACGAATAACTGCTATCAGTGAGCTCATATGCAATGACTACACCAATGATATTTTTTGTGGGAGAGTCCTGAAACAGGTAGTTCAGACTGTGGTCCTTGGTCCACTGTTTAAAAGCCATGGAAGCACAGAAATGAGGGAGGCTGCAGGGTTTATGTACTTGGTGCCCTTTCTAGGGACAAAAAGGTCCCATTTTTTTCTTGAATCCTAACTGAAATGTCAATTCCACTGTTTTTATCATAAATAAGAAAACTTTCAAACTGTTGTGTTTATTTCTATACTTACAGTTTTCATGAAACCTATTTATAATCTACAGCTAGAAATAGACCTACAAATGTATAATAAGCTTGGTAGGTTTTTTTTTTTATAAACAGTGTGTTGGTGACTCACAGAATTTACTAATATATTTTTATACCCTCATTTATTTGATATGTTTTTCTCTGTGCTAGGTCTTGATCTTTGCACCCATTTCTGCATGCATTTCAAGAGTCAGCTTGCCACGGGAAGGCTCCAGCTCCTCCCTTTAATGCAACAGGACAACATCCTGTTCCTGAGCATTTCAGAAGCTCCCTGAGGAAAAGGGTGATACTGATTTTGGGTTGTTTCAGCCAGCTAATTGCCAAGGTTTGGGTCTTCCACTGCGTATGTCATCCAAAGGTTTCTGTGCTGTGTGCAACCTGGAAGGCTGTGGGTGACTGCACTCAGCTCATGCTGCTGGATCATTGGAAACCATGTTATTACTAAGCCTATTATAGTGGCGTAGATTTAGACCCCTTAAATATCTAAAAATGTTTTTGACGTTTGTGCCTGCCTTTGATGGTTTGTAGGGTGTTCCAGACTAATACCAGCTACCAGTAGCATGAATTTCTGTGTCTCTAAACCATTTTTTCAAAGGAGGAAGGGGCACAAGATACATAGCTGCTTGCTAAAGAAGAGGTGACTGAAATGTTTTCTCAGGATAAGAAAGGAGACATACGAAAGGGGAAATCATCAGGCTGAAAGTTCCTTGATTAATCCTGGCACAAATATCTATGGCAAAGGATAGATGAAAAAGATAATAATAGCTAACTAGATCCACCATACCAAGGGCTCGGGATGTGAGTCTTCATTTATAAGAGAACTGCGTTTAGCCAAAAAAGCTAAATAGAAGCAACTAAAGGACTGTTAGCTTATTTCCCATTATTGGCAGTAATCCCCCAAGAGAAGAACATAAACACAAATCATCCCAAAGTGGAGGGAGGATCGGAAGCATATTATGCAACCAGTTTGGCTAAATCATGAGCTCTTTGTTGACCTCAATTACAAGACAGAAGCATACAAAACCCAGAAACTTGGCCAGGCAAAAAATAAAAAATAAAATAAAAGGGGAGGGAGGGAAACCAGAAAGGCGCAAAACTGAGATGCAACTAGCAAGGGACACAAGGAACCATTCTGTATGCACATTGGGAGCAGAAGAAAGACAAAGCAAAGGGCAATTCTGCTGTCCTACAAAGGGAGGTAGAGAGATGGCTCAGATATTTAGTGCCTTAGGGTCTCAGTCACCACAGAAAGGTCAGCTGTGAGTAGACAGCTGGGAGAAGAACAAATAATAACAAATATTGTAGCCTGTAGCAAAGCAGTAGGAGGAGAGAAAATACTAAGCCCTGAGGTGACTGGAAATGGTATCAGAAGGGTGAAGAAAATACAGAAAAGTACCCAAACTGTGTAGCTGAATATGGAGATTATCTTCAAAACAGGAAAGAAAGAAGACCATGGAATTGTGGACCAGTCAAATGAAGTTAAATTTCTAGAAAAATTCTGGGAATAAAGACCCAACCATTTTTAAAATCTTAGAAATCTGAAGGAAGAAAGATTGAAGACCATACAGATTTGTTGGGAACCAAACTTTTCAAGCAGAGTATTTCACTTTTCTTTCCTAAACAAACGGGCTTGGTGATAAGAAGCAGCTGATAATCCCACATATCTTGACTTTAGTAAAGTTTTGACTTTTTCAAAAGCTAGGTAAAAAAATGTTCTTTGTGAAACAGCTAGAGGATGGATACCGAACTGTTCATAAAATCGCACCATAGAAAACATTACAAATCGTTCATTATTAAGATGTAAGGCTGTTATTAAATAGTACCTGCAGGAGTCTGTCCTGGGTCTCTTCCTGTTAGCTATTTTCATTAATGACATAGATGACAGAATAGAGATTAATATTAATAAATCTGCTGAGGCCATGATGCTCCAGTGACTCAAGAAAACAGAATATCAAAAAAGCAAGGGACGATTTCCATACAGTATATTTAAGTTGAAATGACCAATTGCATAAAAAGCTGATGGGAACCACTCATTAGCTGATGGCTTTTCAGAAAAGGATCTGAGGTTATAGAATGTCACATACCTTCTACAATTAAAAAATGTCATGTTATTGCAAAGCCCTTCAAACACTACATTGGGCTATACAAACAGCATAAACAGCCTGTAGACACCTGAAGTAATCCTTCTGCTATATTCAGCACTGGTAAAGCCTTGGCTGGTTCTCTGTGCTCAGTTTGGGGCTTCTCACTTTAATAATTTGAGCAGTCCAGAGTGATTAAAGCTCTAAAGAACACAATTTATGAGGGAAATAATTGAAAAAAACCCATATTGTTAAGCCTGAAGAATAAGAGATTGTGGAGGAGCATCTAAACATTTTCAAGTACGCAAGCAAAGGAAAATTTAGACTTCTAAGATAAAGATAATAAAACACTGAGATAACTTGCCAAAAGAGATAGTGGAGTTTCCACCATGAAAGAATTTTAAGCATGCTTAGACAGACACGTCAGGAAAGCAAAAGAGATAACTGATGCAATTATTCTGGGGGGGAATGGACTAGCTGGCCCACTAGGATCCCTTCAACAATGAAGTGTCAGGTAAACTTGGAAACTTGCTGATGATGTCCATTTATTTTATAGATCTGGAAACTGGCTGAGCACTGAAAACAAGGGTATAATCTTTGTCACTG
Source organism: Opisthocomus hoazin (assembly GCF_030867145.1). Taxonomy (NCBI): domain Eukaryota; kingdom Metazoa; phylum Chordata; class Aves; order Opisthocomiformes; family Opisthocomidae; genus Opisthocomus; species Opisthocomus hoazin. Next base: position 15,286,880 of record NC_134416.1, on the reverse strand, counting down.
AGTTAGTCATCAGGAAAAGGTAACATCATTATTTTTGGATGTGCTGTGTGACAACTGCTTGTCATGCCAAATCAAACTTGTTCAATAAGCTGAAGAGCCACCATTCTGCAACCAGCCTCCAGTGCACTGATGACTATCAATGTATCAGAGAGTGAGCTGGTGGAGCAGACAATCTTGGGATTTGTTACGGTAAATCTTCTGGTCTTTATTATTCTCCAGTTCTCTAGGATTTGGAAAATTCTTTTTCTTTTTTTAAATGAAGTGTTTTTTTGAAAACTTTTGAGCAACTTTTTTTTATCTTGAAAGGATAGTGTTGGGTTGAAAAAGTTACCCAGCTGATGTAGTGGAGCAGTAATTTCATTATGTCTTTTCATGCATATAAAACTGTAATTTAGAACACAATTACAGAAACACCACCATTATGTTGGCCAAGTTAACCTACTTTTATTCCCTCCCTTACAAAACTTCCTGGCCAGTTCACGCTCATTTGGGAGCCTGTAAACATCGCAGATGCAAGACTCCAATACTGAGCAGGTCAGTAAACCTGGCCCCTTGTTCCAACGTCCCTCGCATTTCTGGAGGGATACGGTAAAGGGACTGCTGCAACCTTGTCCAGTATTTATGACTCTTAGACAGAAAACACAAACACAGGAAATTTGTGATCTTATTTCTGGGCTTCCCAGGTGTACTCTTTTGTGAAAAGACCATCCTTTGGGTGAATCTAGAGCTGGTTACTTCTCAAGTGAATCAAGAGAAATTCTGGCTTTATTGAAAGAAAAGGCATTTTTTCATCTTGACACCTATGGAATCAGGTTATAATAATCCCTTCTCTTTTATAATTGAAATACCCTTTTTAATGTTGTTCCTGCAGAAAGAACAATCTTTTTTATTAAATTTTGTAGGATTATTCATTTTACTTTCCTCTAACATACCCCAGGGTTTTCAATCAGAATTGAGAAGGTGGCTTTTGTCCTGAAGACTTCTCCGTCACAAATGACAGAAATACAGAAGTGGGAAAAGAAAGGTGGGCAGAAAAAAAAGAAAGAGTCACTCAAAGCAAAAGAAACAGAGCAGAAGTGGGTGAACATCTAACTGATTGTATCTCCTTAAGTATTAATTATTATTAAAGTAATTAATTTTTAATTAATTCTCCGATTGCATTTAACATTGATGATATTCTTACTTCATTTCGCCTAATTTCTTCTAGAATGAGATTCATTAAATTTGTCTATTTAATTCCAGAAATCTGAATTTACCCTTAGATTTTATCAGTCCCACCTTGCCATTTCTGTTTGCTATGTTCTGCCCTTTTCTGTTTAATATGTGTTGTCCCTTACCTACTGCCTCGGAGGATTTTTCCTGACTAACTGTAAGGAATTTCCATTACCCAATTTCTCTATCACTATAAATTCACCTTTATCCACAGCAGCTTGCATTGTTGCTAATGTCTTGGGAGGAAAGAAGGTACACGAAGAGAAAAAGATGTATCCTACACCACCTAGCACTTAGGTTAACTTAGAAGTCTCTTGCTGTGGTATCCAGTTAAAAAGCTAATAAGATATTTTTTCACTTGCTGAGGAGGGACTTCTCAACTAACTCCTTTATCTTTGCTTTATTGGAAGATGACGTCACCTTGGATCCCATGTTTTCTTTTAAGTGTCATGTCTGGGGATCTCTTCAGATTCAGAATTTCTTCCCTCCTCCTTGTTCATCATTTCTTTGTTCCTGACTCAGTCAGGAAGTGCTGAAGCAGTGTGTCTCCCACCTCCCACTTTGGAAAAGTAATCTTTCTTTGGCTAAGGATTACTCCCTTGGCTACCACCTAAATCGCTTGTCAGTCTGTTGTGAGGTCAACCTCTCTGCTGGGTGGGGCAGTGTTAAAATCCTAAGAGTACTTTTTTCAGACAGAGAAAGTTGTAGAATGCACATAAAGGCAGAATTTGCTAATCATGCTTTGGGAAATTATATAACTGTGATGACAACTTGCAGAACATTGCTGCCTCTTGTTTGAGACCAGCCTTCATGTCAATAAAACCAGTTTAAATCAATCATAATTTTGGGGTAATTGGCCTTTAGCCCCATCTGTGACAGGTTTGCTCTCTGTCCTGCTTTTTTATCTGCTACTTTTGATGGCAGAACATCCTCAAAGCATCCATCCCCTTTCCTATTCTCACAAAGGAGTGCTTGTGGCTCCAAGACACATGGATTCCTCTATGCCTGGCTTATCTTTACAGGCTGCTTACAGGATCACAAATATTAGGAAGTGCCTTAGGCAGATGGGGAAATATATCAAAGATGAAGTGACAGGCAAAGGACCTGTCAGTCTAACATCCCTCCTCTGACAAGGTCCACGAGCATCAGTGTATCTCATTAGGACTTTTTCCAAAGTATTCGCATCAAGCATTGTGAGCACAGAGAAGATGCAGCAAGCTCACTGTAATCTCCATAATTCACCCCAATACCCGCTGCCGTTACTCCAAAGTCCATTGAATAATGCTTAATGTCTGTGGCTTTATCAGGCAGAGCCTATTCAAACCTAAAACTCGCATCTTTCAGTGGAGTGCATTTTGTTAAACAATTAATTAGAAAAGAAGCATATTCCTGGGCAAAGGATCCAGTCCCTTCTTTGCACAGACACAGCTTCAAGAGAGGGGATGGGACCTGTCTTTCCCCAG